>NC_092719.1:17888123-18488123 GCF_047496885.1 Scyliorhinus torazame | reverse complement strand
TATATGCGCCAAATTGGAATGACGGGGATTTTATAAAGTGGGCGTTGGGGAAGATTCCGTACTTGGACTCGCACAAGCTGATTATGGGAGGGGATTTTAATACGGTTATTGATCCAGGCCTGGACCTGTCATGCTTGAGAACGGGCAAGGTGCCAGCAATGGCAAAGGAGCTGAAAGAGTTCATGGAGCGGAGCAGATGGTGCGGGGATGGGCGGGGGGGATCTTTGTCCTGGGTAGGGCCCGACTGGCTGGGGTGGTGGACACGGGGTACTGGTGGACCGCCTCCGAGTCCTCAACGTGGACCTCTGCCACCCGGGGGTCACTCGCTTTCTCCACTTTATCAAGACCCGCAACCTGCCCTACTCCATCGAGGAGGTCAGGACAGCCACCAGGGACTGCCAAATCTGCGTGGAGTGCAAACCGCACTTCTGCCGACCAGAGAAAGCGCACCCGATAAAGGTTTCCGTCCCTTTGAACACCTCAGCATGGACTTCAAAGGCCCCCCTCCCCTCCACCGACCGCAACACGTACTTCCTGAACGTTATTGACGAGTACTCCCGGTTCCCATTCGCCATCCCCTGCCCAGACATGACCGCAACCACCATCATCAAGGCCCTCCATCTTTGCACTGTTCGGGTTCCCCGCTTACATACATAGTGATAGGGGGTCCTCCTTGATGAGCAACGAACTGCGTCAATTCCTGCTCAGCAAGGGCATCGCCTCGAGCAGGACAACCAGTTACAACCCCCGGGGTAACGGACAGGTAGAGAGGGAGAACGGAACGGTCTGGAAGGCCGTTCTACTGGCCCTCTGGTCCAGGAACCTCCCAGTCTCCCGCTGGCAGCAAGTCCTCCCGGATGCCCTCCACTCCATCCAGTCACTGTTTTGTACCACAACCAACCAGACACCTCACGAACATCTCCTTGTCTTCCCCAGCAAATCCTCCTCTGGGACCTCGCTCCCGACCTGGCTGGCAGTTCCCGGACCCATCCTGCTCCGAAAACACGTGCGGGTCCACAAGTCGAGAGGGTCCAGCTGCTTCATGCTAACCTCCAGTACGCCTACGTGGCGTACCCCGACGGCCGACAAGATACGGTCTCCCTACGGGACTTGTCGCCCGCCGGAACCCCACGCACATCCAAGCCACCAGTCCCACCCTTCCCTCCACTGCAGTATCTGACAGGAGGATCGGTCCTTCCGCCAGTCCCGCCTAGGCCCCCCACCCACCGACGCTCCCCGCAGGCGCTCCCTTACCAGGTCAACTGTTTTCCCCACCAGCGCCGTCTAGGAGTGCCGAAGCTGCCATGGAGATCGAAGCCATGCTCCCGGAGTCACAGACGCCCGCGCCGCTACCGGAGTCACCGCCGAAGCTCCGTCGATTACAGAGGACGACCAGAGCCCCCGATCGACTGATTGCTTAATTTTAAATTGTGGACTGTAAACTGTAATCTAATTGCTCCATTTTTAATTGTAAACTGTAAATGTAAACCATCAAATGTACATAGCTATCAGAATTGTAAATAGTTACAAAACACTGTACGGAGGTATTACGGTACCTCCATAACTAATTCTACCACATTGCCATATTTTGTAGTGTCAGGCCACCACCCCCGCCGGACTCTTTTTTAACAGGGTGTAAATGTGGTATTATAAGTATTACGGTACCTGATGGGCTGAAGCATCATTGGTGGAAACTGTATGCTTTCTGTTGGTTAGGATGTATGGTAGCTCCGCCCTACTAGGCGGGGTATAAGAACCCGTGCCGCCCCAGCAGCCCTCATTCTGTACCTGAGCTGCTGGGGGAAACATCTAGCTTATTAAAGCCTTCAGTAGGATTACAATGTCGCTTTAGTGGTCATTGATCGTGCATCAGTTAATATTTTCCTTGTTATGTACATTGTTGATTTTGTTGCTGTTACAATGCCAAAGAAATACCTCAATAAAATGTTGATTAACAAAAAAGCATTGAACAGAATAACACCATCTGACCTGCCAACATACCATGAAAGGAAAACGAGGCTGCATATGATTTCCAGCCAAAAAGATGTGATTGGGTAATTTCCCCATCAATCACACCTGAAGACCAAAGTGTTGCAAGTAACCACGACTGATTTACGCACATAATTTGTATTACGCAATGATCCTCCACTCACTGCATTTTGCTGCAGAAATCATCCTACTTCTATCTAGGGAAGTTGCTGAGGATTATTAAAAAGATATTCTTTTTAATAGACTCTGTAAATAGACTTTGTTTGCTTTGCTGTTTGCTGAGCAAATGCTGCAAGCACTGCCATAAATGCAGTTCCACCTCCAACCCCTTGGATGACAGAAATGTCAAAAGGCAGTCTGAGAAATGTACACTTTCCTGGTCTCTGCCGGCCCATTTAAATTCCTGAGGGGAATAGTGCTATATAAATGCAAATAGTTATTGTTCCAGTTCTCCAGACAACATTCACACAAGGCCAGGAACTAGAGCACTTTGTGAAGTATTTGATAATCTCTGTTCAAAGCTATTTCTCACTCGCACAGACATGAAACATGCACCAATTACCAAACTAGTCTAAAAGAGTGCAAAAGTATGTTGTCCAGTTTTTGCAAAGAAATGATTTCTTAACAATATTAAATATATGGCTTAATAAAGATAATCAGGTGTACCTACTGTTGGGGCCGATCATAAAATACTGTGCAAGTTGCTGGGCAGGTTGTCGAGCATTTGATTAGATTTCAATCATGCACAGACAACTTGAATTTTGACAGCTACTACAAAAGTTTCAATAACTTTAATGACTAAATTCTGGAATGTGGAGGCTATCCTGCAGAGCATCGTAATATACAATGGATCTCTCATCGGACTGTTAGCAAGCTCTTCCTATTGAGTGAGCTAATTATTACTTGATGTCAGTCTGCTCTATGGGATACAATCTGCTTATTCCGCTCTTTATACTGGATTAGTTTAATATGCTGAAAACATTGTTATTGCAAAAAGGAAATTCAAAGTGAACATAATTTTCAAAGGATTAAGTGCCAGAAGTTCAGAAACCACCAAAGAACAAAATAGAAACAGAAGAATGTGAGTTCTTATACAAGAACAGGAATGTGGTCCAAATGCTTAATTATTCAATTTCAGTGAAGACATACAAAAATTATCTGGGCTCAAAGATCAAAATTAAAATAGTTTATAGAATATATGTCAGTTTGTGTGAGGAAGAAGGAATCATGAGCAGTTCCCTGTGACAAATAGAAAAGGAGAGTTCAGGTTTTGATTCAAATGCTCTTGTGGCGAATGGAGGATTTTAGGAATATTGTCTTCTAGATATTGGGACAATTTAAGGGTGAAAAGTCTGGGGTTAGAATCATAGAATCCCTACAGTACAGAAAGAGGCCATTGGGTCTGCACTGACCTTTTTTAAAAGACCACCCTACCGTGGCACTATCCCCCGCCCTGTAACCTCACCCTAAGGAGCAATTTAGCATGTCCAATCGACATAGACTGCACATCTTTGGCCTGTGGGAGGAAACTGGAGCACTCGGAGGAAACCCACGCAGACATGGGGAGAAAGTGCTAACTCCACACTGACAGTCACCCAAGATGGGGATTGAATCCAGGACTCTGCCGCTGTGAGGCAGCTGTGCTGACCACTGTGCCTCCATGTATTTGACTGCAATGTTATGTTTTTAAAAAGGATTTTGTTTTGTAAAGACTGGGGGGGGGGCGTTTAAGAGCCAAAAGGTGATATTGACCAGAGGAATGTGATTTTCAGTCTGGGCTAGTACACTGTGCTTTGACTGGGTTAAGTCCCTGTGGAGTTAATGTACTTTCAGCCTAGAGAGTTTAGTTATTTTGCAGATGGGGAAATTATGTCATTGCTGGGTGGAGCTAAAAGATGCAGAGACATTTTGGAAAAGCTTTGGAGAGGAGTTCAAGTCTGATCTGTACAGCACGGAGTCCACATTTTTCTCACAGTAGGATAGTTAGTAAACGAGGAATAATATTTAAAAGCAGAGAAGTCTTGTCTGAGGACAAGGAAGAAGCTGGAACAGGCAGGTGAACCAGTTTTTTTGAAGACATGCAGCCAGAGTTTGAAAGGGTTCTAACAGGAGCCAAATCTATTATATAAAGCTGTTATTACTCAATGTAGATTGTATCCCATAGAGCAGACTGACATCAGGGGCTGGTTTAGCACACTGGGCTAAATCGCTGGCTTTTAAAGCAGACCAAGGCAGGCCAGCAGCACGGTTCAATTCCCGTACCAGCCTCCCCGAACAGGCGCCGGAATGTGGCGACTAGGGGCTTTTCACAGTAACTTCATTTGAAATCTACTTGTGACAATAAACAATTTTCATTTCATTACTCCATTGAAAGATGGATTGTGAGCTGTATGTTTCTTTTCTTGCTGTTTAATGGGGAATTAAGTAGTAGTGTTAAGGGGTAATTGGAAACTGTTCTTTTCAGGTGTGAAGTTAAAGAGTTAATTATATTTCTCCAAGTTTTGTTTTAAAAATACCAAAACCCTACTTCTTAATGCAATCACGCCAGAAGCTAGCCATTTTCTCCGCACAGTTTTGCAAATAAACTAAAATACTGGGATTTTGATCCAGTATCGGAGCCACTGTTGGGAATCTGTTCTGGGATTGTAATACAGTGGTTCTCCAATGCAAATATAGCAGGTACAAATATTACATCTCAATAAACTGATCTCAAGTAAATCACTTCAGTGATATCTAAGTTAATCAAGTTGCTAGGCACCTTGCTTTTTTAAAATAATGACAACACTGATGATACATACTTATGTGTTTGTGTCTGTACTGTTGAACGTCATTTCCCATTCCTCTCTGATTACAGGCATGGCATTAGAGGACAATAGGACTTCTAACGATATACCCTGGTTTAAAAAAGTGGGAAAGGGACAGACTGAGTAATTGCAGACCCGTGAGCCTAACTTCGATCATTAGAGGAAAACATTTTGAGGGATATTATTGATTCTCATTTAGAAAGGCACAAATTAATGTAGAACTCTCAGCATGCTTTTGTTAAGGAACTTTTTTGAAGTGATAGCAATCCGGGTCATTGGAGGTAGTTCAATAGATGTAGTGTACATGGATCTTAGCAAGGCTTTTGATCATGCCACAGGCTGGTCAGAAAAGAAAAAGTTTGTAGGATCCCTGAGCAGGTAGCAACTTGGATCCAAAATTAGCTCAGCGGCAGCAAGCAAATGGTAATAATTGACAGATGCTTTTTGCAACTGGTTTCTAGTTGGGTACCATAGCGTTCAGTGCTATGAACGCTACTTTTTGTGGTATGTATCAACTTTACAGACTTGGATCTAAGTGATCCAATTCAGAATTTGCAAATATATAAATTGGGTGTGGGAGAGGAAAAAAGCTGTAGACTGCAGGAAAATATCATGGAATTTCACAGAAACTTCATTGAAGTGTTAATGTAAGCCTGCTTGTGACACTAATAAAGATTATTATTATGGACTGGAGGATAACTGGAATTTAATCTGGAAGAGTGAGGGGTAATGCAATCAAGGCAAGGAGTTCACAATAAGTGGTAGGATATCGAGGAGGTTACAGGAACAGAGGGATCCTGGAATGCATGTCTACAGAACCTGAAGGTAGCAAGAAAGGAAGATAAGGTGGTTAAGAAGGCATACAAAATATCTTCCTTTATTAGCTAAGAGAAGGGAGGTTATACCGTGACTGTATAAAACAGTTAGGCTGCAGTTAGAATACTGCATAGAGTTTATATTGCAATTAAATGAAATGAAAATCGCTTATTGTCACAAGTAGGCTTCAAATGAAGTTACTGTGAAAAGCCCCTAATCGCCACATTCCGGCGCCTGTTCGGGGAGGCTGGTGTTTTGCAATGTAAAACAGGGGTAAAGAAAGCACAAGGAAACACAAAAATTACAGCAAGGATGTGGTCACGTTTGACAGGCTACTGAGGAGATCTACGATGATGTTGCCAAGAGTGAAGAATTTTTACTATGGTGAAAGTGGATGGGTTGGGGTCTTTTCTTCGGAACACGGGAGGCTAAAGGGCAATCTAACTGAAATGTATAGGACGAAGAGCAACCTAGATAGAAATGATAGGAAGGACCTTTAACGCTTAGCACAGACCTCAGTAACCAGGGGACATGGACTTAAAGAATCGGTCAAACGGTTAGCAAAGAATCAATGAGAAATGTTTTCACTCAGGTGGAGGGGCTGGAACTCACTGTTGGAAAGGGCAGTAGAGACAGAAACCCTCATTGCATTTGAAAACATACGTACATCTGGTGTGTGAGACCTGTAGCTGGAAAGTGGGATTAGGCTGGATAGCTATTTTTGGCTGGCACAGATGCGACGGGCCGAATGGCCTCCTGGTGTGCTATGAATTTCTACATTTATTAAGAGTGACACTTGGGAAGATCTATGAATTTTTTAAAAAACTCAGTCTTGCCAGCAATGTTGGTGAGGCCAGCTGCACTTATGTGGCATAAATGATGAAAGTATAACGTGTCCCTCAGCTCCCCCTTACTCCCACTGACATGGTTCATCTTGGAAGCATCAGCAGCTTTATTATGAAAGCTGCCACCATACTACTGACAAGATGAGAATTGAACGGCAACAGCCTTTAACTTTTGAGATAAATTCCAAACATCCCTTCCTGCTATTGTCACCAACTGTCTATTTTGTTTCTGGCATTTTACCTCATTTACAACTGGAAGTAGTTGCTGGAATCGAGGGACAAAGTTTTAAATGAAACACCTTTGTATTTGTCAACTCCGACTACTGCCTTGTTGATGCTGAGCACCACTGTGTTGTCCCAAGAAAGATACCTTTGATGGCAATCTTATTTTCACGCCACATCATTTGCAATAGTCGGGCATTGAAACATTACTGAATATCCATAGACTAACATGTTCAATATGCACTCATCATCAGTATAACTGGTGACAGTGTTAGTAAGATAACAGCTCTGCAGCAGAGTATGTCAAATACTCAAGTTCAGGAAAAGACTGACCACAGATGAAGATTTTAATCATTGTGGGATAATAATCTGTTTATTTGGTGACATTATCAAATGAGTCCAATTCAGCCTCATGGACCGCAGGTTCAGCCTCTGTTAGATCTCTTCTTTTCCACAGAAAGTCGAGTCTGGTTGTTAAATTTCAATGGCTTTATTCAGCACCCAAAAGTGTGGCACAGTTACACTTCTTTAGCTGTTCCCAAGGAAAGTGAGAGAGAGAGAGCTGTTTGTGCGCTTAGTTCATATGCCCGTGACGTCACTGGTCTTAACCTCATTGGTGTGTTTAAACTGCACTGCCAGGCCCTGATTGGTCTTCACTGGGACTGGGGCTGAGGTTGTCCCTGATTGGTGGTCGGGAGCACGTCACCGACAGCCTGGCATCAGGCGTCAGTGCCACATGCGCCACTGGGCCAAAATCGGGGGAGGGGAGATGCTCCCTGGCTTATCGACCGAGGGTCTGGCGCCAGCGGAGAAGGTCAGGCTCCACCATTGCCTCCAACAAACATGGCTGTTACTATTATTGCATGCAGGTGCCGGCACTAACTGCGCATGCTCCATCAGCCTCCAAATTCATCCGCCTTCCTGATAATTACCAGAGGACCTCGGGATCAGAGCCAGGAGTTCCAACACACTCAACTCCTTGTGTCATATCAAATTATACAGAGCAGGGCAGGCAAACCATTGGTGTTTACAATTACCAATAGATCATGACTACATATAAAACTTTCATTCCATTTTTCCACCCTGTTCTTGATCTATTCACTGCACAAAATAAATAGGTGTCAACCCGATGATAGGGTGATAATTCAAACCTGGAAAATAAAAAAATGCTAATGTGAACATCAAAAGTTACAGAGTAACACCAGTTGCTGTGTGTATTGGAGCAAGTTTTTTTTAAAAGCACATTCTGTGCACTGGTTCTGAACGCTCCATTATTGAAAGCATTTTTATTACCTAGAAGAGTACAAAGAAAATTCACAAGATTAATTTAGCAATGCAAGTTTATAGTTCTAAAGAATGGCTTGAAAAATTGGAATTTCCCCACTGGAACAAAGAAGGTTAAAGGGATTCAAGAAATTTTCACAATTGTGATAAATTTGAGGGGGTGAATATGGTTTCCACTGGCAGTCAAGCAGTAACTGGAGGTGCAGCTGTCACGCGAAGAATGAAGGAGGAAGTTAAAAACAAAATTTTCACAGATTATTAACTCAAAATGGACTACCTGACCACAGGTGACTGTGGAGACTTTCTTAATTAAAAAAAATGTCACACAAGTGTTTCAAAAGGAAATATTTAAAAAGAATCAGGAGCGGGGCAAGGAAACATAATCAGGCAACTCAACTGCAAGTGCGAGAATTTACATTGCATCAGTGCGTCAGCCTGTCAGTGCTATAAAACGTATAATTCAGAGATTGCACTCTAATATTGGTCCTGACAACGGCAGGCACTAAGCTGCTATAGCTGCTTGACATGGTCAAAGCGAAGTTACCAACCATGGTCATGTCATACTCAATAAGGGTGGATGTAGCCACATAGCACAAGGCCAGAGGATTACACTTCAAGGAAAAGCATATGGATTTAGATTAACCTGGTTTAACAGGTAAATGTACTGAATGATTTGGGTCTAGCCTTACTGATCATGATAGTTTAAGCTCACAAATCCGTACTTACTCAGTTGATCTCAGTCAATAGTTACTGCAGTCTTGCAGCTCATGGTGGGGAGAGTGGGTGATCCTTTCTCCCTGTTACAATTTACCTGGCTCCACCTCAATATTGCTCCTTCACCAGGGATTGAATGTTAATGTGATGGGAAAGCTTAAAAGGTGCCATGACCCTTGGAATTACACCAGTATGTTTCTAATTCTTGGTACAGGCATCCCAAGTTGGACATGTAAAAGGTGGAAACTAGACCAATGGCAGTTTTATTGGTGGGGAGGGAGCCTTAAGGATGGGGAGTGGCAGGGTTGCAATTCAGGCTATTGTCCCATACACATAACAATACCTTTTATTTCGGAAGCAATCTAGAGGCAAAGTCTGTTGCAGAGTTGAAAATATAAAGATCAACTGTAAAGAACCACAATCTACTGTATGCAAGACTGGATGATACACTGATCAACGGCAAACAATTTACTCTGCAAGGGCAGCAGTGAAAGGAATGCATGACCTCATGTGCCACCAGATACAACAACCTCTACAAAACTACTCCATGGTGACAAGGAATTACAGGTGCCTGTGAAGAGGAAAGTGAAAGTAAAAACCTTATTCCTGACTTCTACCCATCGTCTCTCTGAGTTGTGCACGTGTGGAGTGTGAGGCTCAGGATTCCAGGTAATATGGTTGGACCCCTGTCCACACTTAACACCTGGGTAAAATGAAATAATCCGGGCTACCATGAAACCAATTCCCATGCTCAGCTGTCAGCTTCAGTGCAGGTGGAGAGAAGACTGGAAGGGAAAAGAAAACATAGGTTTCTGTGGTGAAACTTTCACTTGGAGCTCAGGAACCATTCCAACGCTGCCAAGACTCCACAACAGACTTTCACTAGACCAGCTTGTTACCACAGTGCTTCACTGTACTAATTCATTTGTCTTTAATGGGGTCAAAGGGTAAAGTGCAAATTACATTCAGCTGTGATTGTTCTGTCATACTCTGTATTTTAATCTCACAGCCAAGTCCCAATCATCCAATCTACCACAGCAACTAATTCATTTTGCTCTGGCTTCACTTGTAATGTCTCAATTAAAATGCAGCTGTTCAGTCGTTTCACCATCTACTATTGCAGATCACTTCAGGCATGACTTCTAAAGGACTACACAGATACTAATTATATATGCACCTAGTTACATCCAGCTCACCCCTCTGACATCACTCACTTCCTCTACCATGATTAACTGCATATAAATGGAACGTGCAAAGTATTCCAGTGCATGTACCAGTCATGCCACGATGCAAGTAAACCATCTGGAGCGATTTCCGGATCAGTTCACACAAGAGCGGAACTGAATGCATTTTCTGCTTTGTTCATTTACAATTTTAAGTACCAAGTTTAGGGATTTTGTATAATTATAAACAAAACCCAGGAGGTTTCATAAATTAATTCTGCAAAGCTTGAAACAAACTGCTTCCAGAGGACACAAGGATAATTGTTTGCTTCGGTTTGGTATTTTCTGTCAGTGAAACACTTTATTGGAATTATATTTTTCTATTTGTTTTTCATTTTGAGGTCCTGCTCACTCTCACCTCGTGAGCACAAACCAGGGTGAACACTCGAGGTATTTTTGGTTGGCAGGATACAAAAACTCCCGAATGTCAAAGTTTCAGCATTCGAGGAAGACCTGAACGTCGTGTCCGGTTTGAATCCACAACTGGAAAGTTGCTTTTACCGTGTGCGACCTATGCTGGCAGTGCCAGCTTTGTCGCCCAGATTCAGTAGCTGAATACAATCTTAAGGTATAATTACCTTTCTTTTAATAACAAGGTCCTCTTGACCACCAGTGTAGTAAAATGCAGCCAACTGACTTTTGGTATTGTGGTTGCTTTATTAGCGTAGGAAACCAATAGCACCAGCAACTTATTTTCTTGTGAAAAAACTTTCAGTTTTAATTCACACAAGACAATCAGAAGGATTACACAGCAATTTACTTCAAAACACCAGGTTTAGGGAAAATACAGGAGAAAGAATAATGACTGTAGCCAGATGTTGTTGTGAATATGCTCTCTCACTGTCTCATTAGCAGGATTAAGAGGTAGGGGTAATAGGGGTGGGTAAGGGAGAATGCCGAAATCAAAGGATTTCATTCATCTAACAGCAATAGACCAAAGCCCGAGGAATGGTCAGTGCCTGTCTTCTTCATCACTCAAAGTTGAATTGGATGTCTGAAATGATAGAAATTGCAGGGCTAACATATCAGGAGAAAGGAGAGTGGGACTAGCTGAGTTGTTCTTGACGAGAACCTGGACAGTCACAAATGGCAGAACGATCTCCTTCTGTGCAGCCACCATGCGTTGATTCTATGATCAAATATAGGGCTTGATGTAGAGGGTCATAGATAAGGAGGTCTAATGAAAGAACAATGACCATAAAGAGGCATTCATTGAAAAAAAAAACCACAGCCAATAAGGAAAGAAATACTCTATGAAATTCCCTTCCAACCTCTGACGAAATGATCCCGGGAGCAGGTGCATGGGCATCACTCGCTCGCAATCCAGGTTAAACAACCATGAAGATAAAACACAGGTTTTTACACAACTCATATTTGCAGATGGAAATAAAGTCAGTACTTGATCTAACTTACAGAAACAGTGCTTTGATCGAATTAACCCTGCAAAATCCAAAAGCAGCAAGATTCACAACGAGTTAACAATAAGAAGCGCCATTACTCTGACAAAACAAACAATACTCAATGTCTCTCAGTTTAAGTACAGTGCACAAATACTTGAATTCCCAATGTCACAGCTTCAGTGGCAGCTTATGATCAAGAAGGGGTCTTGAAGAAAGGCAAGAGGCAGGTGGCACTACAAAAATGGATGCAAATTTTTAAAAGAGGTTTACCATAGTAATTTACAGCTTATACAGCTAGTGGCAATGGCTGCAAACCATACTGTCCAAGCCAGGCTGCACATGGGCACTCACAATGCAACTCAGTTATTACTGATCTTCAATTTGTTTCGATGGAGCTCCTGTTCTGACAAATTGAGCATTAGGACGTTTCTAGTTACATCACAGAAATGCAGAATACCAGCAATTCAGCTGGTGCCAAACATATTTTAAATGCTGAACTGGAATATTCAGCATGGCACTTGGTGTGCACTACATTCAGCAAAGGTCAAGCACTGGAGTAGAAATTGGTGTGCATATGGTCTTTTTTTAGGGTGCATGGGTGCAATATCTTGGCACCAAGTCCTTTGCCAGATTTGCAGCATTGGAAGCACTTGGGGTAATGGTAGCAAAAGTTGTTTGTTATTAAATGCCTCCTTCTGTGCAGTCAGCTTCAGAGCACTCTTATTTTTCCACATTCAATCTGATGGCAACTTCCTCTGTTTAATCTCAACATCAACAGCTTTTATTTAAATAGTACCTTTGACATAATAAAACATCCCAAAGCACTTTGCAGGAGCTACATCAGACAAAATGTGATATTGGGGCAGGCAACCAAAAGGTTGGTTAATAACAAACACCTCACAGGACTCAGTGGCAGTGTAGCAGGCCTAAATTGGATCCTCAACATCAGGCAAGCAGCTTGTTGAGGAGCTTCTAGTAAAAGACCAATGGCCAAATTCCATAGCAGCTGTAGGACACAACTTCTGTCTCAAGTTTGAATTTCCACTACACTGAAGATTTCAATAAATAGTTTTTCCAAGACGTCTCCCTCAGAATATAGCTTTGCTGACACAGCTATTCCATGGGCAATTCCATGGCCTTAATGCATCACGTGGGTAGCACTAGGAAATATTAATTGTTGCTTTGGAAATGATGGCGTCAATTCAAAAATGTTTCTTTCTGTGACCTTCCTTTGTACTCGTCATATTTCTCACCAATGAGCAGCACAGTTTAAGGGGGGGGGGGGGTACAAGAAAATAAAATTGACAAAACATTCCATTGACACACCTTAATAATTATGTTTGCATTTATAACAAATGCTCTTAAGCTGCTAACAATTGTTTATTTTCAAGTCAATTGACAGCATGAATCTGGCAGATGTAAAATAAAGACTTTATTACTAAATTAAAGCATTGAATTATATAGAGTTATCATCACCATCTGTGTAGTAGAATGGTGGAATGTAAAACGTTGTCAAGATGAATGCCTGCGTAGGAATTACAGATTAGTATGACTGAAATTCTAGCCAATGGAACAGTCTTGCCCTTCAATTCCACCTTTCATTCTCTTACTCACACTCTACACCACCATAATAACAAAATCAACAGCATCTTTAAATTAATAAGACGTCTCAAGGTGCTTCACAAGAACGGTCTGAAGAAAAAGTTGACTCTAGCCACATAAGGAAATAATAGAGCATGTGACGAAAAGCTTGGTCAAAGGGGGAGGTTTCAAGGGACATCCTAAAGGAGGGAAGAGAGTGAGCAAGGCTTTTTGAGGAGGAACTCTCAAGCGCTGGGCCCAATCAGCATGACCACCAACAGCAAAGCAATTAAAACTGGGGAAGCTCAAGAGACCAAAATTAGTAAAGCACAAATATCTCCGGTAGCCGTGGAACTGGAAGAGATTACAGAAATAGAGAAGGCTTTGAAAACAATGACAAGAATTTTAAAATCGAGATGTTGCTTGAATGCGGCTCGGCGCAAGTTAGGGCATGGGCAATAGACCTTTGAAAGGCCTTAAGGAGGGTAGAAGAGTAAAATGTAGGAGGGTTGTCTGGAGTGCAAATGGAATAGTTATCCAGAGGAAACAAAGGCACGGATGAGGCTTTCAGTTGGAGACGAGTCGAGGTAGGGCAGAGTAGAGCCGTATCACAGAGATGGATCGGCTAATTTAGTGATGGTGTGGTAATAATAATTTTGTTACAACAAAGTACTGATCAAGAAACCAGCCTTTTGGTCAAACTACAGAGTGCGATTCCAGCATCCTGTATATCAATTATTTGTTGAGGTTTCTGCTGCCCAGTGGCACAGGAGCGCAGTGGTTAGCACGGTTGTTTCACAGTTCCAGGGTCCCAGGTTCGACTCCCGGCCTGGGTCACTATCTGTGCGGAGCCTGCACGGTCTCCCTGTGTCTGCATGGGTTTCCTCCGGGTGCTCCGGTTTCCTCCCACAGTCCAAAGATGTGCAGGTTAGGTGGCCATGCTAAATTGCCCTTAGTGTCCAAAAAGGTGAGGTGGAGTTATTCGGAGAGGGTGAAGGTGTGGGCTTAAGTCGGAGCTCTTTCCAAGGGCCGGTGCAGACTCGCTGGGCCGAATGGCCTCTTTCTGCACTGTAAATTCTATGATTTTATGATCTCTTTCTAAATTCTATTAGAGTGGGCTTATTGGTTTACTCGGCTCAAGTTACAGCTGCTCCATCCATAGATGATGGTCTTACTTTACAAACTCACCCTCATCTTACCCTCCAAATCAAACAGAAATGGCAAGTGGCTGGGAGAACAGCGTGATGCCATCCCAACAGTGCCTTGCTATTTAGCTGTACTGTGGGATGCAGATTTTTAGCATGTACCCCAAAAACAAGTTAACACCTGGACTTAACTAGTCAACAACCCAGAACCAAGGTAACTTCACTTTCTAATGCACAAGAAATTAATCCACTCAACATATTACATATTTGAAAAAGAAATGCAATCCATTTTGTTATTTTCCAAAAAATTAAAAATTAAATACAAAAAGGCGTGAGAGGGCCCTTACAAATGACCGCAAAGTATCAATCAAAAATGACCAAGTGTACCATTGGGTAAATAGAATCTCACTTCAACAAATATAAAGTAACACAAGACTAATATAGTTGTGGCAGAAGGCACCAGTGCTACCTGGCTGACATCTTTACTGGGCACTTTGTAATCTATTGTCATGTTTCTATATGCATAAAACCCAAGTTATTCAGCTCACACCATTTTTTGTCTGTATTGGTAAACATAAAGGGAAGACACTGCTATCAATTGGCATTCAACTGATTTTCAGGGCAACATTATTGCTGGGAGTAGTTAAGCCTAAAGTTACAATCTCTCTGCATGTCCTTCTGTGGTAAAATCAGACCAACTGTTTTATGTACATATAAATAAATGCATCTGTCTGCTGTGAAGGGCTCATCTGTGGAGCTCAGGAGCTGCACATTGTAACAAGACATTTTCAATGTAGATGTGCTCCAATGATGGACGTGCTCCATGGGGATTTCCCTGCATTATGCTCGGCACCACTGTATTTTATAGCATCAGCTTTATTAAGAGGCGTCATGGACTATTACTTTGGGACTTGTCCCTGCTGAGCTTTATAGCAAAACTCAGCAAGGGCAGATTACTTACAATTAAATATCTATCCTTACACCATTTCTCCAAGAGGCACCTTTTGTTTTAGGCAGCATAAATGATATTGCAGAATTGGCAATCAGCACACAAGGAAACGTGTCTGTCACCAACGTGTCTGTCACCACCGCCTCGGAGGCTAATTTCAGCTGGTTTTGATATGAATGTATCCTGCTAATGCAGAAGAAAATTGGATGAACTCATGCATATTTGACATTGACCTCAGGAGAGAGGGAGGTGAACTCACAAACGGGTCGCCTGAAAGCGTTGTTTTGCTGCAACATAATTAGGACAACACAAATTTGCACCTTCTCATTGTTGTTCTGACTCAAAGGTTCCTGTTCTACACTTAGTAATAATTCATTTAATGAAAATGGTAATTATGAAACAAGTATTTCTGCTTGGCCTTCCTCAACAAGCAGGAAGAAAAATTACACTGATCAAAGAGAGGATTGCTAATATGGAAACAGCGATTCTTGGTTGAATTCTTCAACATGGCATTCTTTATCAAACTGTCAGATCCTCGGGCACTTCGGAGGAAAAGAAAAGGGAATGCTTCAAATTTGACCGTTTCCCCCTTTTAAAATCCTCGAGCATTTCTGTCAAAACACTTTTATTTGGGTTAATTTTTAAAAATCTCAAGGTTACGAAAGGCTGTAATTTTTAATACGCCATGCAGTCAACTTTTCTTCGGCTTTCCGTTTCTGAGTCGTATCGCTAGAAAATGCTGGGAGCAAACCTGCAGACGCAGAAGCAAGACTTACATTTTCTTTAACATTGGCCTGTCAACAGCTGTTAATATAACCTAAATATGACCGACTGGGAAGCCAGCATGATTTGTCAGGTGAAGATTCAGCTAACCTCCAGCAATGAAGAATGCTAGAAATGCGATTGCTGTCCTCATGCACAGTGGAATGAACCTTTTGGAGTGTTTATTCTCCTTCTTGATTCCTCATCTGGCATTTACTAAAGATCATTCAAGTGACCTGGGGAGGAAGAGGAGAAATCCTTCTCTCATAAGGCAGGGAAGGCTTCTTTCACAAGCATTCGAGCAGTCCGAGTCAAGTGTTGCATTTGCAGAGATTTTAGACTGGCTTTTAGCTGATTTATCAGTGAACAAATACATCCCGATACTGTTCAATCAGGCAAGTTAGCATATGCAAAAACAAAATTCTTCAGAATTAAATGTATTTATTCCCATGAAGTCATAGCAGTCTCGCCAGTCTCTCTCTCTCTCTGTCAGTGAACCATCGTGGAGCTGCTCTGATAATAAAACTCATGGGTGTGAACTTGGCTCAGTTGACACCACTGTCTCAAAGTCATTTCAGTCACTTGTGGGTTCAAGGCTCGTTCCCGTAGTTGATTCATTAATCTGCACTGACATTTTAGTTGAGGGACTGCATCACAGTGTAAGACACCATCCTTCCATCAAGCATTTAACCTGATGCTCTATTCACCTGCTAAAGAAGACATCAACTTTTGGAACACTGGGGCGTTCTCCCAAAATACCCCGAAAATGGCCACCAGGGCACAGCTCCTCACTGACAAACCTTCCCTCCACGAACAAGTCACCAAACCTCTTCAAACCCTTTCCCTCCCATGACCGAAACATCCTGCTTGCCTATCACTCTGGAGGAATGCCCTACAGACTTGCGGTCTTACCTGCCCAGGTTATGATGAGGGAGGTACAGGTTAGCACTATTGCTTCACAGCCCCAGGGTCGATTCCCTGCTGGGTCACTATCTGTGCGGAGTCTGCACGTTCTCCCCGTGTCTGCGTGGGTTTCATCCGGGTGCTCCGATTTCCTCCCACAGTCCAAAGATGTGCAGGTTAGGTGGACTGACCATACTAAATTGCCCTTGGTGTCCAAAAAGGTTAGGTGGGGTTACTGGGACAAGGTGAAGCGTGGGCTTTGATGTGTTGGGTGTTCTGGATCACAAACAGGTCACCAACACTTGAAGTGGTGCAACTCTATTTAATTATAAGGTTAACTATATTAACATACTTGAACTGTGGGTAAATGCAATACCAGCTTTAACTGTTGACCCTTGCCTAGTCCTAACCAGGTGATGCACTCAGCACATGGTGATTGTCTGTGTTGCAGGCTGTGAGCTCTGTGCTGGCTGCTACTAGAATGAGTGGGAACTCTCCTGTCCCCTGTCTTTATAGTGCGTGTCTTTATAGTGCAAGATTTTATGGCTGCGGTGTTGTGTATGCTGATTGGTCCCACTGCATATCCATCAGTGTGTGCTTGTGTGTGTGTCTGCACCTTAATATACTGGTGTAAATTATGACATCCCCCCTTTTATATAAAGAACATGTGCCCGCGTGACAATAAATATTGTGTAGTGAATGTGCCTGACTATGTGTGTGCGTGTTATTTACATGACTATGTACATGAGGCTAATCTATTTACACGGGAAGGTGCCTGGTGCAGAGAAATAGGGTGTCACACCAACAACGAAATGAACATTATATGCAAACTACTGGAACGATGAAACAGGTAAACAGAACAGATCAAAGAGTCCAACATTGTAAAACTCATAAGTCAAGTCTCTGAGGTGGGCGACGAATTCTGGTTAACCGCCTCAATGGTGGGTTAGGAGCCACCGGCTGAGGAACGGGCTGGGCCACGTCAGAGTGAGGAGGATGCAGAGTATTCGGAATCTCCATAGTCCAGGTTGGGGACAACAGGAGGGGTGGCACCGGTGGAGGATCACGTAGCGAGCGTGGAATGAGATGAAGGGCACGCCGATTGCGGCGGCGAATGGAACCATCTGGCAGACGAACCAGGAACGAGTGGGGAGCCACCTGCCGAAGAACCACAGCAGTTGCAGACCAGCCACTCTCCGGAAGATGGATGCGGATGTTGTCATCCGGCGCCAGAGCAGGGAGATCAGTCGCCCGAGCGTCATGCGCCGCCTTGTGTTGTGCACGAGACTGTTGCAACTGCTGAAGGACCGGAACATGGTCGAGGTCTGGGACGTGAATGGACAGCACCGTGGTCCTGAGGGTGCGACCCATGAGCAGCTGGGCTGGCGACAGGCCTGTGGAGAGTGGGGCCGAACGATAGGCCAGCAAGGCGAGGTAGAAGTCGGATCCTGCATCGGCAGCCTTGCAGAGGAGCCGTTTGACGATGTGGGCGCCCTTTTCCGCTTTGCTATTGGATTGGGGGTGCAGGGGACTGGATGTCACATGCACAAAGTTGTACCTGCTGGCAAAGTTGGACCATTCCTGGCTCGCGAAGCAGGGGCCATTGTCCGACATCACAGTGAGTGGGATGCCGTGGCGAGCAAGTCTCCTTGCAGGCACAGATGACCGCCAATGATGTGATGTCGTGCAGGCGTACGACCTCCGGATAGTTCGAAAAATAGTCTACAATCAGAACATAGTCTCTGCCGAGCGCATGGAACAGGTCAATGCCTACCTTAGACCAAGGGGACGTGACCAACTCATGGGGCTGTAGGGTCTCACGTGGTGGGCCGGCTGGAACCGCTGACAGGTGGGGCAGTTGAGCACGGTGTTGGCGATGTCCTCATTGATGCCAGGCCAGCACACACTTCTCGGGCCCTCCATTGGCACTTCTCCCCACGCCAAGATGGCCCTCGTGTAGCTGTTCCAAAACGAGCTGGCGCATGCTGTGCGGGATCATGATGCGGTCCAGCTTCAGGAGGGCACCATCGACTACTGCCAGATTGTCTCTGATATTGTGGAACTGCGGGCATTGGCCCTTGAGCCACCCGTCCGTCATGTGGCGCATGACACGCTGTAGTAGGGGGTCAGCCGCAGTCTCGCGGCGAATGTGGAAAAAGCGTTCATCCGTGGCTGGCAGATTGGAGGCCGTGAAGGCCACATGGGCGTCAACCTGGCAGACTAACCCCTCTGGGATTCACGGGGTGTTGACTGCCCTGGACAGAGCGTCGGCTATGATCAGGTCCTTGCCCGGGGTGTACAGGAGCTGGAAATCGTACCGCCGGATTTTAAGCAGAATGCGCTGGAGGCGAGGGGGTCATATCATTCAGGTCTTTTTGTATAATGTTGACCAGCGGGCGATGGTCGGTCTCGACAGTGAATTGGGGGAGGCCGTACACGTAATCATGAAATTTGTCGACCCCAGTCAACAGGCCCAACATTCCTTTTCGATCTGCGCGTAGTGCTGTTCCGTGGGGGTCATGGCGCGTGACGTATATGCAACGGGGGTCCATGATGAGGCCTCATCGCGTTGCAGGAGCACCGACTCAATGCCGGATTGGCTGGCATCCGTTGAAATTTTTGTTTCCTTCGTGGGATCAAAAAATGCCAATACCGGGGCCGTGGTAAGCTTGGTCTTAAGCTCCTCCCATTCGCGCTCGTGGGCGGGGAGCCATTGGAAGTCTGTCGTCTTCCTGACCAGGTTCCGGTGAGCTGTGGTATGGGAGGCGAGGTTCGGGATGAACTTCCCCAGGAAGTTGACCATGCCCAAAAATCGGAGGACCGCCTTCTTATCCGCTGGCTTCTGCATGGCCGTGATGGCTGCCACTTTGTCTGCATCCGGCTGCACATGGCTATCTGGACTGAACCAGTTCACTCCTGGTATCATGACGTGTTGGGTGTTCTGGATCACAAACAGGTCACCAACACTGGAAGTGGTGCATCTCTATTTTATTATAAGGTTAACTATATTGACATACTTGAACTGTGGGTGAATGCAATACTAGCTTTAACTGTTGGCCGTTGCCTCGTCCTAACCAGGTGATGCACTCAGCACATGGTGAATGTCTGTGTTGCAGGCTGTGAGCTCTGTGCTCCGAACTGGCTGCTACTAGAATGAGCGGGAACTCTCCTGTCCCCTGTCTTTATAGTGCGTGTGCTCTCACTGGTGATTGGCTGTGGTGTTGTGTATGCTGATTGGTCCCACCGCATGTCCATCAGTGTGTGTGTGTGTGTCTGCACCATAATATACTGGTGTATATTATGACAGGCTTAGGTAAGGTGCTCTTTCCTGGGGCTGGTGCAGACGCGATGCAACACAGCCCACCACAAGTGTTTGTCAAATTCTGCCACCAAAGTGCGAGTAAGCAATTAGGCTGTTAGTGGTGACCGGAGACACAGAGGCTGCCTCCGCCGATGAGCCCCGAGAAGCCTCTCGTTCACTTGATGAACTTTACAGCCTTCTGGGTTTAATATTAGTTCAACTTGAAATCATGAACCTTGTCCTCCATTTTGGGCATTTTGTTGTTCTTTCTTTTTTCCTCAGCCTCCTTCACCCATGGGGTCAGATTATAACTTGCCCTGTTTTTCTTTGAGAGTACTGACCCTTGTTCTGCCATCTCATTATTAGCACATGCTTTCGTCTTTAACACTACTATTGACATTCCTTTCTTTTGTCTCATGTCCATGACATGTTTGTCAAATTTCTCCTGAGCGCCCACGTATCTCTGACTTATTCCACATCACATTTCTACCTCTCTTCAGTTCTGAAGAGTCATACAGACTCAATGTTCACTCTGGTTTTCTCTCTCACAGATGCTGCCAGACCTGATGAGTATTTCCATCATTTTCTGTTTTTAATTCAGATTTTCAACATCCACAGTATTTTGCTTTTATTATCTTGGGAGTAAAACTCAGAAAATATCAAAGGTAGGTACTGTTTGGCATTTATTACAAGACTGCATTTTAAATAAATGAATAAATGTTGGATTCAAATACAGCAAGGCAAATGCAGCCTTTTAATTTATGATTTCTGTACAGATCAATACATTTACAAAAAATGATTAGATCTTCCAATTAACAGCTGAAAGAGCAACATGACAATATTTCATGGCTTAAAACTTGTATTGTAACATGTGAACAAAAAAACCCACCATCGACAAAACTCTTTTTAAAATTTATATTTTGAACCACAAAGAAACGTTCCCCTTCTTATCACTCCACAAAAACACATTAGCCTTGCATTCAAATAGAAATGCTGATGAGCTATTCTTGACCTCAACTCTCCTGTTTCTTAGAAGTAAATGGAAAGTTTACAGCACAGCTGATTACAACCCAATATGTTCAACACCTTTTTGGGAGACTCACTGAGTCTAACCATTGTGAACTCAGAGACTGCCAACATTGTCCTCGACTGTGAATAACTTACACCATCACCCCGGTAACACAATTTGGGCCATGCTTTGCTCTTTGAGCACCCCAGGCCGGTTGTCAAGCAAGCTTCACAACACATCACATGACCCCCTGCATTTTTCCATTAAATTTAAAGACTCAGCTCCAAAACATAATGGTACAAACCTCATAAGTGTAACAGAGGTCAAAATCAATTTTAGAAAATATTTTAACCACATACATTCATGAGACAGAACTTTGTTTTCTCTTCAGGTTTAAAATCTGGACATTGCCTTATTTACATGCAAAATGCTGAAAAGGAAAACGACTCAGCTCCATAATGTGATTGTGAGAAATGTGACATATCTAACATATCCACACATGTTGAATTTATTTGTGCTAAGATGCAGCCAAAATAGACAAAATCTTTGCTATCTGCTACTAACAGGATTTCTTGGTCCAGTAAAGTGACATATCTGACATACATTGCTTTTCCAATTGCATTGAAACACTCAGGCTGTGAGCCTGTTTGACATGCAGCACAAGAAAGACAGCCACTACTGGTGTAATGTCCCATGCTTTAGAGAAGCCTGCATGCTAACATAAATCTTGTCATGTCAGGAGCAAGGAAAAATTTCAAGTCAGAGAAAGAGGATAGACAGATACATCAAACGGAGTTGAGAGCACCAAATGCTGATGGCCCTTGACAGCAGAGGCTTTGGTGTGTTTAAATGCAGAGGCCTGTCACTAAGGCGTGCCATAGTCAAAGGTATCTTAATACCATAGTGACATCCTGCCCCATGGGTCTGATTTTCTGTGGCTGTGTCATTAATTGTCAACCAACGGAAGATACATGTTTATCACTGTAACGCTGCCTTGTCAATCTGCATTTCAAGTTGTGTATCACAGGAAGGTTCAAACATTGTAAGAGACATTCTAGACAGATACATAGTAATTTCTCCAGCCCAAGTTAATGTTGAAATAAATCAGGCTAACTTAGGTTATTACACCACAGCAAATTGCCCAAGACTGGATTTCAAATTTCAACAGGGAAAGGGAAGAGGAGGTAAATTGGGGCCAGCAGTTTGAATACAAAGTGAAGCATTAGAACATAGAACATCGAAAAATACAGCACAGAACAGGCCCTTCGGCCCACGATGTTGTGCCGAACCTTTGTCCCAGATTAATCATAGATTATCATAGAATTTACAGTGCAGGAGGAGGCCATTCGGCCCATCGAGTCTGTACCAGCTCTTGGAAAGAGCTCCCTCCCCAAGGTCAACACCTCCACCCTATCCCCATAACCCAGTAAACCCATCCAACACTAAGGGCAATTTTGGACACTAAGCGCAATTTATCATGGCCAATCTACCTAACCTGCACATCTTTGGACTGTGGGAGGAAACCGGAGCACCCGGAGGAAACCCACGCACACACGGGGAGGATGCGCAGACTCCGCACAGACAGTGACCCAAGCCGGAATTGAACCTGGGACTCTGGAGCTGTGAAGCAATTGTGCTATCCACAATGCTACCGTGCTGCCCGTAATGCTACCATTCCTTACAGTATCCCAGCAGCGCTGACTAGAAGACTCGATGTTACACAGGGCTTGGCTTCTAGTTTACATTTGAGCTCAGGAGCTAGTACAAGTCACTTGCTTACCATACTGCTTTTTTCTTTCAGGATGTTATAGTGATAATGTTGGCATGGAGAGATCAGGTGTTTTTCAAACTCTAAAAATAGTCCAAGGAGCAGAACACGCATCTTAAAAACTATTTTCTGTGCACTATTGTGCCTGTGCTGAAATTTCAGTGCGATGAAGCAATGTGTGACCTCGTTTATGTACCCCCATAAAATTATATTTTGTTGCGTTATCTTTATGTGCTCAACAGCACAAGTTTAATTAACCAAGAGTTTTCTGCAGCTTCTCATTGCTTATACTTTGCCTTTTGTTTTTAGTACTGGGAAATTGAATCAAGTTCTTGTCCAATAGCCAGCCACAAATTGTGAGATTATTTACTCTTTGTTGCTATCATAGATTTTTCATACAGTTTTACCATCAAGCTTGGTAGCAAGGGATGGCCAATCATAAATGAGATTCTGAATAGCATTCTCTTCATGCTGTGGCACACTCAACTGTGTGTCAAGAGGTCTACATGACTGTTTCTGCCACCGGTACTATTTAATGGAGGTTTTGCCAATCTTGCCACTCAGAGGCCTGAATTTTATATAATTTATTATTCAGACGCTAGTAGTGCAGGCAAGGAGTACTTATTAACAGTCTGAGTGGTCCTCAGGGAATTAACACAATGTGAGACTGGAGCCATTTGTAGGTCTGACCAAGTAGGGATTCCAGACCATAACCACTCTTGAAAGACATCAGCAAAATAATTGACAGACAATTAAATGCCAACTGAGCCAAGTTGAAAAACAAGTAAAAATTTCAGGTCAGTATAAAGCACAACTTCGGAGCTGCTTACGCCCATGGATTTTCACAGTAACGTCATTGCAGTGTAAATGTAAGCCTACTTGTGACACTAACAAAAATTATTATTACTGGTGGTATTACATCCTATTCTTCCCTAAACATCACTGCTTCTCTCTCTCCTCCGTTATATCCCCTCAAAATCAAACTCTGACAAAGTTTCTGGTCACCTGCCTAATTATCTGGTGAAATGGCTCAATGTCAAATTTTGTTTGATAGCGTTCCTGCAAAATGCCTCGGGATGTTTTTCTGTGTTAAAGGCACTATAAGAATGAAAGGTGTTCCTGATGCTGTCCTGTGGAAGAGTAAGAGGGCTGAGGGCACGTTTGGTGTGTCTATGTTGGATAAACAACTTTTGGTCAATGCTCTAAAATTTGCACCTCCACAAGAACGGCTGGCCATTCATTGTAACAACTATAGCTGCAGTAAGATCAATTAACCCAACAAAGACGGAGGGCGTCATATACTGGTCGCATTGCAGCGTGACACGGTCGGTCGATGCCAGAAAATGCCTCTATCTACCCACTTCGCTGTACCTGCCAAGATCTCACGAGACGTCATGATCTGAATCCCACTCGTTGTGGGCAGCATCACTATTTTGCAAATCTGCACTTTAATATGCTCTCTCATAATCTACCGAGGTGTGGGTTCTTAACCTACCCAAGGTGTGGGTTTTAACCCACTCGCCTTGGAGATCTTGTGCGAGAGCCATTCAGTGCTGGTCGCCACAAACGGGGATTGGAGCCCCCCAGGTGCTTTCCTTCTGGGCAGGGTGATACCGTGCCACTGCCAGTCTGGCATCCTGGAAGTGCCCCTGCCAGCTGCCAGTGCCAAGGTGCCAGGCTCGCATTTTTCCCACATGGGGATCGAGCCCACTGGTGTTCTGCGCGGATGTTGAGGGGGTCAGGACTCCCTTACAGGTGAGTTGGGGGTTCGGGGCCCATAGGGATCGGGGAGTGGGGACGTGAGATTGGGCCGCCATTTAAAATGGGACCAAGTGCAGCCTTGTCGGGGAGTTCTCCCCTGAGGATCCGAATATAACTAGAATCCCAGGACATAGCATGGTGCTTCCCAGCATTGAAACACCCGGCTAAATGCGCTTGTTACAGGACCGTGTTCCAATTCCGTTAGATCACGGCCCAAGTGCTGCAATCTTTCTCATGTCTTTGATTCAGCAGCTCAACCAAATTAGCTATCATTGCTGAATTGAACAAAGAAATTTCAAAAAGTAGAATTAACATAAGAAAGCAATGACAAAAAAGGGGTTGAAGTGACTGTTTGATCATCTGAAAGTGGAACTGATTGTTTCCCCTCTGCATTTTCATCGAAAGGCTTTGGAAAGATTAGAGACGTGGACATTAATAGAGTGGACCAAGTCAATATAAAAATAAATCAAAAGCCTGTCAACTCCACTCTTTACTGAAAGACCTCAAGGCAGTTTCATATCTACCAGTTTTCCTTTATTTCATCTGAGAGACCTCAGAACACTCGCTATTTTAAACTCAGTGCTTAGAATCCATCGCTGCATGGAACATAACAACACTACTGCACAAGAGAGACCTGGCGTGCAAAGGTGCAGCACCATTATTGCAGATTTACTTAATGGAACCAGTGGCCTTGATGCTTGGACACAAGAGCAGAGTTCCCCCTCCTCTGGTGTTCAAGTGACGGGGACGTTACACAAATCACACGACTGTCGCCGGCTGCATTCTGTTGGGTAAATGCAGCTTCAAAAAGAATTGCAATTTTACCTTGTTGCAAATTGGGAGTTGACAGCTGTTTAAATTGCTGTAATCCATTATAATTACTGACTTTTCTTACACAAAACACTTTCTGTTAAATGAATTTAATTTTTATACTCGTTCACAAAAAGGAAAATGGTCTGTAATGTTGGTTTGCAACACGGAAGCCCAGTATCATGTCCAGTTTTCATGTGACAGTTTGGGAGGGGTGAGTAGAAGTGGGTGAGCAGAGGGGAGCAAGAAGTTTCAGTTACAGCTGTACCCTGCGTCTGGCTGGTACATTATTGCTGCAACCTAAATGGAAAATATTAAATGCATATGCCAAACATTATTCATTTTGCTGTGAAAGATCAAACAATTTGATGAATGCCATTTGGAAAAGTAAACACGCTTTTAAATGATCTTGCAATCTATCTCGCTTTTGTTGATCATAACTCTTCCGACTGACATTTCCACATTGGTGACAAGGCTGATAAATTAGTTTTAAAGGATGAAACTCAAGCTCCAAATGTAATAAGCACAAAATAAACATCTTGTTAAAAACTTAACTTCAATGCAAATGGAAGAGAATTGCCATCTGACCCAGATCCATTATTGATTGTGTTTTTCTTAAAGACCAGGGCCGGATTTCAGCGGAGTTTTCCCAACTCTGCAGACCTTTAAAAATGGCAAGCCGGAAAGCTGCGGCACGTCTGCCATTTCATCCAGATTTTGCCAGTACTGAAAAAGGGAGCAGGATATGATTCATGCAGGAGGGAACCCCAAACTCAGTGGGGCCATTTGAACTCAGTGCTGAGATCAAACAGGCACCATTTTGTTTTTTGCAAGGTCTTAATCTGCAGTGTGGGAGTCAAAAATACATGCTGTAGCCACAAAGCGTGCTCTATAAATAGTGAAAAAAAACAGGTTGCAGTTAAAAATAACCCTCTGCAGGGCTGCTTTAATTAACATGTCATCAACTGCAGGTTAGGAAAAAATACAGTCGCATCTGGTCATGCACTTTCAATCGAATTCTTTGTTAACCTTTCTCCGGGGCTAGTATATTATTACGAGCATTATCAGCTTTGACAAAGAGTCATCCAGACTCAAAACATTAGCTCACTTTCCTCTCCACTGATACTGTGAGACCTGCTTAAATTTTCCAGTAATTTCTGTTTTTATATCATTATGAACGCTTAACTGAGTTTAAAAAGCCATAATTATCTCAGCAGGGGGTTCTGAATGCATAGTTTGATTAACAGAGGCTATTAAAGGATTAGATATATTTCATGTAGGGATCTGAAAAGAAGTTTGTTTGTTTTCATAGATTGAAAAGCTTTAAATAGTTTATTTGACTGGAAGTGTTTTCACCATCAAGTGTCTCTGGTGGATACAGGGTGAGCGGCTATGGAGAGTGGGAGCGGGACATGAGTTGGCATGAAGGGTTTGAAGGGCCATGAAAGATTGTGGGGGTAATGAGCTGAGAGACAGAGGGCCTAACATATTCTGAAACAACTGGGACCAAGTCCCATAGAATCAAGGTGGGCCATCTAATCAGGCTAATTTGGCACTTCTTTGCCTCGGTGGTCACCTAAGCTCTGATTTGGAGGTCGGCAAAGTTTTAGAATCTATCAAAACCAAGGCGTTTTCGCTTGGGATAGGGAGAAATAAGAGATGCAAAATTTCTGAAGTATTCGGGAGGCTAAATAAAATAAGATCGTTTCCACCAGTTGGCAAACAAGGGGCACAGATTCAACATTTTTTGCAGAGAGTATTTTAGGCAGTTACCATAACCCAAAGCCAAAGGAAATTGGCAAAGTATTTGGAATGGAAGAATACGAAAGGATGCATTAAAAGGTCACAACTAGATTAGAATAGATAGCTACAGTTGAAAAACAAGCACTATGAAAATGAAATATTACTGGTGCAGTAGATCAAATGACCTGCGTTATAGTTTTGTTAAGTCAAATGCCAAATTCTTTCGGAGAAGATTGGTGTGCCAATTCAGTGTACGTTGTTTCATATTTTCATGATGAGTCCAACACAGCACCATTCCAGATAAAGAATAGACGCCAGCAATTACATTTTAAAAGTTATATGAGTTTTACTTGGCAATCTGTTTGGCTTGGGGGGGGGGGGGGGGGGGGGCTACTACCTGTAATTCTGCAGGAACACAGACAAAACTCATATACAGCTTAAGCAGGCTTTCTGAAGCATCATGTTTTTAAAAATGTCTTTGCTGTGCATATTTAATCTCCCTCACAATCTGAAGGCTCTTCTAATCCTGGAAACCCGTAGTCTCAAGCGATATCACTATTCAGCAAAAATAAACGGTACACATATTTTTCCAACAGAAAGAAGGGGATTTTTCATACGTTACTTTTCCTCAATTACGTAATTAATACTGTACATCGGCAACATTTCAATATCTCCTTTACCATAATGGAACATGCTTGGAGTCACCTGACTGAACAGAGGGAAAGGCTGAATGCTTGGCAGGAGGAAGCGGGGAGAGAGGAAGCAGGAAAAATAGATCGAGGGTGCAGCTAAAATCAGCGCTCATGCAGCTTCCATGTAGTTTTCAAAGACAAGGAGAGAAGTCTCTCCCACTGCTAGAGTGGAAGGTTTCAGAAAGGCAAAGACAAATATAATGGCATTGAAACATATAAAATTATGAAGGGTATAGATAGGATAGATGCGGGCAGGTTGTTTCCACTGGTCGGGGAAAGCAGAACTAGGGAGCATAGCCTCAAAATAAGGGGAAGTAGATTTAGGACGGAGTGTAGGAGGAACTTCTTCACCCAAAGGGTTGTGAATCTCTGGAATTCCTTGCCAAGTGAAGCAGTAGAGGCTCCTTCTTTAAACGTTTTTAAGAAAAAGATAGATACCTTTCTAAAGAATAAAGGGATTCGGGGATATGGTGTACGGGCCGGAGAGTGGAGCTGAGTCCACAAAGATCAGCCATGATCTCATTAAATGGCGGAGCAGGCTCGAGGGGCCAGATAAAACAAAGAACAAAGAACAAAGAAATGTACAGCACAGGAACAGGCCCTTCGGCCCTCCAAGCCCGTGCCGACCATGCTGCCCGACTAAACTACAATCTTCTACACTTCCTGGGTCCGTATCCTTCTATTCCCATCCTATTCATATATTTGTCAAGATGCCCCTTAAATGTCCCTTTCGTCCCTGCTTCCACTACCTCCTCCGGTAGCGAGTTCCAGGCACCCACTACCCTCTGCGTAAAAAACTTGCCTCGTACATCTACTCTAAACCTTGCCCCTCTCACCTTAAACCCATGCCCCCTAGTAATTGACCCCTCTACCCTGGGGAAAAGCCTCTGACTATCCACTCTGTCTATGCCCCTCATAATTTTGTATACCTCTATCAGGTCTCCCCTCAATCTCCTTCGTTCCAGTGAGAACAAACCGAGTTTATTCAATCGCTCCTCATAGCTAATGCCTACTCCTGTTCCTAGTTCTTATGTTCTTAACATAAGTTGTAATCTCTGGATTTTGAAGACAGGGGAGTGGCTAGAAATTGAAGTCAGGAAGATAAGGGGTTGGGTTTTATGATCAGGACTGGGAGAATTAGGAAAGGGTCAATGTTGTAAAGAGGAAGACATTTTATGGGTCAACTTAGCCTGAGCCTAGTAAGGTGATGAGACGCAAGGCAAATTGCATTTAGGTGTTGGAAAGGAGGCAAAGAACACCGACATTTAAGCACATTTTTGGTTGTCATGTAGGATTGGCACGATTGAGTTTTACAATTAGTGTTAAAATGACAGTATTCAAAATGGTCGGTGGCGGCGATGTGGTGAGTGTTCATATTTGCAGTAGTTCCCTCCAGGGTACATGGTTTTTGACCCTTCCTGCCCAGTTTAAGGGCAATATTTTGGAGGAAACTGGTGAAGTTTGATGTAATAAGACCCCTTGTTCAAGTAATGTCCCGTAAAAATAGCACAAAACAAAATTCGGGTAAGGGTCATTGCCAGACTCAAATGTTTCCCAAGCCTCAGCAGGGGGGAACATGGTGGCGGCTGATATGGAGAAGGCAATGGAGGGGCCTTTGGCCCCAATTAGGACTGCCACTGGTAAGATGGACCGGAGGAATGTGGTGCAGCAGACAAGGATACAGAAGGTAGAGGTGGCATGCTCAGACCAGTGATCAGATTGTCTTCCTGGAGGCAGAGATGGCGGTGCTGGCTAAGGAGCGGAGAGTGATAAAGGCAAAGGATGACGATGTGGAGAACCGTTCCAGACAACAGAACTTAAGGACCGTCAGGCTGCCAGAGTACCTGGAGGGCTGTAACTCCATGGACTAGATGTCCATGATGTTTGGAACATTGATGGGGAAGGGGTCTTTTTGACCCCTCCCGAGTTGGACCGCGCCATAGATCGCTCAGGCAGAAGTGCAGATCAGGGAAGTCACCTCGGGCAATCATAGTCAGGTTTAATTGATACCTGGATAAGGAGTGGATCCTGAGGTGGGCAAAGGACCATCGAGACTGCAGCTGGACTCAAGTGTTTGAGGGCGACAGAGTTTGTTTTTTGATCATTTTTAAGTTAATCTGTATATGTATTCTTTGGAGGATTTTTGTAATTTGGTGGAGGGCTTGTTGGTGGGTGTTCATTTTGGGCATAGTTGGGGTTTGTATACTGCACTGTTGAGGGTGTTCTGTATTAAAGTTTGGTCAGGGCGTGAGGGTTGATCATGAAATGAAATGAAATGAAAATCGCTTATTGTCACAAGTAGGCTTCAAATGAAGTTACTGTGAAAAGCCCCTAGTCACCACATTCCGGCGCCTGTTCGGGGAGCCTGGTACGGGAATTGAACCGTGCTGCTGGCCTGCCTTGGTCTGCTTTCAAAGCCAGCTCTTTAGCCCTGTGCTAAACCAGCCCCTGGATCATTGGTAGGTTTTGTTGACCTTGATTTCTACCCAGTGCGGGGTCACACTGCTAGCAGTGTAGCTAGTTAATGGGAGGGGAGAACGGAAGATTCTTCAGCCTGTTACCATGGGGGGGTGCTTTTCATTTGTTTTTTTCAAGGTAATGAGCATAGGTTTTTTGATCCTGTTTAGTTTGGGCTGGGGGAAGGGAACGCTCGTGTTCTTCTGTTGGTTGTTTGTTTGGTTCACAGGATGGGGTGGGGATGAGAAGGGGGGAAAAGGGATAAACTGCTGATGGTGATGATTCCTTTGATTTTGGACTGGCTTTATGGGAGTTGTGGCAGCCATCTTGAATGGGCCTGGAGCTCACTGAGGCATTGCTGGATTGCCTCACCGGGGGGATATGGCCGATTCAAGAACCGGGGGGAGGCAGAGGCCCCCGATCCGGTTGATAACTTGGAATATGAGGAGGTTAAATAGCGCAATACAATGGTGGGTGTTTGTGCACTGAGAAGTTTGAGAACGGATGTGGGTTTTTTTTTAAAAACCGGGGACCCATTTGAGAATTAACGATCAAACAAGGTTGCAGATGGGATGGGTGGGTAGGGTGGGTATATCACTCAGGTTTTCATTGTAGAGGTAGGGGGAAGCGCTGTGTGGGTAACATATTGGCAGACACAGTTGGGAGGTACATAATCATCATATTGGCAGACATGCCGGTGGTGTTGGTCAACATGTATGCACCAACCTGGGATGACACGGTACTTATTAGTCAGGTGCTGCTGGCTATCTTGATATGCGTCATTTAATTAAGGGGTGGGGGCGGCAAAAGAGGAGAAAGAGATTGAATTGTGTTTTGATCTCCGATTGGATAGGTCGAGTCCCAAGTCTCGGAGTCCATCAGGGGTGGCGAAGGAGTCATTGGTGTTCATGGAACAGATGGGGTTGGGGGGAGGGGGCGGTGGTAGATCGTTGGAGGTTTGAGTTTCCGAGGCATAGGGAGTTTTTGTTTCCGCATGCCCATCTTCTCGATTGACATCTTTGTGGTGGGTAGGTCTCTTCTCCCTGGGGTGAGGGATCGGGTACTTGGTGATCATCATATCGGATAATGCTCTGCATTTTGTGGGCCTGATGTTGGAGCCGGGCCACTCTCAACAACACCCGTGGAGACAGGACATGGCGTTGCTAAAGGATAAGAGTTTTTCTGAGCAAGTATCCTCTGTCATTGGGGTAGAGTTTTAGAGGAATGAGATGGTCTTGCTTTCCACATTCTGGGAAGTGGTTAGGGGAGAGATAATTTCTTTTAAGGTGCATAGGGATAAATCTGGAAAGGTGCAGAGGCTGATGGACTCCATTCTCGACGAGATCTGCCACTACTCAATCGTCCCAATGGTGGCCATTTTTGGAGTATCAGACTCGCCGGTGCTGCAAATGGGGACGGGGGCAGATGCCCTAGCCTTCGCCTCGCTAGCAACCCGGAGGCAAGTTCTACTTGGGTGGAGGTCCTCGGTGCCGCCCAAGGCCTCGGCTTGGTTGGTGGACCTGATGAAATTTTTGCACCTGGAAAAGATTAAGTATACCATGAGGGGATCGGTGGAAGGGTTCTACTCGAGGTGGCAGCCCTTCATCTTTTTAAGGGAACTGGTTACCGTCAGCTGTTTTGGAGGGTGGGGGGGGTTCCTTTTGTTTTAGCATAATTAAGGTTTTGTTTTCTTTGTGGGGCGGTGGTGAGGGTGAGAGGCATTGGGAGGACTGGGTGGGTGTACTCCGGGAATAATATGGAGTTGGGATTTGATGCATTGCCGTGGTTCTAAGAATTAAAATTTTGTTTGAATAAAAATATATACATTTTAAATAAGGCAGTATTCAAAACATCTAGATTATTGTTTTCCTGAGGGTATGGGGAGGGGTGAATGAAGTGATTGATTCATCCTGATAGACGTTCTGTTTTATTCTAGGTTTTATCCCAAGTCAGTGCTGTGTTGGGTGATATTATCTGGAGTATCACAACTTCTTGCTTTCGTTGTGCCGAGGAGAGCAAAATATAGTCCAGTTTGGGGGCGGGGGGGAAGAGAGACACAGAGAGAGCACGCAAGAGAGTGCAGGTGAACACAGTTGTAAAATTAAATGTAAAACAAGTTACTAATGTTGAACATGCTCTTTTCCAAAATCGCAGTAAGAGACAACCAAGAAATTCATTCAGGTCTTTTACCATGAAAGCAGCCTTTGAAACTTTGACACAAACCATATTGAAATGTCATGGAGATCTGAATTATTGTTAATATCTGTTTGCAAATATGAGACACTGTAGTTCTAACTTCCAATTATAAATGGTTCAGGGATAGATAATGATTTATAATTATATCCAACATTTTACATCTGGGAACTATCACCCCAGCCATTAACACTGTCTTTTTCATCTGCTATTATTTTCTACTTAGCTTTCTTTTAAATCTGTCATGCCTTACAGCAATACTAGTTTCGAGGGAACAAAGAAATAAGGGTAGGCAATTCAGCCTCTGAGCTTGTTCCACTATCATCAGATCATGGCTGATCAGTATCTTAACCCCATTTACCTGCCTTGATTTCAAATCTCTTATTAACATTGCCGAACAAACATCTCTCAATCATGACATTTTCAATTGAACCCCAGTCTCAACAGCTGTCTAAGGGAGATTGGTTCAAGTTTTCACTACGCTTTGTGCGTGGAAATATTACTCAACATCATCCTTGATTGGCTGAACTCGAAATGTAAGGTTACGCCCTCCTCCTCTGGCCTCCAAAGGAAACAGGTTCCTCTATCGTCCATCATCTCATACACCCCAATTAGATCGCTCAGAATCTACTTTAAGCAAAGAAATAAAAGCTCAGTCTCACAATTTGATCCCTTTCACTCGGTACCATTCTCTTGAATTTGCACTGCTCCAAAGCCAAAACTGTGGCTTCTGCAACCATGCAGCAATTACGGGAGTACTGCATTGGCCATTCATAAGTTGTTCTCTTCAATATCATGAGTGCGTGACCAGCAAACAAATTAACAGTTACTGCATATTAAAATAAACAGGCAGCACATAACACAGAAAATTGAGGGATCAATTCTTGGCACTTGCTTATTTTGAACTCTTTCGGCCACAGTTTTGCCAACTCAGACTATCAATATACTTTGCAACTTTATGCTCCCATCTAAAACAACTTACTGTGCCACCTAACGTAGCACTATCATCAATCTTGGAGTTGCAGCTCTGTCATATATACATTTAGTCGAAAGTCGAGCCCCCAGTGTAGATCCCTACGGGACACCAGCTTCGAATTAGAGTATAAACCCATTAGAACTACATTGTCTCTTACCTTTAATCAAACCCTCTACCCATGTGAGAAGGACACAGCCATAAATCTTAACTAGCAGCTTTAGAGCCATTTAAAACAATAAAAGCCAATTGAAATTACAATCATTGGTGCTGAAATTAATATTTTTCTTCAATGCTTATGGCATGAAAGAGGAATCTTCATCTTCAGTCTGTCATTCACACCTCCCCAAGACACATCATTTGCTTCTTTACGTGTCCAATTGCCACTCCCTTTGGTCCTGCACCATTAACTCTTATGTAATTTCATCTCTCCTGCCTTCAACCCGATCACAGATTATTTCTTTGTTCTAACTTTTCACAGTTCTGAATAAAGATTATCGGACTGAACTGTTAAATCGGTTTCCCTTTCCCAAGATGTTGCTAGACATGCTCAGTATTTTCAGCATTTACCGTTTTTATTTCAGATTTCCAGCATTCGCAACTTTTATTTTTGTTTTCATGTAAAGGCATTTTTGTTCTTAAGGTATTAAAATGAGAGAATTTCTGAACTAAACATGATTGAATTAAAGTGGTGCACTTACACCCACTGTTTTTCATTTTCCCATGATCTCTGGAGATGCGAGTTTCATTCCTGTGAATGATGCTGAAATTGTTTTGTTTCTCCATTTCGCTGGTTCACATTATAGGTCAAAACAACAAGCAAGATGTAAATGGAATAGTCTGTACAACGACACTATTTATTACATTTGGAGGCATAACTTTAAACACAGCTTTCAAGGGCTAATGAAAGGTCACCTCTCATTTACAATTGTAATAAATAATCACAAATAGATTTTGCAATCTTAAATACATACATTATTGGACCTTGGAAATTATATGTTAAATTTAATCACAATGTCATCAAGTCAGGAAGTATGAGTGTGTGGAACAAATTGGAGCCTGTAGCCACCTGAGTTGGCCACTTCCCGACTTAAAATGGAGAACCGCAAAGGCTGAAGGGAAATTCAGCCAACACAGGCAAAGACTAGCAAATACTGAAATCATGTATATTGAAACCTGCAAAACAACCAGACAGCACGGAACCCAGCAGCCATCTGCATAGTAATACAGCAGCCATCTGCATAGTAATGAGCGATTCCGGGGCACAATGGCAACAGTTAAAGTGAATAAAGCCAAGCCAGACTCTTCGGCGCCAGCAGGAGCCCAGTCAAAGGAAGGCCAACGGACATTTAGGGACCGCCCAATGATCAGGGAACAACTCCAGTATTGGAGAAATCGATCCAAGTGATCGGAAAGTAGTCCAATCACTTGGAACCAGGTACGGGGTCCGCCCCGAAGAGCGAGAAGCCCCTGGGGACTATAAAGTAAAGCCCCCAAGTTCAAATCGTCCTTCTTTGGCAGGGTCACTCAGCAACTTGAACCAACCCTTGACAGTGATCTGCCTCGCTGCCACCAACCAAGTAAGTCTCAAGTCAACGCTCGCTACGAGATAGGCGCTCCTAGCTACCAGCTCATACCAGCTTTTGAATTCTGCAGACTCAGGACCTGAACGAAAGGCCATTTGTTCCCCTGACGTGGTGGGCCAGTCCGAAGCTAAGTATAGGCCTTTTAGTGATCGGAATAGCCTAGAAAGTAGAGTTTATGCATGAGTAGTGGTTTACTGTGTTTAGTAAATGTGTTTTGATTTGAATTTTACTAAATGGTGTGTTGAGTTATTGATCATTACTTGAACTTGAACTCATGACGGTATCATAAAGATACCTGGCGACTCTAGAGCAAAGGTTAAACAAACAGAGCAAATTACGATTTAAGAGCCAACCAAAAGTTAGCAACAAGCCTTAATCTGATGTTGACTTTTCATAAAGAAGTCTGCTTGCTACTTGGCAATATAGTATCTGTGCAAAGATTTATAACTCAGGTGGTACGGAAGACTCAATCCCCAATTATCGAAGTGTTTGAAGACTGTTGTCGCGCGCATATTTATTATTTAAATTGTACTTTCAATTTCATTGCTATTTTGCACCTTTGTGCACCAATTAAGCCAACCCATTATCACAGAACTGGGCAAGGAAAACACACTGCCGTTCACTGTTAGGATTTGGATGCAAATCCAGCTCAGACTGCTGGGGTGAAAGTTACAAATCACAGCCAGATGCAAGGTTCCTAAATTAAATGAGTTGATATAATTTCAACTGGGTTCCGAGAAGGCATTCCATACATTCAGTTCCCAAAACTTATGTTAATGCTGTAGTCCAGCACGGATTTCTCATAAAGCACTAGCCTGCAACATAGCCTGCTAAAAACAACTAAATACAGACAATGCATGGCTCCTTCAATAGCATACTAGAGCTTTAGCCCATCTTACATGTAGCCATGCAGTGGGACTTGAGCCCATAACATTTTGACTGTTGAGTGTACTATGAATTACTCAAGCTGCAGAATAAAATAAACATTTTGTTTTACTCCTGAAAAACCACTGCGTTGACAAAGGACTACGAGGATAGTCACAGGCGTCAGTAATCGCAGTGCCAGTTCCATTTTGTAGCCAATAAACATGCAGGCGAAATGGTATCTGTCGATGAGTTGAATGACAGAAGCTCTATGATAATTGCATGGTTCAAGATTCCAAACTATAATGACAAAAGCTGGAAATAAACGGAGACAACATCCCCTCCCCCTGTCCAACATTAACTATGCCCGTTAGCTGAACAGGCAAATCAACATTTAATTAACAGGAAATATCTCCCTGATCTATTTTGTTCTGGTGCAGTAATTGTCTGAAAATATGTTATTCAGAAGGTGCCCAAGTCAAAGTCACACTGGCCTCCAATTCACAAGGGCTATTTAGTTAAAATAAACAGACTTGAATGATCTGGTGTGCAATCTATTGTGACAGTTAATCTCATGCTCACTCGCCACTACAAATTAATGTGTGCTTACTGTATTTTTTTAAGCATTTCATCTGCTGTCATCAAAAGGCAAACCATGAACCTGAAGGTTTCAAGATCTGTCAAGCAGCATCAAGGACAAACACCCATGCTGTCAGAAGAATTAAAGTCCAGCGATAACTTAATAGTTAATTTTGAGACATTGTTCGTCCTGACCCAAATATGACAGATAAAAGACATTTCGGCAAAGTCATTATTTGGCAATGGTCAGTGTTAAAAACATCAAATATAAAGCTGAATTATTTGAGATGACATTATTTTTGCTGGACATGCTTCAGAAAAAAGGTTATATCTCGAGCCATGCAGTTTGGCGATCGACAATAACATGGTTCCCAGTGGCAAAGTTCCGACTGAACTGATTTCAGATGGAGGAAGAAAAGCAAAACCGCTTCATGATCCTGTGACACGCCACTAGCAATCGCAAGTAGTAGTTTTTTTTGAGGAGAACCCTGGTGACACCATCAAACTTGTAACTCTAATTCTGAACTAAAAATATTTTCAGCTACAAGTGCAGTGCTGGTCAACTTAGCAAATCCAGAAATCACAGCACCACCTCACACATGGTAGCACATGCAGCAACAACTGCATTTTTATGGCATCTTTGATGTAGAAAAATGTGTCAAGACATTTCACAAGAGCATGGTTACACAAAATTTGACACTGAGCAACACGAGGAGACATTTTGGAAGGTCAAAGCTTGGTCAAACATGCAGGTTTTAAGGAGAGTCTTAAACAAGGAAAGAGGGAGCGAGGTTTAGGGAGAGAATTTCAGAGCTTAGAACCTTGGTAGCTGAAAGCACGGCTGCCAATGGTTGAGCAATTAAACTCAAGATTGTACCAGAGGCTAGAATTGGAGGAGCGCAGATAGCTCAGTGAATTGTAGATCGGGAGGAGGTGACTGAAATAGAGGGGGGTAAGACAGGAATATTAATATTAAGGCATTCTTAACTGGAAGCCAATGCTGTTCAACAAGCATAGGAGTGATGGATGAATTGGTCTCAACGTTAATAAAGGTTTGGAAGAGTTCAAGTTTATGGAGCGTGAAAAATGGAAGACGAGATTGGAGTGTGTTGAAAGTCACGTCGAGAGATCATTAAGGTATGGATGAGGGTTTCCGCTGCACTTGAGCTGAGGCAGGGCCTATGATATGGGCAGTGTTGCAGAGGCTGAGATAAACGCTCTCAGGTGATGGCGACATTAATCTCAGACTGAATATACAAATTAGGAATAGGCCATTCTGTACCTTGAGTATGCTCTGCCATTTGATAAGGTCATGGCTGATCTGATTGGGGCCTTTATTTTCATGTCCACACTCAGTACCCTTTGATTCCCTTGTCAGTCAAGAATCTACCGAACTCAGCTGTAAAAATATTCAATGACCCAGTCTCCATTGCTCTCTGGGGAAGAGAATTTCACAGACGAACGACCATTTGCAAGGCCATTTGCATATTTAAACTGTGAAATATGAAACCAAGGTTGGGAACAGTCTGGCTTGGCCTTGGAAAGTTTCCAGCACAGGGATACATTGGTGGCTAGGGAATAGAGTTTGTGGCAGGAACTGACGACAATGGCTTCAGTCTTCCCAATACTTAGCTGTCGGACAAGCAGTAAGACATTTTAGAGACAGTGAATAGTTGAAAGTAGTGAGGTAGAGTACGAGCAACTTAATTCTGTGGTTTTCAGATGTTGTAGAGAGGATGCATGCAAATGAGAAATAAGGCCACAGTGAAAGAGCAGAAAGAAAAGCCATTGTAGGTGATTCTCTGGTTATGACTGGAACCAGATTAGTGAAATCCAACTCAACTGGATGACAGTGAAGAGTTTTAAGGTGCGATCAAACATGTCACCGGCTGCAGCCAAATAGAGAAAGATGAAGGGGGGATATTTTACCACAGTCACCGTCATACAGAGTGTAATTTGTGACTTTGATAAGAGCTGTTTCAGCACTGTGACCGGGGCAGAGACCCGACTGAAAGTCTTCAAACATGAATTCTGGAAAAGAGGGGCATGGATGTGGGAAGCAACAGCATGTTTAAAGATGAGAGAGGAAAGGGTGATTTGGCAGGGGAGGCTTGGGGAAGGCAATGGTATTGGTTCGCAAGGATGAAAAGATCGGTGTTGCTTTTTTGAACAGGGATAATGGCAGATTTATCAGAGGGGTGATAATACCCGAGAAAAGAGAAGCCAAGGTGGTAGTCAGGAAAGGGAACTAGGTGATAACAGCTGCACCAGCATGGGATGGGGCAAGAGGTGGAAGCTTTATAGCTAGGTGTAGGCGCTTCATGGTAGGGTGCCATTGTTGCTTAACTAGGATTCCTTCAAGACCACAATCACTCATATTAAGCTCATGGGTGGCAAGGGCCTTGCTCACAACTGAATGAACATTTTGGAAGAAGATGCAGAGAGCGGTACTGATGGCTAAATCAGTGAAAGGGTTTAACAGTTCAATGGGATAGACCAGCCCTGAGCAGAGATGCACAATGGGAAGGTCAGTCAGAGTAGGATGGGGCAGCTCAGGTTATTTCCTGTAATGAGGTAGCGACAAATGTTCAACTGGCCCACCTGATCATGCCAAGAGAGAGTTTGGAAACTTACTTAAGCGCGTTTCAAATCTGGGACAGTGTCAGGAGAGCAGAAAAGTTAAAGAATGCTGGAAGGTTGGGCTACGGATTCGAGAGAGGCAAACTGACCCTTGTGCCACTGGAAACAGATTCTCTTTATTTGCACTATCAAAATCCTTTCACACTTTGAACTCCTTGATCAAATCTCCCTTCACCTTCTCTGGTCTGTGGAGGAAAAAACCCAGTTTCTCGACCTTTTTTCCCATTATGGCGAATGAAAATCTCGGTCAGCCAATAAACATCTTGCATGAAAGAACTGGAGGAACATTAACTATTTTCTTCCAACTTTAAACTTGCAAAAAGGACAGTTTGAATCAACAAAGTTAAACTTGCACACATATTACAAGGGAATAAGATAGAGTGCCATGCAACAAACAATTGCTTCTTAATTAAGGAAACCACATCCAGTGTTGTGTAACTCTGTCATGCAACAAACCATGCCATAAGACTATTAGGTACAGAGTAACTCTGCCAGCAACTAAATTGTGTGTGATAGCCCAGTCATCAATTAATGGACGAGCAAACTAGAGGTCAAATCCCATCAGGACAAGCTCAGAAGTTGATTTCAACAAATTTGGTAATTTATCGCAAAAACCTGACTAGTACACTTATATCTTTTACCCAGTCTGGCATGCACAGTGTGGCAGCTGGTGACCTTCATGACAGGTGATGAGGCACAGCTAGGCATGCCTAATCTAGCCAACATGCTACCATAGCAACAGGTCCTTCCTGTGGAATCCCACCACCAATATTTAATAAATATATTTTAACAATGTACGTAACACTTAAAGAATGGGTAAAAGAACTGTCCTGCATTTTGACTGATTTCTTTTGGATTCTTTAAAGATAGTGCTAAATGCAGAAGAGCAATGGGTGACAGAGATCAGAACAACAGAAGTAGATTCAGGCAACAAAATTCTATTTAATTTCACTGGCTGTAATCTATTACTGTGGCTCAGATTTTGCCACTCTCAGTCACAGGGCGACATGGTGGCATAGTGTATAGCACTGCTGCCTCACAGCACCAGGGATCCGGGTTTGATTCCCTGCTTGGAGCACTGTCTGGCGGAGTCTACACGTCTCCCAGTGTCTGCGTTGGTTACCACCGGGTGCTTCAGTTTCCTTCCACAAGTTCTGAAAGACGTGCTGTTAAGTGAATTGGACATTCTGAATTCTCTCTCAGTGTACCTGGGTTAGAGAATTCAACTTCTTTTTTAAAAAAAAATATTTTATTGAAAATTTTTGGTCAACCAACACAGTACATTGTGCATCCTTTACACAATATTATAACAACACAAATAACAATGACCTATTTTATAAACAGAAAATGAATAAATAATAAATAACAAAAATGAAAACTAACCCTAATTGGCAACTGCCTTATCACAAGTAACACTCTCCAAAAATATAATTTAACAGTCCAATATATAATTATCTGTAGCAACGACCTATACATATTTTACAGTATATATTAACAACCCTGAGGGTCCTTCTGGTTCCTCCCCCTCCCCCCCCCACCCCCTCCCCCCCCCCCCCCACCCCCCACCCCCCCCCACCCCCACCCCCCCCCACCCCCCCCCCACCCCCTCCCCCCCCCCCACCCCCCACCCCCCCCCCCCCAATCCTGGGCTGCTGCTGCTGCCTTCTTTTTTCCATTCCATCTATCTTTCTGCGAGGTATTCGACGAACGGTTGCCACCGCCTGGTGAACCCTTGAGCCGACCCCCTTAGAACGAACTTAATCCGCTCTAGCTTTATAAACCCTGCCATGTCATTTATCCAGGTCTCCACCCCCGGGGGCTTGGCTTCTTTCCACATTAGCAATATCCTGCGCCGGGCTACTAGGGACGCAAAGGCTAAAACATCGGCCTCTCTCGCCTCCTGCACTCCCGGCTCTTGTGCAACCCCAAATATAGCCAACCCCCAGCTTGGTTCGACCCGGACCCCCACTACTTTTGAAAGCACCTTTGTCACCCCCATCCAAAACCCCTGTAGTGCCGGGCATGACCAAAACATATGGGTATGATTCGCTGGGCTTCTCGAGTACCTCGCACACCTATCCTCCACCCCAAAAAATTTACTGAGCCGTGCTCCAGTCATATGCGCCCTGTGTAATACCTTAAACTGAATCAGGCTTAGCCTGGCACACGAGGACGACGTGTTTACCCTGCTTAGGGCATCTGCCCACAGCCCCTCCTCGATCTCCTCCCCCAGCTCTTCTTCCCATTTCCCTTTTAGTTCATCTACCATAGTCTCCCCTTCGTCCCTCATTTGCCTATATATATCTGACACCTTACCATCCCCCACCCATGTCTTTGAGATCACTCTGTCCTGCACCTCTTGTGTCGGGAGCTGCGGGAATTCCCTCACCTGTTGCCTCGCAAAAGCCCTCAGTTGCATATACCTGAATGCATTCCCTTGGGGCAACCCATATTTCTCGGTCAGCGCTCCCAGACTCGCGAACTTCCCATCCACAAACAGATCTTTCAGTTGCGTTATTCCTGCTCTTTGCCACATTCCATATCCCCTATCCATTCCCCCCGGGGCAAACCTATGGTTGTTTCTTATCGGGGACCCCCCCAAGGCTCCAGTCTTTCCCCTATGCCGTCTCCACTGTCCCCAAATCTTCAGTGTAGCCACCACCACCGGGCTTGTGGTGTAGTTCCTTGGTGAGAACGGCAATGGGGCTGTCACCATAGCCTGTAGGCTAGTCCCCCTACAGGACGCCCTCTCTAATCTCTTCCACGCCGCTCCCTCCTCTTCTCCCATCCACTTACTCACCATTGAAATATTAGCGGCCCAATAATACTCACTTAGGCTCGGTAGTGCCAGCTCCCCCCTATCCCTGCTACGCTGTAAGAATCCCTTCCCCACTCTCGGGGTCTTCCCGGCCCACACAAAACCCATGATGCTCTTTTCAATCCTTTTAAAAAAAGCCTTCGTGATCACCACCGGGAGGCACTGAAACACAAAGAGGAATCTCGGGAGGACCACCATCTTAACCGCCTGCACCCTCCCTGCCAGTGACAGGGATACCATATCCCATCTCTTGAAATCCTCCTCCATTTGTTCCACCAACCGCGTTAAATTTAACCTATGCAATGTGCCCCAATTCTTGGCTATCTGTATCCCCAGGTAACGAAAGTCCCTTGTTACCTGCCTCAACGGTAGGTCCTCTATTTCTCTACTCTGCTCCCTTGGATGCACCACAAACAACTCACTTTTCCCCATGTTCAATTTATACCCTGAAAAATCCCCAAACTCCCCAAGTATCCGCATTATTTCTGGCATCCCTTCCGCCGGGTCTGCCACATATAGTAACAAATCGTCCGCATACAAAGATACCCGGTGTTCTTCTCCTCCTCTAAGTACTCCCCTCCACTTTTTGGAACCCCTCAACGCTATCGCCAGGGGCTCAATCGCCAGTGCAAACAATAATGGGGACAGAGGGCATCCCTGCCTTGTCCCTCTATGGAGCCGAAAATATGCAGATCCCCGTCCATTCGTGACCACGCTCGCCATCGGGGCCCTATACAACAGCTGCACCCATCTAACATACCCCTCTCCAAAACCAAATTTCCTCAACACCTCCCACAAATAATCCCACTCCACTCTATCAAATGCTTTCTCGGCATCCATCGCCACTACTATGTCCGTTTCCCCTCTGGTGGGGGCATCATCATTACCCCTAACAGCCTCCGTATATTTGTGTTCAGTTGTCTCCCCTTCACAAACCCAGTTTGGTCCTCGTGGACCACCCCCGGGACACATTCCTCTATTCTCATTGCCATTACCTTGGCCAGGATCTTGGCATCTACATTTAGGAGGGAAATAGGTCTATAGGACCCGCATTGTAGCGGGTCCTTTTCCTTCTTTAAGAGAAGCGATATCGTTGCTTCAGACATAGTCGGGGGCAGTTTCCTTTGCCTCGTTAAAGGTCCTCGTCAATACCGGGGCGAGCAAGTCCACATATTTTCTATAGAATTCGACTGGGAATCCATCCGGTCCCGGGGCCTTTCCCGCCTGCATGCTCCTAATTCCTTTCACCACTTCTTCCACCTCGATCTGTGCTCCCAGTCCCACCCTTTCCTGCTCTTCCACCTTGGGAAATTCCAGCCGATCCAAAAAGCCCATCATTCTCTCCCTCCCATCCGGGGGTTGAGCTTCATATAATTTTTTATAAAATGTCTTGAACACTCCATTCACTCTCTCCGCTCCCCGCTCCATCTCTCCTTCCTCATCCCTCACTCCCCCTATTTCCCTCGCTGCTTCCCTTTTCCTCAATTGGTGTGCCAGCAACCTGCTCGCCTTCTCCCCATATTCGTACTGTATACCCTGTGCCTTCCTCCATTGTGCCTCTGCATTGCCCGTAGTCAGCAAGTCAAATTCTACATGTAGCCTTTGCCTTTCCCTGTACAGTCCCTCCTCCGGTGCTTCCGCATATTGTCTGTCCACCCTCAAAAGTTCTCGCAGCAACCGCTCCCGTTCCTTACTCTCCTGCTTCCCTTTATGTGCCCTTATTGATATCAGCTCCCCTCTAACCACCGCCTTCAGCGCCTCCCAGACCACTCCCACCTGGACCTCCCCATTATCATTGAGTTCCAAGTACTTTTCAATGCACCCCCTCACCCTTAGACACACCCCCTCATCTGCCATTAGTCCCATGTCCATTCTCCAGGGTGGGCGCCCTCCTGTTTCCTCCCCTATCTCCAAGTCTACCCAGTGTGGAGCGTGATCCGAAATGGCTATAGCCGTATACTCCGTTCCCCTCACCTTCGGGATCAACGCCCTTCCCAGCACAAAAAAGTCTATTCGCGAGTAGACTTTATGGACATAGGAGAAAAACGAGAACTCCTTACTCCTAGGTCTGCTAAATCTCCACGGGTCTACACCTCCCATCTGCTCCATAAAATCTTTAAGTACCTTGGCTGCTGCCGGCCTCCTCCCAGTCCTGGACTTCGACCTATCCAGCCCTGGTTCCGACACCGTATAAAAATCTCCCCCCATTATCAGCTTTCCCATCTCTAGGTCCGGAATGCGTCCTATCATCCGCCTCATAAAATTGGCATCATCCCAGTTCGGGGCATATACGTTTACCAAAACCACCGTCTCCCCCTGTAGTTTGCCACTCACCATCACGTATCTGCCCCCGTTATCCGCCACTATAGTCTTTGCCTCGAACATTACCCGCTTCCCCACTAATATAGCCACCCCCCTGTTTTTCGCATCTAGCCCCGAATGGAACACCTGCCCCACCCATCCTTTGCGTAGCCTAACCTGGTCTATCAGTTTCAGGTGCGTTTCCTGTAACATAACCACATCTGCCTTAAGTTTCTTAAGGTGTGCGAGTACCCGTGCCCTCTTTATCGGCCCGTTCAGCCCTCTCACGTTCCACGTGATCAGCCGAGTTGGGGGGCTTCCTACCCCCCCCCCTTGTCGATTAGCCATCCCCTTTTTCCAGCTCCTCACCCGGTTCCCACGCAGCTGTATCCCCCCCCAGGTGGTGCCCCCCCGCCCATCCCCTCCCATACCAGCTCCCCCCTCTCCCCAGCAGCAGCAACCCAGTAATTCCCCCCTCCCACCCTCCCCACTAGATCCCCCGCTAGCGTAATTACTCCCCCCATGTTGCTCCCAGAAGTCAGCAAACTCTGGCCGACCTCGGCTTCCCCCCGTGACCTCGGCTTCCCCCCGTGACCTCGGCTCGCACCGTGCGACGCCCCCTCCTTCCTGCTTCTCTATTCCCGCCATGATTATCATAGCGCGGGAACCAAGCCCGCGCTTCTCCCTTGGCCCCGCCCCCAATGGCCAACGCCCCATCTCCTCCACCTCCCCTCCTCCCCCCATCACCACCTGTGGAAGAGAGAAAAGTTACCGCATCGCAGGATTAGTACATAAAACTCCTCTTTCCCCCCTTTTTAACCCCCCTCTTCGCCCCCCACATTCGCCCCACCACTTTGTTCAAACGTTCTTTTTAATAACCCGCTCATTCCAGTTTTTCTTGCACAATAAAAGTCCACGCTTCATCCGCCGTCTCAAAGTAGTGGTGCCTCCCTCGATATGTGGCCCACAGTCTTGCCGGTTGCAGCATTCCAAATTTTATCTTCTTTTTATGAAGCACCGCCTTGGCCCGATTAAAGCTCGCCCTCCTTCTCGCCACCTCCGCACTCCAGTCTTGATAAACGCGGATCACCGCGTTCTCCCATTTACTGCTCCGAGTTTTCTTTGCCCATCTAAGGACCATTTCTCTATCCTTAAAACGGAGGAATCTCACCACTATGGCTCTGGGAATTTCTCCTGCTCTCGGTCCTCGCGCCATCACTCGGTATGCTCCCTCCACCTCCAACGGACCCGCCGGGGCCTCCGCTCCCATTAACGAGTGCAGCATCGTGCTCACATATGCCCCGACGTCCGCTCCCTCCGCACCTTCAGGAAGACCAAGAATCCTCAGGTTGTTCCTCCTTGCGTTGTTCTCCAGTGCCTCCTACCTTTCCACACATAGTTTCTGATGTGCCTCATGCGTCTCCGTCTTCACCACCAGGCCCTGTATGTCGTCCTCATTCTTGGCTGCCTTTGCCTTCACGACCCGAAGCTCCCGCTCCTGGGTCTTTTGTTCCTCCTTTAGCCCTTCGATCTCCTGTAGTATCGGGGCCAACAGCTCTTTCTTCATTTCCTTTTTGATCTCTTCCACACAGCATTTCAAGAACACTTGTTGTTCAGGGCCCCATGTTAAACTGCCACCTTCCGACGCCATCTTGGTTTTTGCTTGCCTTCCTTGCCACTGTTCTAAAGGATCCACTGCAATCCGGCCACTTTCTCCTCCTTTTTCCATCCGTATCCAGGGGGGATTCCCTTCTGGTTTACCGCACAGTGTTAATTGGCCGTCAAAATTGCCGTTGGGGCTCCTATCAAGAGCCCAAAAGTCCGTTTCACCGGGAGCTGCCGAAACGTGCGACTCAGCTGGTCATCGCCGCACCCGGAAATCCGAGAATTCAACTTCTATCTTACAGTCTGAATTTTGACAAAATCTTAAACTGGCTATTTCTGAAGGACAGCTATCCTGTGTATCTTTGAGTATTAAATAGACAGATCCTTCTCGGATGCAGGATGCTTTTGCCACAATAAATAATAATATTCCATGAACATCTCATGCTTTTCCTCTTGAACTTTCTATTGTTTGGCCAGTATTTTGTTACCGTTACAGTTTATTTCAGGACAGCACAGTATTGAAATTCAAGGATTTGCAGTTCTGTTATGGCAGGGTCCAATGGGCGCCACGGTAGCACAGTGGTTAGCACTGTTGCTTCACAGCGCCAGGGAAGCAGGTTTGATTCCCGCTTGGGTCACTGTCCGTGTGGAGTCTGCACGTTGTCCCAGTGTCTGCGTGGGTTTCCTCCGGGCGCTCTGGTTTCCTCCCACAAGTCCCGAAAGACATGTTAAGGTGAATTGAACATTCTGATTTCTCCTTCAATGTCCCCGAACAGGCGCCGTAGTGTGGCGAATAGGGGATTTTCACAGTAACTTCATCGCAGTGTTCATGTAAGCCTACTTGTGACACTAATAAAGATTATGTCTTGGCTCTGAAATCATGTATAAAGCAACAATCAGAACTTTAATTTGTACAATTGTACAATGTCGCAAAACATCCCAAAACATCGCAGGAGCATAATGTGATGGGAAAAAATGATATCACGGTAGGTTTAGTCAATAGGGGCACCTTAAAAAGGGAGAGATAGATGCAGAGGCTCTGGAAGGGAATCAATGAGCCTGAGGTTTAGATGGCTGAAGGATACCTGTCAATTTTGGATAACATAAATTGGATATGCAAAAGAGGCCACAGATAGGGGAACCGAGAGGCCTTGGAGCAGGTAGGACAGGAAGAAATTACTTTTTGCACATTTGGAAATCAAGGGATACAAGAACAGGGCATGAAAGTGGTGATGAGAGAGATTGGCCATAATATTCTTGAATGCTCAAACAGGCTCAAAGGCCATATGAGTGGCATGGTAGCACAGTGGTTAGCACTGTTGCTTCACAGCGCCAGGGTCCCAGGTTTGATTCCTGACTTGGATCACTGTCTGTGCGGAGTCTGCACGTTCTCCCCGTGTCTGCGTGGGTTTCCTCCGGGTGCTCCGGTTTCCTCCCACAAGTCCCGAAAGACGTACTTGTTAGGTGAATTGGGCATTCTGAATTCTCCCTCTGTGTACCCGATCAGGTGCCGGAATGTGGCGACTAGGGACTTTTCACAGTAACTTCATTGCAGTGTTAATGTAAGCCTACTTGTGACAATAATAAAGATAAGATTATTATTATAATATGGCCTACTTTTGCTCCAATTTTTTGTCATGAACAGCGATAAGGAATAGGATGAGGCCCTTGAGTGATTTGAACACAAAATTATCAGAATTTCAAATCAAAACTTTGATGAATGAAAGTAAATGTTGGACAGCAAGAAAATGGTCATGGTGTGGGTTAGGATACGGTCAGCAGAGCTTTGAATGAGCTCATGTTTATGAATGAAGGTGGGAGGCTAGACAGGAGAGCAATAGTATAATCGAGGGATCAAAGGTTTGGAGACCAGGATAACGGCTTTCCCAGCTTTCCTTCTTTCTTGGCCAGTTCAAGTCACATTTGCTGACTCTCAACAACGTCAAAAACATCCAAATTGAATCACTCTTGCAAACAAGTATTTTACATCCAACAATACTTACATTGTTCAGATTTCCAACCTTGTAATGGCACATAAACTGCAAGAGTGTGCAACTGATATTTATGCTGAAGGAGTCCAGTGTGTTGATATCTGATAGTCAAATGGTGTTCAAGAGTATTAAGATCACTGGCATTTTCACCAGCAATTAAACTATGTAGTCACACAGCACAAGCCCCTGAAGCGATGGCATCTGTTCATGGAAATCTCTTGTAATAAATATCCCCATGTTTTGGCAGCTAATGTCCTCCCATAGATCACAAGAGAACATGGAAACTGGCTGAATGAAATGTTAGGATTTAAAGAGGGTCAAGTATTTTTAAATGCCATTGTGTTCAAGAATACCGAAGGTGTCACGCTAATGTCAAAAATAATCACACATCAAGAAGAATTATAAATATAACCTGAGCAAACATTCACGAGTGTCCACTTATCACAAATATTTTTGAATATGAACAACACATTTAAATCATTCAAAGAAACATACAAATATATTTTAGGTTAACCTGGGAATTTTCCTTGCATGGTTAGCTTATTTGTGCAAGTTCAACCCAAATCTTAGTTCATACTGACAAATAATTATACTTCCTTACTATACCTAGGGAGGTTTATTGGCGTTCACGTAAAGCTGTATTTGCTTGCAAGCAAAATAAAGGTTTCCTATTTTTAAAGACTGATAATTCTGACTGGATCTATCACTGTACCTATGAGTATATAACTCTCATAGTAATGCTCTTAAAGTGTCCAGGTCCTGGGGCTTGGTTTCTGATGTTTCTCATGGTCCCATTATATCTCGAGTGCATGAACATAGTAATACTCTCACCTCTGAAGTCAGGTAGTTATGGATTCCAGCCATCAGAAATTGATGACACAATGGAGGTTGATTTGTTGGCATCCTTCCATCTGTGAGAGATGATGGCAATACAGCCTCAAAACAATGATGAGATCAGATAAGATCATCTGCTAACACTTCTTTTGAGGGCTTGTTTGGAAACCAAAGATAGTTTTAAGGGATTTATATGTGGAGGAGTAAACATTAGAAATAAGGTGTAGTGTTAGGACCTTCAATGAGGCAGGGGAATGGGGGGGCTTTGCCCCTGACTATGTCCTGGGCACTGATCGCCTTGATCTTGAAGCGGGACAAGGATCCCCTGCAGTGTGGGTCTGGGTGAGCTGGAGGAGAAGTACGGGCTCCCCCTGGGGACCACCTTTAGATATTTACAGGTAAGGGCGTTTGCCAGGTGGCAAATGCTGGAATTCCTGCAGCTGTTGCCACGCACAGTACAGGACAGGGTGCTCTCAGGGGGGTGGGTTGGAGTGGGGAAAATCTCGGAAACTTACCAGGTGATGCAGGAGGAGGAGGAGGCCTCGGTGGTGGAGTTGAAAGGTAAGTGGGAGGAGGAGTTGGGAAAGGAGATCGAAGGGGGGAACGTGGGCAGATGCCCTAGAGAGGGTGAACTCTTCCTCTTCATGCACGAGGCTCAGCCTCATACAGTTTAAGGTGCTGCACAGAGCACACATGACTGGGACAAGGATGAGCCGGTTCCTTGGGGGTGAGGACAGGTGTGTTAGGTGCTCAGGGAGCCCAGCAAATCACACCCATATGTTCTGGTCATGCCCAGCGCTGGAGGAATTTTGGAAGGGCGTAGTGAGGACGGTGTCGGGGGTAGGATCCAGGGTCAAGCCGGGCTGGTGGCTCGCAATATTTTGGGTTGCAGGGGAGCCGGGAGTGCAAGAGGCGAAAGAGGCCGGTTTTCTGGCGTTCGCGCCCCTGGTAGCCCGGCGAAGGATTCTTCTTCAGTGGAGGGATGAGAGGCCCCCAAGCGTGGAATCCTGGATCAACGATATGGCAGGATTTATTAAATTGGAGAGGGTGAAATTCGTCTTAAGGGGATTGGTACAAGGGTTCTTTAGGCGGTAGCAACCGTTCTTGGATTTCCTGGCAGAACGGTAGACAATGGTCAGCAGCAGCAGCAACCCGGGGGGGGGTTATTTTATTTTTGTTTATTAACCCTGGGGGATATGAGGGGGTGTATATATTTGCTATGTTTGCTTTGTGTTCATTCGGGGTGTTAATTTATTATTTATGGAAAGGGGGGAGGGGGGCACGGGGGTTGTTTTATTTTGTTCTGTGTTTAATTCTATCGGGTTCCTTTTTCATTCTGTTATTGATATTTTGTGAAAACGCCCAATAAAAATTATTTTCAAAAAAAAAGAAATACGGTGTAGTTTGACGTGCATTTAATTTATTGTTTCTGGGCCTGGAAGAAACCTGGGGTTGAATTGATACTGAGCAAAGGTGTTTGTATATGCTGGAATTGGTTTCAGTTCCAACTGGGAATCTATTGTGATAGAGAGCTACAGCATGAAAAATTATTAAGCCAGCAGAGGTAATCAGGCGTTGCTTAGCAACCAGTGGTCCTTGCAAAGTAAAATAAAATAAGCTGTCCTTTGTTCTTAGTTTTTGTTTTAAACTTAAAAGCTAGGGCAGTTGCAGACAGTCAGCCAGAGAGGAAACATCTCTTAGCTCTACTCGAGGCAGGATAGCTGTGCAATGGAGTAAAGTGCAAGAAAGCAATTTCCAGAGAAAATAAATGACAGTTGGTTCCAGAAACCTGGAAAAAGAACAGGATAGTGGTCATGGACATCCAAGACATTGCTGAGAAGGAATCGGTTGGCGAGAAGATAGGTCTCTAAACGTTTCAAAGGAATCGTAAACGTTCCTAAAGTAATCCTAAAATGTGGTCTGTCTTGTTACAGTCTCCAAAGCAAATTTTAAGGTAATTGGGAAGACAATATTGACTGTATATCAATCAAACTGGATCGGAAGCTCTGTTCACAAAAGTCCTCTGGAAAACGTGAACTGAATTTCGAAATTCAAACTGCTAATAGAACGCAAGAGTGTGAGCGAAGATTTTAACGTATGTTTTGGAGATTAGAATTTGGAAATTCATATGCGACAATCATCTGGAGGGATTCTGCGGAGGCATCCACAGACCTTCACTTGGGGTTTCAGAGTGGAATGCACATTTGACCACAGGCATCTTGTATGTGTTAAAGAGGCTTTGTGTTAATGAAGCCATTGTAGCTTTAAATGTACTTTGTTGTCTTTGTCAATCTTAAAACCTGTGTATATTTGTTAAGCTAAGGTTGGAGTAAAGGAGTATTGTATTATAATCCATTTTATCCATGTTTAATGCATGTTTTTATCTTGCTGTTGAAACTAATTAACTGTCCTGTGACTCTGTTCCCCCACGTTTGACACAAGAGTAAAGGTTATAGGCTTTTGAGCCATGATTCCATTCTGGGATTTTCCAGTCCAGTTATAACATCAACTAGGATCCTAACTGGCTGAACAAGTTAATTCTGGAAAGGCAAGGTCTGTTAAAGTGCTACACATGAAGTTATTCCGTGCTGGTGGTTTGGGACAATTTCCATTGGTGCCTTGTTTGCAGGACTGGTGCTTGCTTTGGAGCTTGAAACCACATGACTGTGACGGCAAACTCCTGCCCTCAGCTGTGTTGCCCATTTGTATTGATCATCAGCGAGTGTTTTCCACTTTTCGCGATTAATGTTGCTGGCTTTCTCTTTTGAGAACGATGTACATTGAAACTCCAGTGCAATATTGAGTTCTACTTTTGGGGCATTGTTCTTTGGATACAATGTTAAATCAAAGGCCTCAACTATATATTGCAGTGGCTCAGGTGGGCATGAAAAATTTAATGGCTTCACAAAAACAAGATTTCTTCTGCTGTCTTGCTGAGCACTTGTTTACTAACCCACAACCAATAAACCAGAGAAGCCGATCTTTTCGCACGTAATTCTTTGTGGGAACTTGCTTTGCAAAAAATGGTTGTCGTGTTCACCTATGACACGAGGTTAGCAGTTCAAAATAATTCACTGTGTATGAAGTGCTTTGCGTTGCTTGAAAGATATGAGAATGCATTATACAAATACAAGAGCTTCCTTTCTTTTCTGGCCCTGGAATGCATTTGCCAATGTTTACCATAATCCCTAATTTTACTATGATATCTAATCAAGATAGCGGTTCGTTTATCTCTGCAAGCTTGCAATGTCTCGCATGATTATGGCAAGATAACAAATATTATATACCACAGGTCACATCTAAAATACCTATCATGGTACAAAATCCTTATTTAAATATCACTCAATTGGATTTAGTTGGAAAGGGAACTGAATAACAGGGGGGAAAAGCAGGGGCAGCAGAACGAGCTGAGTTGTTCTTTCAGGTATGCAATGGTTCCTACGAGGGAACAAGCGGTCCTAGATCTGGTCCTGTGTAATGAGACAGGATTGATTACTGATCTCATAGTTAGGGATCCTCTCGGAAGGAACGATCATAATATGGTGGAATTTAAAATACAGATGGAGGGTGAGAAGATGAAATCAAACACTAGTGTTTTGTGCTTAAACAAATGAGATTACAATGGGATGAGAGAAGAGCTAGCTAAGGTAGACTGGGAGTAAAGACTTTATGGTGAAACAGTTGAGGAACAGTGGAGAACCTTCCAAGCGATTTTTCACAGTGCTCAACAAAGGTTCATACCAACAAAAAGGAAGGACGGTAGAAAGAGGGAAAATCGACCGTGGATATCTAAGGAAATAAGGGAGAGTATCAAATTGGAGGAAAAAGCATACAAAGTGGCAAAGATTAGTGGGAGACTAGAGGACTGGGAAATCTTTAGGGGGCAGCAGAAAGCTACTAAAAAAGCTATAAAGAAGAGTAAGATAGATTATGAGAGTAAACTTGCTCAGAATATAAAAACAGAAAGTAAATGTTTCTACAAATATATAAAACAAAAAAGAGTGGCTAAGGTAAATATTGGTCCTTTAGAGGATGAGAAAGGAGATTGAATAATGGGAGATGAGGAAATGGCTAAGGAACTGAATAGGTTTTTGGGTCGGTCTTCACAGTGGAAGACACAAATAAAATGCCAGTGACTGCTGGAAATGAGGCTATGACAGCTGAGGACCTTGAGATGATTGTTATCACTAAGGAAGTAGTGATGGGAAAGCTAATGGGGCTAAAGGTAGACAGGTCTCCTGGCCCTGATGGAATGCATCCCAGAGTGCGAAAAGAGATGGCTAGGGAAATTGCAAATGCACTAGTGATAATTTACCAAAATACACTAGACTCTGGGGTGGTCCCGGCAGATTGGAAATTAGCAAGCGTGACACCACTGTTTAAAAAAGGAGGTAGGCAGAAAGCGGGTAATTATAAACCAGTGAGCTTAACTTCGGTAGTAGGGAAGATGCTGGAATCTATCATCAAGGAAGAAACAGCGAGGCATCTGGATGGAAATTGTCCCATTGGGCAGACGCAGCATGGGTTTATAAAGGGCAGGTCGTGCCTAACTAATTTCGTGGAATTTTTTGAGGGCATTACCAGTGCGGTAGATAACGGAGAGCCAATGGATGTAGTATATCTGGATTTCCAGAAAGCTTTTGACAAGGTGCCACACAAAAGATTGCTGCATAAGATAAAGATGCATGGCATTAAGGGTAAAGTAGTAGCATGGATAGAGGATTGGTTAATTATTAGAAAGCAAAGAGTGGGGATTAATGGGTGTTTCTCTGGTTGGCAATCAGTAGCTAGTGGTGTCCCTCAGGGTTCAGTGTTGTGCCCACAATTGTTCACAATTTACATAGATGATATGGAGTTGGGGACCAAGTGCAATGTGTCCAAGTTTGCAGACGACACTAAGGTGAGTGGTAAAGCAAAAAGTGCAGAGGATACCGGAAGTCTGCAGAGGGATTTGGATAGGTTAAGTGAATGGGCTAGGGTCTGGCAGATGGAATACAATGTTGACAAATGTGAGGTTATCCATTTTGGTAGGAATAATAGCAAAAGGGATTATTATTTAAATGATGATATATTAAAACATGCTGCTGTGCAGAGAGACCTGGGTGTGCTAGTGCATGAGTCGCAAAACGTTAGTTTACAGATGCAACAGGTGATTAAGGAGGCAAATCGAATTTTGTTCTTCATTGCTAGGGGGATGGAGTTTAAGACTAGGGGTGGGTTATGCTGCAATTGTATAAGGTGTTAGTGAGGCCACACCTGGAGTATTGTGTTCCGTTTTGGTCTCCATACCTGAGAAAGGACATACTGGCGATGGTGTTCGGGCCGGAAAGTGGAGCTGAGTCCAAAAAAGATCAGTCATGATCTCATTGAATGGCGGAGCAGCCTCGAGGGGCCAGATGGCCTACTCCTGCTCCTAGTTCTTATGTTCTTATATGACACATAGGCACAATGGACCAGTGGCCTACTTCTGTGCTGTAACCATTCTATGATTTATGCCCATTTAACATGGTGGATCTCTACTCTAATGTTGTACCTCCATTGTCCAGCTCAGCGGGACTGTCCATGCTGGTTCCAACTCTTCACTATCCAATTATGGTCAGAGCATATACAGAAATAATTTTGCTTCCCACCATCTCTCTGCTTTTTGTTGAGTTTCTGAAGAATGAAACATTGGATCCCTGGTCTTTCTAATTTTCATTTTTCCCGATTTGAAGCGGTGGGTCAAGTTTCACATGGATGCCAACAATGCATAGCTCGACTGTGCCATCGTCCCTCTTGACTGCATTGCTGCCTCTGCATTTTCAGACTCGTTAGCCGACATCCAGGCTTCAAATTTTAAGATGTGGAGATGGCGGCGTTGGACTGGGGTGAGCACAGTACGAAGTCTTACAACACCAGGTTAAAGTCCAACAGGTTTGTTTCGATGTCGCAGAATCGCCGAGCAGAAACTTATAGCCAAGTTCCGCACACATGAGTGCGGCCTCATCCGGGACCTGGGATTCATGCCGCATTACATTCATCCCCCACCATCTGGCCTGCGAAATCCTACCAACTGTCCTGGCTTGACACAATTCACACCTCTTTAACCTGAGGTTACCCCATCTCTGGATCTGTAAAGATTTAATCACCTGCTAATGCTCGCATTCCAAGCATTGTCTGGCATCTTTGAATCTGTCTATATGTATGTTTCTGGAACATACCTCTTCATTCACCTGAGGAAGGAGCAGCGCTCCGAAAGCTAGTGACATCGAAACAAACCTGGTGGACTTTAACCTGGTGTTGTAAGACTTCGTACTGTGCTCAAATTTTAAGGGTCTTGAATGAAGCAAAATAGAGAGGCTGAGGAAATCCCAGAATATTGCTTCCTTGAACACCCTACTTAAAATCCAGCTGTTTGGCAAGCTTTTAGTCACCCCTCCCAACTGATTACATTTTTGTGAAACAGCTTGAGATGCTATTCTATGTACAAGGTGCTATTTAAATGCATGTTATCGTTGTCATCCTCTCTGTCAACTGCTCGATTCACCTTAATTGCCTTTTTCTTCCCAACTCCATGGGAATGATTAACTTCCTACTTTTTCCAATAATACAGTGCAACTTCAGCAATGGCTTTCATCCCAGTCCTATTCAATCATCTTGAATATCCCTCACGATATAGCCTGAGCATGGAGTCAACATCCAGCTGAATTTCTCCACTAGTTCCCTTGATCCCACAAACCCATATAGCAAGCATTCAAGGTACAGTTGAGGAAACGATTTTGCCAAGTGAACACCAAGACAAAAGCCATCAGTCGCATTGTCTAGCAAACGTTTCACTCCTATGCCACCTATCCCAGCACCTCCCTGGCGACCTGAACCAAACCTGTAAAGTCTTTACCAACTGCTCCACCTCGGGCAAGGTTTCATATCCCTCATCCGCAACTTAATCCAGATCCATTTCAACGTCCTACCAAATGCTTCCGATATCTTTGTTCTTATGTAGTGAAATATAAAAATTGATTTCTCCAATGTCCTCATCGACAGCCCCCTGTCCTCAGTTCTTTATAAATTATAAACTGCAGAAACACAACTGTGTTGCGAGTTGCCGTTTGCTTGGGGTCCTTGAGCTACATTAATGCCACCCAGGTCACCAAATTTAAAACCCTCAACCTTGACGTATTGTACTTCTGCCTTCAGAGTGAAAGAGGTTCAGCAAAATTGCTGCTAAGCATCAAGGTGTACATAGGGTCCTTGCTACAATAATAGATATTCAAAAGAGATTCAAAAGGTGAATACCTCTGACCTAATGTTCATGTTTAGGTATCATATATCTATTTCATAAATCATGTCAATTAAACACATTTTCTGTCAAATTGGTATAATTGTGACATTTTAATCACTAACTGATGGGAGTAGATGGATCAGCAACTCAAATTCAATTTTTTTTCATATTACTCAGTGGAACATACCATATCTTCTCCGTCTGCTAACATGTAGAGGAAGAAATAATCTGTAAAACCTGGTCTTATTGCCAACATAAATTCATTAATCACAGAGACAGAAAGGAAAAAAACCAAGATACTGCCAGAGGCAACCTTAACTTGGACAGATGTCTCATTAACTTATGGTCTTTGGTGAGAGGAAATCAACCACAAAAGGAATAAGATCGAAAACGTGCTCAAAATAGCACACATTGTTTAATTCCATTAACAGATCACTTGTAATTCCATCTTTGTATTCTTTTACGCTTTAATGAACAAAAACAAGATTAAATGACATTTGTTCAGGGCATTTTTAATGTGGGTTAAAAATATCTTGAGTGCAAGAAGGAAGTTGTTAATATTTATAATATAATATATGAAACTATTTGTGGAGGCAAGCAGTCCAAAGTTGAACTGTAAAATATGAATTTTGTTCAATTTTGCACGCCAGTGAGAACAAGTCAATCATCATTTTTTTCTTTTCACTTTCATGGCATGTGGGCATTGTAGGCAAGGAGACCATTTGTTGTCCATCCCTAATTGCCCTTGAATTGAATGGTTTGCCAAGCAATTAAGAGTCAATCACAGAGCTATGGGTCTGGAGTCATATGTCAGCCAGACCACGAAAGGATGAAGGACATCAATGAACCAGATGTGTTTTTACGACGTTCAATGATAGTTTCATGGTCACCATCAGTTTCATGGTCGCCTTCATGACATTAGCTGTATATTCCAGATTTATTAATTGAATTTAAACTCCACCAGCTGACATGGTCAGATTTGAACACATGTTCAAATGATATGATGCAATACCGTCTCTCCCATGCAACACTCATGAGGTGAAATGGGAGGGATGAAGGGTTCAGTCTATATAGGGCTAATCCACCTCGAACAGCACACAGCTTCTGACAATCACATACTGAGATTACTGCCTGCACTACAATTAGAAAAACACCAGCTCATGAAGATAACGTGAATCAAGGTGTCTCGCAAAAAAGATGTGATCTTAATTTCTCCCCCACACTCATAATGGCAACACAGCCGGGCGGCATGGTAGCACAGTGATTCGCATTGCTACCTCATGGCGCCGAGGACCTGGGTTCAATCCTGGCCCCGGGTCCCTGTGGAGTTTGGAGTTTGCACATTCTCCCCATGTCTGCATGGGTCTCACCCCACAACCCAAAGGCTTTGCCACACTAAATTGGCCCTTAATTGGTCATTTTTAAAAATGATGGTAACATGGGAATTACACCCTGCTCCTAGTGGCGGTGTAGATCAGGAATTCATCTCCAAGCTTTTTAATCTATGCAATGAGAAACCCATATTTTCCAACCAATTCTCATTCTCTGCTTCTCTAATTTTTATACTTTTGTCATTAAAGCATAATTAAAATATAAAATTGAAGTCAAAGGAAGAGACTTGCAAGTTACACAATAGCATGACTGACACGTCAGCTTTTTTCCTTAACTGAGGTATCCTCCATCTGCAGCATCCTCTATCTGCGGCCGACAGGGCACTCAACCAGGTTCAACACATTTCCTGCACCTCCGCCCTCACCCCTTTTTCTCCCTCCCAGAACCACAAGACCCCCCCCCCTCCCCGCCCAATCAGTCATCTGCAGGTACCACACTCTCCATAACATCCTGTTCCACTCCTCCGTCACATCCAACTCCATATCCTCTTCCCACGACACCTTCCCTCACAATCGCAGAATGTGTAAATGGCTGCATGGTGACACAGTGGTTAACCTGTTTAGGGTGCTCTTTCAGAGGGCCAGTGCAGACTTATTGGGCCAAACGGCCTCTTTCTACACAGTAGGGATTCTATGATTTACCTCCTCACCGTTCAAGGCCCCAAACACTCCATTCAGGTTAAGCAGCACTTCACTTCCATTTCCTCCAATTGCATTCTCTTGCATTCGCTGTTTCCAGTACGGGTTCCTCTGGATTGGGGAGATTAAAGGCAAACTAGATGACCGCTTTGCGGTACACCTCAACTCAGTCTGCAAGTATGACCCCAACCTTCTTCTTGCATGCACTTTTTTTTAATGTATAATTTTATTAGAGTTGTATAATTTTTCTTTTACAGATAATGCACCAAATTTTCAAAACACAACTGGTACAGTACAGAACAAGAGGGACAGTATAAATTCAAAACAGCAATCCTTAAAAACTAGTGCCTCTATTTATAGACCCAATCAGTCAGGAAATTGGGAGGGGGGGGGGGGGGGGGAGAGAGAGAGAGAGAGAGGATAATGTCATATAAACACGATAGGATAACACATCAAGATGCACATGTTTAAGTACAATGAGATCGCAACTTGCAATATGGCTCTCAGGAAGTCTTGCAGGAGGAGGTCAGATCAAACGGAGCCTACAAATTTGAGATCGAGGCCCACACTTTACGGAATGTACCAGACTTACAACGGGGATGTCAGGAATTCCAAAGGGATACATTCCGTGACTACTTTTTGCCAATTTTGAATCAAAGGAGAGTTAACATATATCTGGGAACAGAGAATATTTTTCCAAGCTGCAAACGTTAGACTAAATTCTTTTTTCATTAACGTCAATAATTTTCCAATCTGGCAGACCCAGAGTTAGGAGCAAGGGACCAAATTCTAAGGCCCTGTCAAATTTGCTGTCAAGGTCTTCAACAACACCAGGTCAATAGAGTTGAATCTTGACACAGGTCCATGCGTAGTGTATATAATCACCCTCGACTACCTGGTCCTTGAGGCACATTGGGGATATAGCAAGATCAAACCGGTGTCTCAAATAAAGCGTGATATGCAAGCGGTGCAGTATCTTGAATCGAGTCTCCTTCATTGTATTGCACACCTAAATTGTAGTGGCAAAATTCCATATACCACCCCATGTCTCCTCATCAATATTAGCTTCCAAGTCTTTTTCCTAAGATTGTAAGGTACTTAGTGTATTAACACAGGATCTAGAACACAAGGCAGCATAAAACTTGTCAATTAATTGTCTGGGCGCTGCAGAAATCAGGACTGTTTTCCACCGGTGAAATAGCAGAGTCAAGATGCTAACTTGTCTTGTTAAGATCAAGTTTCTAAGTTGCAGATAGTTAAAAAAGGAGCATCTTGGAATAGCAAATTTTAGGCCTATCTGCTCATAGAAAGACAAGGAGGCATTAGCGAACACATCGCCCTGCCTACAAATGCTTCTATATCTCCAGATATCGCTCAATGCCAGCAAAACTAAAGAACTGGTAATTGACTTCAAGAAGCAAAGTACTGTACACACCCCTGTCAGCATAAACGGGGCCAAGGTGGAGATGGTTAGCAGTTTCAAATTCCTAGGGATGCACATCTCCAAAAATCTGTCCTGGTCCACCCACCAAGGTAGTCCTTGGCTACCACCAAGAAAGCACAACAGCGCCTATACTTCCTCAGGAAACTAAGGAAATTCGACATGTCCACATTAACCCTTACCGACTTTTACAGATGCACCATAGAAAGCATCCTATCGGGCTGCATCACAGCCTGGTATGGCAACTGCTCGGCCCAGGACCGCAAGAAACTTCAGAGAGTCGTGAACACCGCCCAGTCCATCACACAAACCTGCCTCCCATCCATTGACTCCATCTACACCTCCCGCTACCTGGGGAAAGCGGGCAGCATAATCAAAGACCCTTCCCATCCGGCTTACTCACTCTCCCAACTTCTTCCATCGGGCAGGAGATACAGAAGTTTGAGAACACGCACGAACAGACTCAAAAACAGCTTCTTCCCCACTGTCACCAGACTCCTAAATGACCCTCTTATGGACTGACCTCGTTAACACTACACCCTGTATGCTTCATCCGATGCCAGTGCTTATGTAATTACATTGTATATGTTGTGTTGCCCTATTATGTATTTTCTTTTATTCCCTTTTCTTCTCATGTACTTAATGATCTGTTGAGCTGCTCGCAGAAAAATACTTTTCACTGTACCTTGGTACACGTGACAATAAACAAATCCAATCCATGGTCCATAGGACCTGGTAGGAAGTCCTGGCTGCCCTGGATGGGGGAAGAGAGCGGAAGTCAGTTTAGATCTCCCTTCTAACTGACAGACCATCCTCCACGCTCTCCAACAATATTAACACTTGTAGGATTCACACATTTAGCAAAACCAGACCAAAAGTCCCCGTAAAATAACAAGACCTGTAAAGGATACACCAACTGATTTGCTTCAATGTAGAGCCAGATGGAAGTAGGGTCCATTCTAACCCAGTCCCTCATAAACCAAAGATGAGAAGTTAATTGGTACAATCTAGTATTTTGGACCCCCAAATTCCCTGTAGAAACTAGGGGTTGCAACTTGATGAATTTCAAACAAGGCTTTTTTTTATTCCATTGAAATAAGCTGATCAATCCACTAATCTCCTTTAAGACCCCAGCAGACAGTAAGATTGGCAACATCTACAAGGGTTACAACAGTCTAGACAAAACATTAATCTGAATCAATGCAATCTGACCCAGCCACGATACTGGCAGGGAGGTCCAACGAGACAGGTCTCACCTAATAGATGAAATTGACAGAGGGAAATTATCCCCATACAGTTGCTTGAAAAAGAGAGTATAACAATCAATAAGTAAACCCTGACAGGAACCACTTAAAAGGAAAATTAGAAAGGGCAGGGATCTACTTCTCAGCCCTCCCACCGGCATAGCTTCAGACTTTGTAAAGTTAATCTTACAACCGGAGGAGGTACTATATCTATCTACCACATCAATAATAACGGGAACTAAAATGTCCGGCTTCAATACAAACAGCAGCACATCATCAGCATAAAGCGTGATCTCATATGCTGCTTTCCCCCCACAGCATAGCCCAAATATCAAAGCGTCTTGCATAAAAGCCTCTGCCAGAGGCTCTATGGCCAATGCAAACAGCAAGGAGGATAAGGGACAGTCTTGTGTCATCCCTCTCTGGAGGCCAACATTCTCAAATCTATAACCTTTCGTGAGCACTGCTGACAATGGCCTGTGAAACACCTGAATCCACTTAATGTATTCCACACCCAGCCCAAATCTCCACAAGGTATGAACCAAGTAGTATGAATCATTCCACCCAATCATAATACTGGGGTGATCACTAACCCACCCAATGCCTGCTATTAGAAAACCTGGGTCACATTCAGTGACCGTCTGACATTATTGTCAGAAAACCCACCCTTTAAGAAAGGTAAGTGAGGGCCAGTTTTGCTCAGTTGGTTGGGCAGCTGGTTTGCAAGGCCAATGGGCAGCACGGTAGCATAGTGGTTAGCACAGTTGCTTCACAGCTCCAGGGTCCCAGGTTCTAATCCTGCTTGGGTCACTGTCTGTGCCGAGTCTGCACGTTCTCCCCGTTTCTGAGTGGGTTTCCTCCGGGTGTTCCGATTTCCTCCCACAGTCCAAAGATGAGCAGGCTAGGTGGATTGGCCATGATAAATTGCCCTTAGTGTCCAAAAATGGTTAGGTGGGGTTACTGGGTTACAGGGCCAGGGATGCGTGGGCTTAAGTGGGGTGCTCTTTCCAAGGGCCGGTGCAGACTCGATGGGCCAGATGGCCTCCTTCTACACTGTAAATTGTATGATAATAGCGCGGGTTCAATTCCCGTACCGGCTGAGATTACTCATGGAGGCCCTGCCTTCTCAACCTTGCCCCTTGCCGGAGGTGTGGTGACCCTCAGGTTAAATCACCACCAGTCAGCTCTCCCCCCCAAAGGGTAAAGCAGCCTATGGTCTTCCGGGACTATGACAACTTTACTTCTGGACTCTAAACGTTAAATTTCCGCCTCCAGCTTCCAAGCCTTTCCTCTGAGATTGTTTTTCTAGATGAGCTTTGCTCTGTGCCTCTGCTTCTGGAACTTCCTTGCCGGTCAGGATGCTTTGCTGAATCTTTTCTCAGTCTTGCAACCTTTAAATTTTTCTCTGCATTTTCTGTGAGCCTTTGAGTTTTTCCAGTTGTAGGGTGTTGGTTACAGCTCAGTAGGTCTGAAGAAGTCTTCATAGTCATATGCAGGCGAACTGTAAGTCTTCACTGGCTCTTAAAAACTATTTACATATGTACAGTAAAGGTCACAGGCTAGGAGCGGTCACCATGTTTGCTGGTACACATGCCTCTGTGCAACACTAGATTGACCCTGGGTTCAGGTCATGTGCTTTCTCATATCAAAGTGTGGTTAGATTCTCACTTATTGGAGATAGTCATTGCTTGGCACTTGTATAGCATGGATATTATGGCAGTCCGGTAGCATAATGGTTAACAAAGTTGCTTCACAGTTCAGGGGTCCCAGGTTCGATTCCTGGCTTGTGGAGTCTGTGTGGAGTCTGCACATTCTCCCCGTGTTTGTGTGGGTTTCCTCCGGGTGCTCCGGTTTCCACCCACAGTCCAAAGATGTGCAGGTTAGGTGGATTGGCTATCCTAAATTGCCCTTAGTCTCCATGAAAGGTTTGGTGGGGATACGAGGATAGGTAGAGGTGTGGGAAAGGGTGGAGGTACGGGCTTAGATGGGGTGCTCTTTCCAAGGGCCGGTGCAGACTCGATGGGCCAAATGGCCTCCTTCTGCAGTGTAAATTCTATGATTCTATTACTTGCCACTTATCAGCCAAGCCTAAATATTGTCTAGATCTTGCTATGTGAAGGCGTAGACTGATTCAGTGTCTTGAGTCGTTGAAATGGTACACTGAACACTCTACAATCATCAGAGAACCCACTTCTGACCTTATAATGGAGGGGAAGCAGCTGGAGATGGCTGGGCCTCGGATGCTAGCCGGAGGAACACGTGCACTGACATCCTTAGGCTGAAATTTTTGTCCTCCAAAAACGCCAGCCATCTTTCTGTATGCTAGGTAGGACTCCAACCAGTGGAGAACTTATCTCCCCGCCCCACCACTTTCCATTGGCTTTAACTTTGCTAGTTTTTCTTGAATGTTGCCTTGACATTCAGGGCAGTCACTCGCACCTCACCTCTTTTGGAAAATTTGGTCCTTTGTAAAAAAAAGTCAGGAAAACCTGTACTCAGAATGCATCTTTCGCAATTTCATTTTAGTCTTTAATGGGATATAAACACCGCTGGAAATTCCAACATTTGTTGCTCATTTCTAATTACCCTTGCGAAGGTGGTGGTGAGCTGCTTACTTGAACCACTGCAGTCCATCTGTAGCGTTATTGGCTGCAGCCACCTTCGCAACTAACATGGTTGATGAGCAAAGTAAATGACAAAGCATGAGTTTAACGCAACCAAGAAAAATATTTAAAATGTGGATAAAATCTTATGTCCAAGTTTACTTCCTTGGGTTTTGATTTATCTTTATTAACTTTGAAAACAAATAAATGGGTGCAAAGGGTAATGCAGTGTGTGTTGGAAGATGATATTTTGAAGTGCTGGAATCTGGACTCAAATCCTGTGCAGAACAGGTGGCGTAAAGGTTTACTCTCTCGACCAGCTGTTAAAGGTCCTAAGTGAAGTAAATTTTGGCACTTATAATTGAGTTTTCAATTGGCGTGATTCCACATCGCAAAGCCAGTTTTAATTCACCATTAAATAGCCTTAACTGACTGTCACCTTCAGAGAGTCCAGAGGATGGGGAAATAGGAAAGAAACTTCAATGACAACTGGCCATGAAGAACAGACATAGATCTTGGCCTGCAAGTACTGTGCGTCAGCCATTCGATGCGAAAATGGTTGAAGTTGATAATAGGTGTGAGCGAATACACCTGAGGGGCTACGAAGTTCAGAAAAACAATAGTCATGCAACAAAGATGCAATGATGATGACAGGTTGTTTGTGTAGCGTATTAAACACTGTCACTTGCTGCACCAAAAATTTGTAAGAATCTAAAATTTCCACACATGTCAAGTTCCTGATCTGAGCTGGAATGCCCTGGTTAACTCCTGGATGCAGTTAATAATGAGGGGGGAATCATGAGCATCTTTGGTTACTTATCAAGTTGTGAGATTTTGTGTTGCAGGTGAGTGAAGCCCATGGGTCATTTGCAAGAAAATATAATTAAAAGCCTTGCAAACAACTAGACACTTTTTTTTCAGCAACACTGAATTTAATTTAAAAAGGACAGGAGGATAAAAATCAGAACAACCCCCCCCACCAACCGCCGTAGAGTCAACATAACACTACCCTAGATTTCTAGATTCTAGTATGTGAAAAACTTGGGAAGTTCTCCAATAGCAAAAAGGTATCAAATGAAAGCAATTCGTACCAACAAAGAATAATTTCAGACAATATCAGCCAATACCTTGCTTTCTGAGTCAGACCATACCTTAACAACGGATGGAAAATAACAGTGATGTTCCGAGCCCCAGGTTTGCAGACAAATTTTGTGCCTCCTCCTTCAATTAGATTGTCATCGGCCCCTCCTATAAAAAAACATAAGCAGGATTATACTCTCAAGCCAAATATTTTAATTCCAAAAGGACCTTAATTCAAGGGGAGAAGGTGAACTAAATGATTCTGTGACTGCCATAGTTCCTTGCACCTTAAGTGGATAATATTTCTGGAGTAAATTGAATTGCTTGATGCCAACAGTCCAGAGGTGTTGCGAGTGCCATATAATGCTCACACACTACCACTTCAAAATTTGATATGGGAAAAAGTCTTCGGCCAGCCAGCAGTGTATTCCATTCAGGCAACAGTTCAATTAACTCTGCAGCTTAGCTGTTTAATCATGAAGGAACCCACGATTGATGGTTTGGTGGCTCACCTTGTTTTAATGAAACGGAGGTCGTCCAATAAAGTGTCGCCAACTTTCAGTTTTGTTTTGACATTGTAGGTCTTTGAACATGGGCTTGTATTCAGTGCGCCCAACTCCTATGAAATGCCTTGCAACCTTTTCCAAGGGTTAAAGACACTATAGAAATAAAAGTTTTTAAAAATGTCTTTGTGGGGTAAGAGTACTACTAATGGGGCCAGTATTTATCACCCATCCTAAATTGGTTTTGTGAAGGTGGTATTGAGCCACTTTCTTGAATCACTGCAGACCTTGTGGTGCAGATACATCCACAGTGCTGATACAGATGGAGTTGCAGGATTTTGACCCAGAGACGGTGAAGGAGCGTTGATGCATTTCCCAGTCAGAATGGTATGTGGCTTGGGGGTAACCTAATATGCATCTGCTGCCCCTGCTCTTCTTGATGGCAGAGGTCACAGGTTTGGAAGGAGTTGTTGACAAACTTTGGCCAGTTTCTGCAATACATCTTTCATATGGTATACACTGCTGCCACTGTGCGTTGGTGGTGGAGGGGGTGAATATTCAATGTCGTGGGTGGAGTACACATATAATAGACTATTTTGTCCTGCATGGTCTCAAGCGTTTTAAATGTTATTGTTGTAGAAATCATGCAGGCAAGTAGGAAATATTCCATTGCACTCCTACTTGTGCCTTGTTGGCGGTGGACAGGCTTGGTGACCGAGTCAGGAGGTGAGTTATGCGCTGTAGAATTCCCATTCTCGGATTTGCTCTTGACCCCAAATATTTATGGGGCTGGTCCAGTTAAGGTTCTGATCAATCATAAGTAACACTGAGCATGTTCATGGCAGGGGATTTCAGCAATGGTAATGTTGTTGAATGTCAAGGAAAGATGGCTACATTCTCTGTTGATGGAGATAGTCATTGGCTGGCACTTGCGTAGTGTGAATGCTATATGTGGTTAGTTGCTGCTATTGTCATTATTGTCAGATGAAGACCAGCAAAAATAAAATGTTTATCGATGATCTCAAGTGGCACATAAGGTGCACAATATGGACCATCATTCTGTTACACAATATATTGACCGTGCCCAGCCTGATTAAAACAGGATAAGGTTTAGCTCCAAGTCAGTGGCAAATCTGTGAATCGTATTTGGAAGGCTCCCAAATGTCATCTAATAGCAGTGGTGTCATATCAGTGGCCAGCCAAACAATTGTGATATCCAATGGTTCCATTTGCCCCTCTCTCCCAACAGGGGAGTCCCAAGAAGGGTTGGAGCAGTGGGTTTTTTGGGGGTCAGTACTACAGCTAACCAGGAGTTAGAGCAGTTTTAATTCTTCAAACTTGATCCGTAACTATTGCAGTAAGACAGTCACAATCACCCAAAGTTTGAGATTCAAATTGAAGTTTCGGATGGTTCCCAGGCAGGGAAATTGCCCTCTGGAAGTCTGAACTTCCCTTCCACTCAAGAATACAATCTGTATGTGAGGACTTCACAGGCCGTGGAAGGGGTCTTGTCCCAGTGCATCTTTATGGTACTCCCTGGGTACGACACAGCGGAGGTCGGAAGTTATGGGCCAATGCCATTTTTCTCTTATATTCAATGATTTATTTTATTTTTCAAGTTATTCCAGCTTATTGCACATTGCTGCACAAGTACAAGCATTTCTACTTGTATATTTATTTTTCCAGGCAGGAAATGTCCAAAGGAACCTAACTCTGGCATTAACATTGATTTCTATGGGGACCCATGATTGACTTAAAATTGTTTCACTTAAAGCAATTTTCAGAAATGCATCCACAACTTTAAGTGAGCACTTACGGTACTTTTAAGGGATTCCTTTATGAAAGATTGCACAGCATCTTCAATGGCCACCTGCTGATCTTATATTTCCTTCAGCTATACATTGCAAAGGAGCTACAAAGTCAGCCAGCGAAGGGCACAACATAAGATCAGAAGTAATAGGGAGAATAGGCCCTTCGGCTCAGTGAGCCTGCTCCGCCATTTGATAAATCATGGCTGATCTTATTGTTGCCTTAACTACACTTCCCAGCCAGTCCTCTTAATTCTGGACTCCCTTGTCGATCAAAAAGTCTATCCAACTCAGCTTTGAATATATTCAATGAATCGGCCTCCTCCGCGCTTTGTGAAAGAAAATTCACAAGGTTAACAACCCTCTGAGTAAAACATTTCTCATCTCAGCTTTAAATCAAGGCCCCTTAATTTTAAACTGTTACCCCATTGGTCGAGATTCTCCACAAGCCAAAATGTCCTCCCAGGATTTACCCTGCTGAGTCTTGTAAGAATTTTCTATGTTTCAGCAAGATCACCTCAATGCGTACAGGCCCAACCTTTCCTCATAAGGCAACCCCCTTCACCCCAGCAATCAGCCGAGTGGACCTTCTCTGAACTGCTTCCAACCTAAAGATATCCAGCATTAAAGGAGACCAAAACTTTGTACAGTATTCCAGGTGCAATCTCACCAATGCCCTGTGCAGTTGCAGCAAACTTGCCTATTTTTATACTCTATTTCCCCTTGCAATAAAGGCCAGTATTCCATATGCCTTCCTTTTTTTTAATTAAATATTTTATTGAAAATTTTTGGTCAACCAACACAGTACATTGTGCATCCTTTACACAATATTATAACAACACAAATAACAATGACCTATTTTATAAACAAAAAATGAATAAATAATAAATAACAAAAATGAAAACTAGCCCTAATTGGCAACTGCCTTGTCACAAGTAACACTCTCCAAAAATATAATTTAACAGTCCAATATATAATTATCTGTAGCAACGACCTATACATACTATACAGTATATATTAACAACCCTGAGAGTCCTTCTGGTTCCTCCTCCCCCCCCCCCCCCCCTCCCGATCCTGGGCTGCTGCTGCTGCCTTCTTTTTCCCATTCCGTCTATCTTTCTGCGAGGTATTCGACGAACGGTTGCCACCGCCTGGTGAACCCTTGAGCCGACCCCCTTAGGACGAACTTAATCCGCTTTAGCTTTATAAACCCCGCCATGTCATTTATCCAGGTCTCCACCCCCGGGGGCTTGGCTTCTTTCCACATTAGCAATATCCTGCGCCGAGCTACTAGGGACGCAAAGGCCAAAACATCGGCCTCTCTCGCCTCCTGCACTCCCGGCTCTTGTGCAACCCCAAATATAGCCAACCCCCAGCTTGGTTCGACCCGGACTCCTACTACTTTTGAAAGCACCTTTGTCACCCCCATCCAAAACCCCTGTAGTGCCGGGCATGACCAAAACATATGGGTATGATTCGCTGGGCTTCTCGAGCACCTCGCACACCTATCCTCCACCCCAAAAAATTTACTGAGCCGTGCTCCAGTCATATGTGCCCTGTGTAATACCTTAAACTGAATCAGGCTTAGCCTGGCACACGAGGACGACGAGTTTACCCTGCTTAGGGCATCTGTCCACAGCCCCTCCTCGATCTCCTCCCCCAGCTCTTCTTCCCATTTCTCTTTTAGTTCATCTACCATAGTCTCCCCTTCGTCCCTCATTTGCCTATATATATCTGACACCTTACCATCCCCCACCCATGTCTTTGAGATCACTCTGTCCTGCACCTCTTGTGTCGGGAGCTGCGGGAATTCCCTCACCTGTTGCCTCGCAAAAGCCCTCAGTTGCATATACCTGAATGCATTCCCTTGGGGCAACCCATATTTCTCGGTCAGCGCTCCCAGACTCGCGAACTTCATCCACAAACAGTTCTTTCAGTTGCGTTATTCCTGCTCTTTGCCACATTCCATATCCCCCATCCATTCCCCCCCGGGGCAAACCTATGATTGTTTCTTATCGGGGACCCCCCCAAGGCTCCAGTCTTTCCCCTATGCCGTCTCCACTGTCCCCAAATCTTCAGTGTAGCCACCACCACCGGGCTTGTGGTGTAGTTCCTCGGTGAGAACGGCAATGGGGCTGTCACCATAGCCTGTAGGCTAGTCCCCCTACAGGACGCCCTCTCTAATCTCTTCCACGCCGCTGCCTCCTCCTCTCCCATCCACTTACTCACCATTGAAATATTAGCGGCCCAATAATACTCACTTAGGCTCGGTAGTGCCAGCCCCCCGCTATCCCTGCTACGCTGTAAGAATCCCTTCCTCACTCTCGGGGTCTTCCCGGCCCACACAAAACCCATGATGCTCTTTTCAATCCTTTTTAAAAAAGCCTTCGTGATCACCACCGGGAGGCACTGAAACACAAAGAGGAATCTCGGGAGGACCACCATCTTAACCGCCTGCACCCTCCCTGCCAGTGACAGGGATACCATATCCCATCTCTTGAAATCCTCCTCCATCTGTTCCACCAACCGCGTTAAATTTAACCGATGCAATGTGCCCCAATTCTTAGCTATCTGGATCCCCAGGTAACGAAAGTCCCTTGTTACCTTCCTCAACGGTAGGTCCTCTATTTCTCTACTCTGCTCCCCTGGATGCACCACAAACAACTCACTTTTCCCCATGTTCAATTTATACCCTGAAAAATCCCCAAAGTCCCCAAGTATCCGCATTATTTCTGGCATCCCCTCCGCCGGGTCCGCCACGTATAGTAGCAAATCGTCCGCATACAAAGATACCCGGTGTTCTTCTCCTCCCCTAAGTACTCCCCTCCACTTCTTGGAACCCCTCAACGCTATCGCCAGGGGCTCAATCGCCAGTGCAAACAATAATGGGGACAGAGGGCATCCCTGCCTTGTCCCTCTATGGAGCCGAAAATATGCAGATCCCCGTCCATTCGTGACCACGCTCGCCACTGGGGCCCTATACAACAGCTGCACCCATCTAACATACCCCTCTCCAAAACCAAATCTCCTCAACACCTCCCACAAATAATCCCACTCCACTCTATCAAATGCTTTCTCGGCATCCATCGCCACTACTATCTCCGTTTCTCCCTCTGGTGGGGCCATCATCATTACCCCTAACAACCTCCGTATATTCGTGTTCAGCTGTCTCCCCTTCACAAACCCAGTTTGGTCCTCGTGGACCACCCCCGGGACACATTCCTCTATTCTCATTGCCATTACCTTGGCCAGGATCTTGGCATCTACATTTAGGAGGGAAATAGGTCTATCGGACCCGCATTGTAGCGGGTCCTTTACCTTCTTTAAGAGAAGCGGTATCGTTGCTTCAGACATAGTCGGGGGCAGTTGTCCCCTTTCCTTTGCCTCATTAAAGGTCCTCGTCAGTACCGGGGCGAGCAAGTCCACATATTTTCTATAGAATTCGACTGGGAATCCATCCGGTCCCGGGGCCTTTCCCGCCTGCATGCTCCTAATTACTTTCACCACTTCTTCTACCTCGATCTGTGCTCCCAGTCCCACCCTTTCCTGCTCTTCCACCTTGGGAAATTCCAGCCGATCCAAGAAGCCCATCATTCTCTCCCTCCCATCCGGGGGTTGAGCTTCATATAATTTTTTATAAAATGTCTTGAACACTCCATTCACTCTCTCCGCTCCCCGCTCCATCTCTCCTTCCTCATCCCTCACTCCCCCTATTTCCCTCGCTGCTCCCCTTTTCCTCAATTGGTGTGCCAGCAACCTGCTCGCCTTCTCCCCATATTCGTACTGTACACCCTGTGCCTTCCTCCATTGTGCCTCTGCAGTGCCTGTAGTCAGCAAGTCAAATTCTACTTGTAGCCTTTGCCTTTCCCTGTACAGTCCCTCCTCCGGTGCTTCCGCATATTGTCCGTCCACTCTCAAAAGTTCTTGCAGCAACCGCTCCCGTTCCTTACTCTCCTGCTTCCCTTTATGTGCCCTTATTGATATCAGCTCCCCTCTAACCACCGCCTTCAACGCCTCCCAGACCACTCCCACCTGGACCTCCCCATTATCATTGAGTTCCAAGTACTTTTCAATGCACCCCCTCACCCTTAGACACACCCCCTCATCTGCCATTAGTCCCATGTCCATTCTCCAGGGTGGGCGCCCTCCTGTTTCCTCCCCTATCTCCAAGTCCACCCAGTGTGGAGCGTGATCCGAAATGGCTATAGCCGTATACTCCGTTCCCCTCACCTTCGGGATCAATGCCCTACCCAGCACAAAAAACTCTATTCGCGAGTAGACTTTATGGACATAGGAGAAAAACGAGAACTCCTTACTCCTAGGTCTGCTAAATCTCCACAGGTCTACACCTCCCATCTGCTCCATAAAATCTTTAAGTACCTTGGCTGCTGCCGGCCTCCTTCCAGTCCTGGACATCGACCTATCCAGCCCTGGTTCCAACACCGTATTAAAATCTCCCCCCATTATCAGCTTTCCCATCTCTAGGTCCGGAATGCGTCCTAGCATCCGCCTCATGAAATTGGCATCATCCCAGTTCGGGGCATATACGTTTACCAAAACCACCGTCTCCCCCTGTAGTTTGCCACTCACCATCACGTATCTGCCCCCGTTATCCGCCACTATAGTCTTTGCCTCGAACATTACCCGCTTCCCCACTAATATAGCCACCCCCCTGTTTTTCGCATCTAGCCCCGAATGGAACACCTGCCCCACCCATCCTTTGCGTAGCCTAACCTGGTCTATCAGTTTCAGATGCGTTTCCTGTAACATAACCACATCTGCCTTAAGTTTCTTAAGGTGTGCGAGTACCCGTGCCCTCTTTATCGGCCCGTTCAGCCCTCTCATGTTCCACGTGATCAGCCGGGTTGGGGTGCTTCCTACCCCCCCCCCCCCCCCCATGTCGATTAGCCATCACCTTTTTCCAGCTCCTCACTCGGTTCCCACGCAGCTGTATCTCCCCCAGGCGGTGCCCCCCCGCCCATCCTCTCCCATACCAGCTCCCCCCTCTCCCCAGCAGCAGCAACCCAGTAATTCCCCCCTCCCACCCCCCCCGCTAGATCCCCCGCTAGCGTAATTACTCCCCCCATGTTGCTCCCAGAAGTCAGCAAACTCTGGCCGACCTCGGCTCGCACCGTGCGACGCCCCCTCCTTCCTGCTTCTCTATTCCCGCCATGATTATCATAGCGCGGGAACCAAGCCCTCGCTTCTCCCTTGGCCCCGCCCCAATGGCCAACGCCCCATCTCCTCCACCTCCCCTCATCACCACCTGTGGGATAGAGAAAAGTTACCACATCGCAGGATTAGTACATAAAACTCCTCTTTCCCCCCTTTTTAACCCCCCTCTTTGCCCCCCACATTCGCCCCACCATTTTGTTCAAACGTTCTTTTTAATAACCCGCTCATTCCAGTTTTTCTTCCACAATAAAAGTCCACGCTTCATCCGCCGTCTCAAAGTAGTGGTGCCTCCCTCGATATGTGACCCACAGTCTTGCCGGTTGCAGCATTCCAAATTTTATCTTATTTTTATGAAGCACCGCCTTGGCCCGATTAAAGCTCGCCCTCCTTCTCGCCACCTCCGCACTCCAGTCTTGATAAACGCGGATCACCGCGTTCTCCCATTTACTGCTCCGAGTTTTCTTCGCCCATCTAAGGACCATTTCTCTATCCTTAAAACGGAGGAATCTCACCACTATGGCTCTGGGAATTTCTCCTGCTCTCGGTCCTCGCGCCATCACTCGGTATGCTCCCTCCACCTCCAACGGACCCGCCGGGGCCTCCGCTCCCATTAACGAGTGCAGCATCGTGCTCACATATGCCCCGACGTCCGCTCCCTCCACACCTTCAGGAAGACCAAGAATCCTCAGGTTGTTCCTCCTTGCGTTGTTTTCCAGTGCCTCCAACCTTTCCACACATAGTTTCTGATGTACCTCCTGCGTCTCCGTCTTCACCACCAGGCCCTGTATGTCGTCCTCATTCTCGGCTGCCTTTGCCTTCACGACCCGAAGCTCCCGCTCCTGGGTCTTTTGTTCCTCCTTTAGCCTTTCGATCGCCTGTAGTATCGGGGCCAACAGCTCTTTCTTCATTTCCTTTTTGATCTCTTCCACACAGCATTTCAAGAACTCTTGTTGTTCAGGGCCCCATGTTAAACTGCCACCTTCCGACGCCATCTTGGTTTTTGCTTGCCTTCCTTGCCGCTGTTCTAAAGGATCCACTGCAATCCGGCCACTTTCTCCTCCTTTTTCCATCCGTATCCAGGGGGGATTCCCTTCTGGTTTACCGCACAGTGTTTTTAGCCGTCAAAATTGCCGTTGGGGCTCCTATCAAGAGCCCAAAAGTCCGTTTCACCGGGAGCTGCCGAAACGTGCGACTCAGCTGGTCATCGCCGCACCCGGAAGTCTCCATATGCCTTCCTAATTGCATGCTGTACCTGAATACTAATTTTTCTGATTCAAGTACAAGGACACCCAAATCCCTATGTACTGCAGCATCCTGTAGTCTCTCTCCATTTAAATAATATTCTGATTTGCCATTCTTCCTGCCGAAATGGACAATCTCACATTTCCCCACATTATATCCAGCTGTCTATTTTTCCGCTCATTCACTTAACCCATCTCTGTCCCTTTGTAGACTCTGTTTCCTCCTCACAGCTTGCTTTGCGACCTATCTTTATAACATCAGTAAATTTGACTACAATAGTCCATAGGAGCCCTCTCTCACAAATGCAACGTACAAGCAAACTGGCGTGAGTCAAGGCTGTTCGATGTCACCGTTCCTATTTTTGCTCACAACTGTTTGGATTTTGAGGCAAACAACATCAGACAGAAGAAATGGTATAGGATGGATCATCACTTAACAGTTGGAAGATTTAGACTTGGCGGATGACTTGATTTTCTTATCCCACAACCACAGACAGATACAAGATAAAACCTATCACTTTGGCACAAATATTGGCTAAAGTTGGCCTCAACATTGACATAGAGAAAACTAAGATAATGTAAATAAACACTCGGAATAACAACTCCATTAAGATAAGGAACACCGAGCTGTTTGAACTAACGTCTTTTATCTAGCTTTTTCTTTCACCCACCACTTTCCTGGAACCTCAAGTCCTTCGACGACTAAGGGGTTGTGGGGTGATCAGAGCCCTGGATAGAAAAAATTCATGTTATGGGTCCCTGACCACCGTCCCATACGCAAGCACAGGGCGAACAGGACCTGGTGCAAGTTCAGATACAGGGAGCAGAGCTTTGGTAGACCTTAAGTTTACATAGGGTAGACGATAAGCTGGTCAAGAGAGCCTTGAATAGTCAGGTCTGGAGATAAAAAAGGCACAGCCATGCAACAAAGCAATCTCCTCCCTTCATACCCTCCAAGGCCCCAAACATTCCTTCCAAGTGAAATCGCAATCTACTTGGACGTCTTTTATTGTAGCATATTCTATTACAAAGAACAACAAAGAACAAAGAAATGTATAGCACAGGAACAGGCCCTTCGGCCCTCCAAGCCCGTGCCGACCATACTGCCCGACTAAACTACAATCTTCTACACTTCCTGGGTCCGTATCCTTCTATTCCCATCCTATTCATATATTTGTCAAGATGCCCCTTAAATGTCCCTATCGTCCCTGCTTCCACTACCTCCTCCGGTAGTGAGTTCCAGGCACCCACTACCCTCTGCGTAAAAAACTTGCCTCGTACATCTACTCTAAACCTTGCCCCTCTCACCTTAAACCTATGCCCCCTAGTAATTGACCCCTCTACCCTGGGGAAAAGCCTATTAGCTACTCACGATATGGTCGCCTCCACATTGGATGAATTAAACACAGACCAGGTGATTGCTTTGGGGATACCTCCATTCAGTCTCCCAAATGTGACCTTAAACTTCCTGTCACCTGTTATTTCAACTCTTTACCTTGCTTTCACTCTGACCCTTCTGTCCTTAGCCTGCCGAAGTGTTCCAATGAAATTTAATACAAGCTCGAAGGACAGCATCTCATCTTTCGACAGGGCATCTTACAGCTTTCAGGACTCAACATCGAGTTCAGTAATATTAGATCATTAGCGCTGCTCCACTTTGGATTTTTCTTTTTGCTGCTTCATTTGTTTTTGCTTTTTTTTTTCTTAGTCTCTTTCCTGTGCATTCGGACAGCTGCTAAACAGCTTGCAATCCACTCCTCTATACACAGCTTTTGTTTCTTGTCCCATCACCTACTCCCTTTGGCTTTCGACCATGAAAACTTTTCCATTTAATCTATCCTGTTCTCCACCCTATTACCCGCGATCCTTTCTATCCTCACTGCTTTCACTTTCTCAAAACCTAATCCAGTAAAATCCCAATGAGTCTAATCTATAGAGATCCACCCACAAATTCACATTAAGTGAAGCTTCATGATAACTGAGGAGGTCCCATTCCAACGCAAGTACACCTCTGTTTAGCTGATTTGCCTACAGGCATAGCCTGTGTCAAAAACAACAGATTCAAATGCCAAATGAAAACACAGTAAAGCAGTTAATTTGCAGAAAAACCTTCATTCAATTAGTTCGCACCTTTGCTTTGCACCGAAAAATGTTGGGAGTCCGCTCTGGAAAAACTCAGAAATCTTTTTTTTGCTTACTGTCCATGATGTTGTCAATGCAGTCAAACATATTTTTGGTGTTTACATGCGGCAGTGCAAAATCCAGGAGCATCTCGATCGTCTGTGCGAAATTGTCTAGGGAAAGAGGCAGACAAGCATTCTGAACTCTTCAGTTCATCAGCCTCCGTGGTCTCGTCAGTTGAAGAACGTACAGATGCAGAAAGAGGAATAAGAGGGAAAGATTTGGTTGACAGAGAGAAAGTGAAAGCAAGAAAGAGCGAGAGCAGGAAAGAGAAAGTGAGGAATAAGAGGGAAAGATTAGGTTGACAGAGAGTGCGAGTGTGAGAGAAAGAGAGCAAGACAGAGGGAGCAAGCGAGCAAAAGAAAAAAATTGAAACCTGGAAACTTCTCATCTCCAATCATTTAGTTTCTGCACACTTGCAGCCAATTTAACATGTTCGGCCAAATTTATCTGTACATCTTGGGTCTTTTGGTGACTTATGAAAATCTATCAGCTATTCTCCTTCACAGGTGAAGTGTGTCTCGTCAATTCTCCTTCTTGAAGAAATAACAAAGGGAGAATATAACCGATCACACACGCATAATCTTAATTTTCTCCCAGGTTCACAGAAAGAAATCTCCAAAATTTCCCTTCAGCAAAATCAATTCTCTGATGTACCGTGATTGCACACTTGTTCCTAATTTATTCTACTGGACATCCCGAAAAATAACATTGCTATCATGGTAAGCAGTTAAAATACCCAATGTTCAAAAAGGAAATCAGTCCACATTCCTGTCCTCCACAGCCCTACCCAGCTGATACCTGATGTGAGCAACACATGTACAGAATTGACTGAATTGGAGAAGACACACAGAATTATAGAATCCCTACAGTGCAGGAGGCTATTCGGTCCATCGAGTCTGCACCGACCCTCTGAAAGAGCATCCTTTCCCGCCCTATCCCTACCTAACCTGCATATCTTTGGACACTAAGGTGAATTTAGGATGGCCAATCCACCTAACCTCCACATCTTTTGACTGTGGGAGGAAACCAGAGCACCTGAAGGAAACCCATGCAGATACAGGGAGAATGTGCAAAATCCACAGTCACCCAAGGTCGGAATTGAACCTGGGGCCCTAGTGCTGTGAGACAGCAGTGCTAACCACTGTGCCGCTGAGATGAAGGCTTGTTTGTATTCACAAGGTAACACCAAGCTCCGCTCCCTGCTTTTCAGGCCTGCCATGAATCCCAACCAATACTCATCAAAATGAAAAAAAACAGGAATTTTTTTGACGTGCGTGAGGACAAGTGGATAGGGAGGGGGAACAAAGGGAAAGCAAGAGCCCTAGAGTGAGAGAGAGTGAAAGAGAGGTGAAAGCTAGTTACTTGTTAAGGTTACCACTGCTAAATTCAATTCTCACTTCCTTTTGACTCCTTATGTACGGGCAGCACGGTAACACAGTGGTCAGCACTGTTGCTTCACAGCCCCAGGGTCCCGGGTTCGATTCCTGCTTGGGTTACTGTCTGCACGTTCTCCCCCCGTCTGCGTGGATTTCCTCCGGGTGTTCCGGTTTCATCCCACAGTCCAAAGATGTGCAGGTTAGATGGATTAGCCATGCTAAATTGCCCGTGGCGTCCAAACAAAGGGTTAGGTGGGGTTACTGGGTTACCAGGATAGATTGGAGGTGTGGACTTAAGTAGGATGCTCTTTCCAAGGGCCGGTGCTGACTCGATGGGCCGAATGGCTTCCTTCGGCATTGTAAATTCTATGATTCTTAACTATGATAGGGTATGCACTCATTCATTTGATGAAATCACCTAAAATTACCAACTGTGCTTATTAAGAAAAATAGACTTGCATGTATAATGCCTTTCATGACCACTGGACATCTCAAATCGCTTTACAGTCAATTAGTTTTTGTAGTGACTAGTGTTAATGACTATTTCTCATGTCTTGTTAGGCAGCCTCTTCAGATTTGGGATGACTTGCTTCCACTCAGTTTTGTTAGGTTTTTAGATGGCTGATCGGTCCAATGTGCGATCTGCAGACATGAGCATGTGGTGCTTTAGGGGTGGATGGGTGGGTTGTTTGGAGGTTTGTGCACTCCCTCCGATGCCTTGACTGTACCTCTGTAACACTCCCAAAGAAGTCTCTCAATGTGGTTAGTGTCTTCCTGAATGAGCTTCCCTACCGAATTCCCCTTGCACGACTCTATTCTGAATAAAGCAATTGCTTCAGGGGTCAGGGAAAATGAACGACATGTCAGAAACATGATGTCAGAAGCACTCTCATTCTTTTGGACAAACTCCAACATGTGTAGGTACTGCACGCATTTTGTAAAATTGCAATTTGAAGTCAAGAATTCCTTTCAATGGAAAAGAAATTTCACCCTTTAAGTGCAAATCATCAATATGTAAATCTTCTTTACTTTGTAAGTCTGTGTGTTTATAACTTTTTAAGTAATTCAACTGATTTAAACTATTGTAGTACTTGACAATCTATTCACGCAACTATGAGCAAATATGTCAATGATAATGAATTCTGATCCTGTTCAGTGGCAGACTACACAAACAAAATGCTATTTGTCAAAGTTAACTCATTAAATTCAATTAAGAATAAAATGCATAAATATACATAATAAGAACCAAACGTTTTAGGGAAAATGCAACCCTTAACTGGAATAGCTACACTTAATTTAAGTGATTTGGATGAATACAGTCATCTTGAGCCATGAACACGACTCAAAAATCGTCATCCAGTTTAAGTTTAGTCAGATCTAGTGGCAACTCTGTCAACTTGAGTAAATCATCCAGAAGAAATTCTCATTAGCCAAAGATTTAATTAAATTGCATGTGAAGGTAGAGGGAAACAGTAGCAGGAACAGTACAAAGAAAATCAACAAGCTCTGACCCCACGACTGAATGAGCTCACTCTTGCTGCTGGCAACTCTCCCAGAGCCACCATCAACTTGATGAATAAAAATGGCTGTGCCAAATGAAAGCAGCAGCTCTGCTGATACCCTGCAGACATCGGACTTTCTTCAAGACAATGCTTTCTCTGACCCCGACATCAGTTTCCAAATTCCCAAGATGTAAGGGCTGATTTAAACTATAGCCATCTTGCGGGGTGGGTTCATTGAATCCCAATAGGGCACAAGGAGGCCATTCAGCCTATCAGGTCTGCACCGACATTCTGAAAGTCCACTCCCCCATCCTATCCAATAACCGCTTAACCCGATGAATACTAAACGGCAATTTAGAATGGCCAATTCACCCAACCGGCACATCTTTGGACTGTGGGAGGAAACCGGAGCACCCTGAGGAAACCCATGCAGACATGGGGAGAAAGTGCAAACTCCACACAGTCACCCAAGGCTGGAATTGAGCCTGGGTCCCTGGCGCTGTGAGGCAGCAGTGCTAATCACTGTATCACTGCATGGTTGGGCGAGTAGCTCAAAAGTGGCCAGACAGTTAAAAAGGTAACCCGATGCTACATTGCTAATGCGTTTCTGTGTGCTGCAATTTTAGCAGCTTGGGGCAATTTGCAACATTCAGGCAGGGACCTCATCAATATTTAAGTTGGGGTGCAGTAAAATCTATCTTGGCACAAGAGAGTTCAATATCACCTGAGATCCAGTTAAGTTTATCTCTCAATTTTTTCTTGCATCAGGAAGAGCGGGACTGTTCCTCTGTGCTCCATAAGGGATCCTTGGGCCTTGCAACCTGCGGCATTCCACCCCTTCCCCTATATACAATGCTATCGGAAACTTCTTCACTGCCCCACTCCCCTTCCCATTTTCAGCATATTCCACATGATCTGTTACCACTTGAGATTTCCAATATTTGCAAGTCTTTTCCTTTTATTTGCATTTGTTGCCTTGCATTTTTAAAATTCTCTTTAGATATATGCTTCCTTTCTACAATACTTAAAAGTAGACCTGAAAAGTAGTTTTTCTTTGAAGTCGCTCTCCCATTTCTCACTTGACTGACCTCTTCTTTCGGCCTCCCAAAGAGTAGACTTTCTGGTACATCAAACCTAACCCCATGACAATTATTGGAGTCCATGTGTCCCACTGCCAGATAGAATATTAATCTGCCAGTGCACCAAATAAAGCACATAGTATATCACCAGTCCAAGTAACTCTGCTTCACATGTTGCGTTACAATGTTGTCACAAGTTCTGTCTGTGATACTGACTCCTGTTAGCAAGTAGCAATTCTTTTTTTTTCTTCAATTCACAGGGCGTTGTCAGCTAGGCCAACATTCATTACCCATCTCTAATTGCCCTTGAGAAGGTGGTGGTGGTGAGCTGCCTTCTTGAACCGTTGGGAGTCCATGTGGTGCAGGTACAGCCACAGAGTTTTTAGGGAAGAAGGCAGTAGCAGGATCTCGACCCAATGACTTGGAGAACGCTTACCCGGAGATCAGAGGCTGAATGCCCTTGACTGCTGAAGTGTTCCCCGACTGGGAGGGAACATTCCTGCCTGGTGATTGTTGCGATGTCCGCAGTCAAGGGCATTCAGCCTCTGATCTCCGGGTAAGCGTTCTCCAAGGCGGCCTTCAGGACCCGCGAAAACGCAGAATCGCCGAGCAGAAACTTATAGCCAAGTTCCGCACACATGAGTGCGGCCTCAACCGAGACCTGGGATTCATGTCGCATTACATTCATCCCCCACCATCTGGCCTGCAAAATCCTACCAACTGTCCTGGCTTGATACAATTTACACCTCTTTAACCTGGGGTTACCCCATCTCTGGATCTGTAAAGATTTAATCACCTGCAAATGCTCGCATTCCTAGCATTGTTTGGCATCTTTGAATTTGTCTATATATGTGTTTCTGGAACAGACCTCTGCATTCACCTGAGGAAGGAGCAGCGCTCCGAAAGCTAGTGACATCGAAACAAACCTGTTGGACTTTAACCTGGTGTTGTAAGACTTCGTACTGTGCTCACCCCAGTCCAACGCCGGCATCTCCACATCACGAAAAAATGGGTGCAGTGGTTATGATCTGAAATTGTTTCAATCAATGCTAAGTCCTGAAGGTGTGAAATAACAAGATAGGTAATATCTTTCGGAAACAATATATAATTTCTTAGCTCTATTTCTTGTCTATTCTTTAAACCAAGGTCTTTTCAAACTGCGGGCCATGACCCGCAGGTGTGCCAGGGGCTGGTGTCTGGAGGTCATGGAGGGATCTGTTGCGCTATTCCCCCAATGGTCCCAATTGTGGGACAAGTGTCGAAAAGCCGCTTCCGGCTTTTACATTGAGAATGGCGGCCCTGACGGCTTTTAAATAAAAATAATTGAGGCTGTATGGTGTCTTCCAGCCATAAGTGACAGCAGACAGGTCATGCACCCTGCACGCACACTTAAAAGTCAATCGCCCTCCAGTATGTGCTTTTGGCACCAAGTCACGGAGCAAAGTTGCTTCCATTTTCTAGTTGCTGGCAAGCAAGACAAGTGAATTGTGAAGATGAATGGTTTAATTAAAAGTAAGAGATGGCCAGAGACTCAGATAGGCTTTTATCTATTGGAAAGATCTCAACAGAATTGACTGGTGAGAGCCGCTCGGGAGAGTCCAGAGCAGAGCAGTGCTAGTGTTAGTTCTGTACTGAGCTCTGGGGTCTTTGGTGAACAGCCTACAAAGAAGAAGCTTAATTTGGGAACAAAGCAGTATAAAGATGACATCTTGATGTATGGTTTTGTCGATTGTGCCAATTCAAACATGGACGCAAAGCCCATATATGTTATATGCAGGGAAGTACTGGCAAATGAGAGAAGTTGTTTCAGATTTTGAAATAGAAGGTCGTGTAGGTAGGCTGACATGTGTCGCGAAGGTCAGCTGGCTGGTAAGAGTGGGTCCCGGGAATAAAGTTTGAAAAACACTGCTTTAAATGGCAATACCTGTATTTTTAGAAGCTTCCACTATCCCAAATTCAAACAATTTAATGATGTTTCTTGAATTCTTAAAGTAGATTTTAAGTTGAACCATCAGACCTTCCAATTACTTTTTTGTGTCTCTTCCTTTATGCTAAACAACATGGTTTGAATCTGGCAAATGTACTTTACACCCTCCAAAACTAGCCTCAGCACCGATCTGTATAACTGCAGCTTGCTCTCATTCATAGTCCAAAGTTCTGCAGATTTATACCATGACACAATTTGCTCTATCAATTACCAATTTACTGTCCAGATGTTTAGAAGAGGATTGGTGGAAATTCCCAAATCATTTTAACTACAGTTTGTGAACAAGTCTGTGAAATACTGTTTACTGCTCTTATTACCTTGCATGGTTATCTACATTAAACATCCATCTGTGTATTTCAACTCGTCTACCCAACTGGTTCCATTTATTATTTATCCACATGGCTTTGTCATTATAGACCCAAGACTTTGCATCTCACCATTTACAAATGTTGTAAATGGGAACAGGTGGCACAATTTGGACTGAACGTTTTGGTTCTATTGAAGCCAACCACATACAAAACCAAAGACATATTCACTGAGCCATCCAGTGTACAGCAAGGGAAATGGGGACAGGAGAAGGCACTGAAATACACTTCCGAATAAAAATGAAATCGTAATGTATTTTACCCAAAATCAAACTAAGCAAGAATGGTCTTTTCGGTTGCAGGAAATTGAGAGCACCATAAAGTAGTAATTGATAAAATAATTAGTCACTGAAAAAGAATCCACAGACTAATGTTTACTTAATACTGTTAAGACCAGGTGAGTAGGGGTAGAATGGCTCCCCCTTTTCTCACTCCTCATTTGAATGCAACCAAGTTTTAAAAACGATATGCTTGCCAATTCACTTGAGTGTTTAATTGTTTACATGCTGTGAGTGTAAAAGACATAAACAGACTTGTTTTCAACTAAGTTTCTGAAAAGGAAAGAGAATAGTATTTATTTGACTTCACATCTGGTTTGAATAGAAATAATAAAACACTATGCTCTGACACACACACACAGACACACACATATACTATATACAGAGAAAATATAAATATATATAAGGGAGAAAGAGTGAGAGAGAGATTTCCTTGACCGCGTCTTTTCTGTTTCTGTTCACTGGCCTGGAGAAAAGTAGTTTCTCAAACATGAAAAGAGTTCATTGGCTCAGCACATAATCCCGCTCACTAATTGATCAGTTACCCAAACATGGTCAGAGCCACTTGATCCAAGTGGATTGTGCAGGCATGATTGGCTGAAATGAGTTCCTTTCCCAGCTAGATGGCATTGCCCTAAGTGTTTGGCCCGTAATATGTTGGCTCCACAGTGTCAGACTTGGGGAATGCCCCAAGGATGCGCTGGGGAATTCCTCCAGGATATTCCCAGGTAAGGGTTTACCCAGCAATTGACCAGATGTGTTAACTTCCCCTGGACAATGGTGCTGCTCTGTGAGCCATCCAATAAAGTGATTTAAATTTCCAATTTCAGATGGTTGTGCCAGTTTTACACTAATAGTTACTCTGAAAGAATGAGACTGAAAACCACTTCAAATGTCCTAGTAACTAGTTAAATACACAGACTAAGCCCCACAGGGGACACTTCTAACACTCTGGACCCCTCAATCCCTGACAGTTCACCCCTGCAGGGTACTCCAAACGTCACCGTGCCACCGAACCCCACACCCATGGGATTTCCCCCACCCCTTGACTCCCAATCACACAGGAGCTCCCCCACTACCACCTCCCCTAGATCCAACCTAACCCCATTTCGACAGCCCCCAATCTGCCACATCTGGAGACTCAGCTTCTCCTTGGCCTGTCATTTTTACTGGGCCCTTTATACCTTCCTGCTTAAACCTTCCAGCCAGTGCAGCATAAAAAAGGGGGCATGTCCTCTGCAGTCATGCAAATGTTCTATCATCTTTGGCACAGTTGTTTTACATCTCTGGGATGCTGTTTTAGTCTTTTAAAACTCAACAAGTGGTTTCAGAACAATAATTAAATAAAGTCATTTATGATATGGCTCTATTACAATGTTGACATATTGGAAGTATGCTTAACCTAATATAATTCTGTACACGACTTTTATTTCTTGTCTTGTCCATTGCAACATTTTGTAACTTAATCAATTAAGAATGCATTATGTATCAAAAATATTCCACTTAATAATATTTTACAATATTATGCTACCTACAGTAATTCTATTACAGCATAACACTCCTTTCAGTGCAGAATGGTTTGCCTCTGGAGAGAAATAATGGGATTGGAATAAAGCAGTGAACATGTGAAGGAACCTTAAAACCAATAAGAAACACAGTAATTGGACATTAACAAAGCAGAAAGAACACCCAAAAACTTAAATTACAATTCTTGCAACGTAGCCCTACCACACTGTGATCTGTGCAAGGAAGTGACCCAAATATTACAGTTAATAAAAGCCATTTCCAACACAACAGGAACACAGTTTTAATTTTTAAAAAGCTGATAAAAATCTGCTTTTCACAAACTGCACAATTTCTCATAGACTTTAATAAATATTAGTCACGCTTCTCAAAATCTTTCTTTTTCAGTCCTTTAAAACATTGATTTTCAAGCCCCCCCCCCCCCCGCCCCCCACTGGCCGCCCACATTTGCAACTGGCCGACCTTTGCGATGCTCGCTGACCTTTAATGTGAAAGGGGAGCCTTGGTTCTCTCAATCTCACTTGAATCAGGTTCAAAGTAGGAGATGGTAATGCACATATAAGGTGCAGACTTCAGCCAGTGCCCTTGTGCCGTCTTCATCTTTACAAAAACGGAAAATCTAACCTCGTACATGTAGGTTGTCATGAAGGGCAGTAGCAACAAAATGCTCATTTTACTCAGCACAGGATACTCCTGGGAGATGCTGCACCAGAATGCTGACAACCTCATGGGCTTTTGCTGTATTTTAAATGTGGTATGATAGGTCAGCTACAGCAGTTTAGTCTTTTAATTTGGATTCAGCTCTAAGGTAATAACCGACTCTCGGGTCTCAACCTCGAAAGGAATTTTTCACCCACGACTTCTCTTTCAAAATCTGAAACTTCTCTCATTTCCAAGTACTTCGCTGCATATAACGCATATGGACTTTGCATCGGTACAACTGACAAAACCATACCTCGAGAAATCATCTATAGGCTGCTTTGTCCCCAAGTTAAGTTTCTTCTTTGTAGGCTGTTAACCAGAGGTCCTTGAGCTCTGTACAGAGCTAATACTAACATTGCTCTGTCCTGCCCTGGATTCTGCTAATCAGCTCTCTCCTGCCCTGGACTCTGCTAAACAGCTCTCTCCAGCCAATTCTGTGGTGAGATCCTGGTCAGTAGGTACACTGCCTATTTGAGTCTCTGGCCGTCTCTTTAAGAAAACAATCCATTTTCACAGTTCTCTTGCTAGCAGCTGGAAATCGGAAGCAGCTCTGTTCCATGATTTGGCTCCAAAAGCAGGTACATGGAAGGTGCTTGAACTTGCAGGACGCATGACCTGCCATCTGATGCCGCTTCTGGTCAGAAAACTGCCCACAGCCTCATTTCTTTTCATTTAAAAGCCGGTGGCGGCTGTTGGGCATTTCTCCCACGATTGGAACCACTGCAGGAACGGTGCGACCAATAGCTCTGTGACCTCCCTACATTTGCCCACCATGCACCTGCGGGCCTTGACGTGCACTTCGAAAAACCCCGACTTAAAAGGACCCGAGTGACCACTTCTGGCGAGGCCAGCATTTTTGCACATCTCTAATTGTCCCCCAGAAGGTGATGGTGAGCCACTGCCTTCAACTACTGCAGTCCATTTGGTGTAAGCACTCCAATAGCGCCGTTAGAAAGCAAGTTTCAAGACTTTGACCAGCGGCAATTAACAGTGATACCAGGATGGTGTGTGGCTTGCTGCAAAAACTTTTAGGTGGTGATGTTCCCATGTTGCTGCACTTGTCCTTCAAGACAGTTAAGGTCATGGGTTTGGAGCTCCTGTCGGAGATGGATTAAAATGAATGAAATGAAAATCGCTTATTGTCACAAGTAGGCTTCAAATGAAGTTACTGTGAAAAGCCCCTAGTCGCCACATTCCGGCGCCTATTCGGGGAGGCTGTTACGGGAGTTGCCCACTGTGCATCTTGTCGATAGTACTTATTGATGCCATTGTGTGCCAGTTGTGGAAAGACTGAATGCCAAGGTGGTTGATCGGGTGCCAATCAAATGTGCTGCTTTGTTTAATAATCTTTATTGTCACAAGTAGGGGTACATTTACACTGCAATGAAGTTACTGTGAAAATCCCCTAGTCGCCACATTCCAGCGCCTGGTCAGGTACACCGAGGGAGAATTCAGAATGTCCAAATTACCCAACAGCACGTCTTTCGGGACTTGTGGGAGGAAACCGGAGCACCCGGAGGAAACCCATGCAGACACAGTGAGAATGTGCAGACTCCGCACAGACAGTGACCCAAACTGGGAATTGAGCCTGGGACCCTGGCGCTGTAAAGCAACAGTACTAACCACTGTGCTGCCGTGCCGCCTCTGGATAACATTGAGCTTGAGTGACGTTGGAGTCATACCAATTCAGGTAATTGAAATAAATCAAAAAATTTATTCCCAAAGGTGTCCTGAATGAAAATGACAACTTTCACCAGGTGTCAGTAGAATAATTTGCAAACCGGCAGAGATTCGAAAAACATATGTGGTCAAATTTATATTTTTACTGCAACAGCAATTCTTGTAAATCAAGATTTCTAGTTTTTTATTTAAACCGAAGACTTAAACAGAATCAAAGCTTTTCACTCTGGAAATGCAAAATAAAGCTGTCCGTGTGCAAAAATGGCTTTTGGAAAACAGACATAAATTTTGTCAAGATCTGGTTTTGGCACTTTATCGTCACACAATACGGAAGTTTAATTCGGCAACGTTTCCGCCCAAGTTGAAAAGGCAGCTCTGCATCTGATGGGCCACATATTATTCGAGCATTAAAAACTCTACTTTCTTGAAATCTATCTGCTATAGTTTCAGCACCCATCATTGAAGAAGACAGCCTCCTACATAACAATTTTGTTCCATGACGAAGTTCTTATTTAGGTTTTGCGTTTTGTAGCAATATTGTAATTTTGTGTTTATAAGTTTGTGCATTTGCATGCCCATTGGATTTGGACCGTGTCAAGACTCGAGAGTATGGACTGCTTTCATTTTCAACTGGACAGCTTTTCTAAAAGAAGTTTCATTCAAATCTACTGAATCGTCATTTTTAGCACGAGTAATAGCTTCCAAATAATGAAATGTTTCAAATAATTGTCCCTGCCATTTTGACAGACTAAACCAATTCCATCATCTCCCCTCTCTCAAGCCATCTCTCCCCTGATGGCCCCTTCCTGCTCATTAATCCATCCCATATGGAAACAATCTCTCCAGCCAGGGTAACTTGGCTGTTGGCTTCCCTTTCATTGCAGAGTTTTTGTCCTCCACTAAGTCCTCTCACCCTTCCCCCACCATGTCATGGGCTGCAGTCCTCCACTCGTGACTTTGTGTGAACCAGGTGTCACCCACCATTGGACAAGCATAGACTTGTGGAACCGGGACAACTGCTGTTAAATTTCTGTTGCAAAAGACCAGATATCATTATAATAATACTTTTTGTACAAGGAACCGGGAATCATGGACCCAACAGCCTAATGATCAACAATGGATAAAATAACAGAATCCATTTTCATGAGCTGAGTCAAGGCACAATTATAGAGTGAGAGCTTAATAAGAAATTGACAGCATGGATTAAAAATGGACAGTTTGCTTGATATATCTCAACTGTTCTCAGGAGATTACAAAAAAAAAGCTAAACTCAACAAGATATGGTTTCAAAAACCTTTGTTGAGCTCCCAGAAGAAATGAGAGTAAAAGGTTTGAGGGTTCAGGTTAAGTAATACCAGATAAAAGGTCAGATAAAAAAAAAAAAACTGAACAACCCAGGTTCCTATGTTTCGATCAGTCAATGAGAAGATGCTGAGTACAGTCAAGTCCACTGCTTGGATTCCTGTTGTTCGTTAACTGCATACATAATCTGGATGCAAGAAGCAATTGTAATTTTGTTAAATTCATGGACAGCTCAAACAGACAGTTGTCGGGATGATGTTAATTTCAGTTAATTTGTTGGAGGACTAAGAGCAATTTTGAGACCTCATCTGACAAATGGTGAATATTAACTAAGTACTGTCAAAGGCCAAGCACTGTATATTAGTCAAAAAGAATTCGCAATGCAAATGCACAATAAGTTTTTCGGAATTTGCACAAGACGACTTAGAACATTTGGCTCATTAACAATAATATCAATATTGACATGATGGGGCGAATTTTCAACTTCACTGTCTTGCAGAGGACATGGAGCAAGTTAGTGAAGCAACTGCAGAACCTACAAGCAGAATATTTGCCGTCAGGTTTCCAGTTCAGGCGAAGTTCAATATCACCCACAATGTGTAGCAATAATTAAAAGCATAAATTCAAACTTGGGATGTCTAGCCAGAAGACTGCAGTACAAATTTAAGAAACTACTCCGAATCTTTCTTGGGCACTTTGTGAAAGCATTATTTAACTATTTTGATCACAACTTCATTAGGAAGAACATTAAAAACAGACTACAGAGAATAATTTCAAGTGTCAAACAATCAATTATGGAATAATATGACAAGGGAGATGGAAGTAGATTGTGCCCAGTAGTTAAGGTGGTCAAGAACAAGGGCTATATGGAGAAAGGTATTTACAAAGAGAGTGGAGGATGTGGCATTAGCTTCCAGCGTTAATGTGAGGCAGAAATGGTCAATGTTCAAGATTAGGTTAGATGGCTGGATGAAGGAATGAAGGCAAAGGAGCTGAAAGAATATGGGATCAGAGTGGGTAAATGTAATTAGAACTATTAACTCGCAATGAGGGTAAGCCCAGGTACTGGATTGGTTGGGCCCAAAGACTTTTTTTTCCCATGCTTTAACTTCTATGTATTTCTTGTATGAGCTGTGAAGAGATATTAAATAAATTTAAGCTCTCCAATCCAGAGGGAATATGCTCAGTGGGGGAAGGGGCGCAGGTGTTGGGAAGATGAGAAATCACTAATGTGTGGAAAGTATTACGATGAAAGGTAAAATGAACAGAGAATATTGCTTCAACGGAAATTAGATCAATAGAACAAGAGGACATAATTTTAATTTGGTTAAAATTAAATTGGAAAAACAGACATTTGAAATAACCTCACAACAGAATCAAAGATATCAGTTATGGGCGGCACGGTGGCACAGTGGTTAGCACTGCTCCCTCACGGATTCGATCCCGGGTTCGATCCCAGCCCTGGGTCACTGAGCGTGTGGAGCTTGCAAATGCTCTCCATGTCTGTGTGGGTCCCACCTCCACAACCCAAAGATGTGCAGGGTAGGTGAATTGCCCACGCTAAATTGCCCCTTAATTGAAAAAATTTAAAACATATCAGTTACAAAAAGCAGCTGGGCATTAGGCTGGATGAGTTTCAACAGTAGAAGGGCAGGTTATGATGACTGAATCGCCCCATTTCTCATGCTCACCTTTTTCCTCAGGTCCTTGCTGCTCTGTGAATTGTGATATAGTGCACACTTTCTCTACATGGCCGACTGATTTCAGAAGACCTTAATCAGTGGCAAAATGTTCCTTTGACCATGACACTAGTCAACCATGATAGATGATGACACCATTTTTGCACACTCTCATCTGTGCTGGTCACACAAACCTAGCTGCAACCGCATCAACTAAGCAAACAGTGCACGAGACACAAAAGAACTTGTACTTGCAACTGGCGCCAAATTCAAATAGACAGGCACAGGCAGGGATCGGACTGCGACTGGGCCAAATGTTTCTTTCTCTTTCGACTCATTTCAGTTTCTCTCGCCGCTGCATTAATTTGCTTTCTCTTTTTTACTGATTTGGTTTGACTATACCCTTTTCTCCTTTTTGTTCATTTACTTTCATCTTCCTCTTGTTTGTTTCTGTAAATGTTAGTAAGGTGGGCCAGACTCAGGGCATTGGGGTGGGGGCAGGGGAGAAGAGTAGTATGACAGTTGGAAGGACTGAGGTGTGGGTTAACTCAGACTCCAGAAAATTGGGAGACTGCTGCCCTTTTCACTTGTTCTTGAGAAAAAACAAGACACATCAAATCATTTGTGCCGAATGAGACACAGCCACTGCCATGCTCATTCATGTCACCGCAGCTTCCAATAATACTTCTGCATTTTGCAACTTCAGAGTAATTTTCAGCTGGAACTTTGACAAGCTTGGTTCAAAGGGAGTGCACTTTGCTGTTGATTTAGACGGCTGGGTGCTTAAATCCCATTCCGAGAATATAACCTCAGATTTGCTGTTTTCTGGGCAAGAAGTCGGAAACCCGGGCCCTGTTTACACATTTAGGGGGGTGCTAAAAATGCCAGGATATTCTCCGAAGAACTGTAGGGTGCTTCCCCAGCAGACTTAAGAGTATTTATTCCTTAACCAGCACCAAAGGTGAAGAATTGGTTATTTGTCACAGTTTTGTTTCTGAGACTTGATGATGCACAGATTGACTGCTAACAGTTCGTTACTACAATTAAAAATTGATTCAAATGACTGCAAAGCATTTTGGGCATCCTTGAGACATGAAAGACAATACCAGAAAGACACTTTCTTGCCCGTTTATATGCTCAACCAAAATTATCCACTACTCTCCATGTTCCACTTGTTCCGTCTCAAAGAAAATCACCTCAACAAAAAGCCGTCACTGAAACAGACATGTATATTTGTTAGAACAACTGCTAACAGTGCAACTGTAATAGCTACTGTTGCCAGCACCACTATTAAAGCGCTCTTGAACGAAGTGTTAACAGGCAACTGTTATGTGGGATTATTGATCGTGACCTTGCTGCAGAACAGGTCTGTTCAGAGAAACGGCCTGAAAGTCGGAGCACGGAGAGGATCACAAGGACAAAATAAGAAATGTTTAATTCAACCTTCCTTGTTCCTCTCCTGCAATGTTTTTAAAGGGGGGGAAAAAAAATCCCTTTTTATATTTAAAAAAAATCGTTTTTAAAAGGAAGGCACAGACAGAAATATGCCTCCAAATAATAAATTGAGGGGACGGCGAGATGCAAGAAGGAACAGCAGCGAAGGCAAAGGAAAAAAGCAGGAGCTGCGGCCACGCAGGCAGACGACCCCACGGAGCGAGGCGGAGGTTCAGGAAGCGGAAAATCTGGCGAGCCGAGCCGCTGAGCAGGAACAGGACGCGGCGACCATCCATCCCCCCCCCCCCGCACAGGGGGAGGAATGGAGAAGGGTGCTGAAAACGGAAATAAGCACCATAAAGGAGGAGATAAAAACAGAGATAAACGCCATGAGGAAGGCATTCAGGACGGAGCTCCACACAATGATGAAGGAGATGCTGGCGGAGTCAACAGAAAAAAATGCAGTGAACCATCAACGGCCTGGAAAGGAAGATGGAGGTGCAGGAGAAAACTATTCAGGAGTTGGAGAGGGCTGCCTCAGACCAGAGCGATAGGATGGTGACTCGGGAAACCGAGGTGAAAAGGCTGGTAACGACCCAGGGGAGCCTAAGAGGGAAAGTGGAGGACCAGGAAAATAGGTCCAGACGGCAGAAAGTTAAAATAGTGGGTCTGCCAGAGGGGATGGAGGGCAGAGATCCAACAGGCTACGACACCCAAATGCTGGGCAAGCTAGTGGGAAGGAAGAAGTTTCCAAACCCCCCAGAAATCGACAGGGCGCACAGGTCGCTCCGACCCAGTCCCAAAGCCAGGGAGCAGCCCAGAGCGATTATCGTGAAGCTGCACAGGTTCCAAGACAGGGAAAAAATCCGAAAGTGGGCCCGGCAGATGAAAGCGAGCACGTAGGAAGGGAAGACCATAAGGGTGGACCAGGACATTGGGGCGGACCTGGCCAAAAGAAGGGCTGAATTCAACAGGACCAAATCAGCACTCTACAAAAGTTATGTGAAATTTGGGATGTTATTCCTGGCCAAACACTGGGTAACATTTGAGGGGAAGGAGCTGTTTTTTAACACCCCAGCGGCAGCGGAGGAGTTCGTTAGAGCAAACAAACTGGGGGAGGGACAGCCACAACGGCCATCATGAAAGCGACGGGGAAAAAAGAAGAATCGGAACAAAGAGCAGCGGGCAGACCGCAAACAGAGACAATACCATCACAAACTGTACACGTGTTTGGTGCACTGTGCGGGACTGTGCTGACGCGTTCCCGGGCTCGTTCCACCTCTCAATGCAATGGTGGGGGGGGGGGGGGGAGCAAAGCAAGGTGAATGAGGGTGAAAAAGGCGGACAGGAGGGCGAGACTAGGGCTAGCAAAAGGAAGGTAAAACAGGATCAGAACAGGACAAGACAAGCGGTGGGAGGGGGGCCACCGTGCTAGCGAGGAGGGCTAACACGGGAGGGCAGGAAGAAAGGAGGGCCGCGGCGCGCTTCTCAGGGGAGAGGGTGCACCTGACACAAAGAGAAGGGGGCGGGGGGCAGGGCAGAAGGGGGGGGGAAGAACACAGAGGGGGGGGGGGACAGAGGAACAGGGACTAAGGGGGGGGGGGGGGAAGAGGAGTCGGGGGGGAGAGCGCAGAACAAAAGAGAAGCAAAGGGAAAGGTGAGGTAGATAAGCAGCACAAACACAGGCCTCGGCAGGCATGGAGCAGGGCGAGGAACCAAGACGGTGCCACAAACAGCCACTCGGGAGGGCTTCAGGACGAAGGGAGACCCTGGAGTGCAGGGGCGCAGCCACGTGGCGTACACACAGCTGGCGGCCATGGTGGGTGCCCCCTGGACAAAAGGAAACCCCGGAGCCCTGGGGCCCGACCTCATGGTGAGAGCGGTGACCGTGGCCATTTTGTATGGCCCCCTAACGAAGGGAAATCCTGGAGGGCAGGGGCACATCCACCAGGTAAGTATGGGTGACCCCGCAAGACCGGGGGTCAAAAACCCCCCACCAGGATTGTTACCTGGAACCTAAGGGGACTCAACGGCCCGGTCAAAAGATCCAGAGTCTTCACCCACCTCAGAAGCCTGAAAGCAGCCATAATCTACCTACAAGAGACGCACCTGAGGGAAAAGGACCGACGGCTGGTAAGGAAGGGCTGGGTGGGACAGACATACCACTCATGCTAGGGGGCGAGGGCTAGGGGAGTAGCAACATTAATTAGTAAGAGGACGAGGTTTATGGAAACCAAGACAGTTACGGACCCAGGGGGACGGTACGTCATGGTCAGCGGTGTCCTGGAAGGGGCACCGGTCGTACTGGCAAATGTGTATGCTCCCAACTGGGACGACACAGAATTCAAAAAGACCCTGGCAGAAATCCCCGACCTTGACACATACCGACTGATCATGGGGGGCGACTTCAACTGTGTACAGGACCCACTGACCGACCGATCAAACCCCAGAGCAGGGAAAAAGACTGGCATGGCTGGGGAACTAGGAGCATTTATGGAGCAGATGGGGGCGGTGGACCCATGGAGGTTCCTGCACCCGGGAGAGAAGGAATTTTCATACTTCTCACAAGTGCACAAGGTATACACCCGTATCGACTTCTTTGCAGTGGGGAAAATCGGTGCTTCCAGGGATCACGGGAACGGAGTACTCCGTGATCGTTATCTCTGACCACGTTCCACACTATATGGAAGTGAGGTTGGAGACAGGCAGTGCCCAGCGCCCCACATGGATGCTGGACACAGACCTCCTGGCCGACAAGGCCTTCTGTCAGAAAACATCGCGGGCCATAGGCGATTACGTGAGTAACAACCAAAATGGGGAGGTCTCACCCTCCACGTTCTGGGAAGCACTGAAGGCCGCGATTAGAGGAGAGATCATAGCCTACAAGGCAAGCAGAGATAGGGAAGAGAGGGTGGCCAGGCAACAACTGGTGGATTCCATCCTGGAAGTCGACAGAAAATACTCCGAGGCCCTGACCGTAGGGCTGCTGGCGGAGAGGAAAAAGCTGCAAATGGACTTTAACTTGCTATCCACTAGGAAAGCAGTGTACCAACTCCGTCAGACACGGGGGACCTTCTACGAACACGGAGACAAGGCTGGCCGCCTATTGGCTCACCAGCTGAGAAAGCAGGCAGCCACAAGGGAAATAGCGCAGGTAAAGGATAGCAGAGGCAGACTGGTAACAGAACCAAAGGAGGTCAATCGGGCATTTGAGACCTTCTACCGGGGACTGTACACCTCCGAGCCCCCCAACGGGCCGCGGGGATGAAACTGTTCCTAGACGGATTGGAACTACCAGTTGTGGGGGAAGACAGACGGGTGGAGCTGGAAGCATCAATAGACCTGGGAGAAATCATGGAGAGCATCAGCTCCATGCAGGCGCACCCATGGAGGTTCCTGCACCCGGGGACCCAATGGGTTCCCGGCGGACTACTACAAAAAATTTGCAACAGTCCTGGCCCCACACCTAAGGGACATGTTCAGGGACTCACTGGCAAGGGGCACCCTGCCCCCAACGCTAGCGCAGGCCACAATTTCACTGATACCCAAAAAAGATAAAGACCTGACGGAATGCGGATCATACAGACCCATTTCACTGCTGAACGTGGATGCGAAAATACTCGCAAAGGTCCTGGCCAAAAGGCTGGAGTGTGTACCAGAGGTGGTCGCAGAGGACCAAACCGGCTTTGTCAAGGGTAGGCAGCTCACCCCCTCTGGGGAGAGAACACCAGAGGTGATCGTCTCCCTGGACGCAGAAAAGGCCTTCGACAGAGTCGAATGGAAATACCTCCTCGAGCTACTGGAACGGTTTGGGCTAGGAGCGGGGTTCACCGCCTGGGTGAAGCTCTTGTACAACGCTCCCAAAGTGAGCGTCTGAACTAACACCAGCTGCAGAGAGGAACAAGACAGGGCTGCCCCTGCCCCACTCTTGTTCGCGCTAGCCATCGAACCTCTGCCGATAGCCCTTACATAAAAAGCAAGAGGGTAGCCAGGGAAAGGGTTGGCCCACTGAAGGATAGGCAAGGGAATCTATGTGTGGAGCCAGAGGAAATGGGCGAGGTACTAAATGAATACTTTGCATCAGTATTCACCAAAGAGAAGGAATTGGTAGATGTTGAGTCTGGAGAAGGGGGTGTAGATAGCCTGGGTCACATTGTGATCCAAAAAGACGAGGTGTTGGGTGTCTTAAAAAATATTAAGGTAGATAAGTCCCCAGGGCCGGATGGGATCTACCCCAGAATACTGAAGGAGGCTGGAGAGGAAATTGCTGAGGCCTTGACAGAAATCTTTGGATCCTCGCTGTCTTCAGGGGATGTCCCGGAGGACTGGAGAATAGCCAATGTTGTTCCTCTGTTTAAGAAGGGTGGCAGGGATAATCCCGGGAACTACAGGCCGGTGAGCCTTACTTCAGTGGTAGGGAAATTACTTGAGAGAATTCTTCGAGACAGGATCTACTCCCATTTGGAAGCAAATGGACGTATTAGGGAGAGGCAGCACGGTTTTGTGAAGGGGAGGTCGTGTCTCACTAACTTGATCGAGTTTTTCGAGGAGGTCACTAAGATGATTGATGCAGGTAGGGCAGTAGATGTTGTCTATATGGACTTCAGTAAGGCCTTTGACAAGGTCCCTCATGGTAGACTAGTACAAAAGGTGAAGTCACACGGGATCAGGGGTGAACTGGCAAGGTGGATACAGAACTGGCTAGGCCATAGAAGGCAGAGGGTAGCAATGGAGGGATGCTTTTCTAATTGGAGGGCTGTGACCAGTGGTGTTCCACAGGGATCAGTGCTGGGACCTTTGCTCTTTGTAGTATATATAAATGATTTGGAGGAAAATGTAACTGGTCTGATTAGTAAGTTTGCAGACGACACAAAGGTTGGTGGAATTGCGGATAGCGATGAGGACTGTCTGAGGATACAGCAGGATTTAGATTGTCTGGAGACTTGGGCGGAGAGATGGCAGATGGAGTTTAACCTGGACAAATGTGAGGTAATGCATTTTGGAAGGGCTAATGCAGGTAGGGAATATACAGTGAATGGTAGAACCCTCAGGAGTATTGAAAGTCAAAGAGATCTAGGAGTACAGGTCCACAGATCACTGAAAGGGGCTACACAGGTGGAGAAGGTAGTCAAGAAGGCATACGGCATGCTTGCCTTCATTGGCCGGGGCATTGAGTATAAGAATTGGCAAGTCATGTTGCAGCTGTATAGAACCTTAGTTAGGCCACACTTGGAGTATAGTGTTCAATTCTGGTCGCCACACTACCAGAAGGATGTGGAGGCTTTAGAGAGGGTGCAGAAGAGATTTACCAGAATGTTGCCTGGTATGGAGGGCATAAGCTATGAGGAGCGATTGAATAAACTCGGTTTGTTCTCACTGGAACGAAGGAGGTTGAGGGGCGACCTGATAGAGGTATACAAAATTATGAGGGGCATAGACAGAGTGGATAGTCAGAGGCTTTTCCCCAGGGTAGAGGGGTCAATTACTAGGGGGCATAGGTTTAAGGTGAGAGGGGCAAAGTTTAGAGTAGATGTACGAGGCAAGTTTTTTACGCAGAGGGTAGTGGGTGCCTGGAACTCACTACCGGAGGAGGTAGTGGAGGCAGGGACGATAGGGACATTTAAGGGGCATCTTGACAAATATATGAATAGGATGGGAATAGAAGGATACGGACCCAGGAAGTGTAGAAGATTGTAGTTTAGTCGGGCAGTATGGTCGGCACGGGCTTGGAGGGCCGAAGGGCCTGTTCCTGTGCTGTACATTTCTTTGTTCTTTGTTTGTTCTTTGGGACGCGAAAAACTGGAAGGGAATCCGGAGAGGAGACAGAGAGCACAGAGTCTCACTCTATGCAGATGACCTGTTCCTCTATGTCTCGAAGCCACAGGAGGGACTGAAGGCAATACTGCAAATGCTGAAAGAGTTTGGAACCTTCTCGGGCTACAAATTTAACCTGGGCAAAAGCGAGGCATTGCCAGTGAACCCAAACGGAGGAGGGAGAGAGCTGGAGGGGCTCCTGTTCAAAACAGCCCAGAACAGATTCCGCTACCTGGGGATTCAGATAGCCAGAGACTGGACACAGAGCCACAAGTGGAACCTGACCAGCCTGGTGGAGGGAGTAAGAAGAGACCTTCAAAGGTGGGGCTCACTCCCACTCTCCCTGGCGGGGGGAGTGCAGACTATCAAGATGAACGTACTGCCAAGGTTCCTGTTCCTGTTTAGATCCATTCCGATCTTCATCCCCAAGGCCTTTTTCCAAAACGTAGACAGTCTAATCATGGCGTTTGTGTGTGTGTGTGTGTGTGGGTGGGGGGGGGGGGGGGGGGGGGGGGGGTGGGGGAGAGGGGGGGGGGGGTGGGGGGAGAGAGTAAGAACCCAAGAATCCCAAAACAGACACTGCAAAGAGGGAAAATCAAAGGGGGCTAGGCCTTCCCAAACCTACAATACTACCACTGGGCAGCAACGGCAGAAAGAGAGAGGGGATGGGTACAAGAACCTGACACACATTGGGTACAAATGGAGGAGGCATCCTGTAAAGGAACGACCCTCCGGGCCCTGGCTACAGCAGCACTCCCATCCCCCTCAACAAGATACACAACAAGCCCAGTGGTAGCGGCCACGCTGAGAACATGGACCCAGCTCAGACAACACTTAAGGGATAACTAAAATGTCCCCCATGGCCCCCATCTGCAGCAATCACAGATTCCCCCTAGCCATGCTAAATACCACCTTCAAAAGATGGAGGTGGGACGGGGGCACATTGACTGTCGGGGACTTCTACGTAGGGCACAGACTGGCGACACTAGACGAGCTGACGAGGAAGTGGAGGCTAGCAAAAGGACAGGAAATGAGACAGCTCCAAATAAAACACTTCCTCCACAAAGAGACAATGGGGTACCCTGGGGCCCCAGAAAGCACACTACTAGAGGACCTGATAGGCACAAGCAACGAGAAGGGGGAGCTATGTGGGAAAATATACAGACAGCTACTGGACAGAGCCCGGACTCCACTGGACGAGATCAGACAAAAATGTTTCCACCTGGAGAAGATTAAGTATGCCACCCGAGGGTCAGAGGAAGGCTTCCTGGGGGCAGTTTGTCGGTCTGTTCCAAAACCTGTTCGAGGCCAACAACGAGGAGTAACCTAATAAGAATTTTAAAAAACATTTTAAATTATTAAAACACCAAGATAGATGAGTTACCAAAAGACTGCAGGGGGGGGGGGGGGGGGGGGGGGGGGGGGGAGGGAGAGAAGAAGGAAGGAAGGCAGGGAAACCATGAGAAATGATTCCACTCTGTCCGGAAAATAAAATAAAAGCACAGCCGAAGCCGGGGGTGAACGGGGAAGGGCGAGGAAGGGGGGGGGGGGGGGGGGGGGGGGGAGGGAGAGAAGGAAGGAAGGAAGGCAGGGAAACCATGAGAAATGATTCCACTCTGTCCGGAAAATAAAATAAAAGCACAGCCGAAGCCGGGGGTGAACGGGGAAGGGCGAGGAACCATCGACCAATCCAGAGGGCAATGAAAGGCACGTAGGGTCAGTTAAACGAAGGACAAACTAAATCTCTGTATAATAAAGGAAATTAGTGCAGGCGAGAAAAATGTGATGTGTATATACACAACTGTTTATAAATATGAGAAATGCCAATAAAAAGATTTTTAAAAAAAAGAACAGGTCTGTTCATACTGTTCTATGAAAGGTGGTTGACTTGAAGCATTAACAGTTTCTCTCTTCACTGATGCTGCCTGACCTGCTGAGCACACGCAGCATTTTTAATTTTTATTTCCCATTTCCAGCATTAGCAATATTCACTTTTTATTATGAGTAAAGTTGAAACTAGCCCTTTACTCATCAAGTTATTTCACTGTATGCGTGGAATCCATGTATGGGCGGGAAAGCAGAGGAGGCAACAACATCCATAGAATTTCTTTCAATTTTCAAAGTCACAGAAATGATCTGAAATACAACAATCACCAGTTACAAGAGAAATGTAGAACAAATCCTCAGTTCCCAACTGTGAACGATTTAGTTGGCAGTGAGAAGATTTTAATTTTGTCCCACTGTGTGCAAATTCATCACTGCCTATTGTGAGCATTTGTCTTAGGAAATATCCCAAGGCATCAAAGGTATGTAGTTATTTCAATTCCATCATTATCAAGTAGAATCAAGTTTCCCTGAACTAAAAGTGAGCATCATGAATATTCAGAGTTACTGTAACCATTAATTATACATGTTAATATGTAAATTGTTTTACAGCCCCTGGAAATCCTGAGGTCCCAGGAGCAAAACTACTCCGCAAAAGAAATTGGTCATAACATCCAAATCTGCAACAGCATCAGCTCGTCAAAAAGACACTACAGCGAACTGCCAATATGATCTTCTCGAAAAACAGTTCCACTTTTTCATTTCATTTCACAACAGAAAATTAAGGTGTTTTTCTGCCCTTGAACAGTTAGTATTAATGACTCAGAGAATGCCTCAAAACTAGTTTCAAAAAGCTTTGGCTTTTATATACCTAAACATGATTTTTTGTGTACTGTACAAACAAAAAAGTTATTTTAATTGCTTGGTTTTGTACCACAACTTTTTTCACTATTTGTGCACCCACATTACAATTTCTGAAGTCAAGGCTGCTGTGATTGGCCAGCAGTGCCTTTTGCATAAACACTATTTCTCTCTCCAGTTTCTGGACTAAAACGTAATAAAGGCTCGAGAGGCAAATGAAACAAACACATTTGAGTTATTAGATCATTGTGAGTGGTCAATTGTTCATAGCAAGTGAACAATTAAGTTAGGTTGCCGGAAATGGTTTTGGTAAATAGTACCAAGTTATTATATCGCTGCTTCACTCCATTTTCTGAAATCTACGAATGTTAAAATATTTTCAAAGTTCAGAATCTTCTTTGGCAACGACCGTCTCACAGCCTCACTGTCCAAACCTCCTTCTTTTCAGGAACATTAAATTAATTTTGGATAGAAACAATAAAAAGTAGAGTACACCTCCCCATTTATCTCTGGGAATGCAACAATGTGCCTTTTTTGGGAGAGAGAAAGCTGTATAAATATCTGAATGGTCAAGCACGTATAAATGTCTGAATGGTCAAGCGCAAACAGAAATCAAATTAGAGATTAGGTGGATTTGCCATTCTAAATTGTCCCTTAAAGTGTTCAAAGGTTGGGTAGGGTTACAGGGATAGGACTTGGAAGTGTGCCTAGGTAGGGTGCTCTTTCAGAAGGTCGATGTAAACTCAATGGGTCAAATGGCCTCCTTCAGCATTGTAGGGATTCTATTATTCTAAAAGATATATATAAACCAGACACTATCTGTGGCAGGAAACCTGCTAACTGGGTAACTTCCCTCTTCCATTGCAACCAACACGCTTTTCAAGTTCTAAATAGCTAATGAAAAATAGTGATAAGTAACTCGTTAGACAGCAACAGCCATCAGGGAATTTGATCTATTAATTTTGCTATTGGCTAAAATGCCTAAATTTAATTGTCAGTGCCTCATCAGTTAAGCATTTACACTCTGTATTGAAACAAAACATTACTGAGGTGCAGCAAATGTGAAATGGCTGCTGTTGTGTTCAGTTTAATTTTGCAACACATTTATCAACAAGTATATGTTTCACACCAAATCCCTTGGGTTTAAGATTCTGAGTCGAAGCCAGGTGTATAACATTTCACACTTCATCTCAATTGACATTTAACCCAAAACATCCAATTAATAGATAGCCTTTCATGGCACTAAAGCATGATTCAAACTCTAAAATACCTCACAATAAATGGTGACAATTTTAAATAGTCAATCCAGTGATATACTCCATTTTTAGATGCTAAATGTGAGTTTAAAGTGGATGAAAATTTATCTGCCTTTGCAGTGTTCACATTTTTCTTTCTGTTCATCGTCCAGTGGGCATCGCTGAACTATCAAGAACTAAGCCTTGTATTACAAAAGAGACTTCTAAAGAACCATTTTTTACCCACATGGGGGAAAATTGTGAAAATAACAAGAGATCCACCTGTTGGTGAGAAGGAAGACTCAACTGTGTGGCTGCACATGTATGGAAACCAAAAACAAAACTGCAGAAAAGGTCTCTGGCAAAACCAACACTGAAATGTTTTACTGCAAGAGATATCGGTGTGTCAAGTTGAAGTTATGTGTTCCTTTGATTTTCATATTTCTGAACTGCTGTGAACATCAAAGGGTTTTCAACCATACTGCAGGAATCTGAGATGCAGCTCTCTTGTTCTTCCAACTTCAAACCCAATGTTTAATAGCATATGCATCTTAAGTTCAGTTTCAGATGATCCAAAACCAAAATCATTTACTTGCTCACCTGACAAAACCCTAAATAGTCAGCTTCAATTTAAAAAATTGAAAATTAAGGTACAAATCACCCAATCCCACTGTTTAATACCAATGGTAAATTGTACCATCTTAACCCTAAATACTGGAGTCTTGTAGAAGGGATCTCCCTGTTGGAGGTCACAGACTGGATTAGTGCAAAGCTAACTGAAAACTGAAAGGAATAGATTCAGATTTTTGCACTGCACTACAGGCAGGGCAGGGGGAAGGACGTAAAATTCACCCTGTGACCTTCTTATAAATGAAGGAAACAGTCTGAACTTCAAGCATCATCTCAACTTGATTCTTGGCAGAAAACAGGGGATGAGGAAAATCCATGCGTACAATTGAACTATGCACATGCAGAAGATGCACCTTCCAATACTTTTCACTCAAGCTTTACACCACGTTAAATTAGTTTTACCTCTTTCTTTCAGATTCACTGCGTTACCTATCGTTTCCTGGCTGAGAAAGGCAGATACATGTAGTGACCTTCTCCCAATGCTTGTTGACAGGTGGCATTCCTGCTTCTGGTCAGAAGGCGGTGGATTCAAGCACCACTCCAGGGACCCAAGTAAGGAATCTTACTGGTGGAGTTGGTGGATTTTAGATAATGGTTTTCTCAGGTGAATGGAAATGATACCTCTTGTCATTCATGTCATTATTGGACTAATGTGGTAATTTCCCAGGGCAGTTAGCCAGTGTCATAACATTTATTGCTTAATTAACATCACCAAACATACATTCTAATTTATCTCAATGCGCTTGTTGACCTTGCTGTGCCCACTTGGCTGTCTACTTTCCACAACTATGACCATGCCTATGTATTAGGCTACTGGCTATGAAGTGTTTCGAGATGTTCTAAGATTGTGGAAGACATTAATTTGTTTCATTATTATTTATTAAGCTATTGTTTGTGGGGCTTATTCCATGCAATGTGCCGTCTGAATTTGCAGACATAACAGCGATGGTGTTAGGTACTTAAATCATGTCAGGGTGTCCTGAAGACAGAGCACAAGATAAATTTAAATCTTTCCTCTTCTTCTTTCAGGAAAGGGAATGGGATTGCCTGGAAAAGAATGCAACTCAGCCTACTGATATCCAATTACAGAAGAGCATGGACTGTAAACAGCCCATGGCCGAGAAGAACATGCAAAAATGTGTGGAAAGGAAAGAGTATAATGAGGAGAAATAGCAAGATTACATAAGTTAAATTGGTCATGTCAGAAATACCACTTTTTAAATCAAACTATTTACATTAGTGGACCATGATAAGCAGAAAATGTTCATATCTACATTTAGTTACATGCTGGCCGGGTTTCTCCGATCCGGGTTCGCCCCACCACCATTGGCCAGCGAGAACTGAGAATTTGGCTCTCAGCCATATCTCCATTCACTGCAGCGGCAGCAGAGAATCCCGCTGACGTGAACGGACGAAGAATTCCGGCCGCTGTCACTGAGAGCCAGAAATAGTGCAGGACTATAACAGAATCTGTATCTCTAGGTGCAATACATCCTCTCTTCAAGGACTTTTCACATTCTACCTTCAATGAAAAGTAGGTTAGCAATCCCTTGCCAAGTACTTGGTTACCAGAGGATGTAACAGAAAGGTGCAGACTGACTCAACCTCTTTCTTGCTGGCTTCTGTTCAACACCTCCCTCTTTAACTTGGAGATCTGGAGCTTAACACATGGGAAATTGTTCAGAATAATTCACATCCTACATTACAATTTGCCATGCCACAGTGTCATCCCTTTATTGCAGACTTTTAAGAGAATTCAATCACACTGTTTTTTGAGATTGGTGCAATTTGTTAAACAGTCAAGTTGGCATCACTTCAAAACGCTCAGAAATGGAATACACTTTTCTCAACTCGATCACTGCTAATTCCCTGATGCCATCAAATCCATTTCAGCAGTATTTCAAAGATTTATGATTGTACTTTGTTAGTTACTTTGGTATTATTTGGCCTATACAGTGATTCCAAACTCAACATATTAGCAGTGGAGTATTATCAGTTTGAATGAGGCAAAAAGCACAAAATCGTGCCTTTACAGGAAGGGAGAAACACAACGTCTTAATAGGGCAGAACCAAAGTTCCTCTGTGTAATTTCCTACCTGAAGAGTTCTATGACATCAATTTTGCATATATTCAATGTCCATGGCATACAAGGATTGTTACATCAAAAGATTGCTATGGCAATTATTGTTGCAAGCATAAGAAATCATGTGCAGACAACCAGTAAATAATCGTATAGTTATTTACCGATTTGTTAAAAATCTTATATACTCGCTGCAACTGTCACTCAGGCTTCTTATTTTATAAATCAGTGTACCCTCTGACTCATGAAAATGCCACTATATTAGCTGAATTATAGTTGACTGAATGCTATTGTGCAATATGCAGTGTTTCCAGAGGGGCTGGTTTAGCACACTGGGCTAAATCGCTGGCTTTTACAGCAGACCAAGGCAGGCCAGCAGCACGGTTCGATTCCCGTACCAGCCTCCCCGAACAGGCGCCGGAATGTGGCGACTCGGGGCTTTTCACAGTAACTTCGTTGAAGCCTACTCGTGACAATAAGTGATTTTCATTTCATTCATTTCCAAATGGACTAAAATGGACACGTTAGAGTGAAATCTATGAAGAGTGTAATCTATAAACATACTGTGAGTGAAGAGCTAAAAGATAATTGAGTATAAAATTACCAAGTCTCAAGAAAGTTTGGAAAAAAAAGCTCAGCTTTGACTGTATGGAATGGATTCCAGATTAAATTGTTCATGAATTAATACCTTTGACAAGATAAAGGTGGATATTTGTTTACTGAGGTGAGATCAAAAGTTTGAAAGTTAAAAACATCTTGAGATGGTAACATTGTGAAAAAAATTATAGTTCTTGAGCTGATGGGTCTATTGAAATGCTCTACCAAGGAGCTTTAGCGCAGTCATTTTCAAACTCAGGGTCGCGACCCGCGGATGGATCGCGGAGCCATCGGTCGCTGCGTTCCTAATCATGGTAAGAAGTGCCCAACGACTGCCACTGGCTTTTAAAAATGTCGGCCATGCTGCGCATGCATGCCTTCTCAGCAGTGCACTGGCCTGGCGCCCAGCGAGGCAGACTGCCTCCCCCTGGCCCCAGACTGCGAACCCAGGAGCAGATTCTTTTAAAACATCGATGGAGTCTTTTCTCCAGAAGCAGCTGCTGGGAGGTCATACGCCCCTTACACTGACATCACGTGCTGTGGGCGTGAGACAGATTCCTCCATTTTGTACTTGCCAGCAGTGCTGGTTTGAGCTCCCAGGCCTCTGGTGAACAACCCATTATGAAGCTGAAAACAGGAACAAAGCAGCATAAAGATTATTTCTTGAGGTGTGGGTTTATTAATTTGCCAATGCAAATCATGATGCAAAGTTCATGTGTGTTATATGCATGGAAGTATTGGCAAATGAAAGTTTAAAACCCTCAAAACTTCAAAGGCATTTGAAGACTAAGCATGGCGAGTTTGAGGACAAACCTCTTGATTTTTTTCAATGGATGCTGTGAGATCTTAAATAATCAGCTCAAGTCCTCAGCAGAAATGTAACATTGAATAACAAAGCAAGTGAGGCCATGAGGAACAATCAGGCTTACCTATCACGTTAAAGGCAAGTGAAAATGGTGGGTCGTGAAGATCGACGGGCGTGGGTCATGAAGGTCGGCCAGTTAGTAAAAATGGGTCCTGGGCAGAGAAGTTTGAAAAACATTGCTTTCGTGGGTCGAATACAAGATCCAGAATGAAAAGTTGAACGGGTATGGAGGAGTAAATGCATGGAAGCATCAATCCATTTTAAACAGCATCCTTTTATTCTTGCAATTGCTCACATGTACAAATGCAAAGCAGTACATGGTTATGATGAATTTCCTCCTCCAACCACAAGGACCAGATCAAGACAACAACATCTACCGACATGTGTAGGAGAGCCAATTTCATTGCAATATGCATTTACGGATTTAAAACTTTGATAAAGAATGTTAACTTAAGGCACAGGCAGCAAGTTAATAGTTTTTTTTAGCCACTAACTTGGGTCGTTCTGATCTTTTCCAAAAAGTTGATCTCTTGAAGCTAAAACAGTGTTCACAGGTAATGAGTTTTCCGTGTACCAAATAAATTGGGAAACTTCATTTCAGTGAAAAGTAATTGCGCAAAGAAGAATGCAATGAGTTAGATAATAAAAATGCAATACTGAAATTTCAGTCTCGGAAGATTAAGAAAACCCAATTAGTTAGATATGACTAAGCACAGTGACTTCATATGCAGTTTATTAGCTTGACTAGTCTGGAGATTCATAATAGAGATTGTCTCACTGAAAATTTACTAAGGCTGAGAGTCAGGTTTTTAATCCAATTTTTGCAATTCTCCAGCAAATCCTTGGACACTTTTTTAATATCACATGGCTTTCATTTATTGTTGCTTTCTTTCTACCTTCACATTCTTCGTTTCCTAAGCCAAAAAAAAAAAGCATAATTAGAGGGAGGGGGTGGGGGGAGGAGGAGGGGGATTCCACCTCTCAGCGTATTCAATGTTTCTCAGCACAATTGTCGGTCTCATTATGAAATGACAGCAGACAAGGGCTCAATAATTAGAAATGCTATCTGATGGATCCTTTTCATCTGCAATGTACCTGGGCTATCTGAAGGATAGATGCTATCCTTGACAGAACATGTTACATGACTTTCGTCTCAAGTGGGAAAAGATTAAATATCTTTAAGAAATAAAGCGCCCAAAAAAAGATGGCTGATGAAGTGGATGAGGGAGATTTTGTGAAAGAATGTGAAAGTAAAACATAGATCTTAAATTCAATCATGTGTGGAGTGGGAGCTAATGTGAGTCAGCAAAGGTATCAGTAATTGATTTGATGTCGGACAACATATGGGTAGTTAAGTTTTGAATTTTTGAGACTTTATGGGGAGCAAGAGGGGAAGCAGGGGAGCAATTAGAGTCTTGCAAAGATAAAAGCATGAAAAAAGACTGCAGTAGCAACCCAGAGATGGAGTGGAATTGTGAAAGTGGCACAGGTGGCATTATGCAATTGGTTATGGATAGGGTGGGAGTCCAAGGTCTTGGTTTGCAAGGGTGCCAAGGTTTGCCATGGTTTCGTTAAGGCAAAGGTCGCAGAGGTGGACTTACAAGGAAACTCTCAGTGCAGCAGGGCACAGCCCTGGTCAAGGCGGGGGTCCCTTATTGAGAGGTGGCTGCAGTGTGGGAGCACCAGAGTCACGTGTCTGAATTCTCTGATAGGCCATGAGTCTATCAGCAGGTAATACAGAAAAACATCGAGCTCCGATTGGTGGATTCCCCTTTCAAGCGGGAAAACATTGTGCCAGACATTGAAAGGTAGTGGCGACTTGGAGCAGTTCAGACGGATCTCCTGATTGTCTGGTGTGAAGTTTCTGGACTTTCATTGAGTGAAGCAGTAGCCAGGTTTCTAACGCTTAGCCCAGCAGTCTGTGGCAAAAATTAGGTCGCCGACCTCACATTGGGGCGTGAAACTACAAAGCCTTCAGCGAGGCGAGGCAGCGGCACTGGTCAAAGGCCATGACGGGAGCAGTGGGGCGACCAGGCCAGGGCGGAGGGGGGACAGGTGGGAAACAAACCAAAGAAAGTCAGAGGGCAGGCTTAATAAAGCCAGAACCAAACAGCAGCCAGCCAGGAGCACAGACACAGTCGTCGAGGCTCAAAGCCCAGCCACCCGATTGAGAGGTGAGCAGTCGGGGAGGGTTCGAGGAACAGGCAAGCACTGGCACAGTGGTTTTTGGGGGGCAGCGGCCAGCGGGGTGACTGAACCAGAGCCAGAGGCCAGGACTGAGTGTTAGAAGGCTGGGTGGCAACCAGATTCACAGGGACAAGAGCAGTGGACAGGCCAGATAGGCAGCAGCAACAGCCAGGCAGCCAACTAGGGTCACGCATAGCCTTCGAGACCCGACCACCCAAACAAGAGGTGAACAGTCGGGAGGTGAGAGGTCCAGGCAGGCACCAGCACCATGGTTTTTGGGGAGCAGTGGACAGCAGAGCAACTCAACCATAGCCAGAGACCAGGGATAAGAGTGAGCGGGCTGGGTGGCAACTGGACCTGCTAGGGCAAGAACAGAGGCCAGGCCAGATAGTCAGCAGCAGTAGTCAGTGAGCCACCACCAGCACACCTGCAAGTTCAGGTCTTCAAGGGGAGCGGCTGCAGAGGCGACTCAACCCCCAGGTCAAGGCTGGGGAGAGCAAAGAAATTTCTCTTTCTGAAAATTCATATTTGCTGAAATCAAGAGAGAGCAGTTAATATAAAGAGACAGTATGAATCTGGCTGCCGAAAAAAAATTGAAGACGAGACAAGAGGACAAAGCTAGGCAAAAGACAGTTTGGCACTTTCAAAGGTTTGAAGTATCGAGCAGTGTCCAAACAGCACATTCATCCTCAACAACAACATCCACGTGTTTTAGTGACATGTCTGATGACTTCGACCTGCTGATTTCCAGAGACAACACCTTGCCTGGAAAACTGGAACCATAAGTGAACTCTGAAATGGAAATAGAACTGCAAGATACTGCTCAAGCTCATTGTTCAGCAGCTGAAGTGAGGGAAGAAACCTACACTGAAGACAGCAGCTGATGGCCAAAATCCGTTCCATTGGCTATGATTGAATATTTTGTAACAAATGGACCATGGAATATGGGTAATAGAGAAAATTTGAGAGTAGAGTTTGAGGTTCAAGGCAGAAAGTAGTTTAGAAGTCTACCTGAGCCCCATTTATTGAGGGTGAAGAGAAATGGCATGATGGAAATGGGAAATTGGTTGAATTATTCGGAAACCTCTAAGGCATTCCACTATTATGTTTGCAAATGATTCCCTGACCCGAGTAAAGGGAAACAATGATTTGTCGAGAGGTGCTCTAACTGGAGAAATGTTTGAAGAGATATTGCTGATCATGAAACTTTTAAGTGTCATATTTTGGCTACACGTGCGCTTGTTCAAACATGTAAATGATCTGCAAGGATCACCTCTTCGTTATCAGTGCAGATTGAAAAGGAATGTTCTTACTGGAGGTAAGTGATGAGATGAAAGGGGTAATTTTTTAGCCTGCCTTGAATATCTCAGAGCATTTGACGAGCTTCTCAAAGAGCATTTGAGAAGTTATCAATATCATGGCTCAGCAAACGTACAGAACGTACGATGACTTAATCATTATAATGGGTGATCGGCTCAGAAACAAATTCACGAATGAAGTAAAATATGCCAAATACTGTTCCATAATTGTTGATTCAACACCAGATGTGAGTCATGTGGACCAACGAACATTGATTTTAAGAAATGTGACCAGCGATGGAGAAGTTGTAGAACGATTTCTCAGTTTTGTCCAGCTACAATGCCACACTTCTGAGTGCTTGGAAACACCTGCAAGTATAGCCACTGATAGTGGACTTGTACGGGCACTCCACTTCATTGGAGTATTTGCTCCTGCGCTGGACTTCTTCTGGTTCATACTGTCCCACACTGTGAAATGATGTGTCATATCGTTGCCTGATTTCTCCATTCCGTTGCTCATCAACCAGTTCATGTCTGCTCACCTCAAGACATACAGATCGCAATATTGACCCTCTCTGACGACAGATAGGCTTGCATTTGCATTAATCAATCATAGGTTTGTTCTCATAAGTTGAAGAGCACTGACTTTGCCCACCGGGGAAGGATTGGCGAGGAGGAAAAAGTTGCAGGAGCAGTTTGATAAGCTGACAATAGGGAGGGGGGTAGGGCAACGGGGGTGCAATACGAGTATGGGAGAAAGCGACCGCATGCTGGCGCACCAGCTGCGGAGGCAGGCTGCATCCAGGGAAATATTGAAGATCTGGACTGGGGATGTGGTGTCAGAGCCAGGGAAGATAAATGAGGCATTTAGGGAGTACTACCAGGGACTTTATGAGGCGGACCCGGGAGGAGATAAGGGGGACATGGGGCGGTTTCTGGACAAGCTAGAATTTCCCCAGGTGGAGGAAGCAAAGGGGCAGCCGTTGGAGGAGACCCTGGGGCTGAGGGAGGTGCTGGATAGTATCAGGGGTATGAAGTCGGGGATAGGTACCTGGCGGAATTCTGTAAGAAATTTGCGGCGGACCTGGCACCACATCTGCTGGGGGCGTTTAATGAAGCACAGAAGGGGGTGTTGCCGGAGACGATGACGCAGGCAGTAATCACATTAATTCTGAAAAAGGGGAAGGACCCGGTGGAATGTGGGTCATATAGGCCCAAATCACTATTGAACACGGATTGTATTGGCTAAGTTGTTGGTGGGGAGGATGGAGAAGTGTGTCCCCAGGATGGTGGCGGACGATCAAACAGTCTTCATGAAGGGCAGGCAACTCGCGAGTAATACAAGATGGCTGTTGAATGTGGTGATGAACCCGTCGGGGACTCTGGTACTGGAGGTGGTGGTGTCCATGAACGTGAAGAAGGCATTTGATCGGGTGGAGTGGCGGTACTTGTTCGAGGTTTTGGGAAGGTTTGGGTTTGGGCTGAGATTCGTGGCATGAGTACGGTTGCTGTATGTGGCACCAAGGGCGAGGGTAAAGACGAATGATATGAGCTCACAAAGCTTTGACTTACACAGGGGTACAAGGCAGGGGTGCCTCATTGGCGATGGCTCTCAGGGGGTCGGCAGAGTGACGGGGGATTATAAGGGAACAGAGGGAGCATTGGGTGTCGCTCTATGCCGATGACCTCTTGCTGTAAGTTTCGATTCTGTTGGAGAGTATGGGAAGGATTATGGGCCTTCTGGGGCGGTTTGGAGGGTTCTCAGGATACAAGCTGAATGTAGGGAAAAGCGAGGTATTCCTGGTGAATGAGCTGGCACAGTGAGCTAATTTAGGGGGGGGGTGCCATTTGCGGTAGCGAGGGATAGGTTTAGGTATTTGGGGATTCAGGTAGCGAGGGAATGGACGGGGGCTCCATAAGTGGAACTTAACGAAGCTGGTGAAGGAGGCTAGGGAGGATCTGAAGAGGTTGATACACTGCACTTAACGCCAGCAGGGAGGGTCCACGTGGTGAAAACGAATATTCTGCCGAGGTTCTTGTTTATCTTTCAAGCTCTCACGATCTTTATACCAAAGACCTTTTTTCGGAAAGTGGACGTGATCATTTCTGACTTTGTATGGGCGGGGAAAGTGCCGAGGGTGGGGAGGACCCTGCTACAGAGGCAGAGGCAGCAGTGGGGGTTGGCGTTGCCGAACTTGCTTCATTATTATTAGGTGGCGAATGTGGACAAGGTGTGGCTGTGGTGGGAAGGAGAAGGGTTAGAGTGGGTTAGGATGGAGGAGGAATCTTCTAAGGGGTCTAGTTTGAGGGCTATGGTGATGGCAGCGTTGCCAATGGCTCCGAGTAGGTATTCAGGGAGCCTGGTGGTGCAGTCCACAGTGAAGATATGGAATCAGTTGAGGAGGCAATTTAGGGTGGAAGGGATGTCGGTGCTAACGCCGCTGTGCGGGGATCATGAGTTTGAGCCGGGGGGGGGGGGCAGGGTGGATAGTGTATACAGGAGGGGAGGGAAGTGGAGCTGGTCAAGGTGAGGGATCTGTATTTGGAGGAAAGGTTCGCCAGTTTGGAGGAGCTAAGGGAGAGGGTAGAGCAGCCGAGGGGGAGTGAGTTCAGGTATCTACAGGTTAAGGACTTTGCGCGAAAGGTCTGGAGGGGGTTCCCTAGGTTGCCGTTATACACCCTGCTGGAGGGACTGTTGCTCCCGGATGTGGAAGGGGAGGGAAGAATTGTGGATATATACAAGTGGCTGGGGGAGCAGGGATGCGAGCGGGTGGTGAAGATCAAGGAGAAATGGGAAGCGGAGTTGGGAGAGGAGATCAATTGGGGAGCATGGAGTGAGGCACTGCGTAGGGTAAACGGGACCTCCTCATGTGCAAGGATGAGCCTGATACAGTTTAAGGTGGTGCACAGGGTGCATATGACTCGGGCGAGAATGAGTGGGTTCTTTCAGGGGGTAGCAGATGAGTGTGAAAGGTGTGGACAGGGGCCAGCGAATCACGCGTACGTTTTGGGATTGTGGAAAATTGGGAAGATTTTGGGCAGGAGTGTTCGCAATCTTTGCCAGGATAGTGGAGGAGGAGGTGGACCCGGACTTTGGTGGCAGTATTTGGTGTTTCAGAGAAGCCGGAGCTCATGGAGAGGAGGAGGGCCGATGTCTTGGCCTTTGCCTCTCTGATTGCACGGTGGCAAATTTTGCTGGAGTGGTGGTCGGCATCACCACCGGAGGTAGCGGCCTGGTTGGGACCTGCACGACTTCTTGCAATTAGAGAAGATAAAGTATTAGTTAAGGGGCTCTTCAGGGCGGTTTGAGGAAAGGTGGGGGATGTTTGTGACCCTGTTTGAGGGACTGTTCGTCGCAGGGGAGGGGGGGTTGAAAAAGAGGAAAAATCTGTACAGACCGTATAGTTGATTGTAGGGAAGCATTTTTCCCGGGGCGTTTGTTTGTTGTAACCTGTTTTGATACATGTTTGGAGTAAAATATACTGACTTTGTTTTTTTTTGTGGTTTACATTGTGGGAGCTTAAAGTGAGCAGTCAGGAAGGCACTGACATCATTGGGGGCTGCGCTTGCTGACATTGGGAGAAGGGTTTCATGTCATTGGCGGCGGGCCGTCACATCACCAGAAGGGGGGGGGGGTTGACATGGGGACCCCGCATAGAGGGAGAGCAGTGCCCCCAGTAGTATAAGTCCGCCTCTTAATGGTTGGGAATCAGGCTCAAGCCAACAACATGCAAGGGAGGCTGACAGTGGGGATTGAAAATGATGGTTTCTCTTACCCAACATTCAGTTGGAGGAAACTTTGATTCATCAACAAATTAATGTCAATCAACCTGATATCGGCCATGGGATCAAATCACATGGCAGAGAGTCAAAACAGTGCGACATCAGAAAGCATATGGAAACTAGCCAAATATGTAGAAATTATGTAGCCGAACAGCAGCACACCAGTAGAAAAGGGCAAAAGACAAATACTTAAAGAGACCGTGGATAGGATAGTTTGGGACAAGAAGGAAAACTGTTATTGGATTTGTCTTGAAGTATGATTGGAAAGCTAGAAGTTGAACCACATTATGGCTGGTCCATTAGGGTGAACTGCTGGAAACCGAAACATCTACATTCACTTTCACATTAAACAAAAACAAACAAATAAAAGTTTGGCTAATTTCATTTCCAGAAATAGAACAAGTAGTAAATTTTATGCGAAGCTGCACCACTCGAGTGCTTCTGAGAAATGCACTTCCCAATTTTGTCATTTGCATGACACTGAATTGTTTTTAAATCGGACAAAACACAAAACACCACATCACAAAATCCTATCAAAGCATACCACAGCTGTGACCAACAGTTCTCAAGGAAGGTTCTAATATTCTCGTACAGGGATTCAGCGCAAGATCAGATAAAGCAAAGTCAAATATCAAATGAATATACTCCATGCCATGTGAGGTAGATTCTTAATCCAAACTTCTTTTTCCCCTTGCCCACAAAATTAATTTCTCGCCTTTGAGTGAAATTGTCAACATTTGGTGAAATTCATTCCTCGTTTTCTGTTGGGATACTCCCATCAATTAAGCACAAAGCTGACACTATTTGAGTGCATCTGACTGGACTGGCAAGAAATGGAACTTCACCCACTAGTCTGAGTCAGATATCCAGTCAACAGAGCAGGTATGGATGTCTAAATTATGCAGGTTATGAACCCAAGCAACTCTATTTCATTTGTGCCTTTGTGACACGAGGTTCAATGATATGCATCTAACTTCTGAAGATGACAAAAAAATTGTGACTTTCCATTCTTGATACCACCTAGAGAATCTTCTTGTTCTCTGCCTGGCTGAAACTTGAACTATCCTGTTTAAAAGGGAGCTTGGCGCATGCCTGGATATTTACCTTTAAAGAGCTCTCTCCCAACAAGTTGAAGTAAAAGTATTTAGAGGCCAATGATTGAATAATTGCTGCTTCTGAACATGTGAAGTGAGCCTAGAAAATTTACAAACTGTCCGACAATACATACAGAACATTGTTCACTGCACTAGAAAGGCAGTCCAACAGAAGCAGTCTCTCCAAAGCCAACATGACCGACATTGAGGCGCTAATGACTCAAAACCAGCTCCACTGAGCACTGCATATCATTTGTATGTCTGACACCAGATGCCCAAAGCAATTGCACTGCTCTGAACTTGGTTGAAGCAGGAAACACCCAGGAGGAAGACGGAAATATCTTGGGGATGTCCTGAAGCATTCCTGAAGAGGACTGACATACTCGCCAACTGGCCAAATAGAGAAGGTTCACTTGGGAACATGCAGAGGCAAAGTCGAGATACCAGAGAGAGAGAGCACAAACCTCCAAACAACTCGACCCTCTAAGCACCAAAGCATATGGAAGAGTCTTCAGATTGCACATATCAACCAAATAAGAATTCAGTGGAAGCAAGTCATCCCCAATCCTGAGGGACTGTCGAAGAAGATACAAAAGGCAATGAATGTAAATCAACGTTTGTTTCAATCAGTTCAAATCCTGACTGGACTTAGAATGCCAGTTGAGTATGAGTGAAAAATGCAAATTGCTCTGTACCAGTGACAAACCAGTTGTGTCAGTGGACACTAACATCGAAAGGAAGTTTGGATTGTCCAGTAACATAGTTCAGTCAGATTATATTGCAGCCTTGAGAATGTTACAGTATTCCACTTTACCTCCCTCAAGAATGTCTAATTTAGAAACAATTTATTGCTTTGTATCAGATCTTCGATAATTAATAAAAGTGGAAATGTGTAGTCCTGATAAAAGTATTTCTTTGTCAAAATGACAGTCTCCCACTGACACAGCAGCCAGACAATATGGGATATTGTCTCATTATAACAGGTGAGAGGCTGCAGAAAAGTAGTTCTTATCAGAGGCTCCTTTCAGTTATGCTGGAATTGCAGCTGCAATTGCAGTTTAACAGAGCTTCAGCAGAGATTCAACAAAAGCCAGTTTAGAGGAGACAGGAGAGGGAACCATATCGTGTACCATGGGTTCCAGTGCAAAACCGCAAATTTATATTATGGGGTGGAGACAAAATCACAGTGGGCTTTCCAGATGATAATTGGTAATTACCGTACATGATTTGGTGCTTGGCCAACACAGATCAGGGTGCACTTTGTTGATTGCCTTCAATCAAGAGATGGCTGGTACTACCAGAAGCTTTAATATCCATGCTTTGGGGAAAAAAAATCAGCCAAGGCTTCTTGATTTTGATTGCTATCCAGCGAGCCTGCTGGAAAGTCACCTGCATGTTTTGTCAAAGATACGATAAATCTCAGGGTGATGCCACTCACCCATCACCAGTCAGAGAACATGCCAGTTCCATTAAAAAGTCACGTTACTGAAGTCATAGTGCCTGTAGAGTCAAACCCCAGGTTGGGTCATGGTGCTCAGAGCACAGAGTTTGAATAAGAAAAGAGAATGAAACCAAAATTTCTAAGTCCAAGAACAATAAACTGTGAAACTTAGAGCGAGACGCATAGAAATAATTTGTTACTGATCTTTAGGGCACGCATTCATTATTTTATTTTGATGGCAGATATTTATGACCAGAGTTAACAAATGTTTGTTAAATGATTTAAAGAATAAAGCAAAATAGGAGGGTAGAAGAGGAAAAAAAGTGAAAAGATAATGCAAAAGAAGAAAAATATTTTACATGGGAAAGGAGAAAATTGTTGAAAAAAAGCCTTAATAAATAGTATTTGAATCAATATATTTAGAATTCAACAGTGAGAAAAACTACACCAACAGTCACTTTCTATTGTCCTTCCGAATAGATTACAAAACTTTTATACTGTTTTCAATATCACCCCATTTTGACCTTTGATCAACTTAACATTGTTAAAAGTGCAACAATAATTTATTCAGCTGATGCTCAGGTGAATTAAATAAAAAGTGTAACCACAATCCAGTGTAATACAAAACTGATCACATCCTGTTAATATTAAGAATGATATTATTGCACTGACCTCTCCAAGATAAAGCGATCATTGCAAAATGAGGCTGCTGTAGTTAGCACTATCAATGCCAAATACTCATCATTTATTTGTGTCAAAGCCTTGGGCCATCCCTTCTCCCAACACGTATTCTCAAACATGTTCGCAAAGAATGGGTTCAGTTTCTTTTAAATATTAAAAGCGGAAGAAGCTGGATAGCGTGTTTTGAATACCATTACAAAGACACAGAGTATTATGAACAGTTCGATCTTCAAAGCACTTTTGGCAGAAGGGCGAGGCCACAAACGACTCACTCCACAAACACCATCTATGACAGACCTTGCATTTACTTCAGAGGCACAGGTCTCCAGGAAAAAAATATTCACCGGATTGACGAACATGCAATAAACATAATCTTAACTCCATAAAATAAAATTATCGCCAGGCTACTGATGGATTGCAGAACACCTGGTTCATACTGACCATGAAGATCCCAGGTCTGATCCTCGCTCTATATGGAGTTTGCCAAGTTCAGCTGGGTAACACTAGATTGCCCACAGGCCCTCTGCATTAGGGAGTGGTAAAAACAGACAGGTTTTCCATTGCTAATAGATATCCCAAAATGCCTGATCCATGAGGGTTGCATCTGTACAGCATAAGTATTACACAGCCAAATAGTCTGCCAGCATTCACTTTTAAAGCTCAAATTTCAAAAATGCTCATTTGAGAGGCTGCTGTGTCCACATACTCCACCCCGGTAACTCATTAAATGCAGACAGAAGAGGTGGGACGCCGTGACAGAAAATTGAGGAAGGAAACAGAAAGGAGTGACTCAGCAGCTCTAAGGAGTTCATTTATTGACTGAATGAATAAACCTCCCATCATTTCCTTCAGACAGATCCTCTTAATTATCCCGCTGGTCACAGTTGACATGGTCTTCACCAACCTGTACCTTCGAGCCACAAAACCCAACATAACATTTTCATAATTATTCATGAAATGATTATTTTTAATTTTGAAAAAAAAAACGATTGCTCCTATGGGCTTCCCTGCAGTGAAAACTTGGAAGGTTAGAAGTGTTCTCATTATTTCGGATTTTCTAACATTTACTTTTCAGCCTGCTTTGTTACTGCTACATTTTCTTCACAAATCCGTCTTAACAGTAATGAGAATTACACCTGGATGCGTACAGCCAACCATCCGGAGTATAAGGTTACATGTAGGTACTGAGCCAGACTGGACTGTTTGTAGCAATGAATCAGCAATCAACTTGCAGCTAACAGAAACTTACTGCACAAGCAAGTGTTGGCTGGAGATAATTAGTCTAAAACTCATTTTAGCATGAATATTTTATTGCAGAGAACAAAACTCGTTACTGAGAGAAATTAGAGAGTCAGACTGTCTAATATAAGCCACGCTGTGATCAGTCAGAACTTGATAACCCCTTCCAGTCCTTGAGTTTGCCAATGCATCAAAACAGTGCTGAATTTCATTGTAAATTATATGAAGTGCCTTGGGCAGGATTCTCCAATCCCGCGGCAGTGTCCACGCCGTCGAAACACGACGGCGTGAATGGACCGCTCCCACGACTAATTATGTCCCCTCCAGGGGGCCAGCACGGCGCTGGAGTGGTTCGCGCCGCTTCAGCTGCAGATCCCGGCGCGAAGAACTGTGCGTCGCGGGATCCGCGTATGCGTAGTTGCGCCGGTGCCAACGAGGACATGCACAGTTGCACCGGTGCCAACGTTCACATGCACAGTGGCCTTCTACAATGCGCCGGCCCCGCCGCAACATGGCGCAGGACTACAGGGGCCGTCGCGCAGGAAAGGAGGCCCCCAGCCACAGAGGCCGGCCCGCCGAACGGTGGGCCCCGATCGCGGACCAGGCCACATCGGAGGCCCCCCCAGGGTCGAACCCCCCCCCCCCCCCCCACCCCCATCCCCAAAGGCCGCCACCCGAATCTTACACGCCGAGGTCCCGCCGGTTACGGCCGCTCGGCCCATCCGGGCTGGAGAAACGGTGGGCCGGCAGCATAGAGCGGCCTGCGACTAGCGCCGCGCCAACCACGCTGGCGCCAATGCTCTGCAGAGAATCGCGTGCCGGCGTCGGGGCGCGATTTGCGCGGCCCGCCGCGATTCTCGGACCCGGCGCACGGTCAGAGAATCCCGCCCCCCTTTTTTAAAAAAATATATTTTATTGAAAAATTTTTCTAAACATCATTTTTCCCTCTTACAAAGTAAACAAAACAATAACAAAGCAGAAATTTTTAACAATACACAGGTAACAAAACCCCATTATCCATTGACCTAAACTAAACTAAACCCCCCCCCCCCGCCCTCCCCCTGGGCTGCTGCTGCTGGTCATCTATCTCCCCTCTAACGTTCCCCTAGGTAGTCGAGAAATGGCTGCCACCGCCTGGTGAACCCTTGAGCCGATCCTCTCAGGGCAAACTTTATCTGCTCCAGTTTAATAAACCCCGCCATATCGTTTACCCAGGCCTCCAGTCCGGGGGGTTTCGCCTCCTTCCACGAGTAGGATCCTGCGCCGGGCTACTAGGGACGCAAAGGCCACGACATCGGCCTCTTTCGCCTCCTGCACTCCCGGCTCTTCCGCAACTCCAAATAGAGCTAACCCCCAGCCTGGTTTGACCCGGGCCTTCACCACTTGCGAAATCACTCCCGTCACTCCCTTCCAATGCCGGGCACGCCCAAAACATATGTGCGTGGTTTGCCGGGCTCCCGCCACACCTCCCGCATTTGTCCTCCACTCCAAAGAACCTGCTCAATCTTGCCCCCGTTATGTGTGCTCTATGTAGCACCTTAAATTGAATCAGGCTAAGCCTGGCGCATGAGGAAGAGGAATTTACCCTGCTTAGGGCATCCGCCCACATACCCTCCTCTATCTCCTCCCCTAATTCTTCTTCCCACTTTCCCTTTAGTTCACCCACCGACTCCTCCCCCTCTTCCCTCATCTCTTTGTAAATCTCTGACACCTTGCCCTCTCCGACCCACACCCCTGAAAGCACCCTGTCCTGTATCCCCTGTGTCGGGAGCAACGGAAATTCCCTCACCTGTTGTCTAGTAAACGCCCTCACCTGCATATATCTCAAAAAATTTCCCCGGGGCAACTTATACTTTTCCTCCAATGCTCCCAAACTTGCAAAAGTCCCATCTATAAATAAATCTCCCACCTTCCTAATTCCCGACTGGTACCAGCTCTGAAATCCTCCATCCATTCTTCCTGGGGCGAACCTATGGTTGTTCCTGATAGGGGACCCCACCAGGGCTCCCCGCACCCCTCTCTGTCGCCTCCACTGTCCCATATGTTCAGTGTTGCCGCCACCACCGGGTTTGTGGTATACTTTTTAGGTGAGAACGGTAGCGGCGCCATCACCAGCGCCTCTAAACTCGTCCCTTTACAGGACTTTCTCTCCAGTCTTTTCCACGCCGCTCCCTCACCCTCCATCATCCATCTACGTATCATTGCCACATTGGCGGCCCAATAGTAATCACCCAAGTTCGGTCGTGCCAGTCCTCCTCTGTCCCTACTACGCTGAAGGAACCCCCTCCTTACTCTCGGAACTTTCCCTGCCCACACGAAGCTCGTGATGCTCCTATCTATTTTATTAAAAAAGGTCCTGGTGATTAATATAGGGAGACATTGAAATACAAATAAGAACCTCGGGAGGACCATCATCTTAATTGCCTGCACCCTGCCCGCCAGCGACAGAGGCTGCATGTCCCACCTCTTGAAGTCCTCCTCCATTTGTTCTACCAGCCGTGTCAGATTAAGTCTGTGCAAGGTTCCCCAGCTCCTAGCGATCTGAATCCCCAGGTATCGGAAGTTTCTTTCCACTTTCCTTAGCGGTAAGCCTTCTATGTCTCTACTCTGGTCCCCTGGATGTATCACAAATAATTCACTCTTCCCCATGTTTAGCCTATACCCCGAGAATTCCCCGAACCTCCTCAAAATTCTCATAACCTCTATCATCCCCCCCGCTGGGTCCGACACGTATAACAATAGGTCATCTGCGTATAACGAGACTCGGTGTTCTTCTCCCCCTCTAATCACCCCTCTCCATTTCCTGGAGTCTCTCAACGCCATGGCCAGAGGTTCAATTGCCAACGCAAACAACTATGGAGACAGCGGGCATCCCTGCCTTGTTCCCCTATATAATCGGAAATACTCCGATCTATGTCGACCTGTAACTACGCTTGCCGTTGGTGCCCCATAAAGAAGTCTAACCCAGCTAATAAACCCGTTCCTAAACCCAAACCTCCTTAACACTTCCCATAAATACTCCCACTCCACCCTATCAAATGCCTTCTCTGCGTCCATTGCCGCCACTATCTCTGCCTCCCCCTCCACTGGGGGCATCATTATCACCCCTAATAGTCGTCGCACGTTAACATTCAGTTGTCTCCCTTTTACGAACCCTGTCTGGTCTTCGTGCACCACCCCCGGGACACAGTCCTCTATCCTCGATGCCAGTACCTTTGCCAGCAATTTGGCGTCCACGTTCAATAGTGAAATAGGTCTATAGGACCCGCACTGCAACGGATCTTTGTCCCTCTTCAAAATTAGCGATATCGTCGCCTCCGACATCATCGGGGGTAGAGTCCCCCCTTCCCTGGCCTCATTGAACGTCCTCGCCATTAACGGGGCCAACAAGTCCACATATTTTCTGTAATATTCCACCGGGAACCCGTCTGGCCCCGGGGCCTTCCCTGCTTGCATGCTTCCCAGTCCCTTAATAACCTCGTCCACCTCAATCGGTGCCCCCAGGCCTGCCACCTCCTGCTCCTCTACTTCGGGAACCTCAATTGGTCCAGGAACTGCCTCATCCCCTCCTCTCCCTCTGGGGGTTGAGACCTATACAGTTCCTCATAGAAGGTCTTGAACACCTCATTTATCTTTCCTGCCCTTCGCACCGTGTCTCCCCTTTCGTCTCTAATTCCTCCTATCTCCCTCGCTGCTGCACTCTTTCGCAATTGGTGCGCCAACAGGTGACTAGCCTTTTCCCCATATTCATACCTCCTCCCCTGTGCCTTCCTCCACAGTACCTCCGTCTTTCTGGTGGTCAGAAGGTCAAACTCCGTCTGGAGTCGTCTCCTCTCCCTGTACAACTCCTCCTCTGGGGTCTCTGCAAATTCCCTGTCCACCCTTAAAATCTCCCCCAGTAATCTTTCCCTTTCCTTGACCTCTGTTTTCCTTTTGTGGGCCCCAATTGAGATCAGCTCTCCTCTGACCACCGCTTTTAATGCTTCCCAGACCACTCCCACAGGGACCTCGCCGTCGTCATTGACCTCCAGGTATCTCTCAATACACCCCCGCACTCTTGCACACACTCCCTCATCCGCCATCAGTCCCACATCTAATCGCCAGAGTGTTCTCTGTTCCCTGTCCTCACCTACTTCCAGGTCCACCCAATGTGGAGCATGATCCGAAACCGCTATGGCTGAGTACTCAGCTTCTTCCACCCTAGAGATCAGCGACCTTCCCAAAACAAGAAAATCTATCCGGGAGTACACTTTATGGACATGGGAGAAGAAGGAAAACTCCCTCGCCCTAGGTCTAAGAAATCGCCATGGATCCACTCCCCCCATTTGGTCCATAAACCCCTTAAGTACCTTGGCCGCTGCCGGCCTTCTTCCGGTCCTTGTGCTGGATCTTTCTAGCCCCGGGTCCAGCACCGTATTAAAGTCCCCTCCTAAAATCAAGTTGCCTGCCTCCAGGTCCGGAATACGCCCCAGCATCCGTCTCATGAATCCCGCATCGTCCCAATTTGGGGCATACACATTGACCAACACGACCACCATTCCCTCCAGCCTACCACTCACCATTACATATCTACCTCCGCTATCTGCTACGATGTTCTTTGCTTCAAATGCTACCCGTTTCCCCACCAAAATGGCCACCCCTCTGTTCTTTGCGTCCAGTCCTGAGCGGAACACCTGTCCCACCCATCCTTTCCTTAGCCTATCTTGGTCCGCAACCTTTAGGTGCGTTTCTTGGAGCATAGCCACGTCTGCCCTTAGTCCTTTCAAATACGCGAGCGCTCGAGCCCTTTTTATCGGTCCGTTCAGGCCTCTCACGTTCCACGTGATCAACCTCACTAGGGGGCTACCTGCCCCCCTCCAGTGTCGACTAGCCATTACCTTCTCTAGGCCAGTCCCATATCCCGCCTCCGCGCTCCCGCTCGCTCCCCAGCGTCGCACACCATCCCCGCTCACCCACTCTTTAGCCATTTCCTTTTGGATTTCCGCAGCAGCAACCCAGTTGTTCCCCCCCCCCTGCCCTAGATCCCTATCTAGCTTGATTGCTCCCCCCATATCACTTCCGTAAGTCAGCTGACTTCAACTGACCCCGGCTACTCCTGCTCACTCCTCGACCCCCCCCCCGTGTGGGGGAAGAATCCCGCCCCTTATGTTTGTAACAAAATAAATTATGCTTCTGCACACTAAATGCACCGAATTTCCCAATAACCTACGTGTGACCAAAGGAGAAAGAAAACCATTAGAAATATATTTATTTCTTTTTGTTGCCTAATAAACCCTCTTTCCCAGTCCCTGATATAATTATCGTTTCAAGTCACTGAGAAAACTTGAGGAACTGTGGTAAGTAAAGTCACTGAAAAAGACCAAACGTTCAGGTCCAGAGAGCAGGAACAATAAAGAAATGTGGAATCAGCTTCAGCCTCAGTCACTCAAAATAACAGCTCTTAATTAACTCAATGAATCATCCTTTCCTTTTCTTTAACAAATGCCTACTTTATTACAGTTTCCAACATGCATTTTAGAACAGCACAAACAATTTGCATGATGTAAAGCAAATCATGTACATAACTTTGAAGTTAAACAGTTCACCCCTTTATCATGCCTGGCCACAGACCGAATATATACGAGACACTGGGGCATTAAAACAAGATTGGAAGGACAGCCATACTAATAGAATGTACGGCACTTTCCAGCAGCACAAAATGAATTCACAAGGTGACAAACACAATGCACAATTACTAACGCCATGGAAAATGATGCCACGGGGCACATATCTCCAAAGAACAATCCCTTATTACAGGAGAATAAATATATGCAAGAAGCATACCCAACAATAGCCTCATTCTCAAGAATTTGTGGAATAATATTCGAATGGAGTGAGAGCAAGAGTCAAAATATTAATTATTTAAGAAACATTCATGCCTGAGCATCGAGTCCAATGTATGCAGTCTGACTGTACTATCCTTTTCAGGAGATTCACTGTACCAAAAAGAAATGTAGAAATTGATCCAGCATCCTAGAATGCTGCACATCTATTGTTAAAAGAAGCTAGAAATTCACCAACGTTCACTACAGATAACTAATCACATAAGGATTAGTTTTCCTAACCATAATGGCAGGATAGTCATTCAAGGTTTACATTTCACTTTTTTTTTTAAAAGAAAGTGAGGAAGTACAAAACACTTCATATAGTATGAAGAAGATTTGGAAACCGTATATGACTTACACCTTTTCCTTGTGTGGCCTGTTTATGCCCACAAGAAAATTCAATGTAGTGTGGAGATTTAGATGAAACACATTTCAGGTACTGTTGTGGGAAACTGTCAGTGTGGCTCTGGGGAAAATAGAACTTGGACCATTGGGCAGAGGAGAATTCTCGAGATCCATAAAGATAGTAAGCAGTGTGAAGAGAAAAGCTGACACATGCATGATGGATGTGTCATTCTCACAACACAATCTTTGATTTTGTTTCATTGCATGACAGCCCACACATCTCCTTGTGAGCACACAATGTAGTCTCTGATGACTCCCACACACTCCCTCTCTGGGACATGCCAATTCTTCAGTGCTTCCACCTATGGTAATAATGAGTGCCTGAGTTGTAACTGCGAGCAATAAAAGAAAAACAAGCAACTTTTTTTTGTTGAAAAAACAGTCGATTGTGTCAGGCACCGACAATATTCCTTATCTGACCCTGCAAAGTTTCTTCCCAAATCAGAATAATGGTAATATAGACTCTTCCCCAATTTTCCTCACCCACAAGAACATTTTCCCCAACTGGAGAGCTGAATTAGTATGGGCAATAGATTTGCCTATGGCGGTCCAAGCTACTCCACGATGGGCGAGCAGCTGTTATGAATCAAAGGTAGCGAGCTAGTCTAGATCAGTTTTCCTACCTCAGCAAATTAAACATATCTCTCCATGACGTCAAGGCAGGTAAATAAACAGTCTTGGGACTCAAAACTCAGCATCAGCAAGTGAGGTACTCCCCCTACCTGAGCTATAACAGTTGCCCGCGAGTTACACAGATTGGAGAGCAAGTGAATTAATCCTGCTTTTTGGAATATTCCTCAAAATCCTTATCCGCTTACTTCCTTTATATACTTATTGTACTCAGGAAAATAATTCAAGTCTTTGAGGTTAGGTGCCAAGAAAAATAACCCAAATCATGCTTAACTTGTATACGTCCAACAGCACTCCATACCTGCTCATCTATATATCTTGCCTCTTGTACAAGAATGTGAAAAATTCATAGGTATTAAATAAACTTTAGACAATTACAATATTGTTTCAAATGCTGGACTTAATAATATAGATGGTTATATTTCAAATTGTCTTTGGAGTAGTTTAGAGAGGGGGACATGACCTCCTACGAAGCAGACCCACGGCCTATGTGACCTCACATTAAATCCCCCCAATGGCAAGCCAGGTGATCTGGTGGCTATGCAGACATGGGCCCAGGTCTAAAGTTATTCAACATAATGTGCAATAATTAACGGCTAGAAACAGAGGAGGCTTTTCACAGTAACTTCATTTGAAGCCTACTTGTGACAATAAGCGATTTTCATTTCAGGCAGCCGGTGTTGCTGTGCCCAGACAAGTCAGTCACAGGGATTTGGGGAAGAACACAAAGCAAGCAGGGCAAAAAGGACCGTCTTTGGGGTAATCGCCATGCAGAGCACTGGTGAGGATGGACCCCTCCTTTCCAAGAAACGATGCTTGTGGAGAATTAAAGGCCAAGAAGTCGCGAGAATCTGCCATTCAATTATACTCAGACGATGGAGTGGAGGGATTTTGTTTATAAAGGGCACTGGAAGATACCAAGTGGGGCAAGGAGAAGGGTTCCGGTAAAAGATGGGAGCAGCTTCGAATACCAGACTACATTTCTGCTGATAGAGCAGAGTAATGTTCATAGAATTTTATAGAATGTACAGTGCAGAAGGAGGCCGTTCGGCCCATCGAGTCCGCACCAGCCCCTGGAAAGAGCACCCTACCCAAGGTCCACACCTCCACCCTATCCCCATAACCCAGTGACCCCACCCAACACTAAGGGCAATTTATCATGGCCAATCCACCTAATCTGCACATCTTTGGACTGTGGGAGGAAACCGGAGCACCCAGAGGAAACCCACGCACACACGGGGAGGATGTACAGACTCCGCACAGACAGTGCCCCAAGCCGGAATCGAACCTGGGACCCTGGAGCTGTGAAGCAATTGTGCTATCCACAATGCTACCGTGCTGCCATGTTCATACATGGTGTGGGGTTGTCAAATATATTAACATCCAAATTAGAAGCAGGCCATTCGAGGAGCACCACCCCACCCCCACACTCGAGTGCCTGCTCCACCATTCAATAAGTTCATGGCTGATCAGATTGTGACCTTAATGCCACTTTTCCTGCCTAACTCTGAGTTGCATGAAGAAGTTCATGGGAAACATTTTTTCTGTAGTTTTGTGTATTCGTTGCTGTCAACTAATATTTCGAGTTTGGCCCGTAACTTCCCGGCTCCCTAGCATCGGATTTGGGAGAACCCCAAAGATGCACTGGGGAATTCCTCTCGGAGTTTCCAGGTAACCATTTGCACAGTCATTATCCAGAAGCACAAACTTCCTCCGGGCAATTGAGCTGGGAACCACCCAGAAAGCATTTAAATTGCTAACTTTGGGTGGTTTTGCCAGTGTTACGCTAATAGTTACTCTGAAAAAGTTAGAAGAAATAAAACCACTTCCAACTTCAGCATAACTATTTTAAACACCCAGATCGGGCCCCGCATGGGAATCCCCCGTCACCTCCAGCACTTATCCTCACCCCCATGACCCCCCATTTGCTTGGGATTCCCCATTGATACAAAGCTCCACCCGATCTGCCCCCTCCCCCCCGCACCGTCATGACCTGACCCAGCTCGAACCCCCAAAGACTTATTGGGGACCTCCCCTGCCCCGAAGTCCTCAGGTGGAGACTGCGCAGCAATTACCTGGGAAGTTCAAACTTCCATTGGGCAATTGCCCTGCAATCAGAGCCATCCAAAAATATGATATAAATTGCAACCTTCAAATGGTTCCAACTACCTTACCAGAATAGGAAAAGTTAGGAGTATTAAAACCACTTCTATGTCCTGGGTAACTAATAGAACAAGGAATTCCTACACTGCAGACGGAGGCCATTTGGCCCTTTGAGGCTGCACCGAACCTCTGAAAGAGCACCCCATCCAAGCCCACTCCCCCACCCTATCCCAAGACCTCACCTAACCGCCTTATCTTTGGACTTTGGGAGGAAACCGGAGCTCCCGGAGGAAACTCATGCAGATACGGGGAGAAGACAGTGACCCACCGAACGCCTAAATTTAACCCGGGTCGCTGGCAATGTGAAGCAGCGGTGCTAATCACTGTGTCACCAATAGTCCTCAACACCGGGGCCCCGCAAGGCTGCGTACTTAGCCCCCTACTCTACTCACTGTACACACACGACTGCGTAGCAAAATTTGGTTCCAACTCCATCTACAAGTCTGCTGACGATACGACCATAGTGGTCCAGATCTCGAATAACGACGAGTCAGAATACAGGCGGGAGATAGAGAACCTCGTGGAGTTGGTGTGGCGACAACAATCTCTCCCTCAATGCCAGCAAAACTAAAGAGCTGGTCATTGATTTCAGGAAGCAAAGTACTGCACACACCCCGTCAGCATCAACTGGGCCGAGGTGGAGATGGTTAGCAGTTTCAAATTCCTAGGGGTGCACATCTCCAAAAATCTGTCCTGGTCCACCCACGTCGACGCTACCACCAAGAAAGCACAACAGCCCCTATACTTCCTCAGGAAACTAAGGAAATTCGGCATGTCCACATTAACCCTTACCAACTTTTACAGATGCACCATAGAAAGCATCCCATCGGGCTGCATCACAGCCTGGTATGGCAACTGCTCAGCCCAGGACCGCAAGAAACTTCAGAGAATCGTGAACACCGCCCAGTCCACCACATGAACCTGCTTCCCATCTATTGACTCCATCTACACCTCCCGCTGCCTGGGGAAAGCGGGCAGCGTAATCAAAGATCCCTCCCACCCAGCTTACTCACTCTTCCAACTTCTTCCATCGGGCAGGAGATACAGAAGTCTGAGAACACGCACGAACAGACTCAAAAACAGCTTTTTCCCCACTGTCACCAGACTCCTAAATGACCCTCTTATGGACTGGCCTCATTAACACTACACCCTGTATGCTTCATCCAATGCCAGTGCTTATGTAGTTACATTGTATATGTTGTGTTGCCCTATTATGTATTTTCTTTTATTTCCTTTTCATGTATTTAATGATCTGTCGAGCTGCTCGCAGAAAAATACTTTTCACTGTACCTCGGTACACGTGACAATAAACAAATCCAATCCAATCCAATCCGTATTGTCCTGCTCCTCCCACGGGGCTTCCCCGCCAACTTTAGTGCTGTAAAGGAGGCATGGCTTCCTTACGTCCGACTCTTCACGTGTCCACACAGTAAGGTGCTGCATGAAATAGATCTCGCCAGATCGGAGTCAGAAAGTTGGGAGAGAAAGGAGCAGTTGGATTTCCAGCTACAAAACAATGAGTGGAGTGACAATCTGACTCGGAATGCCACTTCACAGAGGTTCAGGCCACTGATATCTTGTTGTGTGATTCCTTTGGGTTGGTCACTGGGAAATTAAAATCTTCTTAAAGTTATTGTTCTCATAACAGTCAATTAAATATTAAAAAGACATGCATTTATATATTCCTCATCAAGCATATGCACGTACATGTCAACTTACACATGACTCCAAGCTTCCCAACTCAATGACAGGCTCTCACAAAGTGCCTTCAACCCTGATTTGATACGTCAATAACATTATCAATCAACGTGAGAAATTAGTTTGAGATTCAGTCTCAAACTCGCAACGTTAACCCGAAGTGATTAATATCAATGAGGCTACCCTTTTTAAAATCATGTAGTCGGCAGACCTGGTTGCAGCTGATATTTAGTTGGTACACTTGAGGGTTATGATTATTGATACAGAATTGATACAGAAAGTTGAATAAAGGAGCATCTCCCTCTCCACAAGCTGTGTTCAGTTTCATCTGAAGAAACTAAAGAGCTGCATGTTGATTACTTGTTGAATGCCTCCAGGAAAATCTTTAGCACTTGATTCATTGATAGAAGGTGACAAACTAATTACAGCAAGTATAAATGAACAGCATAAAACTATCAGCCAGAAAACTAGGGGAAATCATAGAAATACTCAGCAATGCACAAAACTGAACAGATGCTGACTTATCGTATTGCCCACTGGCTTCTCCTAAATTGTTGAATAACTTGTAGTTGTAGTAACTGAAGGGCCAAAATATTGAAATCCTCTGATTCTCAAATATCCGAGGCTTACTAGACTGTTCATCAAGTCAAAGCTGTTAGACTGCATCACGATGTAGAAAATATGAAGCAGCTGGCCTTGACAGCAAATGTGAGCAGATCAAAAACTTGGGACCAAAAGCATTTCACTGGCTACTTGATTTGTTCTAAATATGCTCTGCGATGTTAGATCCCTAACAGCTGGCATTGCACAAGGACCCCAGCCATTCTGAAGCCTGGTAAAGGCGTTGTGAGCCATAAGAACCTCAGGCTATTGTCTCTTTGCATCATATACAAAATCATACAACAAAGGAGGTGGCTATTTGGTTCATCATATTGATTAGTATCACTCATCTGCAGTTTTCTTCACCCCAAACAGTCTTCATCAAACTGTTTCTTGCAAGTTCCTATTAAATTTGCTTGCACCATTCTTTCATTGGAGATCATAGCTTGTTGAAAGATAAGTTTCTCACCTCTTTGTTTCTTTTGCCAATTACCTTAACTTTTTTGGCTACTAATTCCCCTGCCAGTGGAAACAGTTCCCTTCTGTTTGCTCCATCAGAACTCTCACTTTGGGCAACTTTATTAAATCTCCCCTTAACATTCTCGGGTCTAAGGAGACCAATCCCAACTTCTCCAGACTCTCCAATTGTTGTTGAAGTTACAGATGAGACACACAAGTTTTAACTGTCTGGTTCTGGGGCATTTATTTTAAAAATGCTGAAAGCAGAGTTTGGAATCAAATCACGCGATTAGCATTGCAAACGCACATCTGACTCAGCTGTCCTCATTTTCAAGCCAGTGGTCAAATTTAAACTGCCAGCAGCTTCAGCAAAACTGGAGATAGCTGCCAAAGTAAATTCATAAGCCAGCAGCTATAATCATAAATCAAGTGAAAAACAGTGATATAAATGAAATGGTAATGACATAACCCTCAAAATGACTCAAACATTCTTGTCACTGGAGTAAGGGTGACATATTTCATTGCTGCTGGTGGTAAGTGTGTTTTTCCATTCACCTTACACAAGTACCACCACTTTGCACGCAGTGTATACGGAGTAAACTAGGGATAGGATCTTTAAGCATTGTTGCAGATCAAGGGGTTGTGATGATTAGTTTGCTCATGGTTCTCTGTACTACCTGTTTGAAGCCCATTACATGGAGAAGATGTGTTAAAAGTGGTAAGACCCAGATTGTAGCATGGTCGCACAGTGGTTAGCATTGTTACTTCACAGCACCAGGGTCCCAGGTTCGATTCCCGACTTGGGTCACTGTCTATGCGGAGCCTGAACGTTCTCCCCGTGTCTGCATAGGCTTCCTCTGGGTGCTCCCGCTTCCTCCCAAAAATCCAGAAAGACGTGCTGTTAGGTCATTTGGACACTGAGCAAGGAGTGGGCATTATCAAAGAATCTTCATGGCTCTCCATTGCCTTGTCTCTATCTCTGTAAACCTTACTGGTCCGACAAAGCTTGAGTAATCCTGGTGTTACTCCAACTATGCTTTCTTGTGCATTTCCCACGTCATTCATGTCAAAATTGGGGCCGGTATATGTCTCTCTCTCTTCAAATCATTCCTTAAACGTATCTTCACGACAAAGTTTCAGTCGCCTGCTTCTTTGACTGCTTTTTTGTCCAATTATTCTCTTATGAAGTGTCTAGGGATATTAGGTTGTGTTGCATGCATATCAATGCAAGTTGATGTTATTTTGTGGTTCAGGTGTCACAGCTGACCTCTAACATACTTCACCAAAAATGTGGTGCGAGGGAGTTGGTGTCTGAAAATGTGTACAGAAAATTGAACGCCTCAGCAATGCCATGAAAAGGCGGTCAAACATTTGTTTGCAGGGAAGTCAGGGTGGGGGATGGTCACCTCGAGCTATTTCTCCAATGACAGCTTCACAATGGTGGAGGCTTGACACTATATGGCACGTGATACAGAGATATCACTGAAGAAGAAAGCAAAGAAAACGCTTTGCTTAAAATTGGGGTCTTACACCAAATCATTCACAGCATCAGAACTTTAAAGAAATGGGCGCAAATGTTCCACAGGAATAGTAACTGTATTTTGTATGTTCAAAATCAGTCAACACCTTAATTATAATGGAGAGATTTGATCACATATAAATATGGGACTCAAGATTCAAGAGATTTATGTTCTTCCCAATGCCCAACCTCAATAGGCTAATGAGGTAGAATCCAGTGGTAAGACAGCATTCTGAAATGCTTAATGCGACAATGATATGTCTTCAGTTGTAGGGAGGGGCTCCTTTGTGGCAATTCTTCAAACCTGTTAATTTAGTACATGAAAATGTATCCAATGAAGTATATGTAAACATTTCCAGAGATTCAGAAGAGCAAAATATAATGCAAGAACAGAGAGTTCAACTACATGATTTTCTGTTGTTGGACAAATCTGTGAAGTTTCAGAAGGAGGGATTTAATGTCGCACACAACATATTGTCAAAATAGTTTAAAGAAGTGAGCAGTGTGCAGAGTATGTATTCGATAACTGTTAATTGTTTTTGTGTTTTGGTGCACAGGTGACACAGGATGAACAATGTACATACACAATATCAACTGTAAAAATAAATTGTAACCATCTTCCAAAAATCACATGGCAGAGTTCACTGACTCAATACTTCAGAAAGAATTATATTAGACAGTTCAGCACTGTGGGTACAAAATATTGACAAATTGCAAAATTGGGGAAACCACTGTAGCCACCTGGGTTGGCCAACTCCCGATGTAAAATGGAGAACAGCAAAGGCTGCAGGGAAATTCAGCCAACAGAGGCAGAAACTAGCTAAAGTTTACTCTGTATTAAACTCTGTAAAAGCCCAGACAGCATCGATACAAGCAGCCATCTGCATAATAATGTAGCAGCCATCTACATACTAATGAGCGATCCCCGGGAACAATCAAAACATTTGGGATAAACAAGGCCAAGCCAGACTCCTCGGCACCAGCAGGAGCCAACACAAAAGAGGTTAACGGACACCTCAAGACCGCCCATCGATCAGGGAACCGCTCCAGTATTGGAGAAATCGAACCAAGTGATTGGAACGAAGTCCAATCACTTGGAACCAGGTACAGGGTCTGCCCCGAAAGGCGGGAAGCCCCTGGGGACTATAAAGTTAAGCCCCCAAGTTCAAATCGTCCTTCTTGACCGCGTCACTCAGCAACGTGAACCAACCCTTGACAGTGACCGGTTCAGCTGCCGCCAAGAGCCCGTAAGTCTTAAGTCAACGCTCGCTACGAGATAGGCGCTCCTGGCTACCAGTCCGTACCAACTTTGAATCCCGCAGACTCAGAACCCGAACAAAAGGCCATTTGTTCCCCTGACCTGGTGGGCCAGTCCGAAGCTAAGTATAGGCCTGTTAGTTGTAGAAGTAGCTTAGAAGTAGAATTTATGCATGAGTCGCGATTACTGTGTATAATAAATGTGCTTTGATTTGAATCTTACTAATTGGTGTATTGAGTTATTGATCATTACTTGAACTTGAACCTCGTGGCGGTATCATAAAGATATCTGGTGACTCGAGAGCAAAGGTTATAAAACAGAGCCAATTGAACCAACCAAAAGTTAGCAACACCACTTGATGATAATGCTTTCCAATGTTTAGCCTCTAAATCAATAACTTGATTTGAGTGGACAAAATCACAGGGCTGAGAATGAGAAACCCATTATGGTCAGAGTTTGCTGCAGAAGGAACATATGGTGGCATCTGCCCGGAATTGTATTGATCCGTGCAAGCTTTAACATGGAATAATTTTGCTTAAAGCATTGCTGAATATGTGAGATGAAGGGGGTAGTATCAGCGGTTTACGGGGCAATTTTGGAAGTGGAGAAGGTGCCGCTGGAAGGGATCAAGGCAAAGTGGGAGGAAGAGTTCAGAGAGGGTATGAAGGAGGGGTTCTTGTGTGAGGTGCTCCAGAGAGTGAATGCCTCCACCTCATGTGCAAGGTTGGGGCTGATGCAGCTCAATGTGGTATATAGAGAACACCTTACAAGGGCGAGGATGAGTCAGCTATTTGAGGGGGTAGAAGATGTGTGTGAACGTTGCAGGGCGGGCCCCTCAAACTACGTTCATATGTTTTGGTCCTGTCCAAAGCTGGAGGATTACTGGAAGGAGTTTTTTTAGAGTAATCTCTAAAGTGGTACACGTGAAACTGGATCTGGGCCCTCGGGAGGCCATATTCGGGGTGTCGGGCCAGCAGGGTTGGAAACGGGTGTGGAGGCAGATGTTGTAGCCTTCGCCTCGTTGATCACCCAAAGGCGGATCCTGTTAGGGTGGCGATCAATCTCTCCATCCTGTGCCCTGACGTGGCGGGGGAGACCTGCTGGAATTCTTGACTCTTGAGACGGTCAAATTTGAACTGAGGGGATGAATGGAGGGGTTCTACAACTCATGGGCATTATTCATTATGCACTTTCGAGAATTAGATTATATCGAACATTGGGGAGGCGGGGGGGAGGGGCTGGGAGGGTTTGGGGGAGGGTGACTGTAGGCGATAATGGTGACTGTGGGTGATTCCTGAAACCTTTTTGTCCTTTGTTTATATTAACATGCGGGCTAATGTTTGGGGATTTGGTGGGAGGATGGGATTGTTGTTATTGATATGGGGATTGACATTGCATTTGTTACTGATCATTTATTATTGTTGGGTGTAAATTTGGGAGAAAATGGGAAAAAGGAGAATAAAAATACTTTTTAAAAAAGAACATGTAAGCTGATTGCAAGGGAAATAGAACATCTGGCATTCAAGTGAACAGGGCAACCAATGAGGTTGCCTTAATTAATGAGAATTAAAGATTGGGAGATAAACAGTGGAAGGACGGAGGAGGATAGTGAATTAAAGAGCTCAAATTCAATGCCAAATCAGGCACAGAAACAAAGTGACGGGGGGGGGGGAAAGAAAGACTGGATTTAGAGTAAGGTTAAGTGGAAAGGAAGGGCGAGGAAGGTGGGGGTCTTCATTAATAACCTCAGCCGGGATGGGAACTGAACCCACGCTGTTGGCCTTGCTCTGCATCACAAACCAGCTGTGCAGCCAATTTAGCTAAACCCACATCAACCATATTCATTCAGGCTCGCTGACTCAAACTTGCCTCTCGCCCGGAGGTGTGGGTGATCCTCAGGTTAAAACGCCACCAGTCAGCTCTCCCTCTCAGGTGAAAGCCTCCGATTCTCATCTGTGACTATGGCAGCTTTGTTTAACCACACATCAAGCATACATTTTCAGAGTTCAAAAGGAAAAATAAGCCTTCAACCAGAAGAAGCAGTGCGGTGTTAATGTGAATGTATTGGAAAGAACATGGACTGCAGTTCCAGAAAGTGCATCTACATACCAGTGTATCTTTCATTTAAAATATTAGAATATTGTTCACTTCAGCAGGATAGATATTCACTTCTCATGGCTTGACTAATTTGTACTTTTCACTGATCCTGAAGTGAATCAGATTTGACCGAGTGTATAAAGATTCCCAGTCAGCTGAAGGTTGGCTAAAGGATAGTCACTCTGGTGTTAATTTTACATACAGTTGGGACAACTGTTTTCATTCATAACCTTCATTCAGCAGGAAAGATGAATGGTGACTTTTTTGTGAAATCTATTGTAATAGACAACAATTCCATATACATGTTTGTGACTACATGAGTAGTTCTAATGGTAAATATCAATTACATTGTTTGTAAAGGAAGGTTGGGCACTTGAACAAATATTACAGTCCGTGTCATCAATTCTTGCACCTCCCTCGGGTACCATTAAAACATGAAGATTACTGTATTTTAGGTGTACTCGTCATCATTCGTTCAAGTTTGGAACTAACTTAGCTTGTGCAAGGTGAGTTACCAAAATGGAAAAATCATAGGGGCATTCTTTTGTGGGATTTCAGGCAAAACTGCTCATTAAGCCTGCACCATCACCACGTAACATAATATAGTTCTCTCCAGATGCAGCCCAACAATAGTGGAAGAGGATGGATTTATACATGCAGCAGTAATAATGCGGAATAATTTCATATGCTATGGAAAAAAAGGGTTTTAACAAACTTACAGGTCAATTGTACAGATCTGGATTTCCCCTGAAGCAGTGGAATCAATAGCTTGAATAGGAGAGGAAATGAGGAACAAATTGCCTGATTTTTAAGGACCAGGTTGCTTGCATTTGGGTCTGATTCATCTTGCGGATCAGCCAGTAAATAAAAGCTGACCTGAAGTGGGTTTGTGACTCCACTACAAAGATTCTGAAAGTAGCATATTTGTGCCATTTCATACTCCATTGGACATGTATGTAATGTGTGACGTTTCAGCACTCTGACGTTTCAGTTTCTGCACGATGGCCTATTCAAAGGCTAAAATTATCTGATGACCCAGATGAAAAGTTTCCAAGGTCTGAAATTGCCTCGCAGATTCCTGTGTTAACCTGAAATTTCTCCTTCTGCAATTTCAGTATAGCCGTTCGCATCTTAAAGCACAGAAAAGTGAACTTCAGGCAAGTTCATTAGTCATCACCTACCAGTATTCTCTAGAGCACTGTTTTGCAAACGCTTTTTCCAGAATCCCATTTTTACCAACCAGCCATCCTTCGGGGACCCATGCCACCCAAAATTCGCAACCCACCATTTCCGCTTACCTTTAAGGGGCTGGTTTAGCACAGTGGGCCAAACAGCTGGCTTGCAATGCAGAACAAGGCCAGCAGCGCGGGTTCAATTCTCGTACCGGCCTCCCCAAACAGGCGCCGGAATGTGGCGACTGGAGGCTTTTCACAGTAACTTCATTGAAGCCTACTTGTGACAATAAGCGATTATTATTGTTATTATTATTAATGTGACAGATGAGCCTGCTTGGTCCTCACAACTTCACTTGCTTTGTCATTCAATGTTATACTACTGTATGGGTTGTTTCTCAGAGGTTCTGGAGCTCACACCAGCACTACCGTGGACTCTCCTGGAAAGCTCTCTCCAGCAGATTCAGTTGAGAGGTCATGGCCTGTTTGTGTCTCTGGCCCTCTCTTCTTTATTCCATAATGATCCATCTTCGGTTCTTCATACAGTCCTGTTGCTTGTTTGCTCGCAACTACAAAAAGGAGGAATCTCTCCTCAGTAATTTCGCACCCAGAGCATGTAACATCAGTGTACGAGGCACGTGACCTGCTCTCTGCTGCGGTTTCTGGCGGGAAGACTCCATCGAATTAAAAATAAAAGTCTGTTTCTGGGACAGCGCGCTGACATCCGGACGAGGCAGTCTGCCCCGCTGGGCTCCGGGTCTGTGCACTGCTACATCTGGCTGAGGGGGCGTGCGTGCGTGGGACGGGCAGCATTCTGATAGCCAGTCACTCCGGAATTTTTAAAAGCCAGCTCACCTTTCTGCTTCTTCCCACAATCAGGACGCTGTGACCGATCGCTTCGCAACCCTCCCGACACCCGCATACAACTCACCAACGGGTTGTGACCCTGAGTTTGAAAAATATGGCTCTGGTGCAATGCGTTCACGATTTTGGCCTTACTTAATGAGAGTGAGTTTGAGTTTCACCTAAAAACTCCAATTTCCAAGTCCCGAAGTCTGGACATGCAATATTCACCTGTAATACACACCCAACATTTCTTCTTTAAAAATAGCTATATTTAGTATTCTGGATTGATATACGCCCGTTAATGTTAATGTAAATGTAAACACATTCAACAGTTGCTTTTCAGAGTTCAAAAAACCAAAGCTATTTTGAAACTTTCTTAATGTTATGCAGTGTCTTGCACTTTTATAAACCAATATAATTCCGTTAAACAGGTGTTTTGAGCTCAAACAATTACGCACAAAAAAGGATGTTAGATTTAATCATTTTCATGCTTGGACCTTTTTCCCTGCAAACTAAACATGCAGGCATACATTGCATTGAGACAATAAATATAAAACAAAGGATTTAAGATGGAGGAGGAAGGTCACAGTCTAAAGTTGTCAAACTCAACATTGAGGTCCGAAGACTGAAATGTGTCAAATGGGAAGAGAAGATGCTGCTCCTCCAACTTGCATTGGGCTTCAGTGGAGGAGCAGCATCTCAACACAGGAACATAGGAATTAGGAGCAGAAGTAGGCAATTCAGTGCTTTAAGCCTGCTCTGCCATTCAATCAGATCATAGCTGATCTCTTCCTGGTCTCAAAGCTACCTCCCTACCTGTTCCCCATATCCCTTTAACCCGTTTAAAAAAAAATTCAGAAATATGTCTACCTCCCTCTTGAAACCATTTAATGATTCCGACTCCACCGCATCATGGGGTAGCGAGTTCCACAGATTCACCACAATCTACAAGAAGTAGTGCCTCCTCACCTCAGTTTTAAATCTACCGCCTCTCAACTTACATCGGTTACCTCTTGTTCTAGATTGCCCCACAAGGGGGAACATTTGGTCTATATTTACTTTATCAATCTCTTTTAGTATTTTATACACCTCGATCAGATCCCCTATCATCCTTCTGAACTCCAGCGAGTATAAACCCAAACTGTTAAATCTCTCCACATACGTCACCTCCTTCATCTCCGGAGCCAATCTGGTGAACCTCCTCTGAACTGCCTCCAATGCCACCACATTTTTCCTCAAATAAGGAGATCAAAACTTGACACAGTACGCCAGATGTGGTCTCACCAACACCCTATAAAATTGCAAGAACACTTCTCTTCTTTTAAACTCCAGTCCTTCAGCAATAAACGCAAACATTCCATTTGTCTTTCTTATACATTTTGTACCTGCATGCAGACTTTCTGCGATTTATGAATAAAGGCACCAGATCCTTCTGCCCAGACGCATTTTGAATCTGCTTTCCATTTCGGTAATAATTTGCCATTTTGTTCGGCCAAAATGGATAACCTCACACTTACATATATCCACATTAAACTCCATCTGCCAAATTTTGGCCCAATCTCTTAGCCTATGTATATCCATCTGTAAAATCTGTTTCTCCTCTTTATTGTCTGCTTTCCTACCTATTTTAGTATCATCAAATTTTGCGATGTTACACTCTGTCCCTGCTTTCAGGTCATTTATATAGATTGTAAACTGGCCCAGGAGAGGTTATGATTGATCAGCGGCAATTGGTCACGTGGAACGTTCGGGGACCGAATGGACCAATCAAAAGGGCCCGTGTGTTCGCGCACTTGAGGCAACTGAAGGCGGACGTGGCCATGTTGCAGGAGACACGTTTAAAGGTGGGGGATCAGATCAGGTTGAGGAAGGGATGGGTTGGGCAGGTGTTTCATTCGGGATTAGACTTTAAAATGAGGGAGGTGGCAATCCCGGTCAATAAACGGGTGGCGTTCGAGGTGGGGAAGATAGAGGTGGACCCTTTGTGTTGGACAAAACGCTGCTGGCTAAGGTGGTGGATGCTGAATATTCAACAATTGTGGTGTCAGACCATACCCCGCACTGGGTCGACCTGCAAGTAAACAAAGGGAAAGGCCCAGCGGCCGCAACGAAGGTTGGGGCTGTTAGCGGAGGAGGTGGTGTGCGAGCGGGTGAGGGAGGCCATTTGGGGATATGTAAAGATCAAAGACACGTGAGGTTTCGGCGGAGGTGGTGTGGGAGGCACTGTAGGCAGTTATTAGGGGGGAACTCATCTCAATTCGGGCACAAAAGGAAAAGACTGAGCAGGTGGAATTGGACAGGTTGGTAGGCGAAATTTTACAGGTGGACAGGAGGTATGCGGAGTCTCCGGATGACGGGCTTCTGAATGAGCGCCAGAGACTGCAAATGGAATTTGGGCTCCTCTCCACAGGCAAGGCGGAGGGACAGCTGAGGATGTAAGAATATAGGGATAAAGCCAGCAGGATGTTGGGACACTATCTGAGGAAACAGGAGACGGTGAGAGAGATTGGGAAAGTAAGAGATACAGGGGGGAAGATGGTGGTGGATCCGGCGGGGGTGAATGATGTGTTTCGGGAGTTTTATAGTCGATTGTATAAATCGGAACTCCCAGCCGGGGAGGAGGGTAAGAAGCGATTCCTGGAGGGGGTCTGGAGTTCCCGAGGATAGATGAGGAGTTGGTGGAGAGATTGGGAGCCCACACTGGGCTTGGGGAGGTTATAGATGGGTTGGGGGCGATGCAATCGGTAAGGCCCCGGGACCTGGCGGATACCTGGTTGAGTTTTATAAAAAGTTTTCTGGGTTGCTAGGGCCGCTCCTGGTAAAGACTTTTAACGAGTCCAAGGAGCTGCGAGTGCTCCCCCCAATGTTATCACAGGCATTGATCTCCCTTATTTTGAAGTGGGATAAGGATCCGGAGAGTTGTGGGCTGTATAGACCGATCTCCCTGCTAAATTGCTGGCAAAGATCTTGGCCATGTGTATAGAGCATTGTGTCCCGGAGGTAATAGGGGAGGGCCAGACGGGATTTGTGAAGGGACGACACCTGACGTCCAATATTAGACGGCTCCTAAATGTAATAATGATGCCTGCGGAGGGGTGCGATGTCGAGTTGGTGGTGGCCATGGACGCAGGGGAGGCTTTCATCGGGTGGATTGGAGGTACCTGTGGGATGTCCTGGGAAGGTTCGGGTTTGGGCAGGGATTCGTGGATTGAGTCTGGTTGCTATATCAGGCTGCGGTGGCGAATGTAAGGACCAACCGGGTCCGGTCAGAGTATTTTAGTCTGTGCAGGGGGACAAGGCAGGAGTGCCCACTCTCCCTACCGCTGTTTGCACTGGCTATAGAGCCTTTGGCGATGGCGCTGAGAGCATTGAACATTTGGCGGGGGATAGTGAGGGGGGGGGGGGGGGGGGGGGAGAAGAGCATAGGGTCTCGCTCTTTGTGAACGATTTGCTCCTGTATATAACAGACCCGTTGGGGGTGTTTACAGGAATTATGGGAATACTGGAGGAATTTGGCCGGTTCCCAGGCTACAAACTAAATATGAGCAAGAGTGAGGTCTTCGCGCTCCAGGCAAGGGGGCAGGAGAGGAGACTGAGAGAGGTGATGTTCAAAGTGGTGGGAAGGAGTTTTAGGTATCTGGGGATTCAGATGGCATGGACCGGGGTCAGCTTCATAAACTAAATTTGGGCAGGGTGATTGAGCAAATGAAAGGGGACTTCCGCAGGTGGGATGCTTCTGTTGTCATTGACGGGGAGGGTACAGTCCTCTTGAGATTGCCGTGTGTGTTTCAGTGTCTCCCAATCTTTATCCCCAAGGCATTTTTTAGGAAAATGAACCCGGCGATCTCGGGTTTTATATGGGCTGGGAAAGCCCAGAGGGTGAAGAAGATCCTTCTTGAGCGGGGGCGCTGGGAGGGAGGCTTGGCCCTTATGAACTTTATTAATTACTACTGGGGCGGCTAATATTTCGATGGTTAGGAAGTGGGTAGTGGTGGGGGGCGGTGTCGGTGTGGGAGCGGGTAGAGGCTGCATCTTGTAAGGGCACGAGTTTGGAGGTTCTGTTAATCGGCACCTCTGTCTTTCTCGCCGGCTCGGTACTCCACAAGCCCAGTGGTAGTGGCAGCCCTGAGGGTGTAGCGGCAATGGAGGCAGCATATGAGACTGGAGGGGGCGTTGGTGTGGTCACCGATCTGTGACAACACAGGTTCACTCGGGGGGGGTGCTGGATGGGGGCTTTAGGAGGTGGCAGAGGGCAGGGATTGAGAGATTTGGGGATCTCTTCAATGAGGAGGGGTTCCCGAGCCTAGAGGAGGAGTTTGAGTTGCCGGGTGGGAACGAATTTCGATACCTGCAGGTACGGGACTTTGTCCGGAGGCAGGTTCCAAGCTTTCCTCACCTCCCTCTAAGGGGACTATAGAATAAGGTGATGTCTAAAATAGGGGTTGGGGAGGGGAGGGTCACGGAAATATATAAGGAATTGATTGGAGTGGGAAGTGGTCCCAATCGGGGAGGTGAAGAGGAAGTGGGAGGACGAGTTGGTGGGGGGGGTAGTTGGAAGTCGGGCTGTGGGAGAAGGCCTTGAAAAGAATCAATGCATCCTCGTCGTGTGCCAGGCTTAGCCTGATCCAGTTCAAAGTGGTCCACAGGGCTCATATGACTGTGGCCCGGGTGAGTAGGTTTTTTGAGGAGGTGGAGGACAGGTGTGGGAGGTGCGGGGTATGTCCGTCGAATCATATACACATGTTTTGGGTGTGTCCGAGGCTGAGGGGATTTTGGCAGGGATTCGCACATGTCATGTCAGAGGTCCTGGAAGGGAGGGTGACTGCGAGTCCAGAGGTGGCAATATTTGGAGTGTCGGAAGATCCGGGAGCCGGGGGGGGGGGGGGGGGCTGACGTTTGGGCCTTTGCCTCCCTGCTGGCCCAGAGACGGATTCTGTTGGGATAGAGGGGCTCGGAACCTCCAAAGTCAGGGGTGTGGGTCAGTGACATGGCAGGGTTTCTCAGGTAGAGAAGATTGAGTTTGCCTTAAGGGGTTCAATACAGGGGTTCGCTCGGAGGTGGCAGCCGTTCATCGACTTCTTTGAGGAAAACTGACCGTCAGCAGGGGGGGGGGGCGGGGGGACATGGAAGTGGAGAATAAGGGCAGGGAATCTGATATATCGGTAGCTAGGAGTTAGGGCAGGGGGAGGTTGGGTCTGTTACTATGGGGTTTTTGCGTGTGTCGGACCGTTCTGTTATTTAGAATGTTAGTATGTCAAAATGTTAAAATGATAAATGCCTCAATAAAATGTTTGCTAGATTGTAAACCGTTTAGGTCAGAGAACTGAACCTGCTGCACCCTACTAGTTACAGTTCCCCAGCCAGAGAAGGACCCATTTAACCCGACCTGTTGCTTTCTGTCAGTCAGCCAATCCTCAAACTAATCTAGTATTCTATTTCCGACCCCCTGCAATCTTACCTCCTGGATCAATCTTTTAGATGACACTTTGTAAAACACCTTCTGGAAGTCTAGACATACCACATCCACATCCCATCTTCCGATGCACAGTAATTGCAAGAATTAATTTTTTGTGGAGAATGAGAATAGATGTGGCAGTAAAGGAGTTAAAAAAGCAAGTAAAAATCACTTATTCGCCCTGGCGTTAAGCTGTCCTGTCCAATCAAGGTTAACTTGATGAGCAATGATTTTGGCTGTGGAAAGAACAACGATTCTGAACCACTTAGCTAATCAAGGGATGCCAATTAAAGATAAATATGACATTGATGTGTGAAATGATAGCTTTTCTTCTTGGGGGCTACTCAGAAATCATAATGCCAAACAGACAGGATCGAGGGCAGCAGATTGGACCACTCTCACACAGACCTCCTGGTAATCATTTTCACTGACATACTTGTCTGGCAGGCATAAACAGCCTGCATATCATACAATTATTTTTGAAATGATAGATATTCACAAATGTAGAAAACAAATTAAAAGATCCTTTTCCCTTTGTCGGCTCAACCGGGCTGATTTCTAAAAAATAAAACACGCCACAATATCAAACTCAAACAGCAATCTCTACAAATCAGCCTAGCTAGTTAATGAACTCCAAGGAATTTCAAGTGACCTCAGTCAAAGAAAAAGGCAGTACCATTACCCAGGCCACTCACAATCATTATTTGCTGGCAAATAAAATCACACTGAGGATAATGGATACCTCTGAGTGAATTACCAAGCAGTAATGCAATTGAGACTCTCTGCTGATGTCAGAACTGCAAGAGTGAAGCCTGAATACCTTCTGTTCAAAGTTTTGGTCAAAACAACGCTCAGGTATTTAAAAAAAATTTTTTTAAATTCTGATCATAACTATTTAAAAGATACCCGACGTTTAATTATTTTAAAAAATTTGACTGCTTATTTTGTTGCGATCTCAGCCAATATGACTGCTGGACAGTAAGACCCCAGAGCGGAACCCTGGCTCAATAGATTGTAACGTTGAATTTTTGTTTCGAGATGGGGATAAACAGAGTCGCAGGACTGCCAATGAACTCTGAACAAAAGAATAACACATTTATTCAACAAGAAAGGATTAACTATAATACAGCACTCCCTCACTCCCACTCTAATATCACAGGTGCACACAGAACTACACGGAATGCACAAGTTACAAAATATCTTGTACATTAATGCCCTCAGTATGTGCAACAGTCCATTTAAAACTAATTGCCGAAATGTGGTCAGACAGGCCACACTCTGAAAGCAGGCGACAGATGCCACCCAATTCAACTTCTGTGGATTTCGCATCAAATTCCCCCAGATGCTCGTTACACTGTGAGCCAACTGGCCTCATTGGAACTCTGACTTCCACACGAACATTTCCAAACACCACTCTCAAAGAATACACTTTGAAATCTTCTCCCACACAAGGCTTCTCTCAGATGCATTGACCGAGGATCCACATCCAGGGTTTCAAATTCTCCTTTCGGTTTTCCTCTGCCCTTGTTTGCCACGTGCATTGAATCTTCCACACAATTACTCAGTACCGAGCCATGCCAACAGAACACCACTGCTTCACGGGTTCAATTAAGGCGTCACCAACCTTAGGGTCACTTCAGGTGTCTGGCTTCTCACTGACCCGATTTTACCAGGTCTGCACCTTTCAACTCGATCTTGAATTGGGAGCCTCCCTCTGTCCCTTTCTTTAACTTCAGTGAACAGTACCTTGTTCATATGCCACTTCTTTGTCCCGTTGACATCAGTCTTCTGGAGACTTCTCTTTAATTCCTTGGTTTCTAGAACTATCTGCTCTTTAGCTTCTGAGGCTTGATTTCTGTCATGATCCAATGACGTGCCTGTGTTGACTGCTTCTGTGAGCGCTGTTTTCTTCTCAGATACCTGGTTCCAACTGAACCCAAATGCTTCTACTCTTTAGTGTGGGCCACTGGTTGCAAAGCAACATGTTAGTTTTTTGTAACCTCTATAAAACCTTTGATTACAATGCAGGCACAGTTTAAAGAGGCCAAAGCCCACAGACATGCAGGCACCTTCATCAACATGAGGACATAAGCTAACTGAGATTTAACCTCTTCTCAGCACAGTAACACAAATCAAGTTTAACATCATCAATCATTTCTAATCCCCAAAATACAAATATAAATGGTTTAAATCAGCTCTATTTCCTAACAATTTGAAACATCGGAAATTAAAGATCCAAAAAATCCATTTGGTCATCTTCTTTGTGCCCCTGCAGAGAGAGGGGCTGGGCTGGGGGGAGAGAGAGAGACAGGGCTGGGGGGAGAGTGGGGCTGGCAGGGAAGAGAGAGAGGGGCTGGGCTGGGGGGAGAGAGAGGGACAGGGCTGGGGGGAGAGTGGGGCTGGCAGGGAAGAGAGAGAGGGGCTGACTGGGAGGAGAGAGAGGGGCTGACTGGGAGGAGAGAGGGGCTGACTGGGAGGAGAGAGGGGCTGGGCTGGGGGGAGAGGGGGGTTGGCTGGGAGGAGAGAGAGGGGCTGGCTGGGAGGAGAGAGAGGGGCTGGCTGGGAGGAGAGAGAGGGGCTGGCTGGGAGGAGAGAGAGGGGCTGGCTGGGAGGAGAGAGAGGGGCTGGCTGGGAGGAGAGAGGGGGGCTGGCTGGGAGGAGAGAGGGGGGCTGGGGGGAGAGGGGGGGCTGGGGGGAGAGGGGGGGCTGGGGGGGGAGGGGGGGCTGGGGGGGAGAGGGGCAGGCTGGGAGGAGAGAAAGGGTCTTGGCTGGGAGGAGAGAGGGGGCTGGGCTGGGGGAAGAGAGAGGGGCTGGGCTGGGGGAAGAGAGAGGAGCTGGGTTGGGGGAAGAGAGAGGGGCTGGGCTGGGGGGAGAGAGGGGGGCTGGGCTGGGGGGAGAGAGGGGGGCTGGCTGGGGGGAGAGAGGGGGGCTGGCTGGGGGGAGAGAGGGGGGCTGGCTGGGGGGAGAGAGGGGGGCTGACTGGGAGGAGAGAGGGGCTGACTGGGAGGAGAGAGGGGCTGGCTGGGAGGAGAGGGAGGGGGTGGGCGGGGGGGGGGGGGGAGAGGGAGGGGGCGGGCGGGGGGGGAGAGAGAGGGGCGGGCGGGGGGGGAGAGAGAGGGGCGGGCGGGGGGGAGAGAGAGGGGCGGGCGGGGGGGGAGAGAGAGGGGCGGGCGGGGGGGAGAGGGGCGGGCGGGGGGGAGAGAGAGGGGCGGGCGGGGGGGAGAGAGAGGGGCGGGCGGGGGGAGAGAGAGGGGCTGACTGGGAGGAGAGAGAGGGGCTGGCCTGGGGGGAGAGGGGGGGGGGGAGAGAGGGGGGAGAGAGGGGGGAGAGGGGGGCTGGCTGGGAGGGGAGAGAGGGGCTGACTGGGAGGAGAGAGAGGGGCTGTGCTGGGGGTGCGGGGGAAGAGAGAAGGGCTGGCTGGGAGGAGAGAGGGGGGCTGGGCGGGGAGGAGAGAGGGGGGCTGGGCGGGGGGAGAAAGAGGGGCAGGCTGGGAGGAGAGAAAGGGTCTTGGCTGGGAGGAGAGAGGGGGCTGGGCTGAGGGAAGAGAGAGGGGGGCTGGTTGGGGGGAGAGAGGGAGGCTGGTTGGGGAGAGAGAGAGGGGCTTGGCGAGGAAGAGAGAGAGGGGCTGGGCGGGGAGAGAGGGGCTGGGCGGGGGGAGAGGGGCTGGGCGGGGGGAGAGGAGCTGGGCGGGGGGAGAGGAGCTGGGCGGGGGAGAGGAGCTGGGCGGGGGGAGAGGAGCTGGGCGGGGGGAGAGGAGCTGGGCGGGGGGAGAGGGGCTGGGCGGGGGGAGAGGGGCTGGGCTGGGGGGAGAGAGAGGGGCTGGGCTGGGGGGAGAGAGAGGGGCTGGGCTGGGGGGAGAGAGAGGGGCTGGGCTGGGGGGAGAGAGAGGGGCTGGGCTGGGGGGAGAGGGAGGGGCTGGGCTGGGGGGAGAGGGAGGGGCTGGGCTGGGAGGGGAGAGGAGCGAGGGGCTGGCTGGGAGGAGAGAGGGGGGCTGGGCTGGGGTGGGGGGAGAAAGAAGGGCTGGCTGGGGGGAGAGAGGGGGGCTGGGGGGAGAGAGGGGGACTGGGAGGAGAGAGGGGGACTGGGGGGGGGGGGCTGGGGGGGGGAGGAGAGAGGGGGGCTGGGCGGGGGGAGAGAGAGGGGCAGGCTGGGAGGAGAGAAAGGGTCTTGGCTGGGAGGAGAGAGGGGGCTGGGCTGGGGGAAGAGAGAGGGGCTGGGCTGGGGGAAGAGAGGGGCTGGGCTGGGGGAAGAGAGAGGGGGGCTGGCTGGGGGAAGAGAGAGGGGGGCTGGCTGGGGGAAGAGAGAGGGGCTGACTGAGAGGAGAGAGAGGGGCTGACTGGGAGGAGAGAGGGGCTGGCTGGGAGGAGAGGGAGGGGGTGGGCGGGAGAGGGAGGGGGTGGGCGGGGGGGAAGAGGGCGGGGGGGGAGAGGGAGGGGGTGGGCGGGGGGGTAGAGAGAGGGGCGGACGGGGGGGGGGGAGAGAGAGGGGCGGGCGGGGGGGAGAGAGAGGAGCGGGCGGGGGGGAGAGAGAGGGGCGGGCGGGGGGAGAGAGAGAGGGGCGGGCGGGGGGGGGAGAGAGAGGGGCGGGCGGGGGGGGGAGAGAGAGGGGCGGGCGGGGGGGGGAGAGAGAGGGGCGGGCGGGGGGGGGAGAGAGAGGGGCGGGCGGGGGGGGGAGAGAGAGGGGCGGGCGGGGGGGGGGGAGAGAGAGGGGCGGGCGGGGGGGAGAGAGAGGGGCGGGCGGTGGGGGAGAGAGAGGGGCGGGCGAGGGGAGAGAGAGGGGCTGACTGGGAGGAGAGAGAGGGGCTGGGCTGGGGGGAGAGGGGGGGGGAAAGAGAGAGGGGCGGAGAGAGGGGGGGAGAGAGGGGGGGGAGAGAGGGGGGGGAGAGAGGGGGGGGAGAGAGGGGGGGGAGAGAGGGGGGGGAGAGAGGGGGGGAGAGAGGGGGGAGAGAGGGGGGGGAGAGAGGGGGGGAGAGAGGGGGGGAGAGGGGGGGGGAGAGAGGGGGGGAGAGAGGGGGGGAGAGAGGGGGGGAGAGAGGGGGGGAGAGAGGGGGGTAGAGAGGGAGGGACAGAGGGGGGGAGAGAGGGGGGGGAGGGGGGGGGGGAGAGGGGGGGGGAAAGAGAGGGGGGGGGAAAGAGAGAGGGGCGGAGAGAGGGGGGGAGAGAGGGGGGGAGAGAGGGGGGGAGAGAGGGGGGGAGAGAGGGGGGAGAGAGGGGGGGAGAGAGGGGAGGAGAGAGGGGAGGAGAGAGGGGGGGAGAGAGGGGGGGAGAGAGGGGGGGAGAGAGGGGGGGAGAGAGGGAGGGACAGAGGGAGGGAGAGAGGGAGGGAGAGAGGGGGGGAGAGAGGGGGGGGAGAGAGGGGGGGGAGAGGGGGGGGAGAGGGGGGGAGAGGGGGGGGGGGAGAGGGGGGGGGAGAGGGGGGAGAGAGGGGGGGGAGAGGGGGGGAGAGAGGGGGGGGAGAGAGGGGGGAGAGAGGGGGGGGGAGAGAGGGGGGGGGAGAGAGGGGGGGGAGAGAGGGGGGGGGAGAGAGGGGGGGAGAGAGGGGGGGAGAGAGGGGGGGAGAGAGGGGGGAGAGAGGGGGGAGAGAGGGGGAGAGAGGGGGAGAGAGGGGGGAGAGAGGGGGGAGAGAGGGGGGAGAGAGAGGGGGGGAGAGAAGGGGGGGAGAGAGGGGGGGGAGAGAGGGGGGGGAGAGAGGGGGGGGAGAGAGGGGGGGAGAGAGGGGGGGAGAGAGGGGGGGGAGAGAGGGGGGGGAGAGAGGGGGGGGAGAGGGGGAGAGAGGGGGAGAGAGGGGGGGGAGAGGGGGGAGGGGGGAGGAGAGGGGGGCTGGCTGGGAGGGGAGAGAGGGGGGGCTGGGCTGGGGTGGGGGGAGAAAGAAGGGCTGGCTGGGTGGAGAGAGGGGGGCTGGGGGGAGAGAGGGGGGCTGGGGGGAGAGAGGGGGACTGGGAGGAGAGAGGGGGACTGGGAGGAGAGAGGGGGACTGGGAGGAGAGAGGGGGACTGGGAGGAGAGAGGGGGACTGGGAGGAGAGAGGGGGACTGGGAGGAGAGAGGGGGACTGGGGGGGGGGCTGGGGGGGGAGGAGAGAGGGGGGCTGGGCGTGGGGAGAGAGAGGGGCAGGCTGGGAGGAGAGAAAGGGTCTTGGCTGGGAGGAGAGAGGGGGCTGGGCTGGGGGAAGAGAGAGGGGCAGGCTGGGAGGAGAGAAAGGGTCTTGGCTGGGAGGAGAGAGGGGGCTGGGCTGGGGGAAGAGAGAGGGGCTGGGCTGGGGGAAGAGAGAGGGGCTGGGCTGGGGGAAGAGAGAGGGGGGCTGGCTGGGGGAAGAGAGGGGGGGCTGGCTGGGGGAAGAGAGGGGGGGCTGGCTGGGGGAAGAGAGGGGGGGCTGGCTGGGGGAAGAGAGAGGGGGGCTGGCTGGGGGAAGAGAGAGGGGGGCTGGCTGGGGGGAGATAGGGGGGCTGACTGAGAGGAGAGAGAGGGGCTGACTGGGAGGAGAGAGGGGCTGGCTGGGAGGAGAGGGAGGGGGTGGGCGGGGGGGGAGAGGGAGGGGGTGGGCGGGGGGGGAGAGGGAGGGGGTGGGCGGGGGGGGAGAGGGAGGGGGTGGGCGGGGGGGGAGAGGGAGGGGGTGGGCGGGGGGGGAGAGGGAGGGGGTGGGCGGGGGGGGAGAGGGATGGGGTGGGCGGGGGGGGAGAGGGAGGGGGTGGGCGGGGGGGGAGAGGGAGGGGGTGGGCGGGGGGGTAGAGAGAGGGGCGGGCGGGGGGGTAGAGAGAGGGGCGGGCGGGGGGGGGGGGAGAGAGAGGGGCGGGCGGGGGGGGGGGAGAGAGAGGGGCGGGCGGGGGGGGGGGAGAGAGAGGGGCGGGCGGGGGGGGGGGAGAGAGAGGGGTGGGCGGGGGGGTAGAGAGAGGGGCGGGCGGGGGGGGGGGGGGGAGAGAGAGAGGGGCGGGCGGGGGGGGGGGGAGAGAGAGGGGCGGGCGGGGGGGGGGAGAGAGAGGGGCGGGCGGGGGGGGAGAGAGAGGGGCGGGCGGGGGGGGGGAGAGAGGGGCGGGCGGGGGGGGGGAGAGACGGGCGGGCGGGGGTGGGGGAGAGAGGGGCGGGCGGGGGGGGGGGAGAGAGGGGCGGGCGGGGGGGGGGAGAGAGGGGCGGGCGGGGGGGGGAGAGAGAGGGGCGGGCGGGGGGGAGAGAGAGGGGCGGGCGGGGGGGAGAGAGAGGGGCGGGCGGGGGGGGGAGAGAGAGGGGCGGGCGGGGGGGAGAGAGAGGGGCGGGCGGGGGGGAGAGAGAGGGGCGGGCGGGGGGGAGAGAGAGGGGCGGGGGGGGAGAGAGAGGGGCGGGCGGGGGGGGAGAGAGAGGGGCGGGCGGGGGGGGAGAGAGAGGGGCGGGCGGGGGGGGGAGAGAGAGGGGCGGGCGGGGGGGGGGAGAGAGAGGGGCGGGCGGGGGGGGGGAGAGAGAGGGGCGGGCGGGGGGGGAGAGAGAGGGGCGGGCGGGGGGGGAGAGAGAGGGGCGGGGGGGGAGAGAGAGGGGCGGGCGGGGGGGGAGAGAGAGGGGCGGGCGGGGGGGGAGAGAGAGGGGCGGGCGGGGGGGGGGAGAGAGAGGGGCGGGCGGGGGGGGAGAGAGAGGGGCGGGCGGGGGGGGAGAGAGAGGGGCGGGCGGGGGGGGAGAGAGAGGGGCGGGCGGGGGGGGAGAGAGAGGGGCGGGCGGGGGGGGAGAGAGAGGGGCGGGCGGGGGGGAGAGAGAGGGGCGGGCGGGGGGGGAGAGAGAGGGGCGGGCGGGGGGGGAGAGAGAGGGGCGGGCGGGGGGGGAGAGAGAGGGGCGGGCGGGGGGGGAGAGAGAGGGGCGGGCGGGGGGGGAAAGAGAGGGGCGGGCGAGGGGAGAGAGAGGGGCTGGGCTGGGGGGAGAGGGGGGGGAAGAGAGCGGGGGGAGAGAGGGGGGGAGAGAGGGGCGGAGAGAGGGGGGGGACAGAGGGGGGGAGAGAGGGGGGGGACAGAGGGGGGGAGAGAGGGGGGGGAGAGAGGGGGGGGAGGGGGGGAGGGGGGGAGGGGGGGGAGAGAGGGGGGGGAGTGGGGGGAGGGGGGGGAGTGGGGGGAGGGGGGGGAGGGGGGGGAGGGGGGGGAGAGGGGGAGGGGGGGAGGGGGGGAGGGGGGAGGGGGGAGGGGGGAGGGGGGGAGAGGGGGAGAGGGGGAGGGGGGGAGGGGGGAGGGGGGGGAGAGGGGGAGGGGGGGGGAGAGGGGGGAGGGGGGGGAGGGGGGGGAGAGGGGGAGGGGGGAGAGGGGGGCTGGCTGGGAGGGGAGAGAGGGGCTGGCTGGGAGGGGAGAGAGGGGCTGGCTGGGAGGGGAGAGAGGGGCTGGCTGGGAGGGGAGAGAGGGGCTGGCTGGGAGGGGAGAGAGGGGCTGGCTGGGAGGGGAGAGAGGGGCTGGCTGGGAGGGGAGAGAGGGGCTGGCTGGGAGGGGAGAGAGGGGCTGGCTGGGAGGGGAGAGAGGGACTGGCTGGGAGGGGAGAGAGGGGCTGTGCTGGGGGGGGGGGGGAAAGAGAGAAGGGCTGGCTGGGAGGAGAGAGGGGGTCTGGGCGGGGGGAGAGAGAGGGGCAGGCTGGGAGGAGAGAAAGGGTCTTGGCTGGGAGGAGAGAGGGGGCTGGGCTGAGGGAAGAGAGAGGGGGGCTGGTTGAGGGGAGAGAGAGGGGCGGGCGGGGGGGAGAGAGAGGGGCGGGCGGGGGGGAGAGAGAGGGGCGGGCGGGGGGGAGAGAGAGGGGCGGGCGGGGGGGAGAGAGAGGGGCGGGCGGGGGGGAGAGAGAGGGGCGGGCGGGGGGAGAGAGAGGGGCGGGCGGGGGGGGAGAGAGAGGGGCGGGCGGGGGGGAGAGAGAGGGGCGGGCGGGGGGGAGAGAGAGGGGCTGGGCTGGTGGGAGAGGGGGGCTGGGCTGGTGGGAGAGGGGGGCTGGGCTGGTGGGAGAGGGGGGCTGGGCTGGGCGGAGAGAGAGGGGCTGAGCTGGGGGGAGAGAGAGGGGCTGGGCTGGTGGGAGAGGGGGGCTGCGCTGGGGGGAGAGAGAGGGGCTGGGCTGGGGGGAGAGAGAGGGGCTGGGCTGGGGGGAGAGAGGGGGGCTGGGGCGAGAGAGGGGGGCTGGCTGGGAGGAGAGAGGGGGGCTGGGCTGGGGGAGGAGGGATGGGCTGGGGGGAGAGAGAGGGGCAGGCTGGGAGGAGAGAGAGGGGCTGGGCTGGGCTGGGGGGAGAGAGAGGGGCTGGGCTGGGCTGGGGGGAGAGAGAGGGGCTGGGCTGGGGGGAGAGAGAGGGGCTGGGCTGGGGGGAGAGAGAGGGGCTGGGCTGGGGGGAGAGAGAGGGGCTGGGCTGGGGGGAGAGAGAGGGGCAGGCTGGGAGGAGAGAGAGGGGCTGGGCTGGGCTGGGGGGGAGAGAGAGGGGCTGGGCTGGGCTGGGGGGGAGAGAGAGGGGCTGGGCTGGGCTGGGGGGAGAGAGAGGGGCTGGGCTGGGCTGGGGGGAGAGGAGAGGGGCTGGGCTGGGGGAGAGAGAGGGGCTGGGCTGGGGGGAGAGAGAGGGGCTGGGCTGGGGGGAGAGAGAGGGGCAGGCTGGGAGGAAAGAGGGGGGCTGGCTGGGAGGAGAGAGGGGGGCTGGGCTGGGGGAGGAGGGAGGGGGCTGGGCTGGGGGGAGGGGGCTGGGCTGGGGGGAGAGAGAGGGGCAGGCTGGGAGGAGAGAGGGAGGGGCTGGGCTGGGCTGGGGGGGAGGGAGGGGCCGGCGGGGGGGAGAGCGGGGCGGGGAGAGCGGGACGGAGGAGAGCGGGGCGGGGGAGAGAGCGGGCGGGCGAGAGAGCGGGGCGGGGGGGAGCGGGGCGGGGGGGAGAGAGGCGGGGGGGAGAGAGGAGGGGGGGAGAGAGAGGTGGGGGAAAGAGAGAGGAGCGGAAAAGAGAGGAGGGGGAAAGAGAGATGGGCAAAAGAGGGGTGATGGTGGAGAGGGGAGGGGGAGGTGGGAGAGCGGGAGGGAGGGAGGGGGAGAGAGGTGGGAGAGAGGGAGGGAGGGGCAGAGGGGGGAGAGAAGGGGGAACAAGGGTAGAAAGGAGGGGAGAGAGAATGGGGGAGAGTGTGGGGAGGGAGTGGTGGAAGAGAGACATGGAGAGCACAGTAAAGGAAGGGGAAAATGGGAACTGATGCATATTTAATAGAATGTTGTACTGAAGTTTAAGATATGTCCTCTTTCCATAAATACACATCGTAAAGTGATACTAATTCTGTGTGGTGTATTGAATTCCAATTATTCCTAAAAGCTCCTCAATTACATGGTAAATTGTGAAGCTTTTAAACAGGATAATAATTCCTGTTGTAATCTGATGGAATATAATAACAGAAACATTAGTATAGGGTGACTAAAGAGGAATACCTTACTTGTAAATGAGTCCCAGTTGCATAATTTTAAGGTAATAATTGATCTTACCTGTACAAATTGACAGTTCCTACAAAAAGCCCTACATATTAATTTCATAATCTAAAAACATTGCAGTTAATGTTGCAGCAACAGAAGCATATTGATTCAAGCATGAGATTGACTCTGCTTATACGACACTCATTTCAAGTCAAAGGGCGTGGGCACAAGCTGTATGAATGACTTGACTTGACCACCTCGTCCAGGATCAGGTTTCCTGTGCTCTGCTGCGGGACCATTGCCTGAAGTGCTGTCTTTATTTATGGTATATTAAATCAAAACCTCTGATCCCATGACCAATCGTTTTCCTCATTAAAATTGATCATCTGATAATCATCTGATCAGCCTTGATTGCATTTAGCTGTTGCTACAGTTGTTGACCTTACATTGGCTGCATTTCAGAAGTCATCCACAGGTTGAAAAATGCCTTGGCATCTCTGGAGGACATGATAAGGTGCTATTGAAATCTAAGATCTTCTTTATAAGCTGTGGAATGTCTTATCTTACTTCCACATCTGATATGCAAAGAAACTGGTAAATATTGCGAATCCTCTTGTCGAAGTCAAGTTTGTTCGATCATATATCAATGCAAAACATAGGGGGTCATCTTATACATGAGTAACACTTTAGAGGGGTTGAAATCCTTGTTATCTTGAAACATGAAAAATATTTGCCCATTTCCAGGAAGCTGCTCCATGCTTTTTTGCACGCTAAACAAAGGCAGCCAGAGCCAAGATTACTTTTCAGGCACAATGAGGACAAAACTCAATCTTTAAATCTACAAATAAACATTTATCTAACACTCTAATTGATGTTAGATTACATAGATTACACAGAACATACAGTGCAGAAGGAGGCCATTCGGCCCATCGAGTCTGCACCGACCCACTTAAACCCTCACTTCCATCCTATCCCCATAACCCAAATACCCCTCCTAAACGTTTTTGATACTAAGGGCAATTTAGCATGGCCAAACAACCTAACCTGCATGTCTTTGGACTGTGGGAGGAAACTGGAGCACCCGGAGGAAACCCACGCAGACACGAGAACGTGCAGACTCCACACAGACGTATTTCCATCTTTCCCCATCGTCTCTTGTAGCAGAAACAATATGGAAAGAGTACATAATGTTGAAGAATTAGTAGAAATGGCCATAATATTCGGAAATTAAAATTACCGCCAGTAACAGGTTTGTTTATGATGGCGTGGCTGGCTTAGACGGCGCAATTGACACAAACACAGTTTTCAGTTTTTTGGCCTGGCAACACTGTTGGTAACATCACTGTTGGTATTCCGCCTCCAAATAGATGCATAACTGATGGTGTTTCTCACTTCAAAGAGTTTAACAAGATACAAGATGAAGTGAGGTATCAGAGGATAGTGTAGTTAAAGTGTAGGTAATCTAATAGTATTGGTAGTATTGGTGGAATGGCTTTAAAATCAGGAAATTGTATTTATCGGAAGAAACGGGTTTTCTTTGGTGTAGTGTTATACACCAAAAAACGTGAAACAACATTGCTCTAATATCCCTCAGCAACTGAGGTCGACGTATACATGAGATATATGAAAAATTTTGCATTTTGGGGCCAACTTTTACAGGACATCAAGTATTCTTTAAGTATATACGACACCTCACAAGGCATAGTACATTTGGCAAAGATGGTGAAAATGTCATAGGGCGGTGGGGCAGGGGAAGAGTATTCAACCATCAGAACAATCACCACAATGAACATTGCCTGCCCTTCCAAAAGAGAACAGCATGAAAGTTGTGTGTGGGGGAGAGAGAGAGAGAGCGAGAGAGGTAGAGAAGAGAGAGAGAAGAGAGAGAAATAAAGGGAACATTTTTTCCCAAAATAATAATCGAACAAGACAAAGTTACTTTTTCCATTTCTCTGAAGTACTTTCTGAATTGTTCAGGCCAATCTTTCCCCACAGGAAGGATTCTTTCCAACACACAATTGTAATAGTAAATCACAGCATTTCACTCACCCAGATAGACCATCAACTTCAAGCACATAATTGGAGCACCAAGTATTGTCATCAAGGGTATTCAAACATCCTGAAGAGAAAATATTCAGCCTACCTGGCTGAAATCTCCAATTTAAATTTGGACATCTGCTCTTCAGAAGCAGTCAACTCATGTGAGGAGGGAGGGAGGCTCAAAGGAGTTGTAGAAAAGACAAAGTAGGGAGACAAATATTTCCACGATCATATTTAGAACTTAAGAAAAAGCTGTTCAAAAATAATCAATTCACCGCAGCAGGATTTCAATTTCTGTGAATCATAGAATTTATAGGAGGCCATTCTGCTCATCGAGTCTACACCGCCCTTAAGAGAGCATCCGACTTAAGGGTACCCAATTTTTGTTTTCCCAATTAATCGGCAATTTAGTGAGGCCAATCCATGTAACCTGCACATCTTTTGGGTTGTGGGGGTGAAACCCATGCAGACACGGGGAGAATGTGCAAACTCTACACCGACAGTAACCCAGGGCCGGGATTCGAACCCGGGTCCTCAGGGCCGTAATCCCAGTGCTAACCACTGCACCACTGTGCTATCCTGAGCACCCGACTTTAGACCATGACCCCACCCTATCCCAGTAACCCCACCTAACCTTTTGGACACTAAGGGGCAATTCAGCATGACCAATCCACCTAACCTGCACATCAGTGGACTGGGAGGAAATCGGAGCACCCGGAGGAAACCCACGCAGACACAGAGAGAAAGTGCAAACTCCACACAGGCAGTCACCCGAGACCAGAATTGAACCTTCGGTCCCTGGAGCTGTGAGGCAGCAGTGCTAGTCACTGTGCCACCCCTTCTTTTCTTCTATGTATGCTTTGACAGATACACCAATAAATTAAGCTCCTATCTGTTCACTGTTAATCAGTGTTTTGATGCAGTTTCTGTTTGACAAACAACTTGACAACTTCTGATTAAATAGTGTCAAACACAGAACCTACAATTTCAATTGTGATTTGAAAGGTACAATACCTGTGGAGCCATTTTAGACTCGGGAAATATAAACTAATCATTGAGAATGGAGCAAAAAACAGAACGCAAAACCTCAATGGCTTGATGTCACTATCTCATTTTCTAAATTAGCATTTTTCCTACTGGAGCCACAGAAAAGAAATACACTGGGTTGTGAATATTTTTACTGAGTAAAGTAACAAATAAAAGCATCTATATCTGTCATTTATAAATGTGACAATTAAGGTGCATCAATTTCAATTTTCAGGAATCCTCATATGTTCCAACTCTCGCTACATTATTCTGGCATTCTTTGTATCTCCTTTCTTTCACTCCACCTTCAGTCACAGCCTTCAGTTAGCTTGGCCCCACTGTCCAAAAATCCAGTCCTGCATTGCAACCTCTCTTCATTTAGTTTCTCTAACTTCCAGTTTCACCTGGGTGCATATTTTATTATCTTTAACGCTGCATATAAATAAGGGTTTTGTAGTTCTTCTAGCTGGATTCTTAGAGCGGGATTTAATTGGTCTGATGCGAGTCTTGCCCACCATTTGGAGAAGTAATGGTGAACCCCCTACATCTCTATTGAGGAGGATCAACAGAATTACATGGCCTTCAGGCATTTATTTAAGTGGCCACGGTTGGGCCGTCCCTCGGATTCAGGATCTCACAGTCGGAAGCTGGCAATGCATCATTACACTTCAGGGAAATGGAAATTATAACTTTGTCTTGTTAGATTACCAATTGGGGAGTGGGAAAAAGAGAGTCCCCTCTACTCCTCCCCATGCCCCCAACCGATTGCCCCCCCCCCCCCTCAATCTGTCATGCTGTACTCTTTAGAAGGGCAGGCAATGTTCATACAAGTGACTGTTCGGTGCCCTTACCCTGCCCTACCACTCCATGAAACCTTCCTGAATCTTTGCAAAATGTGCTGTATATTGTGAATAATTTATACTTGAATAATACTTGAAGTCCTGAAAAACCTTGGGCTGGATTCTCCGCAGCCCCGCGCCGAAATCGCATTTGGTGCGGGGGCGGAGAATCAACTTTTGCTCCAAAACCAGGCCCATCGCCGGTCCGGCGATTCTCTGAGAATCGTCGGTTTCGCGAATTACTCCGCGCAGCTGAGGGGGGCCATTGCAAAGAGGCCCGCCCAGCGATTCTCCACTCCTGACCGACCGAGTTATCGACGGCGTGTAACTAATGTGGTATGGCCGGTCGTGTCTCGTGCGTGGCAGCTGCGGACTCAGTCCGCGGCTGCCCTGGTGGGGAGTGGGGGGAGGGGGGGGGGAAAAATCGGGCACCGGCGGGGGCCTTATGGGCGGCAGGGGCAGTGAGCGGGCTGGAAGGCTAATCGGGGGGGCTCAGCTTGTTGGTCTAAGGTCCGAGTCCGCCATGGCACTCGGCGCAGCTGCTGGAGGCCTCGGCCGTGCGCCTGCGTGGACCCAGATCCTGATGTGCGGTGGCCACAGTTGCGTGAAGCACCCTGGGTCCCTGCTAGCCCCCAGAAGGTAAGTGAATCGACTTTTATTTTTTGCAGGAAACTGGGGAGTGCAATGCCATCGTTTTTACACCGGCGTGGGGACATATCCCCGTTTTGGGAGAACCCAGCTGCTTAACTTTTCATGTATCTACTGTATATGCCAACCATAGTTTTGAAGGATAGTGGAACAATATTTTTTGGTGTATAACACAGCACCAAAATAGTGTAAACATAAGTTATTACCGATAATTTTAATTTCTTCATCTTACAGTCATATCACCAATACTATTAGATTACCTACACTTCTAACCACAATATCTTCTGATAACTTGCTTCATTTATCCTCATCATTGCCAGTTGGATAGCAGTGGTACCTGTCAGTAAACTTTAAAAACTCATTTGTCGGATGTGGGATTGCCCATCCCTAGTTGCCCTGCAGAAGGTTGCAGTGAGTTGCCTTCTTGAACTGCTGCAGCTGCCGAGATGCAGATGCATTCACCAGAGGCCCAGGATCACCAAGGGACCAAGGACAAATGTGAGTGAAGTTGGGATGGGAATCTTGGGGTGGGAGGCAAGAATGGGGGAGATGCTTTCCAGCAGTGAAACCCCCCCCCCCAAACACCTGATACCAGATCCCTAAAACAAGCACCGAGTGTTTTTGACAACAAGAGGCCTCCCGGGGAAGGCAACTGGGAAACCGTGCAGCATTTGCAGAGCAGCCTTCAAGAGGTGTGAGAAAACTGTGATTCTCCCTTTTAATGCCTTACTCACCACTAAATTGCGGTGGTTGCAGGGATACCGAGTAAGTGGCTCACAGTGGCTAGGAATTCTGTATCAGTCCCTTCTACCCTCTTGTTACGATCCCAGATGATGTTATAGCTGGACGGGCAGATCCCAGAATGGAACCCAGTTCAAAAGGCCGTAACTTGTACTTTGGGGGCGATTCTTCAAAATGGAGACGAAGTGTTCGCGCCGTCGTGAACGCCGTCGCGTTCCCCCACAGGGGGCCAGCACGGCGCTGGAGCGGTTCATGCCGCTCCAGCCTCTCCGCCGCGCCAACCCGCGCATGCGCAGTTGGGCTGCGCCAACCCGCGCATGCGCGGGAGACCTCTTCAGCGCGTCAGCCCCGCCGCAACATGGCGTGGGGGTTCAGGGGCCGGCCGCGCAACAAAGTAGGCCCGGGGGGTGTGAGGGCCGACCCGGGCCAGACCCGATCGGAGGCCCACCCTGGCATAGTACATTTGGCAAAGATGGGGAAAATGTCATAGGGCGGTGGGGCATAGCTAACAACCTCCAGACCAGGCAACATCCTGGTAAATATCCTCTGCACCCTCTCCAAAGCCTCCACATCCTTCTGGTAGTGTGGTGGCCAGAATTGTGCGCAATATTCCAAGTGTGGCCTTACCAAGGTTCTGAACAACTGTAGCATGGTGCGGGCATAGGTGGTGTGCTAAGAAACTCGCTGAGGTTAAGTGAGAGGATATCCCAAAACCCAGAAGGAAAACTTGCAACACCAGTTCTTGGTGGTGTATTTTTTTCAATTTGGTATGCTGTGAGAAAACATATGCAAGCCCAGGGAGGTCTACTCCAGTCGTTTTATGATCAATTAATAAAGAATCTTTATTAACTTAAAAGAAACACACAAGGATTGCACTGATGGCCACACACACACAAAATTACATGAAGTCACCACTTTGTTCCCAACTACCTACGTTTCCTGAACTCCGAGATGCCTCTTGTTCCCAAACAACATCCAATATGATATAATTTATGAATTAAATCCAGCAGATAATTACCACGCACAGGTTATTTGTCTACGTAAGGGAAAACTGTTTTCAGTTTCAGTGAGGGTATTATCTTCTCGGGTTTTAACCGGCTGTCCTTTCGGCAATAACTTGTTTTCTGCAGCTGGGTGTGGCTATGATGGTAGCTGTCTCTGCTGTGTCCCTTTCTCCAGATATTATGCCAAGGATATAGAATCATAGAATTTACCGTGCAGGAGGCTATTCGGCCCATCAAGTCTGCACCGGCCTTTGGAAAGAGCACCCGACTTATGCCCACTCCTTTATCCTATCCCTGTAATCCAGTGATCCCACCTGATCTTTTGAACACTAAGCGGCAATTTAGCAGGGCCTATTCACATAGCCTGCACATCTTTGGGCTGTGGGAGCAAACCGGAGCACACGGGATAAAGTGCAAACACCACACAGACAGTCAACCGAGCCCGGAATTGAACCCAGGTCCCATGAGCTGTGAGGCAGCAGTGCAAACCACTTTACCACTGTGTCGGTGAAAGAATATATCATTCTTTCCCTTTGATGTTACCCATCCTGTGGAACCGTCTTTTAACACATAAGTGCCAATTCTCTATCACTCTTCTTCGAAGTTATTCCTTCTACATTGTTTTCTCTCATGTCACATAGGTTAACACTTGTTTTTCTCACTGGAATGCTAATTCATATATCAAAACGCCCCTTCAGACATCTGCTCCGAACAATTCCACTTTTTGTTATTTTATCCCAATATCATTTTTTAATTTTAATTGTGCCCAATTCGTAACAGTGCCTGAGATATTGGGTGAAAATAAAGTTTCCTGTTTCTTACATTCAGGTCTGAAGAAGGGTCATTTAGACTCTAAACATTAAATCTGTTTCTCTCCACAGATGTTGCCACATTTGCTGAGTTTATCCAGCATTCTGTTTTTATTTCAGATCTCCAGCATCCACAGTATTTTGCTTTAAAAAAAACATTTATTGCTTCTTACTCTGCTTAGGCAGGTGGAAATGTTCTGCAGTTATGCACAAAGGGCTTCAACTTACATGTAAATAATCCAATATTTTCACTACATGGAATAATACGTTAACAAGAACAATTACCTATGAAAATTTAAATATTGAACAAACTTATGTTACGACAGCCTGGGCTAGTGCGCGGTGAATTGTAGCCCCCCCCCCCCCCACCCCCGGATCTGGAGTCAGACCACAATTGAATTAACCGATAATTCTCAGAAAAATACCCAAAGCTTTGGCCCTTGGCAGCCTAATAATTAGTCACCAGGTTTGTAAACCTATACACAAATACTTATTATTTGTAACAGGAACTGCAATGAAATAGTCAGCAAATAACAGACAGACACACACATCCTTTTTTCAGATGGTTGTTCCGAGCACACTTTCCTTCAAACCAGGCCGAGATTTCTGCTTTCCAGTCTGTAATGGTTTTCACTATAGATTCATTCAGGTCTCTGCAGTTTCAAAATTTGAGCAGCTTTTCTGGGGAACACACGCGGGAGAGCAGGTCCTTTCCCCAGAGTTCCCAGGGATCCGATTCGGTTTTCCGGAGGTCTCTGGAAATCATCCCACTCAGTCAGGGTCCAATCACCACATGTTACTGGACAGAATCCGGCCTTTTGGTCAGTTCATTGGCCACCAGCCAACTAATCGAACCAAGTCGCACCCCATCTCCCGGGTGCCACAAAATCTGAGTTTTGTTGCTCGAAAACTAGCACCTTAAACTATGTTGCAACTTTTCAAACTCCTCATTCTCTCTGCTGCTTGACTGAAAGATACATGTCCATCAAGCATCCATGGATCAAAATGATAAGGGCAAAAAATAAAGAAAAGAGAAATAAGGGAATCAACACTCAGGCATTATAGTGGCACAACTACAACACCATCAGGAGGATATACTTTTACAGGCACAAAAGCTTCAAATTCCAAATTTCAATCAGAAAGTAAGCAACATGTGTTTCCAATGCTCACAGAAGAGAAGAAAGGGCCACCAACGATGCTATGATACTTAATGTTACTTAAATGTCAGAAGTTGACAGAGACCAAGGAAGAGGCTACATTTTGTACACGTGGTTGTGGAGGATGGAGGGGAAAGTCCAGATGTGACACAAAATACTGACCATAAATTTCTGCTGCTTCTCTTCAACTTCCTCTGGCCCGACAAATATCCGGGAATCCTGTGCTACCCCAACTCTGTCAGGTTGTACATCCACAATGACCTTTGCTCTGACTCTGATAGCCAGGTCTTCAGCTGTCGAAGTCCAAAGTGTTAAAATTCTCTCTCTGTCCTTCTCTGTCTCTGCACTTTTGTTCTTCCTTAAGAATGCTTTTTCAAATCTACCTCTTTGACAACCTTATGGTCACCTGTCCTAATGTCTCTTCACGTTGCTTAGTGTCTCACTTGCAGACAATTCTTGTGTCGCAGAGGTGGGCGGCCTGTTGGTCATCTGCTGTCAGCAAGCTTGCTATAGAGCATCTCTTTGGAGAAGCAGCCGCCATCCATTCGGCTCACAGAACCCAGCCAACAGAGTCACTCACAAGGACAAACATGCTGTGATTCCTGCATGCCGAGATTGGAGTCAATGCATGGGAAATCCTCGCTTCAAACTCAACTGCCTGGAAACAAGTATATTTTCTGAACTTGAGCAAATTACAGCATTCTTAACAACTAGAGCTGAATAGAATGCTGGAAATGGGAGGAAAAATAAATGACAAGATGGCGGACAGGAGGGCCTGCCGGAAGAAAAAGGCATAATTGACCGTGGGCCAATGTTATTCATCCGTATCAACTGCAAAACAGAATGCCATTCACAAACCGGTCTCTAGAGCCACAACAAACAGTGTTCAATATATAAGTGACATACATGCTAGGTGTGGTCCATCGTCTCCTGAGACGAACAAAATACACCACATGCTCAGTGTCAACTGGTGTCTGTTATCACCCTTGTGAAGCACATTGGGATATTTTATTGCATTCGAGGTTCTACAGAAATGAACATTATTGCTGTTGCATAAAATGAGCATACATTTGTCTGTCCGAATGAATTTCTGTCTCCAATATTTGAGCTGAGGCATTGACCTAAAAATAAATGGGTTAATTGCACCAATAAAGTATCAAAAGGAGAATTTCATACTCGGACCATACATAGCAATTTCAGGGCAACACGAACAAAGATCGAATTGCGCAGTGAGCTTACCTGAGTAATGAGAATCAAGCAAGCCAGCTTGAGGCAGAAAGCTAATTCTATCCTTAAGGTTGGCTCTGTCGTAATGTACACATTTTGTGGAAAGGCTCAAGCTGAAGGGAATTAATATTTTCCCTGCAATTAATGTTTGTGTTCCCTGATCTAAGTGAGACAAAAATGACTTGAAATAAAGTGTCAGTCAAAAAAACCCTCTGGCACACTTGCTTATTTAACTGAAAAACATGTGAATAGCCGTGCATTGCATACCAAGCACGACACTAATGAAGCCTGAAGCCTCAGACAGTGAATTTGTCCCTGTGCTAATAGCAAAGTATGCAGCAAATCAAGTAACAAATCTATTTTACATTCAAACAATCCTGCAGCTGTCAAGTACCTGACCTCTGCCTGACATTATCATTCTCTCTATTTTTCCTATTAAAACAACTGGAGATCCGTGCTTACTACAATATTCATTGCAATCTTGCTTGCGATGCACAATCAAAATGTTCCATGTTTAGCATGAAAATGCTCCAATAATTAATTCACGACCACAACATACTTGGACTTCAATGGTCCTTGATTGAATATCATTCGATGTCAAAATTTGGACAATACATAGAAGAGACAATGAACCATGTAGAGGAATTAAACTCCAGGTCTACAAGAGTATGAATTGGTTGGCTGCATTAATACAATTCCCTGCTTTTCATCTTTAACTGAAAAACATGTGAATACTCTTGGCATCTCCACTAAAGCATGACCAACCATGCTGGGAGACTTCAGGCTGTAAGAATGTAAGCCCTGTCAGATCCACCAGACTTTAAAGAGTCATGACAGTGCAGGAAACCATTTTTAAACGCGAAACCAATGATTGAAGGAACTTGCGCTGTTGGATGTACAACCTTCCACGTATACCACCCACCTGTGCGGAAGACGCATTGGATAATAGGTTTTTCAGCTTTAGTCTTTGTGCACAATCAACTCTCAATGCCTGACAAGAGAATTCTCTCAGGTTTAATCCAGCTGTTGAGTTCTTGCTGGAGGTGGAAGTCATTGCGGCCCTTGCATACTTCACATCCTGGACTTTAATACCATTGCGAAGTATGACAACTCAAATATTTGGGATTGGGGTTTGGTGGGTGGAGAAGGGTCATTACGGAAGTTTCAAAATTAAAAACACTACATTTTGCCAAAACACATTAATGGAAAAAACAAATAATATTTTTACACATATGGCAGTTTCTGAAGACCAGCTTTTATTGATTATAAATATGAACAAAAGGAAAAGGTTGAGAACATCCCATATTCATGATATAGATGCATATTCCCATGAATACAATTTTGCTACATTGTTGTATCGATCAACACGGAGCAGCACGATGGCATAGTGGTTAGCACAGTTGCTTCACAGCTCCAGGGTCCCAGGTCCAATTCCCGGCTTGGGTCATTGTCTGTGCGGAGTCTGCACGTTTTCCCCGTGTGTACTTGGGTTTCCTCCGGGTGCTCCGGTTTCCTCCCACAGTCCAAAGCTGTGTGGCTTCGGTTGGCCATGCTAAATTGTCCCTAGTGTCCAAAAAGGTTAAGTGGCGTTACTGGGTTAAGGGGATAGGGTGAAGGTATGGGCTTGGGTAGGGTGCTCTTTCCAAGGGTCGGTGCAGACTCGATGGGCCAAATGGCCTCCTTCAGCACTGTAAATTCTGTAACAACCTTTAAATGGACAACTATGGCTGCAGCGAATGACCATCAGGCAGCAACACACGAGACAAAGATTAATTGTACGGAAGACATTATATATTTGGGAATGGTTACAAGCAGTAATCTAAGTCGGTGTTTTTCAAAGTTTTTTTCCCCCGGGACCCACTTTTGCCAACTGGCCAACCTTGGGACCCATGCCGACCGAGCTTCTATATCCACGTCCCTTTCGCTTCCCCAGTCTTCCATGAGTCTAGGCAATGGTTGGGACACTAAAGTTTCCTTGCCCCAGACAAGGGAGAGAAGGAAAGTCATCTAGTTTTCCTGTTCTCACTCACTATCTAGTAGCCCCAAGTGCGTACTGTCAACATTGAGTGAGGACAGGATAATTGAGCTGACCGACCCCCAGAATGCGAAGTACCAGAATTTAAAACAGACAATACTGCAAATAGTCAGCAGATCAGGCAGCACTTGATACCTATGATGGAAGGCCATCAATCTGAAAAGTTTAGCCATTTCTTTTTTTTTTTAAATCACTGAACTTTGAAATGCTGCTCACAGCTAAAATGAAGGGTAAGAGAAAATAAAGGCATATCTTTATTCAGTCATCCTGTCTCTCCTTTCTCAGCAACATGGTGTCTTCCATATTCCAAGTGCTGAAATCACTGAGGGTTATGATAGCTTGCTGAGTTATGAGATTGAATACATCCGTGTTCACAGTCACGTGGCATCAGCACAAGTGGGCAGCCATTTAATTACAATAGAGAGGGACTGAGGGGCCGCGATTCTCTAAAATCGCAGCTAAGTGTTGACGCCGGCGTAAACGCCGGAGTGTTTCACACCGGCGTCAACAGGCCTCCTGGCCCAGCGATTCTGTGGCCCACAGGGGGCCAGCACGGCGCCGGAGTGCTGCACGCAGCACAAGCGCCGATACGCGGCCCTGCACTGCCGGCCGCGGGCCCGCGTAACATGGCAGAGCCACACAGCAGGCCGGCGTGGAGGAAGGTAGGCCCTCCCACCCCCCGATTCACACGCGCCTGCCCATCAGCGGCCCCCGATCACGGGCCTAGTCATAGTGGAGGCCCCCCCCCGGAGTCTGATTTCCCCCCCCCCCACCAGGACGGCTACCGTGGCCGCGGGTCTGAGCTCCTGCTGGGTGGAACCATGTAGGAACCACGCCGCCTGGAACTCGGCCGGTCGACCACGGAGAATCGCCGCGGGGGCCTTTCAACGGCCCCTGACCGGCACCGTGTCGACTGCGCACGCGCTCGTCTGGCGGCGATTTTCCGGTCGCTGGAGAATCGCGTCCCAGCGTCAGACCGGCGCAGCAGGCCTTCTCGGCATCATCTCCCGATTCTCCGAGCTGGCGCGGGCTCGGAGAATCCCGGCCACAGTTACTGCGGTCAGTGGTGTGGAGGGATTTAAAACAAATGTGCAGAGTCACAAAACAGTCTGAATCCCATTTGCAGTTCTTTTGAAAAACGCTCAATTATATTCAGCAATGAGAACAGAATTTCGGATAGCTTTTATAACTCCGAGCCAATGTGCATTTTCACCTCGATCATGTAATGAGAATTGGTGACTCTCCCCCTTAATTAATAGACAAATAAATCGATTAACAATGATATTTATGATCTTGCCAATCCTGCCCCTCAATACAGAAGTTGCCTCCCGCGCTTTAACAATTTGGTCGGTTAATCACGTTCCACCTTAAACACCCTTCATTCATCAGCTTCCGGCTTTATCACATTTCCAGACAGAAATGCGGAGCACAAATTCGGGAAGGATTTTAAACTATTCTGTTCTCACCGACAGTGGTTGACACACGGTCACTTCGCCTGAGTTACATTCACCCCAGTCTGATCTTCCTGAGGAACGTACGTCCATTAGCTCCTATGTCCCCAAAACCAATTACAGTGCACTGAAATTACTCAGTTAAAATAATTAAAGAAGCAAAATTGATAACCATGAATTTGGTGCAATAAGCTAGAATTCCTAACTGTTAAATCTGTTCTCATTTTAATTGTTTAAGGAGAGGACTGAATTGACATTTTAGGTTGGATTTTCCCTACAGGCTTCTGAATGCTGCTGTTGGAAAACTCCGCGTTAGCAGCTGATAGGCGTAACAAGCAGCAATTCAATCCTCCCTCCGCAACCCTTCTGACACCCGCCCGCGACCCACCCGCAGGTCGCGACCGCCACTTTGAAAACCCCTGATCTAAGTGAGGTGTTCAGACAGCATTTTGAATAATAAGAGTGAAGCTTGGGAATCAGGCTACAATGTTAAAGCCTTTTCAGTTATCTTTGACACAAAAAAACCTTGCAGATGATGTTTCGAAGGTAACATAAAATTATTTTGGAAGTACATCAAGAAAAACAGATAAGGTGAGCCCAAATAAACAGCTTTAAAGTATTTATCATAGTGGATAAAATCTCAGAACTGCTAACTGAATATTGAACTTGGATTTTCAAAGCACAAAAGTGAGGTACAAAACCACAGTTCATGGTAAGTCTACAGACAGGAAGCAAAACAAAAGAAAGAAAAATTGTGATAGATAAAATAATAGAACTGACACCAAATAACCCAAGCCACGTCCACCCAGGGATATTAAAACAAGTAATGAGTGCATTTGATACAATCTTCCAATACCATTGGAGTTGTGAATAATTCACAGAAGAATCACACAGAATGGGGCTATTCGGCCTATTTCATCTGTGCCAGCAAGAGCAATTCATCTACCATCACTGCACTGCTTTTTATTTTATCCATAGCCCTAATTATTTTCCTCTTCAGATAATGATTCAACTCCCTTAGTGGGTGGCACGGTAGCACAGTGGTTAGCATCATTGCTTCACAGCACCAGGTTCAATTCGCTTGGGTCACTGCCTGTGCGGAGTCTGCACGTTTTCCCGGTGTCTGCTTGGGTTTCTTCCTGGTGCTCCGGTTTCCTCCCACAAGTCCCGAAAGACGTACTTGTTAGGTGAATCGGACACTCTGAACTCTCCTTCTGTATACCTGAACAGGCGCCGGAATTTGTACACTAGGGGATTTTCACAGTAACTTCATTGCAGTGTTAATGTAAGCCTACTTATGACAATAAAGATTATTATACTATATTTTGAAATCACAATTGAATCCGCCTCCGCCACACTCTCAGGCTGTGTATACCAGTACTAACTGCACCAGAGGTATACCTACACCAGTGATTCAAGAAAGTGGCTCCCATCACCGTGTCAAATGAAAATAAGGATGGGCAATAAATGGTGGTCAAGCCAGCAATGCCCACACCCCTTCAAAGAATAAAACAAACACTAGATCCTAACCACTCAGTGCATAAAAAATGATGTCTCCCATGTTGCCATTGATTCATCTTAAATCAGCATCACCTAGTTTTTGATCCTTTCACCAATGGAAGAGTTAGTCACTATCTACTCTGTCCAGCTCCCTCATGATTTTGAATACCTCTATTAAATTTAATCTCAACCTACTCTTCTCTAATTGCCCAAACGTCTCTATCTAGTTCTAGAAGAACATAAAAAATTGCAAATATTACTCTGTCAAAAAGGAGGAATGAATAGAACCAACTAACTAAAGGTCAATAAGTTTATCATTGGCAGTGGCAAAATTGCTAGAGCAGGGACAAGGTAAGTGAAATATTTAAACAGATTATGGAGTATCAGCATGGCTTTTCAAAACAAAACAAGTCATGACATGCTCACCCAGGTAAATTGCTTGAAAAATCATAGAGGTGGTGGACTAGGGGAAATCAACAGCTATCAGTGGCTGGAATTATTGGAATGTGTTCAATACTGTAAAGAGATTGCCAGCTAAAAATTAGGCACATGGATTTGGAAGCAACCCCATTGGTTAGGGGTGATGAGGTAAAGGGATATACAATTGATTTAATTCCTGGATTGAAGGGCATCAATAAATGGTGTCCTCCAACAATGCCATCTGTTCACTTTATACTCAAGGGAACAAGGCATGGATATAAAAATGTGTATTTCCAAATTGGCAAATGATACTGAGCTAGAAGGTAATGCAAACTGCGAAGGAGAGCAAAAAAACTTCATACTATACATCAATCAGAGGCCAGTGCCGTGCAATTTAATGTAACACAAAGTGCAAGACTTTGGATGATAGAGTGAAAGATGGAAATAGATGAATAATGGGATTTTAAAATTCAAAAATGGAAGACATACATTTCCCACAGATGATCCGAATTGATGCTTAAAATTATGAAGGGAATTGACCAGGCAGGTATTTGTATTTGCTTGCCTCTTGCATGAGAGTCCAGAACATATTTTTCAATTCATGTGAAACCTATCAGAAGTGAAATCAGAAAAAGGTATGCACATACAGTTTAGAGAATGTGGAGCATATTTCCCATGTGCTTACATGTGTCAACAATATCTCAGTGGCAGCATGCTGGTTAGAGTCATAAAGTTACAAGTTTAAGTTCTGCTCCAGCAATAACTAATGTTATGCATTTCCTGAGGTTTGGCATTTTTGACAATGCAGTAGCTCCTCAATACTGCATTGAAATCTACCACCCACATGTTGCACCCACATCTCCATTCTTGAACCTGTGCCCAAAATCAACTGACTCAGAGGCAAATGTCCTCTGAGTGAGCCAACGCTGATAACTGCTGTCTGCACAACAAACCACTGGTATCACATTATACTACGTCACATTAAATTGCACGCCAGGTGCTTACTATATGCAACTTGTTAGTTTCACTTTCTAATTCATATTGCCTTAAAGTACCATTCAATGGCAGCACATTTTGGGAGCACTAAAACTGCTGAAACAAAATTTGCATTAAACCAGTTTTCGCTTTCAAAATGAATTGCTTTGAAGTCCAGTCCTTCTCGTTTTTTGGCCAACGGACTGAATTTCCAAAAAAATAGGACTAAACATAAATAAATTAGTCTGGGGAAAATAAACTGGCTTTGATTTCTTTTTATTCCTGAACCGATAATTTCCAAAGTAACTTGATCAACTTCTTCATAACTGTCATATCAGTCCAATTCTGCAGATTGTAACTTTTGACAGGTGCAAAGAGAACATTTTATAGGATTAACTAATTTGGTAAGTACTACCAAATTTCAGATTTATTGAAATGTTGGGTTATTTAAAGATTTCACAATTTTTTCCCTCTGTTACTGTACAGATGCACAAAACGATTAAAACATCAATCCCATGGGTACACCTACCCAATAACCAAAGCAAGATTTGGATCTTGGAATTCAAAAGGGGTTTACTCAAAGTCGTCTTACCCTGCAATCAATCGGTCACTACGTTGAAAATGCCAGGGCCTGCATTCAAGCCTGCAGGTACTTCAAAACTGAATCCCACTAAGCAACTTTATTCCTCAATATTGAATTTAACTTTGCTCAATGAGGCTGGAATAATCTTGTTTCAAGCTTGGACTTCGTACCACACCCCAAAAAAAAGGAAAATCAGAATAAACAGCAAACCATAACCATTCCTGCTCACATTGTGCCGGAGAGAATTAATTACCAGTCAAGTCACTTATAACCTTTTTGTCCAAATAAAAAAATTCTACCAACAATTAGTCTGACCAACTAACGCATCACGACAGAGATAAACTGAGAAAACCTATTCCTCAATTGTATCATTGTTTTGTTTGTACATTAAAACTGTGAATAAATGATAAAATTTCATATTGTAGCTTGGAAGTCATTCTGAAGACCAGTTGTTAAAAAAAGTTATAATATGCTAAAGCGGAGTGCTGAATATTATTTCACAGTACATATCCCATGAATCTCATCAATCTGCAGAGACAAAGTGTCATCCAAATGCGCTTCATTTATGATTGAAATATTTAAGAAGACTGAACGACCATCAGTATTTTCTTAATTTTTTTCTGTGCAGGTGAAGTGTTTTTTTTGTGTCATCCAGTCAAAGAAGTTGGACAAGATTGAAGTGCCCCCATTCCCGCACACAATGGGCATGCAAAACAACCCCAAATTTTATTGAGCATTAAGGACATGCAGGTTCCCTGGGCTTTATGTTAAGATATCTGAACTACTGCAGTAATGTTAAGGGATAAATACTGGTGAGACAAATGAAATTACTCAATGTTATTATATTCCACCAGAACCAAAAATTTGAACCAAACACAATTTCAGCAACTCAGTAACGCAAACATTTAAATTAACAGGAACAAGAGATGAATGTCAGGTATCTGTGCCATATTCTCCAATATGAAGTGAGCAAACATCACTTGCTTTTCTTCAATCAGACTGCAATAAGCTTCAGTACGATGTATGCACAGATTAGGTTTTAGTGGCCAGGGTCTGCTTTCTCAGAGGCCAATCTGAAACACCTTCAGTTCCAAGAACCTGACTGACGTCTGCTAATATGACAACCACAGCCTCAGAAGTCTGAGCAACTCCACAAACCCTTGAGGCAGGGAATAAAAGGGAATTATTACAGGCCTAGTTTTTATAATTAGTTCTGCTTTAATATTATTGATCTGGAGCAGAATTCCCACTTCACAGGTTATGTGAAGCAATATATTTAAAAGGCACCCTTTGTGAAAGGCTACATGAAAAGGTTTTTTTAATGAAACATATGTATTTAATAAAATTCTAATTACCTTGGCAGCAGTGTGGTTAAGATAATTAAATCACAGGGGATGGTCTTTCCATCTTTTTGATCTTGGGTCTGAATCCAACCAACCAATTGGGTTTTAATATATGCTGTGAATACGCTCATTACAACAGATAAGAGGCAAGAAATTTGTAGTGCGGAGGAAAGGAAGACAATGTCTCAATGGGGCTCTAAGCTCCTGCTTTCTAATAAGTTTCAAAATGGCTTCCTTACACTTCCAAACAGTGAAGTGGGGTTGCCAGCTAAATGGTTAAAATAGATAATTTTGCAATCTAGGTGTGTAGGGCAGGCTTAGCAAACTACATCTTCATTACTGAAACAGACTACAAACGTGAAGTATTGCCACGAGCTTATTAGTGAGTTTTGCCTCTTTCTAGAAATTTATTAGTAAAGAACAAATGGCATGAGATAACAATAATGCAATTAGCTTGAGAAGCAGCTACAATAGGTATGATGAGTGAAACAGTTTTCCTGCATACCAAAGTCTCTACAACTTTGCTGGTGTATTCAAGAAAACAACAATGACATTTATTTAGTTAGCATAACAATACTGCCCTAAGGAGTGTCATAGGCACAATGTGACATCAAATCACACAATAAGTGATACTGGCCTGGATTTTGCAGTCAGTGGTGAAGTGACAGCACTCACCGATGACCTAGGAAAAAGCTGGCTACGAAGATTTTACAATACTTGTGGTACGAGTTTCACATGGCCGTTGGTGGAATTTAAACTGAATTTTAAAAATCTAGAATAAAGCCAGTCTCAGTAATAATGACCATGAAACTATCATTGAATGCCATAAAAACCCATCGGGTTCAATAACGTCCTCCAGGGAAGAAAGTCCACTGTTCTTGCCTGGTGGGTCTTGAGTCACATGTATGCCAGACAACAATATGGTTGACTCTCAACTGCCCTTGCAAGCCACTCAGTTCAAAGGCAATTAGGGATAAGCAACAAATGCTGGCCTCAGCAGAGATATCTATATCTCATAAAATATAAGAAAAGGTTGTAATTGAAATAACATTAACTTACAATGCATGGAATTTTACCCAAATGCAGAAATTTGATTTTCCAGAAATACAAAATTAGTTTTTCAGGGCCATAGAGGTTGTTCAGGAATAATTATGATACAGGACTCCATACAGTTAACAAAGGATAACTTTTTCCAAGGGGTTTTAAAGTGAGACTCATCCCATAGAAAGTGGAAGTTCACATCAAATCTTGTGATTTCGAAGATTCATGTGAGATCTTCAACAAAGTACTCTTGTGGAGGTGTGGAGAACACAACCTTTGGATTTCCTCACCTAACTGCATGTGTGCAAATGTCAAAAATCCGTTTCACAAATTAACGATGACATAAGATGACAGTTTCACGGATATTACAACCAAAACCTCTGAGCCGTTGGGCAGGTGACCAAAATCTTTATCGAAAGGGAAGGGTTCGAAAGGAGCTAGGTGCAGAGTTGGTCCATGTGCTGGCTATGATTTTCAAGAATTCACTGGATATGCAAACAGAACCATCATCTTGCAAGTTGGCAAATGTTACTCTGTTTTTCAAGAAAGAAGGAAGGGAGGGAAAAAAACAGGGACCAACAAGCTAGTTAGCCGAGTGGAATTTTTGGCAGATAGATTGTGGGGTTTTGGTTGCATTTTAGTTAGCCGAACATCAGTTGCTGGGAAAATGCTGCAACCTATTATTAAGGAGGTCTTAATAAAGCACTTAGAAAAGCATAGTATGAGTAGAACATGTAAACATAGTTTTGCTAAAGAGAAATCCTTATTAACAAATTTTGGTTTTTTTTTAGGATGTTGATAAAGGGGAACCAGTAGATATCACATATCTAGATTTGCAAAAGGAAGGTACTACACAAAAGATTAATAGGCAAGATAAATTCATATGGAGTTGGAGATGTTATAGTAGCATGGATGGAGGATTGGTTAACAGGTAGGGAGCAGAGAGTGGATATAAGTGAATCTTTTCCAAGTTCGTTAGTAAAAGCAGAGTACCACAAGGTGTCTCAGCTACTTACAACCTATATCAATGATTTGGATGAAATATATATATATATATATATATATATATAGAAATATATCCAAGTTTGATGATAATAACAAACTAGATGGAAAGGTAAGTCATGGAGAGGTCACAGATGTTGCAAAGAGATACAGACAGGTTAAGTGAGTGGGCAACAAGATGGCATATTGATAAAGTTGGGGCGGCACAGTAGCTAGCACTGCTGCCTCACAGCGCCAGGGACTTGGGTTTAATTCCTGCCTTGGGTCGCTGTCTGTGCGGAGTTTTTAAGTTCTCCCACTGTCTGCGTGGGTTTCCTCAGGGAGCGCCAGTTTCCTCCCACAGTACAAAGACGTGCAGATTTGGTGGATTGGCCATGATAAATTGCCCCTTAGTGTTCAGGGATGTGCAGGTTAGGTGGGGTCATAGGGCTAGGATGGGGGAATAGGCCAAGGTAGGATGCTCTTTCAGAGGACTGGTGCAGACTCGATGGGCCGAATGGCCGCTTGTTCACTGTAGGGATTCTATGGAAGTGTTCGGTTATTCAATTTGATCAAAAGAAGACCTGAATTGTTTTTTTAAGTGAGAAACTTGGACATATGGATGTTCAAAGAGACTTTGGCGTACTTTTACAAGGAATGCAAAGTTATCAGATAGGTGCAGCGAGGAATTAGCAAGATAAATAGCATGTTGATCTCATTGCAAAGAGATTGATGTACAGGAATTAAGAAGTCTTGCTAGAGATGTACAGGGATTGGGCGAGACCACATGTGGAGTAGTTTCTGCAGTTTGGGTCACCACTTTTGTTGTATTGGTTTTCCATTTATTTGTAATAACATTGCCAGAAAACAGAAGGAAGAAATAAACAGGTATGAATACACAAGAAACATATACACAGAGACGTTAGGCTCCCAGAAAACTGCTCACATAATCGTACTGTTTAACTATCTACATGCATTAAAATATACCAGGGGCATGTTTGAGGCCACCAAGGCATACCCATGTCCCTGGGTTATTCTTTCCCCAGTACCCTTTGGTTCCTCTGCCCTGCTCCCCTTGCAATTCCCTCCCATAATTTCCTTCATCCCCCATTTCTCTTGCCTAGTCTGATTTGGTCCCCCCCCTCCTCCCCACCAGCCCGCTCCACTCCTGCCACCAGCGCCCCCCCGCCCTGGGCCAAGGCCTGGCCTCACCATCCCTTATTGGTTGCTCATCACGAACAGGTTGGTAAATTGTTTCCAGGTGCTGGTAAAGCCTTCCTCCTATCCTCTGATGGAGAATTTTACCTTTTCCAATTTGAGGAATTCTGCTAGAATGGGCAGCCAGTCCTGCGGCTTTGGGTGCGCTGCTGATCTCCAGTCACAGTGGACATTGCACCCAGATTGAAATGATGCCGAATTGGTTTCATGTCCTCAGTGTGGCCACTGCCACCAGGTTTCTTGAGTACTTGGTTGATGGAAATGGAAGTGGGGCCATGGCAAGTGCTCGATGGGATGTTCCTGTGCAGGAGGTCTCCTCCGTTCTCACTCATTCCACCTCCGGCTCTTTGATCCATGCCGTACCCTTGCTGTGTGAAACGGCCAGTGATATAACAGGATGTTCAGAACGGTTAGGCTCAACATATTGCTCCTTCTTTGTTGGACAGTTTTACGAATGCTAGATTTCTCCCCTCCGCCACACATAAATGGCATGATTAATTTGTCGACTTTGGTGAAGAAAGCCTTGGGGATGAAGATCGGGAGGGATCAGAATTGGATGAGGAATCTTGGTAGTACATTCATTTTGACTGTCTGCACTCCACCGCCAGGGAGAGCGGGAGCGAGTCCCACCTCCGCAAGTCACTCCTTACCTCTTCTACTAGAGTCGCTAAATTCCACTTATGGATCAGTGTCCAGTCGAGGGCCATCTGGATCCACAGGTATCAGAAATTGGTTTGGGCCAACTTGAATGGCAGTTTCCCCAGCACTGATTCGTCCCCCTGCAGGTTCACAGGAAGACTCCACTCTTGCTCAGGTTGAGTTTGGAACCTGAGAAGGCTCCAAACTCCTTTAGGATTATCATTATTCCTCCCATGCTGGCTCAGGGGGTTGAGACATGGAGGAGCAGGTCATCCGCATAGAGTGAGACTCCACGCTCCCGGTCTCCCCTCTGGATGCCTCTTCATCCCTTTGCTGATCTGAGGGCGATTGCCAGTAGCTTGATTGTCGGGGCAATAGCAGCGGAGACAATGGGCATCCTTGCCTCGTGCTTCTGTTCAGCTGAAAGTATTCAGAGATGGTGGTGCTCGTCAGTACGCTCACCATGGGAGCGCTGGACAGTAGCTTCACCCATGAGGTCAGTCTGGCCAACCCAAACCGTTCCAGTATCTCCATTCGACTGTCGAAGGCCTTCTTTGCGTCTAGGCAGATGAACACATCTGGTGTCTCCTCCCCGTATGGGGTCATAATCACGTTAAGCAGGCGTCCAATCTTTGCCGTTAGCTGTCTGCCCTTGACAAAGCCTGTCTGACCTTCTGCAACTACCTCAGGCATGCAACTCTCCAGTCGCCTCACAAGGACTTTGGTATCAGTGTTCAGGAGTGAGATGGGTCTATATGACCTGCACTCTATCAGGTCTTTGTCTTTTTTAGGGGTCAGCGATACAAAGGCCTGTGCCAACGTGGGCAGTAGGGTCCCATAGAATCATAGAATTTACAGTGCAAAAAGAGGCCATTCAGCCCATCGAGTCTACACCGGCCCTTGGAAAGAGCACCCCACTCAAGCACACACCTCCTCCACCCCATCCCCTTAACCCAGTAACCTCAATTAACCTTTTTGGACACTAAGGGCAATTTAGCAGCCAATCCACCTACCCCGCACATCTTTGGACTGTGGGAGAAAACCAGAGAACCCGGAGGAAACCCGTGCAGACACGGGGAGAACATGCAGACTCCATACAGACAGTGGCCCAAGCCGGGAATCGAACCTGGGATCCTGCAGCTGTGAAGCAACTGTGCTAACCACTATGTACTGTGCTGTCCCTCTCAACAGCAAGTCACTGAACATCTCCCGCAGGTGCGGGGCCAGTGCTGTTGAAAGGTTTTGGTAAAAGTCCGCCAGGAATCCGTCTGGACACAGCGCCTTCCCCGACTGCATGGAGCTGATGCTCTCCATGGCGTCCCCCAGTTCTAGTGGTGCCTCCAGTCCCTGCCTCTTTTCTTTCCCCACAGCTGGTGTGCCAGGTTCGTCAAGAAACCGTGTCATCTTCGAGTTCCCCTGCGGGGGTTCAAAGGTGTACAGCTCCTGGTAGAAGGTCGCAAAGGCTTAATTGATCATGTCTGGTGCTGTCACTGGCTAACTGTTCCTGACCTTCACCTGTGCTATCTCTCTCGTGGCTGCCTGCTTTGTCAGCTGGTGAGCTAGTAGGCGGCTGAGCTAGTAGGCGGCTGTCCTTGTCTCCATGTTCGTTAAAGGTCCCCTGTGTCTGGCGGAGTTTGTGCACTGCCTTCCTGGTGAAGAACAGGTCAAATTCCATTTGGAGATTTCTCCACTCTGCCAGTAGTTCCACGGTAGGTGCCGTGGAAGTCCGCTGATCCACATCCACTATGTAGTCGATCAGCCATTGCCTAGCTACCCTTCCTTCCAATCTTGAAGCGCCTTACAAGCTATTATTTGCCCCCTTATCGCCGCCTTTAATGACTCCCACAATGTCGAGGGCGCGACCTCCCCTTTCTGGTTGCAGGTTACATCCCTGCCAATGGCTTGTGATATTCCTTCGCAAAACGCCTCGTCGGCGAGAGGGGCTGTGCCCAGCCTCCATGGGTGGGTGTGGGGGCGGAGGGCGCAGGGCCCAGTTCATCTTCAACCTCCTATCCACATAGAGTGGTGCGTGGTTGCAGATTACTATTCAGAGTATTTCGCCTCCATCACCCCTGGAGGCACCCATGTACCAACTACAAAGAAGTTGATCTGGATATGTATTTTGTGGACTTGTGGAGAAGGAGAACCTCTTCTCGCTCGGATGGTTGAGCCTCAATGGGTCCACCACCACCACCACCACCCCCCCCCCCCCCCCACTCACCTGCTCCAGAAAGCTGTCAGTTCCTTTGCCCCGCCGATTGTTTCCGCGATTTGGGGCTGGATTTGTCTGTATTTGGGTCCTGCACACGGTTGAAGCTCTCCCCCCCCCGTGATGAGTTGCTGAGAGTGTAGGTCAGGGATCTCCGCCATTGTTTTCCTGATGACGTCAGTGTCATCCCAGTTAGGGGCGTGTATTCACAAACACCACCGGTGCCCCTTCCAGGACACCACTAACCATTACGTACCATCTCCCCCGGGTCTGTCATTGTGTTTGTCTCTGTGAAGGCAGTCCTTTTGCTAAACAGTCAGGCCACCCCCTCACCCTCTTACCGAAGCACGCTTTGTATGTCTGTCCTATCCAGCTCTTCATTCCTCTCAGTCGGTCCTTCTCCCTCAGGTGTGTCTCTTGAAGGAAAACAAAGTCGGCCCTCAGTCTTTTCAGATGGACGAAGACTCCAGAACTTTTCACTGGGCATTCGAGTCCCGACTTTCCAAGTGATTATTCTGATGGGGGGGGGGATTCTATTTCTCCCCACTCTCCCGCCTGTGGGGTCAGCCGTGCTTGGGTCGGGCAGGTTTTCCACTCGGGGTTTGATTCAAAATCGGGGGGAGTGCCGATTTTAATGAGCAACTAAACGGGATTTTGAGAGCGCAAAGGAGGTGAGGGATCCGGGTCGGAGATATGTGATTGTGAGTGGGGTATTGGAAGGGGCACCGGTGGTGTTGGTAAATGTGTGTGCCCCAAATTGGGATGATGTGGGTTTTAAAGGGGGTTGTTGGCAGCAATCCAAGATTTGGCCACGCATCAGTTGATTATGGGAGGAGATTTTAATTGTGTCCTGAAGCCGAGGTTGGGTAGGTTGAGCCCCAGGTCGATGGGTAGGGTAGGCATGACAAGGGAGCTGGGGGGGGGGGGGGGGGGGTTATGGAGAGGATGGTCTTGTGGATCCATGGTGTTTTCAGAACCCAGGGGGAAGGGAGTATTCCTTCTTTTCACACGTCGATAAGATGTATTCGAGGATTGATTACTTTGCAGTGAGTCGGGAGATTTTGGTTGGGGTGGAGGGGGCAGAGTATGCGGGTATAGTTATCTCAGACCATGCGCCCCACTAGCTGGAGCTTCAGATTAGATCGGGATGTGAGCAGAGGCCGGGGTGAAGGTTTGATTCGTGGTTGTTGGCGGATGGAGGTTTTTGTGATAAGGTGTGGGTGGCGATTCAGGAGTATGTGCAGTTGAATCAGAATGAGGAGGTGTCAGCGGCCATTTTTCGGGAAGCACAGAATTCAGTGGTCTGGGGGCAAATTACTTGGATTAAGGCTCGTGCGGTTAGGGAATGGAACATGGCTGTCTTGTGAGCAGATAATGGAGGTAGACAGGGAGTATTCGAGGGTGCCCACTGCAGAGAGATTGGCAAGGAGGAAAAGGTTGCAGGGGCAGTTTAATAGGTTGACAACGGGGAGGGTGGTAGCGCAACTGCGTAGGGCAAGAGGGGTGCAAGATGAATATGGGGAGAAGGCGAGCCACATGCTGGCACATCAGCTGTGGAGGCAGGCCGCATTGAGTGAAATATTGCAGATACGGACTGGGGCTGGAGATGTGGTGTCGGAGCAGGGGAAGATAAACAACGCATTTAGGGAATACCATCAGGGATGTACGAGGCAGATCCGGGAGGAGAGGAGGGGGCATGGGGCGGTTTCTGGATGAGTTGGAATTGCCCCAGGTGGTGAAGCACACATTCAGGCATTGCAGGAGCCCCTGGGTATGAGGGAGGTGCTGGATAGTATCAGTGGTATGAAGTCGGAGAAGGCCCTAGGGCCAGATGGGTACCCGGTGGAATTTTATGAGGACTTTGCGATGGACCTGGCACCACATCTGTTGCCAAACCTGCTTCATTATTTTGGGCAGAGAATGTGGATAAGGTGCGGCAATGGTGGGAAGCAAATGGGGTAGAGTGGGTTAGGATGGAGGAAGAATCTTGTGAGGGGTCTAGTTTGAGGGCAATGGTGACGCCAGAGTTACCAATGGCTCCACTTAGGTATTCAGGGAGCCTGGTGGTGAAGTCCATGGTGAAGATATGGAATCAGTTGAGAAGGCATTTTAAGGTGGAAGGGATGTCGTGTTAACGGCGCTGTGTGAGAATCATGGGTTTGAGCTGGGGAGAATGGATAATGTATACAGGAGGTGAAGGGAAGTGGGGCTGATCAAGGTGAGGGATCTGTATTTGGAGGAAGGATTTACCAGTCTGGAGGAGCTAAGGGACAGAGTAGAGCTGCCGAGGGGGAGAGAGTTCAGGTATCAGCAGGTTCGGGACTTTGCGTGAAAGTCTGGAAGGGGTTCCCTCGGTTGCTGGCGAAACACCCTTCTGGAGCAACTGCTGCTTTTGGATGTGGACGTGGAGGGCAGAATTGGGGACATATACAAGTGGCTGGGGGAGGGGAGGGGTGGTGCAGGAAAGCGAGCGGGTTGTGAAGATCAAGTAGCAATGGGAAGGGGAGTTGGGAGGGGAGATCAATTTGAGTATGGAGTGAGGCACTGTGTAGGGTAAACGGGACCTCCTCCTGTGCAAGGTTGAGCCTGATACAGTTTAGTGCACAGAGTGCATATGGCTCAGGCGAGAATGAGTGGGTTCTTTCAGGGAGTAGCAGATGACTGAGAGAGGTGTGGGCGGGGGCCAGTGAATCACGCGCACATGTTTTGGGGTTGCAAAAAATTGGGAAGATTCTGGGATCCCGGTCTCAGCCAGGATAGTGGAGGAGGAGGTGGACCCGGACCTTTTGGTGGCGATATTTGGGGTTTCAGACAAGCCGGAGCTCATGGAGGGGAGGAAGGCCAATGTCATGGCCTTCACCTTTGATTGCACGGTGGCGAATTTTCCTGGAGTGGCGGTTGGCATCACCACCGGAGGTAGCAGCTTGGTTGGGTGACCCTGTACGACTTCCTGTGGTTGGAGATTAAAATAAGCGTTAATGGGCTCAGCAGAGGGGTTTGAGATAATGTGGGGGATGTTTGTGACCGTGTTTGCGGAGCTGTTCGTTGCAGGGGTGAAAAAGGGGAAAACTTTGTACAGACTGTATAGTTGATTGCTGGGAAGTATTTTTCCCAGGGTATTTATGTGATGCAACAGGTTTTGATACAGGTTTGTAATAAAATACATTAAAAAAAAAATAAGTGGTGACATGTCTTGGCTGTGAGCCAATCGGCTGCTTTTATTTCCCAGGTCGTGGCAGATTCTCGATGTGGATTGGTCTGGATTATTCCAGAATGTCCTGCTGGTGACTTTCTGCTTTTTTGTTTTCAGTTTTGTTTGGGACCTGCAGAGCTAAGCAGAATCCTTTTGAGTCTCTCTTCCATAAGAGGGGAATTCTCTCACAAATCTTAGCTGGAACTTCCTTCAGGTACACAGAGCAGTTAGTGAATATTCGAAGCATGAAGACAGAGCTGGTGAAGGGAAGCGTTCCGGCTTCTTCTCCCATTAAAGTTACCGGACCACTCCAAGGCCTCATGAAAACCGCTGCTCTGATATTCTGTTTAAGTGAGACAGGCTGATGGTGAGTCTGCTGAAACTGAGCATCTTCTGTGGGTAAGGCTCAACCCAGCACAAATTAGAGTGTGTCCAGAGCGACTCTCACAGCCTCAGAAACCGGCCTGAGTGGTCCAGCTTGTAGATCCAACCACCTGAAGATTCAACACCTCGCATTCTGAAGGGATCACCGTCTTCAAAGACCTCAACCCAGCAACGAAGATCCTCAAATCTCTTATTCCTGTTAATCCCTGTTTTTTGTAATTCTTTCCCTGCCCCTTACCGGTTGTTTGTCTTGTGTGTGTCTGGGGGTGGGTGCAACCTGGTTTTGGGAATAGGTAGACTAGTAGACCATTGTTTCATTATTTGCATTATATGTTTATATTTTACTCTTGTTATAAATAAAGTTTGTTAATGTTTTACGTCTAAATCTGGTGCCGATAACTCATTGGAGCAGTCAAGGGTTAAAGATCTCAGGAAAATACACAACTGATTGGTCAGTTCACAGATGCTTGGACTCCGGGGTTTGTGGGGCTGGTACTGACCGTGCACTTGCCCAGACTGTCGCAACACCTCTGTAACGCTTCATTCTTTTGTGTTGATCAAAGCTTATTTCCTATTTCTAATTGCTCATACTGCATAGGCGGGAGTCTTTTTCAACATTGTTCAGTTGTGCAAAGAGCAACTTTGCAGTGAGTCTTGTTTTATTTGTGTGCTCCTTCTTTTCAACCTCCCATACATTCATTTCAATTCAACAGCAGCACTTTTTACTCATGAAACAAATCCATCAGGCATTTTAATGATTTCTTCTCCATTCTAGAGTCTCAGCAACTTCTGCCATTGGAATGCCTTGACTGAAATTCCAAGTTCAATCACCACTGACACACAAGGAGGAAACAGGAATCCAAATCATCAGGTGCAGCCAATACACTTTTACACCCTCACACATGTCCTACTTGAATAGCATACTCCTATAAATCTTGGTCAACAGTAAGCTGACTGAAATACATCAACATGAAGAAGATAAAATTAGAGAATAATCTTTATTGTCACAAGTCAGTATACATTAACACTGCAATGAGGTTACTGTGAAAAGCCCCTGGTCGCCACATTCCGGCGCCTGTTCGGCTACACAGAGGGAGAATTCAGAATGTCCAATTCACCTAACAAGCACGTCTTTCAGGACTTGGAGGAGGAAACCGGAGCACCCGGAGGAAATCCACGCAGACATAGGGAGAACGTGCAGATTCCACACAGACAGTGAGCCAAGCCGGGAATCGAACCTGGGACCCTGGAGCTGTGAAGCAACAGTGCTACCCACTGTGCTACCATACCGCCCATGATATTATTTTAACTATGCAAATAAGCAAAGTTGTAATAAATAATAGTGGAGCAACTGGACCATTTTGTAATGTCCACAATGGATTAACAGGAGTAGGTTAACAAATCATCGTGAAATACCTGATAGTTTTTCACCAACATAATGACAAATATGTTATCTCAGGCAGCACAACCACCTGGTAAGAAAATCACATTATATAAAATCTACCACAGACTTCAATTCTTTTTTGTTCTGACCTTTATTTCTTCCTGCACACAGAGCATGAAAATTTTAACCAATACCACCAAAACGACAGCTTAATTAATCTAATTTACTGTTTGTATGATCAAATTCTCTGCTGGAATTGCCTGCGTAACAACATCACAACCAGTTCCATTCTAACGGATTGCATGGAGAGCACTTTGGGACATGCTGACAATCTGAAAGGCACTACATAAATACATGCAGCAGACTTTAATGATGGCACGATTACTGAGTCCGCAACCTGTGTTTATGGAAGCACATTAACTGACTGAACAATGGCACTGTTGGGGGGCCTAGCAGACTCTCAGAAACCAAAAGGAATATCGGATCACAGCAATGGCTTGTCCAGAGAGGAACATTTTTAAGCAAGTTTATGAACAAACAACGGAAAAAGCAAACTCTTCACCCTCTCTCCCCACCCTGCATGCTCACTGGGTGTCCCTATAGGGAGAGCAGTCAGGAATAGGCTGCTGCTGATAGTGAGATATATAAATCAATATCAATGAAATATATTGCAATTGCATACAAATTTACTGACCTGAATTTGCTTTGCTAGAGCATAATTCATAATAAAAAATAAATATATATATATTCTTAAAACCAAAATGAGTTTAAATTCAATTGACAGGTCCGTGATGATATAAAAACTGACTGAAAATCATCAGCTCTACCAGGCTGAAGCACTGCGGTACAGCGCAATGTTTGTAGAACAAAGCAAAATTCACCTTTTCCTGATAGTTTTGTTTACTAATTTTTAAAACTGCCAGGCAGGAGCTCGGTGATACATGGTGATCAACACAGTGCCAATGCCACAAAGATTGACAGGAGCAGATGATTTGTGATAAAACTACATGACACATTGAATCCCAGAGGCAAAATCCAATTAAAAGGATTGGGGGAAAGCAGATACCACTAAGAAGGCTATATTTACACATGCTCATCAATTGTGACATTTAAAAAAAAATCTAATGATTGGGTAGACCAGCTATAAAAGACTTGCATTATTTTCTACTCTGTGGGGACGTCACTTTACAACATTTGTTGCAGTTACAGTGAGCTTTCTGAATAAAGGTAGCTCAAACCAGCTGGAATAATGGGACACAAAATAATTAACCAGGCTTCGAATATAATTATTTTCCATAGCTAACTGGTTTACTAATGATGCATCAGTCATTAGCTGGCTCTCATTTTCACACAATCAAAATGAGAGGGAGATCCAGAGTGCATGAAAACTGAATATTGATCGCTGCATTTCAGATGACAAGTCAATAACCCAAAATCTTAACTTTGTTGCTCTCGTCACTAATGCTGTCGGACCTGCTGTTTCCAACATTTTCGGTTTTCCTGTCAAATTTCCAGCACCTGCAGTATTTTGTTTTCGCCTCAAGGGTTGCTGAATTATTGCCTTCCTATGCTACAAATTGTTACTGGTGAATGGCACAAAGCAGAAAGGTGCTTTTGCTGCACCACCCAGCAGAACATTACGAAGCAGGAAAGGACAGTTGGTGCCTCCAATTTCCAATATGGTCGGGATTAGCACTGAGGAGTGAGGAAAAGAAGAGTTCATCCGACATTTGTGTGTCAGCAACATTGTGAACAGAATTGGAATATTTTATCTGATATTATTTAGAACAACATTTTAACTGCATTATAACTGTCACAATGTTACTATAGATAAGAAATATTAGAAATCTTCTGGTCATGTTTGCAATATTGCTTTTACTTATCAATGCAGGAAAAATGTGCTACGATTGTGACACTGATGGTTGCAAGGCTGAAGAGAAACAGGAAAGATGGAGTTACCCACAATATCCAGCTCAAGATTCACATTGGCAAAATCCCGTGCATCCTTGCAACTATGGCAACTGTACAAAAGAACATTCCTGAACTTGGAAACAAAATGTCATCCTATATTAAATCTAAATGACTAAATATCACATCAGTATGAAAACCATTATGTTGCCACATAAAGGTGGGATGGTGTTACAGATTCTATTGCAAACTAAACCAAATAACTACACCACAGTCCGTTTTTGTTCCATTAGTTTTCTTTCTATAAAATCAAAATTAATGTCCTTGGAGCAGTAAATGCACTGAGGACATTCTTAATTTCTATTCAATGTCAATTTACCACAGTTCAGCCAAGATGGGGAATCTCAGCAAAGGAAGGCAATTGAATTCACCTGTGATTGCATTGTGCCATTTGTATGCTCCAATGTACTGGATAGACGTGGGTGCAACCTCAACATTACATGAATTACATCAGGAAAATTTAGCACTAGATTACTTCAGGATGAATTTTGTGGTTCAATTATGTTGCAATACGCATCATTGGCATTGGTGTTTTCCAGAGAATGTTGACCCCATAACCAAGAATGACATGGTAGCACAGTGATTAGCACTATTGCTTCACAGCACCAAAGTCCCAAGTTCGATTCCCGCTTGGGTTACTGTCTGTGCGGAGTCTGCACGTTCTCCCAGTGTCTGCGTGGGTTTCCTCCGGGTACTCAGGTTTCCTCCCACAAGTCCCAAGACACGTGAATTGGCCATTCTGAATTCTCCCTCAGTATACCCAAACGGGGGCGGGATTCTCCAACCCCCCCCCCCGCCGGGTCGGAGAATCGCCGGGGGCTGGCGTGAATCCCGCCCCCACTGGTTGCCGAATTCTCCGGCACCGGATATTCGGCGGGGGCGGGAATCGAGCCGCATCGGTCGGCGGGCCCCCCCTGGCGATTCTCCGGCCCGCGCCGAAGTCCCGCTGCTGGGATGCCTGTCCCGCCGGCGAGAATCAATCCACCTCTCTTCCTGGCGGGACGAGGCAGTGTGGGCGGGCTCCAGGGTCCTGAGGGGGGCGTCCCCACGGTGGCCTGGCCCGCAATCAGGGCCCACCGATCCGCGGGCGGGCCTGTGCTGTGGGGGCACTCTTTTTCCTCCGTCTCGGCCACAGTCTTCACCATGGCCGACGCGGAAGAGACACCAGCAGCCACTGACGCACCCGCGCATGCGCGGAAGTCCGCCGATCAGCAGAGTCCTTTTGGCCCCGGCTGGCGTGGCGCCAAAGGCCTTTCCCGCCAGTCGGAGGCTCGCCAACCACTCCGGTGCGGGCCTAGCCCCTCAAGGTGAGGGCTTGGCCCCTAAAGGTGCAGAGAAATCCGGACCTTTGGGGCAGCCCGGCGCCAGAGTCGTTCACGCCACTCCATGCCGCCGGGACCCCCCACCCCGCCGGGTAGGGGAGAATCCCGGCCCAGGAGTGTGGCGACTAGGGGATTTTCAGAGTTACTTCATTGCACTTTAATGTAAGCCTACTTGTGACAATGAAGATTATTACATATTATATTAAGTACTGCTACAGATAGGTAGCTCCTCGTACCGTAATTGACTCATCATAAACTGGTTCAAACCATAATATTTTTAAAATAATATTTGTTCAATAGATATCAACTCCCAAGACAACTTGGAGGTAAACGCTGGTCAGGCAAGGGGTAAAACCAACGGAAAAATAGCTGGCAGAAACGCTTTTCCTTCGGTCCTTTATACACACAGATTATAATTACGTGACGGTGATAAGTTAAAGCAGATGTTGTCTCATAATTCTGGAGATGAGGAAAGGCAATTTGTCCAGAGTGCATCACCTGAGGTCAATTCATGCGTTTCGTGTTGAGCTATATTTTGAAAGTCCCAACCTTTCCCCTTGCATTCATTTGGCTTGAAAATTATTTCAATCATTTATCTCACTTGGCAGAGGAACAGAATTTAAATGATTCCAAAGCAACATAGGAACACACAGTATAAAGTCAGGAGTACGCCATTCAGGCCTGCTCTGCATTTCAATAAAATCATGGTTCATCTGGTTTCAGACTCAACTCCACTTTGCTGTTTGCCCCCCAGTACCCTTGACTCCCTTGTCTATCAACCATCTGTTGAACTCTGCCTTTTCAATTGTCAAGCCTCTTCGGCTTTCGAGGGAAAGGGATTTGACATACTAATGACCCTCAGAAAATATTTCTCCTCAGTTCCACCTTAAATGGCAGTCCTCATATTCTCTTGTATGAAAAGTGGACACAGGTTAACTGCAGAAGAGTGAGACAGTGTAGTGAGGGACATGATTTTTCATCCATGTGCACAGAAATTGAGTTTAGTGGTAAAAGTAAAATTGACCCTTAAGGATTTGCTTGTCCTTGTTAAAGATCAGAGCAGAACTGTATGAGAGATGACTACAGCGATTTTCAAATTCCAGATCAGAATTAGAATTACCAATTCAACCAAACATGTTTCAAAGTACTTCCACGATTCCACCCAATAATGGAGTTATGGTCCTATGACCACAACTACCATGACTTGAGGCAATTAAATGCTTCAATCTTATTTTTATTAACAGCATGCACTGCATATTTCGTCAAAAAAACCCACAATTAATTAAGAAGTATTGTCTTCTGAATGCTCGTCATGTCCTAGTATTAAAAAGATTGGGGTATCAGTGGATGGGTGATAAATTATTGCTTCATTGATTTATTGATGTCTTTTGGCACCGATTGAATGCATAGCTAAAAGTGGAATTATTCAAAATGCCATGACTGTCAAGAGATAGTCATCGTTTCAGATGATGAATTAACTATTGGACTTTAAGGTCTTGTCTGTAGAAATTCAGACCTTGTTTCAACAAATGTTTTGTAGCCATCTGGGGTGGCCACTCACAACTAGGGAGAGAGAAACTCGCAAAGCCTAGCGGGGAAAGTGGACAAGCCAAGACTCAAGCAGGCTCAGAGCCTGAAATGCATATTTGCAAGCAAGAAGTCCAGACAGTATCGAAACACCGACCAATTAGCATTTTAATGGGGCCGATTAGCATTTGATGGCCCATCATCACCAAAACAAAGGACTGGTACTTGAGCGACCGGTACAGTCCCAGACATTTTGGCGCCACTCCCTGTTCAGGGGAAGCGTAAACAACGGGGTCAGTGACCGCTTGGGACATGCCCAGCCATCCAGATCCCCGCCCACTTATTGGTTAGGAATCGAACAGAGTGATCAGGGATCACCCAATTAGTGGGGCCCGAACTGAAGGACCTCCCAAAAGAGCACGAAAAACCCCAAGTATAAGAAGAAGAGTTTGCCACATGTTTGTCCTCTCTTGGACCTGGTACCCCGGTCACGGCCATCTCCAATTGCAGCAACACCAGAAGCAAGTCCAAGTTCAATGCTCGCTACCAGACGGATGAGCCTAGCTGAACAACAGTTACTCCTTCGGACTCGATAGATCCAGAATCGAACAGCGGCCACTGTTCTCTGACCTAAGCCGGGTTCCCGAAGTTAAGTACAGGTTGTCTTAGTCGATAGGTGTAGTTAACTAGTAGTGTTTATGTTGCATGACTAATTGTGTGTAAATAAAGTACCCTTGACCTTGAACTAACTAACTGGTGTTTGGCTCTTTGATCGATAGTCCGTTGAACCTTGTGGTGGTATCATTTGATACCTGGCGGCTCTAAGCATTAGAATACAGATAACATAGAACATAGAACATAGAAAATACAGCACAGAACAGGCCCTTCGGCCCACGATGTTGTGCCAAACCTTTGTCCTAGATTAATCATAGATTATCATTGAATTTACAGTGCAGAAGGAGGCCACCCGGCCCTTTGAGTCTGCACCGGCTCTTGGAAAGAGCACCCCACCCAAACTCAACACCTTCACCCAACACCAAGGGCAATTTGGACATTAAGGGCAATTTATCATTGGCCAATTCACCTAACCTGCACATCTTTGGATTGTGGGAGGAAACCGGAGCACCCGGAGGAAACCCACGCAGACACGGGGAGGACGTGCAGACTCCGCACAGTCAGTGACCCAAGCCGGAATCGAACCTGGGACCCTGGAGCTGTGAAGCAATTGTGCTATCCACAATGCTACCGTGCTGCCCTTGAGAACAAATAAATCTACACTATATCATTTAACCGTAATCCATGTACCTATCCAATAGCTGCTTGAAGGTCCCTAATGTTTCCGACTCAACTACTTCCACAGGCAGTGCATTCCATGCCCCCACTACTCTCTGGGTAAAGAACCTACCTCTGATATCCCTCCTATATCTTCCACCTTTCACCTTAAATTTATGTCCCCTTGTAATGGTTTGTTCCACCCGGGGAAAAAGTCTCTGACTGTCTACTCTATCTATTCCCCTGATCATCTTATAAACCTCTATCAAGTCGCCCCTCATCCTTCTCCGTTCTAATGAGAAAAGGCCTAGCACCCTCAACCTTTCCTCGTAAGACCTACTCTCCATTCCAGGCAACATCCTGGTAAATCTTCTTTGCACCTTTTCCAAAGCTTCCACATCCTTCCTAAAATGAGGCGACCAGAACTGTACACAGTACTCCAAATGTGGCCTTACCAAAGTTTTGTACAGCTGCATCATCACCTCACGGCTCTTAAATTCAATCCCTCTGTTAATGAACGCGAGCACACCATAGGCCTTCTTCACAGCTCTATCCACTTGAGTGGTAACTTTCAAAGATGTATGAACATAGACCCCAAGATCTCTCTGCTCCTCCACATTGCCAAGAACTCTACCGTTAACCCTGTATTCCGCATTCATATTTGTCCTTCCAAAATGGACAACCTCACACTTTTCAGGGTTAAACTCCATCTGCCACTTCTCAGCCCAGCTCTGCATCCTATCTATGTCTCTTTGCAGCCGACAACAGCCCTCCTTACTATCCACAACTCCACCAATCTTCGTATCATCTGCAAATTTACTGACCCACCCTTCAACTCCCTCATCCAAGTCATTAATGAAAATCACAAACAGCAGAGGACCCAGAACTGATCCCTGCGGTACGCCACTGGTAACTGGGATCCAGGCTGAATATTTGCCATCCACCACCACTCTCTGACTTCTATCGGTTAGCCAGTTCGTTATCCAACTGGCCAAATTTCCCACTATCCCATGCCTCCTTACTTTCTGCATAAGCCTACCATGGGGAACTTTATCAAATGCCTTACTAAAATCCATGTACACTACATCCACTGCTTTACCTTCATCCACATGCTTGGTCACCTCCTCAAAGAATTCAATAAGATTTGTAAGGCAAGACCTACCCCTCACAAATCCGTGCTGACTATCCCTAATCAAGCAGTGTCTTTCCAGATGCTCAGAAATCCTATCCTTCAGTACCCTTTCCATTACTTTGCCTACCACCGAAGAAAGACTAACTGGCCTGTAATTCCCAGGGTTATCCCTAGTCCCTTTTTTGAACAGGGGCACGACATTCGCCACTCTCCAATCCCCTGGTACCACCCCTGTTGACAGTGAGGACGAAAAGATCATTGCCAACGGCTCTGCAATTTCATCTCTTGCTTCCCATAGAATCCTTGGATATATCCCGTCAGGCCCGGGGGACTTGTCTATCCTCAAGTTTTTCAAAATGCCCAACACATCTTCCTTCCTAACAAGTATTTCCTCGAGCTTACCAATCTGTTTCACACTGTCCTCTCCAACAATATCGCCCCTCTCATTTGTAAATACAGAAGAAAAGTACTCGTTCAAGACCTCTCCTATCTCTTCAGACTCAATACACAATCTCCCGCTACTGTCCTTGATCGGACCTACCCTCGCTCTAGTCATTCTCATATTTCTCACATATGTGTAAAAGGCCTTGGGGTTTTCCTTGATCCTACCCGCCAAAGATTGTTCATGCCCTCTCTTAGCTCTCCGAATCCCTTTCTTCAGTTCCCTCCTGGCTATCTTGTATCCCTCCAATGCCCTGTCTGAACCTTGTTTCCTCAGCCTTACATAAGTCACCTTTTTCCTCTTAACAAGACATTCAACCTCTCTTGTCAACCATGGTTCCCTCACTCGACCATCTCTTCCCTGCCTGACAGGGACATACATATCAAGGACACGTAGCACCTGTTCCTTGAACAAGTTCCACATTTCATTTGTGTCCTTCCCTGCCAGCCTATGTTCCCAACTTATGCACTTCAATTCTTGTCTGACAACATCGTATTTACCCTTCCCCCAATTGTAAACCTTGCCCTGTTGCACGTACCTATCCCTCTCCATTACTAAAGTGAAAGTCACAGAATTGTGGTCACTATCTCCAAAATGCTCCCCCACTAACAAATCTATCACTTGCCCTGGCTCATTACCCAGTACTAAATCCAATATTGCCCCTCCTCTGGTCGGACAGTCTACATACTGCGTTAGAAAAGCTTCCTGGACACACTGCACAAACACCACCCCATCCAAACTATTTGATCTAAAGAGTTTCCACTCAATATTTGGGAAGTTAAAGTCGCCCATGACTACTACCCTATGACTTCTGCACCTTTCCAAAATCTGTTTCCCAATCTGTTCCTCCACATCTCTGCTACTATTGGGGGGCCTATAGAAAACTCCTAACAAGGTGACTGCTCCTTTCCTATTTCTGACTTCAACCCATACTACCTCAGTAGGCTGATACTCCTCGAACTGCCTTTCTGCAGCTGTTATACTATCTCTAATTAATAATGCCACCCCCCCCACCTCTTTTACCACCCTCCCTAATCTTATTGAAACATCTATAACCAGGGACCTCCAACAACCATTTCTGCCCCTCTTCTATCCAAGTTTCCGTGATGGCCACCACATCGTAGTCCCAAGTACCGATCCATGCCTTAAGTTCACCCACCTTATTCCTGATGCTTCTTGCGTTGAAGTATACACACTTCAACCCCTCTCCGTGCCTGCAAGTACTCTCCTTTGTCAGTGTTCCCTTCCCCACTGCCTCATTACACGCTTTTGCGTCCTGAATATCGGCTACCTTAGTTGCTGGACTACAAATCCGGTTCCCATTCCCCTGCCAAATTAGTTTAAACCCTCCCGAAGAGTACTAGAAAACCTCCCTCCCAGGATATTGGTGCCCCTCTGGTTCAGATGCAACCCGTCCTGCTTGTACAGGTCCCACCTTCCCCAGAATGCGCTCCAATTATCCAAATACCTGAAGCCCTCCCTCCTACACCATTCCTGCAGCCACGTGTTCAACTGCACTCTCTCCCTATTCCTAGCCTCGCTATCACGTGGCACCGGCAACAAACCAGAGATGACAACTCTGTCTGTCCTGGCTTTTAACTTCCAGCCTAACTCCCTAAACTTGTTTATTACCTCCACACCCCTTTTCCTACCTATGTCGTTGGTACCAATGTGCACCACGACTTCTGGCTGCTCACCCTCCCCCTTAAGGATCCTGAAGACACGATCCGAGACATCCCTGGCCCTGGCACCCGGGAGGCAACATACCTTCCATAACATAGAAAGGGCAAACTCACTGATTGCCATAATTGGAACAGAGCCACAGAAAGGACAGAGTAAACGAAGAAAAGGCAACAGTTTCATATAATGAATAGACTACTGTATTTCAGTGCATTTAGCAATAAAAATATAGCAACTAATTAGTTACAGCAAGGTCAATGGCCAGCAGTGGCATGAGAAACCTATTCTCCTGAGGATGCACACGTAGACATGGAATTATTCTTGACGGATGCCAGTCAATCTTAAGTAATGGCCAATGTTTGATTAATAAATCATCCTCCATGTAACAGACATCTATTTGAACAAATCAGGGGGTTGCAACTGAGAATTGGAAACCAATGAGAGCAAATGAGGGATTAGACCAGCGATAAGGATTCCCTTAAAAGTAAGACCTCGTGGTCATGGTTTTGTTCCTGAATTCTTGAATCATCTATCATTTTGTTTGTGTTTAAAGTGATTTATTTATGATTTTATGTTCAATGCTTTTTTTTAAACCATGTGTTTGGACATCAAACAATGTGTTGTTTGATGTGTTGTTTCTAAGTTTTGATTCAACTGTATTCAAGCAAATAATTAGCAATAAAGTTGTATTTTGACACCTCCAATCAACCAGACTATTGACTCTTATTAGAAGATAAAATAAGAGATCCTACAATGGGTAACCAAAAACAGTTCGTGTGATATCAATTATTTTATGCCAGCAAACAGAATTTGAGTGATAAGCTACAGTCAAAGTTGATGAATTTGATCTGGCTGTTGTGAACCAAAGTTAGGGGGCACTTAAGCTACAAGGAGGCGGCAATGAAGCTGCAAAGGGACATAGACCAGCAAAGCGAATAGGAAAGAAAGGAACACACAGGATATAATGTGGTCAAGTGTGATATCATCAAATTTGTTCGAAAGAATGGAAAAGCAGAATTTGTTGTAAAAGGTGAGAGACAAATAAATGCTGGGTTTCAAAAGAGTTTCAACTGGTCTGTTTCAGATTCCCCCTTGTTCTCAGGCAAATCTGCATTGTTTTAAATACGATTGATATTTTTTTTAGCAATCCTACTGTGAGAGCAAGTGACCTTACTTGTGGACTCAGTGTTAGTCAGATCAGAACTCAATTCAAAATCTGTCTCAAAATGTCTGAATGCCTTATCGCCATCCCGAAAAGACAACATCTTCCCAAACTGATCTGAAAACACATCAACTCCACAGGCTGAAATCACATCAACTCCCCAGGCTGAAAAAACATCAACTCCACAGGCTGAAATCACATCAACTCCCCAGGCTGAAATCACATCAACTCCCCAGGCTGAAATCACATCAACTCCCCAGGCTGAAATCACATCAACTCCCCAGGCTGAAATCACATCAACTCCCCAGGCTGAAATCACATCAACTCCCCAGGCTAAAAGCACATCAACTCCCCAGGCTGAAATCGCATCAACTCCCCAGACTGAAATCACCAACTCCCTCGGCTGAAAACACATCAACTCCCCAGGGACTCCCCACCATCAATAACCAGTGCATTAGCCCAAGTTTCTATGATGATCAATTGCACCTCTGGCTCCCCAAAGCTTTTTTGTCTTGCAAAACAAGATTTGTTTGGAAAAACATGACTACTGCAGTCAAACACAGTCTAACCCAGGCTTTTAGCCCTTAAGTTGCCAAATGTTTATAATCCAATAACTCTGAAATCCTTCATTCGTCATAATGGTGAATCTTTGGAATTCTCTCTCCCAGGGCTTGGATGCTCAATCGATCAGTACATTCAACTGAAACGGATTGATTTCCTTAGTGTTCAAAAATCTAAGAATACGGGGTAGGGTGGGAAAGTAGATTTGATGTAGCAGTTCAGCCATGATCTTGTTGAATGGCAGAGCCAGTTCCATGAGACTTATGACTTACTACTGTTCTTGTTTCTTACAATTTTACATTTGGGAAGCTGCATACTGTTTCGAACTTGGTATTGTAAAAAAGATATTAAGAAAATGAAGAACTTACATTTATATTCATGCCCTTGGGACATCCCAGAATATTTTACAACCAACTGATTACTTTTGAAGTGGAGTTGGTATTGAAACATGTGAAGCACAGTATCCAATTTACTCACAACAAAGTTACACAAATACTAAATGAATAGATAATATATTTTGGCTGAGTGAGCTGATAAATAAATGTGAGCCAGGATATTGGAAGAATGAAGAACTACACGCTCTTCTTCAAATAGTAGCATGTGATGTTTTACATTTCACCTACGCCCAGACAGATGAGAATCATAGGATCCCTACAGGGCAGAAGGATGCCATTCGCCTAATTAGGACTGCACCGACCCTCCGAAGGAGCACCCCACCCATGTCCACTCACCATCCACCCCACCCCATCCCTATAACTGAACCTGCACATTCCAGGACACTAACAGGCAATTTAGCCTGGCCAATCCACAAATCTGCACATCTTTGGATTGCAGTAGGAAACCGGAGCACCCAGAGGAAACCCACGCAAATGGGGAGAACATGCAAAATCCACACACAGTTACCCAAGGCCTGAATTGAAACCAGGCCCCTGGCACCGTGAGGTAGTATTTCGAACCACTGTGCCACCATGCTGCCCAGTTTAACTGCTCATCCAAATAGACAGGGTTGCAAGACAGGAAAGAAGAGCTACTAAACTGAGTACAGGACATGTGTGACGTGCAAATTGCTTATAGAATCATAGAGTGGGAAAAGAACAGGATGCTAGTTGGCCCATCATGGTTTTGCCAGCTCTCTACAAGAAAGATTTGGCTCGTTCCAATCTCCTCCCTTTTTGCCGTAGCCCTACACATTTATTCCCGTCAGATAATTGCCCAACTACTTTAAAAAAAAGCCACATTTGAATCTGCCTCCACCGAGTCTTTGGACGGTATGTTTCAGATCCTAACCGCTAACCGCTCAGCATTTCAAAACATTTTTCCACATGTTGCCTTTGATTCTTTTGCCACTCATCTTAAATTGGTGGTCTCTAGCCCTTGACGCTTCTGTCAATTTCCTCCCTATTTACACTGTTTTGAGCCCCTATGGCTTTGAATACTTTGAGAAAAATCTTCTTTCAACCTTCTCCTTTCCAAGTGGAACATCTCCAGCTTCACTAATTTGTTCAAACGGAAGTCACTCACCACCACAGGAATTCTCATAAATCTTTTCTGCAACATTGTAAGTTTTCACATCCTTTCTGAAGCATGCTGCCCAGAATTGGACACAATATCTCACTGAGGCTAAGGCAGAATTTTATACAGATTCACCATAACTTCCATGCTTTCTTCCGCTATTCTAAAGCCAGGGATCCCATAAGCCTGCCCTACCACCTTCAACACTGGATAAAAGCAAATTACTGCGGACGCTGGAATTTGAAACCAAATAGAAAATGCTGGAAAATCTCAGCAGGTCTGGCAGCATCTGTAGGGAAAAAAAAGAGCTAACAAGCTTGACAAAGGGTCATCTGGATTCGAAACGTGAGCTCTTTTCTCTCCCTACAGATGCTGCCAGACCTGCTGTGATTTTCCAGCATTTTCTCTTTGGCTGCCACCTTCAATAATTTGCGCACAAATACCCACAGAACCTGAAGACCATGCACTGCCTTTAGAACTGTACCCTTCATTTCATATTGCTTTTCCTTATTCTTCCAAAAATGAATCACTTCAAACTTCTGTACACACAATTTCATCTTCCACATGTCCATCATTCCACCAGCCTGTCTAAGTCTTCTTAAAATACATCATGAGCCTTCCAAGTTATGCATCATAGAATTTACAGTGCAGAAGGAGGCCATTCGGCCGATCGGGTCTGCACCGGCCCCTGGAAAGAGCACCCTACCCAAGCCCACACTTCCACCCTATCCCCATAACCCCACTTAACCTTTTTGGACACTAAGGGCAATTTAGCATGGCCAATACACCTAACCTGCACATCTTTGGACTGTGGGAGGAAAGCAGAGCACCCGGAGGAAACCCACGCACACACGGGGAGAACGTGCAAACTCAGCACAGACAGTGACCCAAGCCGGGAATCGAACCTGGGACCCTACAGCTGTGAAGCAACTGTGCTAACCACTTTGCTACTGTGCTGCCCATGGTATCATCTGCAAATTTTCAATTGCACCCGACACACCCAAGTCTCTGTCATTAGTATAGATTAATGAGAGTGGTAGTCTAAATATCAAGCCCAGGGGAACCCACTATATATTGCCCTCTAGTTCAAAAAACAGAATAATTCACCACTACTCTGTTTACTGTCATTCAGCCAACTTTGCATTCACACTGCCACTGTCCTTTCAATTCCCATGGGCTTCAATTTTGGTGACATGTTTGTTGCGGAGCACTTGATCAAACGTCTTTTGGAAGTTCCTGTATGGCACATCAACCACCATTAACCTCAACAACCTTCTCAGTTACTTCATCAAAAACTCTAATTAGGTAAGTAAGATTTTCCTCAACAGATGTATTTAATTAATTCACATTTGTCCGAAAGGCTGTTAGTTTTGTCCTGGATTATCATTTCTAAAAGCTTTTCCGACATAAAGGTTAAACTTGGTCTGTAGTTACTGAACTATTCCTTACATCATTTTTTGAACAAGGATGTAACATTTGAGCAGGGACGTCTTGATGCAACACCTGGAATACGGTCTGCAGTTTTGGTCTCCTTATCTGAGGAAGGACGTTCTTGCTCGAGAGGGAATGAAAAGGTTTACCAGACCGATTCCTGGATGGCGGGACGGATGTATGAGGAGAGATTGAATCGGTTAGGATTGTATTCGCTGAAGTTCAGAAGAATGAGGGGGGGATCGCATAAGAACCTATAAAATTCAAACAGGACTGGACAGGGCAGATGCGGGAAGGATGTTCCCGATGGGAGGGTGTCCAGAACCAGAGGTCACAGTGTGAGGATATGGGGTAGAGATGAGGAGAAATATTTTCACCCAGAGAGTGATCGGCCTGTGGAATTCGGTACCACAGGAAGTAGCGGAGGCCAAAACAATCCATGTTTTTAAGAAGCAGTTACTTATAGCACTTAGGTCGAATCAAAGGGTATGGGGATGAAAGTGGGATTAGGCTATTGAGTTGGATGATCAGCCATGATCCAACTGAATGGCGGAGCAGGCTTGAAAGGCCAAATGGCCTCCTCCAATCCTATTTTCTACCTTTCTATGACTTTGGCAGCAACTTCTTACTTGGAAAAGACATATGCAAAGTAGTCAGTCAATCAATGCTTCAGCCATGCCCTCTGCCTCACATCCTCTTTTTGATCCTTCTCAGTCCCACTCCTTTTACCCACTTTTATAATTCATTTCCCTACAGAAGACTTTGGAATTCTGTTGTCTATTGGTTGCCAGTCTCACTCTGTTCACTCGCCTTCTGTTGCTCCTAGATCCTCAGTAAACTTTCTATATTCAGTCTGGTTCTCAATTTTATTATCAATCTGACACCTGTCATAAACTTCAAAACCAAAAAGGACGGTAAGGATTGAAGACTCAGTTTTTTTTTCTGTCCTATCAGAAGTTCATAAATAAGTGGCCAGAATGCCAAATAAATGTAATGAATGGGTAATTCAGCCTTTAAAAAAAAAAGTGAATGGGTGATAAACATATAAAGCAGCAAGAATTATGGAACAATGACGAGGTTTAAAAATGGATCAAATAAGTCCCCATAAGCAAATAGAACTCAGGGAAATTAGATTCAGAAATTCATCAGAGCAATTTTGAGGGACGGTGATGGGGAGGTGAGATGAAGCAATGGTCCACTTTGGTTTGAAGTAGATTTAAATATTCCTGTAAAGTGAATTGTTACTAACTATCCAGTTGGTTCAATTGCTCTGTTTTATTACCTTTGCTCTCGAGTCGCTGGGTATCTTTATGATACCGCCACGAGGTTCAAGTCCGAGTAATGATCAATAACTCAATACACCGATTAGTAAGATTCAAATCAAAGCACATTTATTATACACAGTAATCGCTACTCATGCACAAATTCTACGTCTAAGCTACTTCTATAACTAACAGGCCTATACTTAACTTCGGACTGGCCCACCAGGTCAGGGGAACAAATGGCCTTTCGTTCGGGTTCTGAGTCTGCGGGATTCGAAGTTGGTACGGATTGGTAGCTAGGAGCGCCTATCTCGTAGCGAGTGTTGAATTAAGACTTACTTCTGTCGGCGGTCACTGCACCGGTCACGGTCAATGTTGGTTCGTGTTGCTGGGTGTCCCGGGCAGGACGAAGAGAGAGAGCTGAAGAGAGCTGATGAGAGCTGAAGAGGGCTGAAGAGAGCCCGATGTGAACTTGAGGGTTAACTCTTATAGTCCCCAGGGGTTTCCCGCCTTTGTCCCAATCGCTTGGTTCGATTTCTCCAATACTGGAGCGGTTCCCTGATCGATGGGCGGTCTTGAGGTGCTCGTTCACCTCCTTTGTGTTGGCTCCTGCTGGCGCCGGGGAATCTGGCTTTGCTTTGTGTGTCCCAAATGTTACTTATTGTTCCCGGGGATTGCTCATCAGTATGTAGATGGCTGCTACATTGTTATGCTGATGGTCGCTGGTATCGATGTTGTCTGGCCTTTTGCAGAGTTAAATACACAGCAAACCTGCACCTGCTGGTTTCTGTCTATGTTGGCTGACTTTCCCATCAGCCTTTGCCGTTCGCCATTTTAAATCGGGAATTGACCAATTTAGGTGGCTACAGAATCTTACAGGGCCATCAATTCAAAATACTAAATGATGATTATATAGTGCTGATTCTGCAAGAACATGCGTTAATGTAAACAAAAATTTAAGCCTTACATAATTTTTGTTAAAGATCTAACTACCTAAAATAAATTCTATAAACTGATGTCATGACAAGTTGGAGGATTTACTAAAGTCTGATGACAGAAAGGGAAGTGAGTGAGTATCAGGGAGTACCTGCCATATACAAAACTTCAGTATAGAAAGAAGAGAATATTCCTGAATCTGGTAAATGCAAATGTTGCACATGAATTGTTAGTATTAATTTTATGCCAAGCGGAGAAACAAATAATTTTTTTTTTTAAATCACGATTTCAAGTGCTATCTATTTTCTAACATCAAGCATGTTGTTGGTACTTTTTCCACGTTAAAAGATACCCAAAAACATAGTCATGGTATTTGGTACGTAACAAAGAGCAGCTCCAGGTTCATTTTACCAAACTATTTTATATTACTTATTCAGGACATCAAAAGTTTGAGATACATTTTTAAAAAAATTAAATATTTACCAAAAACAAAAGGTAACTTGTTTGCATTTTAACCAAACGAAAGAATTAAATAAAAACCAACTGCAGAAAAAATTAGTGCTTTTGAGCAGCAAAAGCTACAAATGTTGATATTAACATTTGTACAACTTAGTACATACAAGGAATGATAATCTTATAAAAATAATCAAATTTTATTCACATATGAGTCAGAAATTTGCACGATAACACAAGTCAGTACTGAACTGTTTTCGTGCTGGTATTGAACCAAACTCTACCTCCTTCTTCACATGGACATAAATAATTCCATCAACTACCTGAACAACAGTAGGGCGTGCCCTGTGTTCAGGCCATCAGTAATATCACAATTAACATTGATAATAGATAATGGATGGAATTTACAATGCAGAAGGAGGTCATTCGGCCCATCGAGTCAGCACCAGCCCTTGTAAAGAGCACCCCACTGAAGCCCACGCCTCCACCCTAGCCCCATAACCCGACCTAACCTTTTGGACACAAGGGGCAATTTAGCATGTCCAATTCACCTAACCTGCACATCTTTGTACTGTGGGAGGAAACCAGGGCACCCGAAGGAAACCCACGCAGACACGGGGAGAAAGTGCAAACTCCACACAGTCACCCGAGGCCGGAATTGAACCTGGAACTGTGAGGCAACAGTGCTAACCACTGCGCCGCTGTGATAAAACCTTCAAGCCTACTTGAGAACACCAAAGAGCGTGCAACAATGATTGCATTTACGATGATGCTACATTTCAGAATTCTGGGTCTGCAGTTCAGCATGTGACAAGTACACAACCTCTAATGAATTTACCTTGTAGCTCTCCACTCTTGCTGTACAGCTCCCGTCTTTGCTCACGCAGATATGCGCTCATACTGATAGCGTGTGAAGATGACTCAAACCTGCAATCAAACAAAGTCTATTGAAGGATGTGCAAGTTATGTTCTATGCGTCTGAACAAATGTTAAGTGATCAATATTAATATGCTTTCGAATCGGAAATATTGCACATCAAGTTCATATTATGCAACTGGTGTTAAAAATTCAGTGAGAGGAGAGATGTGCTGGTGACCATATTTTCACAAGACCAGAGAAGTCAAAAAAAGCTTACTTTTTTTTTAAATCAAAGGTTTAAAGCGAACCGAGACAAGTATGTCATTCCATAAATTTAAAAATGTGGACCAAGATCAAGAGAAAGGGTTGCTGGAACATGGAGTGCTCTGTCACAGGAAGTCAGGGCAGACGCCATTTCAACTTTGAAGAAAAAAAGTGGAAAAAGGCTTGAAGTAGAGGAGAAGAAGATAAGGCCCTGGTAAGTGAACAGGGCAATGGGATTTGTGCCAAATTGCTCTATCCAAATGCCAGTCATGTGATGAACAGGACCTGCCAGCGAAGGCTCTGATGTTGGCTGCTACCAGCCCAAGACAAAGAGTTCATACACAATCATAGAACATAGAACAGTACAGCACAGAACAGGCCCTTCGGCCCTCGATGTTGTGCCGAGCATTGTCCGAAACCAAGATCAAGCTATCCCACTCCCTGTCATTCTGGTGTGTTCCATGTGCCTATCCAATAACCGCTTGAAAGTTCCTAAAGTGTCCGACTCCACTATCACAGCAGGCAGTCCATTCCACACCCTAACCACTCTCTGAATAAAGAACCTACCTCGGACATCCCTCCTATATCTCCCACCCTGAACCTTATAGTTATGCCCCCTTGTAACAGCTACATCCACCCGAGGAAATAGTCTCTGAACGTCCACTCTATCTATCCCCCCTCATCATCTTATAAACCTCTATTAAGTCGCCACTCATCCTCCTCCACTCCAAAGAGAAAAGACCTATCTCCCTCAACCTTTCCTCCTACGACCTATCCTGCAAACCAGGCAGCATCCTGGTAAATCTCCTTTGCACCCTTTCCAATGCTAATGGTGGGTCAAAAGACTTTGTTCTATGCTGTAAAAACCTTCAGAGTTAAGTATCCAAGTTGGCAGTAACCACTTTAAGCCAACTGACAGTGAAAAAGAATTGCTCTCTAAACCACCCAAAGTGAATCTCATGAAATAGGGAGTTCCATTTGGGAATGAGTATGTTATTGCAGCACAAGCCAGGGCATACAATTTATTTACTCTGTCAACTCTTTTTTTTAAATACATTTTATTCAAGATTTTTGGCCAAACATAACAGTACGTAGTGTTTCTTTTACACAACAATAAAGCAATATAAATAACAGTGGCCAGTTTTAAGCAAGTAAATAAATAATATATAAACAAAAATAAAACTGAATGGCAACTGCCTTGTCCAAAATAAATACTCTCCAAAAATACAATCCAACAATCCAATATACAATTACCTATAACAACTACCTATACATATTATACATATACAATAACATCTCTGAGAGTCCGTTCGATTCCTCCCCGCCCCCCCGGGTTGCTGCTGTTGTCTACTTCTTTTCCATTCCCTCTATCTTTCTGTGAGGTAATCGACGAACGGTTGCCACCGCCTGGTGAACCCCTGAGCCGAACCCCTTAACACAAACTTAATCCGTTCTAACTTTATAAACCCTGCCATGTCGTTTATCCAGGTCTCCACACCCAGGGGTTTGGCTTCCTTCCATATTAACAATATCCTGCGCCGGGCTACTAGGGACGCAAAGGCCAAAACATCAGCCTCTCTCGCCTCCTGCACTCCCGGCTCTTCTGCAACCCCAAATATAGCCCACCCCCAGCTTGGTTCGACCCGGACCCCCACCACCTTCGAAAGCACCTTTGCCACCCCCACCCAGAACCCCTGTAGTGCCGGGCATGACCAGAACATGTGGGTGTGATTCGCTGGGTCTCTCGAGCATCTCACACACCTATCCTCTACCCCCAAAAATTTACTGAGCCATGCTCCAGTCATATGCGCTCTGTGTAACACCTTAAATTGTATCAGGCTTAGCCTGGCACACGAGGACGATGAGTTTACCCTACGTAGGGCATCAGCCCACAGCCCCTCCTCAATCTCCTCCCCAGTTCTTCTTCCCATTTCCCTTTTAGTTCATCTACCATAGTCTCCCCTTCGTCCCTCATTTCCCTGTATATGTCCGACACCTTACCATCCCCCACCCATGTCTCTGAGATCACTCTAACCTGCATCTCCTGCGTCGGGAGCTGCGGGAATTCCCTCACCTGTTGCCTCGCAAAAGCCCTCAATTGCATGTACCGAAATGCATTCCCTTGGGGCAACCCATATTTTTCGGTCAGCGCTCCCAGACTCGCAAACGTCCCATCTATAAACCGATCTCTCAGTAGTACTACCCCAGCTCTTTGCCATGCTCCAAATCCCCCATCCATTCTCCCCGGAACGAACTTATGATTGTTTCTTATCGGGGACCGCACCGAAGCTCCCGTCCTTCCCCTATGCCGTCTCCACTGCCCCCAAATTTTCAATGTAGCCACCACCACCGGGCTTGTGGTGTATTTCTTTGGTGAGAACGGTAACGGTGCCGTCACCATTGCTTGTAGGCTAGTCCCCCTGCAGGACACCCTCTCCAATCTCTTCCACGCCGCTCCTTCCCCTTCTCCCATCCACTTACACACCATTGAAACATTGGCGGCCCAGTAGTACTCACTTAGGCTCGGTAGTGCCAGCCCCCCCCCCTGTCCCTACTACGATGCAAGAATTCCCTCCTCACTCTTGGGGTCTTCCCAGCCCACACAAAACTCATAATACTCTTCTCGATTCTTTTGAAAAAAGCCTTTGTGATCACCACCGGGAGGCACTGAAACACAAAAAGGAATCTCGGGAGGACCACCATTTTAACCGCCTGCACCCTACCTGCCAATGACAGGAACACCATGTCCCATCTCTTGAAATCCTCCTCCATCTGTTCCACCAACCGCATTAAATTAAGCCTGTGTAATGTACCCCAATTCTTGGCTATCTGGATCCCCAAGTACCGGAAGTCCCTTGTTACCTTCCTCAACGGTAAATCCTCTATCTCTCTGCTCTGCTCCCCTGGATGCACCACAAACAACTCACTTTTCCCCATGTTCAGTTTATACCCTGAAAAATCCCCAAACTCCCCAAGTATCCGCATTATCTCTGGCATCCCCTCCGCTGGGTCCGCCACATATAGCAACAAATCATCCGCATACAGAGATACCCGGTGTTCTTCTCCCCCCTGAGTACTCCCCTCCACTTCCTGGAACCCCTCAATGCTATGGCCAGGGGTTCAATCGCCAGTGCAAACAATAACGGGGACAGAGGGCATCCCTGCCTCGTCCAGCATTGCAGCTGGTCTTTTTCCTTCTTTAGGAGGAGCGATATCGTTGCCTCTGACATAGTCGGGGGCAGCTGCCCCCTTTCCCTCGCCTCATTAAAGGTTCTCATCAGTAGCGGGGCCAGCAAGTCCAAATATTTCCTATAGAATTCAACTGGGAATCCGTCTGGTCCCGGGGCCTTCCCCGCCTGCATGCTCCCAAACCCTTTCACCACTTCCTCCGTCTCAATCTGTGCTCCCAGTCCCACCCTCTCCTGCTCCTCCACCTTAGGAAATTCCAGCTGATCCAGAAAGCACATCATTCTCTCCTTCCCATCCGGGGGCTGAGCTTCATATAATCTTTCGTAAAATGCCTTGAACACTCCATTCACTCTCTCCGCTCCCCGCTCCATCTCTCCCTCCTCATCTCTCACCCCCTCCTATCTCCCTCGCTGCTCCCCTTTTCCTCAGTTGGTGGGCCAGCAGCCTGCTCGCCTTCTCCCCGTATTCGTACTGTACACCCTGTGCCTTCCTCCATTGTGCCTCTGCATTACCCGTAGTCAACAAGTCAAATTCTACATGTAGCCTTTGCCTTTCCCTGTACAGTCCCTCCTCCGGTGCCTCCGCATATTGTCTGTCCACCCTCAGAAGTTCTTTCAATAACCGCTCCCTTTCCCTACCCTCCTGCTTTCCTTTATGTGCCCTAATAGATATCAGCTCCCCTCTAACCACTGCATTCAGTGCCTCCCAGACCACTCCCACCTGTACCTCCCCATTATCACTGATTTCCAAGTACCTTTCAATACACCCCCTCACCCTTAAACGCACTCCCTCATCCGCCAATAATCCCATGTCCATTCTCCAGGGTGGACGCTGTTGTTTTTCTTCCCCTATCTCCTGGTCCACCCAATGTGGAGCATGATCCGAAATGGCTATAGCCGTGTACTCCGTCCCAGTCACCTTTGGGATCAGTGCCCTTCCCAAAACAAAAAAATCTATTTGTGAATAAACTTTGTGGACATAGGAGAAAAACGAAAACTCCTTACTCCTAGGTCTACTAAATCTCCAGGGGTCTACTCCTCCCATCTGCTCCATAAAGTCCTTAAGCACCCTAGCTGCAGCCGGCCTCCTTCCGGTCCTGGACCTCGATCTGTCCAGCCCTGGGTCCAGCACAGTATTAAAATCTCCACCCATTACCAACTTCCCCACTTCTAGGTCCGGGATTCGTCCTAGCATACGCCTCATAAAGTTGGCATCATCCCAGTTCGGGGCATACACGTTCACTAATACCACCGCCTCCCCTTGCAATTTGCCACTCACCATCACGTATCTGCCCCCACTATCCGCCACTATAGTCTTTGCCTCAAACATTGCCCGCTTCCCCGCTAGTATGGCCACCCACCTGTTTTTTGCGTCTAGCCCCGAATGAAACACCTGCCCCACCCATCCTTTGCGTAGTCTGACCTGGTCTATCAGCTTCAGATGCGTCTCCTGAAGCATAACCACATCTGCCTTAAGTTTCTTTAGGTGTGCGAGTACCCGTGCCCTCTTTATCGGCCCGTTCAGCCCTCTCACATTCCACGTGATCAACCGGGTTGGGGGGCTCTTTCCCCCCCCCCCCCCCCCTTGACGACTAGCCATCTCCTTTTTCAATCCAGCTCCTCACCCGGTTCCCACGTAGCCGTATCTCCCCCAAGCGGCGCCCCCCCGCCCCGACCACCCCCCCCCCCCCACATACCAGCTCCCCCTTCTCCCCAGCAGCAGCAACCCAGTTAACACCCCCCCTCCCGCTAGATCCCAAACTAGCGTAATTGCACACCCCATGTTGCTCCCAGAAGTCAGCAAACTCTGGCCGACCTCGGCTTCCCCCCGTGACCTCGGCTCACACTGTGCGAGGCCCCCTCCTTCCTTGTTCCCGCCGTGATTACCATAGCTCGGGAACAAAGCCCACGCTTCCCTTTTGGCCCCGCCCCCAATGGCCGGCGCCCTCAGCTCCTCAACCTCCCTCCCCCCCTCCCCCACGACATGGGGAAGGGAGAAAAGTTACAGGGTCGCAGGATTAACAACTTGGGAAGTCATCTCTTCCCTCTTTTCCCCCCCTTCATCACACATATTCACCCCCCCCCACACTTTTTCCCAAACGTTCTTTTTATGGCCCGCTCACTCCAGTTTCTCCTCGACAATAAATGTCCACGCCTCATCTGCCGTTTCGAAGTAGTGGTGTTTCCCTTGATGCGTGACCCACAGTCTTGCCGGTTGCAGCATTCCAAATTTAATCTTCCGTTTGTGCAGCACCGCCTTGGCCCGATTAAAGCTTGCCCTCCTTCTCGCCACCTCCGCACTCCAATCTTGATATACGCGGATCACCGCGTTCTCCCACCTACTGCTCCGAGTTTTCTTTGCCCATCTGAGGGCCATCTCTCTGTCCTTATATCGGAGAAATCTCACCACGATGGCTCGAGGAATTTCTCCAGCCCTCGGTCTTGGCGCTATAACTCGATAGGCTCCCTCCACCTCCAGCGGACCCGTCGGGGCCTCCGATCCCATTAACGAGTGCAGCATCGTGCTCACATATGCCCCGACGCCCGCCCCTTCTACACCTTCGGGAAGACCAAGAATCCTTAAATTCTTCCTCCTCGCATTATTCTCCAGAACCTCCAGCCTTTCCACACACCTTTTGTGTTGTGCCTCGTGCATCTCCGTTTTCACCACCAGGCCCTAGATGTCGTCCTCATTCTCAGCAGCCTTTGCCTTCACGACCCGAAGCTCCTGTTCCTGGGTCTTTTGCTCCTCCTTTAGCCCCTCAATCGCTTGTAATATCGGGGCCAACAGCACCTTCTTCATCTCCTTTTTGAGTTCTTCCACGCAACGCCGCAGGAACTCTTGTTGGTCAGGGCCCCATATTAAACTGCCTCCTTCCGACGCCATCTTGCTTTGTGCCTGCCTTCCTGGCCGTTGCGCTTGAGGATCCACCGCAATCGGGCCACTTTCCTCTCTTTTTTCCATCTGTGTCCAGGGGGGATTCCCTTCTGGATTCCAGCACAGTGTTTTTTGCAGTTAGAATTGCCGTTGGGGCTCCTATCAAGAGCCCAAATGTCCATTCCACCGGGAGCTGCCGAAACGTGCGACCTAGCTGGTCATCGCCGCACCCGGAAGTCCTACTCTGTCAACTCTTAATGCATATCTGGAATATAGAATACTGGTCATCATAAAAGGTACCTACCAAAACATTACTCTGCCCCTTCTTGAATTACTCCCGATACCCTGTCCCTAGTCAACACCACCTTCTGCAAGTGCAACACCTGACCCTTTTACCTCCACCCGTGCTACCATCCATGCTGTTTACGACTTTCTCCAGGTGAAAAAGTGACACTTTTACTTCTTCCAGTTTAGTGTTCTACATTTGTTGATCACAATTTCTAAACATTGCAGAGGCCAAACAGAAAGGGCGATTGCTTTACAGCACACCTCCATTCAATTCACAGCGTGACCCCAGAGCTTCCAGTCACTTGGCATTATACTTTTCACCCTGCTCCGTCAGTCTTTTACTCTGCACGCAACTCAACATTTCCTTAGATTGCCATCCTGCTGTGGTGGAGAGGCTCAAATGTTCCATTGACCGCAAGAGCAGTGCTGACGGAAATCTTAAGCTCCTAGCAGGATCACACATGACGGTCGGAGGGGAAGAACCAGCCATAGCACAATCCAAACTGAGACCTCAACGGCAGATCAGGATGAAGGCTGCAAAGAAGGAAGATCCCTGTCGTCGAAGTTCCCATGACACTGGAACTGGACCTACCCCTACCCTCTGTCAAGGACTGTGCGTTTGCTGATGTGCAACAGCATACCCACATTAAAAGATGTCCCGCACCAGGCATCTGCTAACAGGAAACTAGCATACCCCCTTCACAGACCAACCCTGTGACAATTAATGAGAGGCGACAGGGACAGGACCATGAGATCTGGAAGTCCCTTGCTTCGGACCAGCACGTAGTCAGTGGAGTTTGATTCAGTCGTCTCACTCTTGGAATAGTTACAAGAGAGCATTTTGAGAGCTTTCTTGACAACTGAACAGCCATTTTCAGGATAAATACTGCTCACCCAGCACGGGAAAAGGGCTGGTGAAGGTACCCGAAAATAGTCAGTTTTAATTTTATTCATTTAGGGATGTGGATGTCGCTGGTTAGGCCAGCATTTATTGCCCATCCCTAGTTGCCCTTCAGAAGGTGGTGGTGAGTTTCCTTCTTCAACCACTGCAGTCCTTCAGGTGCAGGTACATCTATTATGCTATTCGGGAGGGAGTTCCATGGTGTTGCCCCAGCATTTTCCAGTATGCCTGATGTTGCTTCTGGCTTGCCTTCCTGCACTCTTCATTGAACCAGGTGGATCCCCTGGCTTGGTGGTAATGGTGGAGTGGGGTATATGCCGGGCCATGAAGTTGCAGATTGTGATTGAATACAATTCTGCTGCTGATGGGCCACTGCGCCTCATGGAATCCCAGTCTGGAGTTGCTAGATCTGTTCAAAGTCTATCCCATTTAGCACGATGGTAGTGCCACACAACACGATGGAGGGTATCCTCAAAGGAGGGTACCCCCAACCTGGCTGGACAACCGCATCCAGCAGCTCATCTACCGAAGGACAGAAAATCAAAGTTAGACTCAATTTTGGAACCTGGAATGTAAAAGCAGCTGATGGATAATGAGCAAAGCAATCAACCGGAGCAGAGAACTGCGCTTGTTGCCTGTGAACTCAGGCACTTCAACATTGACATCGCTGCCCTCCGAAGAGCAGGCGATGGGAGGCAGAGGGACATTGGCAGTGGTTACACCTTCTGGAGAGGAAAACCAGAGGATCAGCCCAGGACACATGGAATTGATTTCACCATCAAAACCAAACTCATCAACCCACTCTTGGAGCTCCCAGTCAGCATTAACGAGCGCCTCGTGACCCTCATCTGCAATCTGCCATGAACAAACAGGCAACAGTCCAGAGTGCTTTCACTCCCAATCACTGCTGCCAATCATGAGTCCAAAGGCGGTTTCTATTCCACACTAGACACCATACTCTCCAACATCCCTGAGGAAGATAAGATCATCCTCCTTGGGGGCTTCAACTCCAGGGTTGGAAAGGACTCTCAAATCTGGAAAGATATCACTCTCAAATCGGGAAAGAATTCATCAGAATTGAAAGAGTTGGGACTTGCAACTCCAACTTGGTTCTCTTGCATGCCAAATGCGCGCAACACCAGCTGGTCATGTCTAACACTGTCAACGCCACCACCATCCTCAAGAAAGGACACAAAGCCAACTTTGGGAACTAACGAGGATCCTCCTTGCTCTCCATCGCCAGGAAGATGATCGCGCAAATCCTTTTTCGCCACCTTTTCCCAGTCTCTGAAGATATCTTCCAAAAAGCCGGTGTGTCTTCTTACCAAACGTTGGAACAGCGGACCAATGATTTTCACTGCTCGGAAACTCAAACGGAAATGCCAGGAGCAAAATCAACCATGCTTTCTGGCCTTCATCGATCTGACCAATGCTTTTGACCAGTGCTATGAAGGATCCTGTCAAAGGCCGGCTGTCCAGAGAAATTCATTAACATTCTTCAATTCTTCCCCCGCAAGATGTCGGCAACAGTCTTCACCGATGGAAATAAGACAGAAACCTTTGAGGTTAAGTCTGGAGTCAAACAGGGATTTGTCATCGCCCCCAACCTTTTCTCCATTTTCATGACTACCATCCTTCACCTTGCCAAGAGCAAGCTTCCAAGTGGAATGGACATCGTCGACAGGATGGACAGAAAACTTTTCAAACTTAACCGGTTGAAATTCAAGAAGGAAACAACATTGATATCGCACATAGAACTTCAGTATGCAGTTGACATCGACCAAAGAATCAGTCTCAGTCTCAACCTCAAGAAGACTCAAGTCCTTTACCAACCTGCTCCAGGGCAAAATCTGGTCTCTCCCCCCATCAAGATCAACGGAGAAATGCTTCAAAATGTGTAACATTTCACATACGTGGGGAACCACCTTGTATCGAAGGCTGAAACCGATGCGAAGATCCACATCGTATCCAATCGAAGAGCACCTCCTTCAGAAGCCTAAGGATGAGTCTTTGATGACCACGACATCCCGTGCTGACACCAAGATCCTCGTGCATATTGTGGTGATCTTCCCAACTCTTCTTTATGGCTCAAACTTGGACTATGTACAGACGCCATCTCAAGGCCTGGAGGGGAACGATCAACAATGTCGGAGACGGATTCTCCACATCAGCTGGGAGGACAGGCGTATTCACATCAATGTCCTTGAAGGAGCCATGCGCACCAGCATCAAGGCGATGATCATCATGTCCAATCCCACTGAGCCGGCCACGTGCTTAGGATGTCAGAGTTACTACTTCCAAAGCAAATCTTCTTGGCCGCGCTCAAGTAAGGCTTCCAAACAAGGGGAGGGCAAAGGAAGCCCTTCAAAGTCACCCTGATGGCTTACTCAAGAAATACAACATCAGCTTGGGCGGCCCTTGCTCAGAATAGATGCGCTTGGAGGTACCTCCGTTTGAAGGGACACAATTCTTCAAGGACACGCGACAGAAAGAGGAGGCCCGGAAAGGGAGCCTAAAAGAGGAATACCAGCGATCTAGAGTCCAAGGACCAATCCCACTTCGCGGAAACACTTGCCAAGCGTGTGGTTGAAGATGCGGCTGGTGTGAAGATAAACAAAGTGCCAGGATTCCGGTTTCATAGAATCATAGAATTTACAGTGCAGAAGGAGGCCATTTGATCCATCGAGTCTGCACCGGCTCTTGGAAAGAGCACCCTACCCAAGCCCACAACACCACCCTATCCCCATAACCCAGTAAACTCACCCAACACTAAGGGCAATTTTTTTGGACACGAAGGGCAATTTAGCATAGCTAATCCACCTAACCAGCACATCTTTGGACTGTGGGAGGAAACCGGAGCACCCGGAGAAAACCCACGCACACACGGGGAGGACGTGCAGACTCCGCACAGACAGTGACCCAAGCCGGGAATCGAACCTGGGACCTTGGAGCTGTGAAGCAATTGTGCTAACCACTATGCTACCGTGCTGCCCTGTTTCAGTCCTTCCCAATTTTCCTCTCCAAGGCCTTTTTTCGTAAGGTAGATTCGTTAATCTCAGAATTTGTGTGGACAGGGAAGGTGCGAGGGTGAAAGGGGCTCTGTTGCAAAGGCAGAGGCGGGAAGGGGGCTGGCACTCCCGATTTTGTTGCGTCACTATTGGGCAGCGAATGTGGAGAAGGTGAGACGATGCTGGGAGGGGGAATGGACAGAGTGGGTCAGGTTAGAGGAGGAGTCAAGCAAGGGTACGAGCCTGAGGGCTCTGGTGACGGCCTCGCTGCCGCTCGCCCCGAGGAGGTATACGAAGTGTCCGGTGAAGGAGTCGTCTATAAAAATTTGGAATCAGCTGAAGAGGCACTTTAAACTGGGTCACATGTTGGTGATGACTCCAGTGTGGAGTGGACGTGGAAACGATGTTTCCACTAGTAAAAAACACTAGAACCAGAGGGCACAGCCTCAGACTGCAGGGACCATCCTTTAAAACAGCAATGAGGCGGCATTTCTTCAGCCAGAGGCTGAAACTTAAAGGCTTTGTGTTAGAACAAAATTAATGAGTGAACAGCGCAAATTAAGGGGTATGATTTGATGGAAATTACTGAGACATGGTTACACGGAGACCAGGTATGGGAGTTGAATATCTAACTGCAAGGCCTGGCTAGAGTGGACATGGTGAGGATGTTTCCACAAGTAGGAAAAACTAGAACCAAGGGCACAATCTCAGACTGAAGGGACGATCCTTTAAAACGGAGAGGAGGAGGAATTTCTTCAGCCAGAGGGTGGTGAATCTGCGGAACTCTTTGCCGCAGAAGGCTGTGGAGGCCAAATCATGAGTGTCTTTAAGAGAGAGATAGATAGGTTATTTAATAATAAGGGGATCAGGGGTTATGGGGAGAAGGCAGGAGAATGGGGATGAGAAACATATCAGCCATGTTTGAATGGTGGAGCAGACTCAATTGGCCGAATGGCCTAATACTGCTCCTATGTCTGATGGTCTTATGGTGTGGGAATGAGTTTAGATATTGGCAGGTGCGAGACATTGCGCGCAAAGAACTGCCTTTGTTCCCTCAGGTGCCAGAGTATACGCTTTTGGAGAAAATGTTGCTCCTGGTTGAAGTGGGGGGTGAAATGGCAGGGTTGGGGATATGGGTGGTTGGGGGAGCAGGGCACGGCCTTCGTGAAAAGGATCAAGTGGAAGTGAGAGGAGGAGTTGGGAAGGAAGATAGGATGGAGACTTTGGTGCAAAGTAATGTGCAGAGTGAACTGAACCTCCTCCTGCACAAGGATAAGTCTTACACAATTTAAGGTAGTGCACAGGGTCCACATGACCCAGGCCCGGATGAGCGTTTTTTTTTCCGGAGGTAGCGGACGCGTGCAAGAGGTGTGGGAGAGTGTGGGCGAACCATGCCTACATGTTCTTTGGGTGTGAGGAGCTGGAGAACTTTTGGGAGGCGCTGTTTGGGAACTTAGCGAGGATTGTAGGAGTTGAGATGAAGGATAAAGATGGTGGCAATCTTTAGTGTGTCTGAGGTGCCGGAGCTGCTGGAGGGGAAGGGGGCCAGTGTCGTGGCCTTTGCCTCTCTGATTGCCTGGCAATGGATACTTTTGAATTGGAGGTTGGCCATGGTCGGGAGATTTGTACATGTTCCTCGGGTTGGATAAAATCAAATTTCACCTGAGGGGGCTGACCGAGGGCTTTGAGGTACAGTGGAGGCCGTTCATGGCTATATTTGGGGAGTTGTTTGTTGTGGGCAGTGAGGGGGTGTGGAGGGGGGGGGGGGGGGAGGGGAAAGAGAGAGAGAAATGTTCAAACTGTATACTCTGTTGGATGTTAACATTGTGTTATTTTGTTGAATATGTTTGGTACAAAATATATATTTTTTAAAGATGATGCGGCTGGCTCTATGATATAGCCATGCAAGAACCCACAGGACGCATGACCGTAACACGGAGATTCTTAGGCAAATAATCATACTCATCGCCGAAGAAGGTGAAGTATTTTTCAGCCTTTTGACTCAACATCTGAGTTGAGCAATTTTGGATCAGGACCACTGCGCCCATTTTCCAGACAGCAGCTGCTGATCATGATACAGCTTTTCTAATTTTCGGCTCCTTCAGACCCAACTTTTGTTTTCCTTATTGTCCCACATGAGCTCCTTGCCCAGCCACACTGATCCTTCGCTTTGCAATCTCTTCCATCTTCCACGCATTGTGTTGTGCTGTCCTTTCTTCTCCTTATCACTTTCCCGGTCATTGTCTTTGCTGAAGCCCCATTTCATCTCGACGTTTTTGCAATTCTGATGATAGGCCATCAACTTCAAACATAAACTCTGTTTCTCTGTCCACAGTTCTTGCCTGGCCTTCTGAATATTCCCAGCATTTTCTCGTCTATTCAGATTTGCAGAATCCCTGGAATTTTGCTTTTACATTCACCGGTCTTTTTGAAAGTCAACAAGACTGCTATGTGTTTTCAGCATATTTAGCTTTTATTTCACACAACCAGAATTTGCAGCGTTTTTTTCCTAACCGGTTTAGATTTTATGTGTCCCAAAAAAAGTTCATTCTTCTCAAACCATTCATGCTTAATCTGTAAAATATTGCGTTGTGTTTATAATTTGATAGATCACATGGAAGTGACAAAAGTAATATTTTCAATACACATGGGCTTTCAGAACCTGCAAGATTGTTTTAAGCATCAAATCAATAATAACCATTGCTTCTATCATCACCCAAGGGCCCTTTCAAAACCATTTTTATACACAGTTCCCTTGCTATAATACTCACTATTATAATATGCAATTTTTATGATTCCCTTGCCAATAGAAAATTCATCTAAAATACCACTGCCGCTGCAAGCCAGCCTCAAGCAAGATGATTTGTTCATCAATTCTGAAGAGCGAATCTACTGTACAAAAGAGATTCTGTTCCTTCCCAAAACAAAATTCAACCAGTTATTTCAGGACATGCACTGGCCCTTTTTAAACAGAATTGTGGATGTATATACACCACATGGATTACAGTGGCTCAACTCCACCTTTCCATGGGCAATTGGGGATGGGCAATAAATGCTGGTCTTCACAGGGATGTTCATATCCCAAGATCAAAGAATAAAAGAAGAATGTTAATACTGTCTACATCAATAGCAGAGGCAAGATTACAAAATTGTTATTTTCGAAGATAAAGTGCAATTAATCTGTGAAATTAGCCTCACGACAGCTAAACTTATCTTTTTTCACTGTAACCATTGATGAAATTAATGCAAAAGTTAAAAAGGATTAGGTAACCCCGATTCTTAGGTTTTCTCCTGCGACCTCACCGTGGCTGCTTCTGATTTTGTCCTTTAATTCGGCAGAAGAAAATGGTTCAGAGGCTCTTTTGTGGCTATCATTGACATTTCTCCAATTGTGACAAATGGAGGACAGCTTCCCAGTGCTTGGCGAGCCTGACTCACATTTCCTCCACACCAGCACATCAACAACCACAAACTGCAAATGTACAGAAAGGTAATATCCACGAAAGGAAAATGAATCATTTTTAAAAAAACTTTTTCAACTGAGAATATTGAGGGATATCCTTATATTTTCTAAGAAACACACAAAAAATCAAATGAGCTGCATTATTCTTACTTAAAGAGGGACATTTTGGGCCTCTGAGGTCTCTTTTTGGCAAAGAATGCTGCAAAATCACTCCCAGAGCTGGCATAACTGAGCTGTGATGAAGGTTCAGAAGCTGTTCGAGTGTTCTTCACATCCAAGTATTCGGTCAACAGAATCTATGAATGACAAAATGTTAAAAGGAAATATTACCGTAAACAAACTCATGTTAACTTTACAACATAAGTTGTGACTTGTTGCAGAAAGTTTATGTCATTTATTGTTTCTTTCTTATACCTTCCTGCACAATTTATACCAAGGATAAAGATACAAACAAGCCCATACATAGACACCCATTCTGTAGCACTGAAGAGTAGCACTGGGCGGCACAGTGGTTAGTACAGTTGCTTCACAGCTCCAGGGTCCCAGGTTCGATTCCCGGCTTGGGTCACTGCCTGTGCGGACTCTGCAAGTTCTTCCTGTGTCTGCTTGGGTTTCCTCCAGGTGCTCCGGTTTCCTCTCACAGTCCAAACATGTGCAGGTTAGGTGGCTTGGCCATGCTAAATTGCCCTTAGGTTAGGTGGGGTTGCTGGGTTACGGGATAGAGTGGAGGTGTAGGCTTTAGTAGGGTGCTCTCCAAAACCCAGTGCAGACTCGATGGGCTGAATGGCTTCCTTCTGCACTGTAAATGCTATGAGCTCCACAGCAATCTAGTTTACTCTTAAAAGCCATCAGAAATGGCCCAGCAGTGGCGGCATGTGGCGCAGTGGTTAGCACTGGGACTACGGCGCTGAGGACCCGGGTTCAAATCCCGGCCTTGGGTCATTGTCCATGTAGAGTTTGCACATTCTCCCCATGTCTACGTGGGTTTCACCCCCACAACCCAAAGAAGTGTAGGTTAGGTGGATTGGCCATGCTAAATTGCCCCTTAATTGGAAAAAAAAGAAATGGCCCAGCAAGCCAGTCAGTTGTATCAAACTATGAAAAAAATCTAAAAGGAATGAAATCAGAAGGAACAGCCGTCATCAACCCAGGCACTGGAAATGAGAAGACCTCCATGCTATCACCTGGGAACTTGTGCCAAAATTGGGAGCTGTCTCACTGACTAAGCAATGGCCCGGTGTGGTCATACTCACAGAATCATACCTTACAGATAACAATCCAGACACCACCAACACCATCCTATGCAACCGGCAGAACAGACCCAGCAGAGATGGCAGCATAGTTGCGAAGGAGCTGTCCTTGGAGTCCTCAACATTGACTCCGGACCCCTTGAAGTCGCATGGCATCAGGTCAAACATGGGTAAGGAAATCTCCTGCTGATTAGTGGAAGCACTCAGGCTGGCAAAGTGCAGAACGTACTCCGTGTGGGTGAACTCAATGATCATCGCCAAAAGTGACTCAGCAGCACCAGTAGACTGAGCTGTCTGAATCCTAAACAACTCTAGCTGGGAGACTGGGAACTGTCTCGATCCTCTGAATGGTACATGGTAAGGGAACCAACAAGAGGGGAAAACATACTTGACCTCATTCACATCAAACTACATGCGGCAGATGCATCTGTCCATGACAGGATCAGCAGATATCACCATATTCTGTAGATGAAGTTCATTCTTTGCATGAAGGATACCTTCCATAATGTTGTGTGGCAGTGGCACTACCATTGTGCTAAATGGGATAGATTTCCAACAGAATTAGAAGCTCAAAACTGGGCACTGTGGGCCATCAGCAGCAGCAGAATTGTACTTAGACACAATCTGTAACCTCAAGATCTGGCACATCCCCCACTCCACCAATACCACCAAGCCAGGACATCAACCCTGGGTGAATGATGAGTAAAAGGAGGGCATGCCAGGAGCAGCACTAGGCATGCCGAAAAGTGAGGTGTCAACCTCGTCAAGCTACAAAGGGCCACCTGCATGCCAACATCATAGGCAGCAAATGATAGACAGAGCTAAAAGATTCCACAACCAACCAATGAGATCTAAGCTTTGCAGTCCTGCCATATCCAGTCATGAATGGTGATGGACAATTAAATAAATCACTGGAGGAGACCACCACACATATATCCCCACCCTTAATTATAGGGGAGTCCAGTGCATCAGTGCAAAAAAATAAGTCCGAAGCCTTTGTAACAATCTTCAGTCAAAGATGCCATGTGAATGATCCATCTTAGCCTCCTCTGGCGATCCCCAGCATCACAGATGCCAAACTTCGGCCAATTCGATTCACTCCATGTGATATGAAGAAATGGCTGAAAGTGGATACTGCAAAGGCTGTGGGTCCTGGCAACGTTCTGGCAACAGTACTGAAGACGAGGGGCAAGGGGTCAGTCATTTATAAATGGAAATGAGGCACAATCTTTTCATTCAGAGGATTGTGAGACTTTGGAACTCGCGTCCTGAAAAGCAGAGTCTTGGAATTTATTTATGGCAGAGGTGGATAGATTCTTGGTAATCAAGGGGGGTGACAGGATCTCAGCAGTAGGTGGTTTACAGATTTGGGGCGACCTTTAGATCAGTTATGATCTTATTACATGGTGGAGCAAGCACAAAAGGCTGAATGGCCTACCCATGTTCCGTGTTTGTATTTCTGTCCGTAATCCCTCGCAAAACTGGAGTCAGTGGAAAATACGAGAGAAAACTCTCCACTGGTTGGAGTCACCTCTAGCACAAAGGAAGATGGTTGGAGTGGTTGGAGGTCAATGCTCTCAGTTCCAGGACCTCACTGCATGAGTTCCTCAGGGTAGTTGCGTGGGCCCAGCCATCTTTAGATGCTTTATCAATAACCTTCCTTCCATCATGATCAGAAGTGGAGATGTTCACAAATGACTGCACAATGTTCAGCAATAAATGCACAGCCAGCGACAATGAAGTCCATATAATGGGGGGGGGGGGGGGGGGGGGGGGGGGGGGGGGGGGGGGTGTAAAATAATCGATGGCTGAATCCCCTACAATCAAAAACCTGGGGTTCATATAACCAGAATCTGAACTGGACTAGCCATATCTTTGTTTCCTGTTAATTTTCTAGATGATGTGTCAATACATAACTGTTCTTGGTAATGTTCAGCACTGATCTGTAATTCACCTTTTACCAGGTGTACACTGACACCCTTAGAGAGTGAAAAAGGGATGAGGCAACATAAAATTGGAAGCCCTCAAGAGATTGGAGCGATGTTCACGATTTAGCTCATTAACGTGCAAGCAAGCACTGATTGTTATTGAAGGACTGATTTGAGCCTTGATTTTACCTGAAGATGTCTCATAAAAATGCTTGTAACAGGAAATACACCATGGAATGTTCAAACATGCATCAATGCCCCACCTCAACCAAATTCAAATATGCCTCTTGCACAGTTGCCACTGATCCCTTCAGACAGTGTTTCTGTTTTGCTTAAACCTTCGCCTTTCCCAGCTGAGTGGGCTCAAAATCAACACATTGGCAGAAATCTTTTTTTTATTCAAAAAGTAAAATACATTTCCTATTCTCAGCTTGATGGCACAGTGTCACAGCAACTGTGGTCATATTTTTGGCTTATGAGGGCGAGCAATCCTGCAGCTTATGCTGCACCACATATGTTACAATATCATTTTCATAACTGTCATAAGAATGTCGCTTTAAGAAATGTTTGGCTGCTCATGTTACTGCAGTGATGTCAGAGTGTGGGTGGAGCTGAGCTCTGGTTCTGCTTTTTAGTTTCACTTTGAGAAAAGCTTGGGTGTGTCTGTCTTTTTGGTTTCATTTTTCAGTGTGTTGCAGCTGAAGTCAGAAAAAGCAGCTGTATTGTTGAGCTCTCTGCCATGAAGGACTATCTCTTGATCATTTGGTGAATTCAGAATTATACATGTTTTCAGTATTGAATGTAAACCCTGATGTGCTTCTGTTTGAAGGTTTGTAAAGTCTTCTGGGTGTTAAGAGGACAGCATACAGATTACTTAGTGTTGTATCCTTTGGGGGGTTGTATTTGAATTAATGGTTGCTAAGATATTCACTGTTTGTTTTAAAAAGGTTAACTTGAGTTCATAGAATAAACATTGTTTTGCTTTAAAAAATACTTTTCCCTTTCTGAAGTACCACACTTTGTAGAGTGGGCCGTGTGCTCCCCCATACCACAATCTATTAAAAGTTGTGGGTAAGGTGAACTCCATGACACACTTTGGAGTTCTCTAAACCCTGGCCCATAACACAATCAATCTGCAAAGAGCCTGCAAAGAGTCTGCCATCATCATCAGCAGCACCAAAGTTACTGTCTTTCCATACCCAGTCTGAATCCAAACAAAACTAAAGTAATGAAGATCACAGGAATAGAAATTGTGTTCATTACCAATGCAGCATATGACATGGCACTTAAGCGTGCTATCTAATTGTAGATATCAACAGGATGGTCCTTAAAGAATCAAACATCCTTTAGTAAATTTGATCATTTCTGTGACAAGTTTCTATACTGCAAGAACCCACTAGACACTTAGTTTCAAATGCAGAATCTGGTGAGTGCCTTTCAAATGACCACAATAACCTGTTTTGCAGGCTAACACTGCACCAGTTACACATTATTAGGAAATTAACAGAAATATTCTGCTCCATTCTGAAATGATTGTCACAGCTGACTGTACCCAAGCTGTCAGCCTTTGTAGTTGAACAGAGTGAACCTTTGTGAGCAATTCCAACATGAAGGGTATCATACGTGAAACAATGTTGATATACACTGCCCCACTATTTGCCAAAAGTGATCGACCAATACATACATAGCAGGCTCTTCATGGTCTTGCTCAGCTGCATAGCTCAGTACCAAACTAGGCAGTGTGATTGCACAACTGAATTTCAAAGCATTGGTTCAATAATACAGGCTCCAAAGCGATCCAATTCTTTGATCAATTGTTAGAGGGTGCATCTCGGACAAGGCCCAAACTAAAATTGTAAATCAGCTTCCATTTTCTTTAAGCAATTGCTGTACTTGAGTTCCTTAGTATTGCTTTGTAGTCAATATACTTTATAGTTAGTGACAACTTGCTGCTATCTTGTAAAATCTGTGACCTTACATTTAATTAAACGGCAGTGGCTCCTGATAAAGCAATTAAACACATGTGGCTGTAACAGAAAATATTGAACTTCTGTGCAAGTAATCAAATTTCCATGTAAAATGCTATTTGATTATTAAGTACAGGCTTGGAAATTTCAGTGGTCAAATGGAACCCATCTGTTTAGTAAAAAACTAAAAACACAAGGGTCAAAACAGGGCATGGAGTGATGACAAGATTGAGCACCCCTATGAGGAGCTCATCAAATGTGGCCAGAAAGTGTAATTACAAGGCCTGCTTTGAAACAAACCTATTATTTATACCAATTGAAATAAAAATAGCAAATTAAAGCAAGGGATTGAATGCAGGTAGTGATTCAAACAGGCCTCAAAATCCAACTGGTACAACAAATACATCCCTCATTTTTGTTGTTTTTCAAAAATCAAGATGGGAGTGCTTTTACACAATGCAAGTGAGCACGACTGCAGATTTAATTTGCTCATTCAATCAGCTACCCTCTGCAGTACGGAAAAGTCCAGATTTTATTTTGCGCTCTGCTCTGGTGTCATGTAACGAGCAAGGCAAACTCAAATAATGGTTTTCCCAGATCTTTCCGTTACAATGAACCCTTCCCCAAGTTGCAAATAAAACTCCACTAAAAAATTCTAAACTGAACTGAATGAGATAAAAATCAGTTTATCCACCAACGGGCCTTCGCTGGTTCAGGGTGGGTGGCTCAGGGTATTTTTGTTGTTCAGGGTGCTTGAACGGGGACATATGTACATTAGTTTAATAACAAAGCTGTCATATTTATGGTGCAACATAATAAAGCAATGCCCGTGGCTCAAAGCCGAGGGGTGTGGTCCCTTGAATGACTTCCAAATCTCATTACAGCTCAAGGTTTCAATGGCTTCAGTAATCTTGTCCAAGAATTCAACAATTTGTGCATCAATACTTAATTAATTTTACTTTAGTAGTTTTGACCTGTCAGGATGGAGATGATTTGAATCTTGGCACCAGAAGGAAAAATAATATTACCATCGAAAAATATAGCAGTGATTATACTTCAAAAATAACATAATTGGTTGGAAAGCACTGTGGGATGCCCTGAAAATCACTATCAAGGCAAAGTCTTTATTTTTTTTTAAAATACCTCCCTCAAATTGTGCAAGTTAAATAAACAATTAACACACAAATATGTAAGATATGTTAATGCGAATGAAGAAGATGCTGCCCTGGAATATAAAACTGCTCACGTCTGGTCAGGTTCAAATTCATAATTTTTTCCCGAAAGCTCCCACAAAACACTGAAGAGACACATCCTCATAAATGTTCAATTTCAAAAAACTTCAGTTTGCTGGAGGTCCTCCTGTTTGGAATCGGACATACTTGAGGTAATTATGGTGATGGATAGCATGATGTTTCCATGTTCTAATCTAAGGTATTTGTAAAATGAAGTTTTAGCTGTCAAAGTTCCAGACTGCTCATTGTACTTCAAGTTCTTGAACATTTCATTTTGTTCCAACTAATGGTCAATTTGCAGTTTACTACTTATAAAGTCATGGTAAATTGTGCATAAAGTTACCAGAGGTCGACAATAACCTACAATAACCTTTACTAGTGTCACAAGTAGGCTTACATTAACACTGCAATGAAGTTACTGTGAAAATCCCCTTGTCACCACACTTTGGGTACACAGAGGGAGAATTCAAAATGTCCAATTAACCTAATAAGCACGTCTTTCGGGAACTGTGGGAGGAAACCGGAGCACCTGGAAGAAACTCACGCAGACACAGGGAGAACGTGCAGACTTCGCAGACAGTGACCCAAGCCGGCATCGAACCCGTGTCACTGGTGCTGTGAAGCAATAGTGCTAACCACTGTGTTACCGTGCCGCCACAGGGTGAGACAGCGAGAGAGAGAGAGAGAGAGAGCGCAAGAGAGAGAGAGAGCGCAAGAGAGAGAGAGACAGAGAGATTGACAGCAAGAGACAGTGAGAGAGACAGCTCGAGAGACAGAGACAGAGTGAGAGACAGAGCGAGAGAGACAGAGCGAGAGAGCGTGAAAGAGACAGACAGACAGAGGCAGACACACACAGAAAGAAAGAAAGAGACAGAGAGAAAGAGAGGTCATTCCTGGAAAGACTTTCACAGATTTTCAGGTTAAATACACATGTTCGTCAGAAAATAATTCAATTAATCCCAAACTAACAGTTCGAGGTTTTATCAGGATAATTGCTCAAGTCCTCACCTCAGACATATGCTTCGGAAAGCATTTCCCTCTCTGAATATGCTCACTTAACCCTTAGTTATTGAAAGTGCATACTTGCAAGCAAATGAAAACTTTCTACAAGGCATACAAAAGCAGGCAAAAACAGATTATATTTCAAAACCTATTACATTTCTATCCTTCCCCAGTTCTGACAAAGGGTCATCGTTAACCCAAAATTCTAACCCTCTCTCTACACAGATGCTGCCTGATTTGCTGGGTATTTCCAGAATTTTCTCTTTTTATCAAAGTCACACACGATTTGGACAACTTGAGAAGACGGCATGACGTTTTAAATTTATTCTTTCATGGAATTTGGGGGTGACTGGTTAGGCCAGCATTTATACCACACCATGATTGGCCTCAAGGTGGTGATGTTGAGCTACCTTCTTGAACCTCTGTGGTCCATCAGGTGCAGGTGCACCCACCGTGCAGTACAGAAAGAAGCTCCAGGATTTTGATTGAGCAACACTGAAGGAATGACGATAAGAGTTCAAATCAGGATGGCGTGTGGTGCTCCTATGCACATGCTGCCCTTGTCTTTCTAGGTGGGGGATGTTGCGTGTTTGGAAAGTGCTGTCAAAGGAGGCTCGTTGCGCTGCATCTTGCAGATGGCACACATTGCTGCCACCGTTTATGGTGGTAGAAGGGGTGCTGATCAAGCACGATGCTTTGTTTTGGATGGTATAGATCAGTTTCGTCCACCGTGCGGCCAGAGAACTGAATGCGGCTCTCGAAACCCCACTAAGAGACCCACAGGGCCAATTTTAATAACGCCAGTCAAACCGCTAAGTTGGTATGGAAGAATCTGTATCGGCCTGTTCCTCCAATCACAGGCCATTTCTTTCCCATGTTTGCTGCTCAAAGGCTCAATCATGGCCCAGCGAGCCGAGGCTGGAGGTTAGAGGAGTGTAGCTCGGGGAGCAACGGATTGGGGCTGAGGAGCTGAGGGCCAGGGAGCTGGGAAGCTAAGCAGCAGGGCCAGGTAGTCGTTCGCTGGAGAGCGAAAGAGCAGGGGCCAGAGGGGCAGGAGCAAGGCACAGTGAGTGGAGGAGCCAGGGCACTGACCACTGTAGCAGGGGTTCCGGGAAGCAGAGGCGCCCAGGAGTCAGGAGTGGTGTCCAAACACTCGGGAGGAGAGTACGAAACAACAGGAACATGGCTCACTGCTGACTGAATTAGTGAGTGACAGGAGATCGAGCAACGGGGAGGGAGAGAGAGAGGGAGGGTGGTTAAGAGAATATAGGGGACCATGTGCGGGTGAGAGCGCAGTGACAGAATGTATCCATACGTCTGATTCGTGATGCAGGGTTCTTGTTTACCCTCATGTGCACCATCATGCAATAAAAGTAAAGTCACTATAATCCCGGATGACCATAGGCTGCTTTCCCCTTTGAGTAGAGAGTGACTGGTGATGATTTAACCTGAGGATCACCACACCTCAGGCGAGTGGCAAGGTTGAGAAGGTTCATGAATAATCTTAGCCGGTACAGGAATTGAACCCATGTTCTTGGCCTTGCTCTGCATCATGAACCAGCTGTCCAGCCAACTGAGCTGTACCGGCTCCCACCATCATGTACTCTCACCCTCTCTCACTGTGATTGAGTGAGTTGAGCACCCTCAGTCAGGGAGAGAGCCAGAAACACACACACTCACCCCATTACCCAACCTGATTTGTCCAGTTTCTTTACTCAACATCTTGTTTTCATACCTTAGTTTTTGTTTTCAAATTAATATTTAATTCAGTGAGAAATTTAACTTTTCTGAAATTTGCTCATATGAGAAATATTTTGCAATGTGGCTCTCTGTCGTGGAAATCATAATAAAGTCAAATTCCTCGAGGTTCAATTTAAGGAAATTTATTTACACAAATATATTTGCGGAGAGAGAGTGTTCCAGCTGCAAAGCCAGCGCACTGCACTCTGAGATTCGATTGAAGAATGCATATTTTTATAGTCTGAAATAACAGCTTGAAGTAAACAGGCATGTTTATATTAAATAGATGTTGGAAAGTACATAAGCTGAAATACGTAGGATGTATATTCTTGCCCTTGGCCAAAAACAACTCGAGTACACATTGTTATCTTTCAGAGGACAATGCGTTATCATAATAAGGCCGAGACCAGAATATTAAGCAGCATTTTGTTTATGTACCTGACCTACTTATTTCCGTTCAAAAGCAGTGTTGAACTATAGTCAAGCATTTCCCAGCATGCTTCTAAGTTGGCAACTCATTAATTTCCCTTCCACAATTCCCTCCTTGTTGATCTTTTGATCAACACCTTTTAATAAATTATCGTGTTCTCCGTAGAGAAGGGTGGTTGATAATGTAAGGGGAACGGACGTATGACAGTTCCCTGCGTGTTATGAGCCTGGTAGCAAGGAGGCAAGGCGGCTCGGGCTGTTCCCGTGTTAGTACAATAAAAATATCTTGCGCAACATTAAAACAATAACCATACGACAATCAAGATTGCAATGGCGATTATAATCCAGAACACAATCCTCTGTCCTACCATCCAAAGCTAAAGTCCCATCCCTAATTTTCATGTAATCTTGTTACCTCTCTACGAGTGCGATCCTACCAATACCGTCACAGACAGATGTATCTGCGACAGATAGACAGATGAGGCTGAGTTCAAGTAGGTTTTTCCCTCTTGGTGGTTTCTTCACCACCTGCCACAAACCCAATATAGCAACTATGTCCTTTAGGATTCAGCCAGATTGAGCAGTGGAGGTGCCACTGAGCCACTTATGATGACGGACATTGAAGGCCCCACCCACAGTGCATCCTGTTCCCTTATTTCTTGCATTAGGTATCCAAACATAGAAGAAAATTAGTTCATCAGCTGAGCAGGAACACAGAACATACAGTGCAGAAGGAGACCGTTCAGCCTATCGAGTCTGCACCGACCCACTTAAGCCCTCACTTCCACCCTATCCCCTTAACCCAATAACCCCTTCTAACCTTTTTTGGTCACGAAGGGTAATTTAGCATGGCCAATCCACTAACCTGCATGTCTTTGGACTGTGGGAGAAACCGGAGCACCCGGAGGAAACCCACGCAGGCAGGGGGAGAAAGTACAGACTCCACACAGACTGTGACCCAGCGGGGAATCGAACCTGGGACCCTGATGCTATGAAGCCACAGTGCTAACCACTATGCTACCGTATTGCCCTGCTGATTCCTGTGCCACCTTTGACCTGATGCCATAAGACTTCATCGAGTCTGTCGTAAATGTTGAGAGATTCCGGCGCAATTCCCTCCCCACCATATACCACTGTGCCACCACCTCTGGTATGTCTGTCCTGCCTGTGGGACAGGACATTCCCAGGAATAGTCATCGTGGTCTATGGGACATCGTCTGTAAGGTATGATTCCATGGACATGGCATTGTCAGGCTGTTGTTTGACTAGTCTGTGAGACAGCTCACCAAGCTTTGGCACAAGCCCCAGATGCTAGTCAGGAGGACTTTGCAGGGATGAACGGGATGGGCGTGCAGCTATTATTTCCAGTGTATAGGTCGTGCCAGGTGACAAGATAAACGTCAGCTTGATATCCAGGATCTCCAATCAGCACTTATCCTGATCAACTGGTTTAATTGCACAAACTTTCGGACATTGCTCTCCATTCCACCTTGAGCTGTATAGCTTATTTACAAGGGAATTGTGTTAGCATGCCACTCAATTAAAACTACATTATTTAGTTTTGCTGCATTTTGGGCACAGGTTGGATGGGTCCTTTAAAGCCCACTGGAACTGCTTTAGTTTCCTTGGTTTTGCACAGATGGAGTGACTTACACAGATGAAATATTACAGAGGATACCCAGTACCAAAAGTTAGTGCTGAACAGAGAACAACTACTGCGATAAAGAAATAGGTCAATGGTGGAAATGAAACAATTCACCGTCTCTGATCCCAGTAAATTGTCGGGGCAAATGGAAGCCAATCCCCCTCGTTTTCCTTCACAACATTTTGTACTTTTTGCAAATTGGAGATAGGAACACACTGTAGATGAAAAGCATCTTTCTCCTCTACACTTCCTCCTGCAATTTGAATAAGACCAAGAAGAAAGCAGTGATGAATGTCAAGTCTCCAGGCACATGAACTACAAATTATAGAATGCTTGAGACACCTGATTTAAGATGAAAAAGATTAGTTGCTACACTTTGTTATGTGAAGGTTTGATCAAAGCCATCTGACAGCAGGCTTGAGTTTTGAAAGAAGCTTAAGAAATTTTGGCAAAAATTATGTGCTTCATTGAAATCATAAGCCTTTCCTGGCCTATCAAAATTACGTGCTGAAAAAGAATATTTTGTAAATTAAGTTAATGCAAATGCTAATAATACCCATCACACAAACAACTTTATTTAACTGGGGGGAAAAATTCAAACATCAAATGCTTTATGTTGTTTGCTGGAAGTCTTTATCGAATATTTATATTATTTTTCCAAACTCAAGAGCTCAGCACCATTCAAACAGATATTTTGGGCGACTAAGTATCCCAAAACAATGAGGTATTTTTTGTGTGTCATCAGAACATCAGGTAATTATACTCATTATTATAATTTTCTTGAAGAGTCAATCATTCCAGAAAAGTGAGCATCAAATCTCAGCTGCAACTCCAGTGTAGTACTGAGGGAGCACTGTACTCTTGAATGTCTTCTGTTGGACAAGATCTTAAACCAGGTTTATTGAACATGTGGCCAGAGAGCCGAATGTGGCCCTCTATGTGGCCCCCGGAGCCAGTTATCAAAATGCCAGTCAAACAGATAGGTTTGAATGGAAGAATCTGCATGGAGCTGCTCTTCCAAATATCACCCATTTCATTGCCATGCTTCTTGCTCAAACGCACACCAATAAGCCTTTCAGCAGCAAATGTGGGACAGAAACAGTGCAATTGAAGAAGCAGCGAACACCGCAACGATGAGCTTGGGGCTTGGAGAGTCGATAGCTGCGGAACAAAGGAGTCGGGCCCAGCGCCCTGAAGCCTGGGCGGCCGAGAAGCAGGACCCGGGGATCCAAAGGTGGGACCAGACAGCACCAAGGAGTGAGGCTGGGGAGCAGAGGGCTGGGCAGTCAAGAGGCGGGCCGGGCAGTCAAGAGCCGAGCCGGGAAGCCAATGATCAAAGAGCAAAGGAATGTGACTGGGAGCCGAAGGCCTGGAGCAAGTCCCAGGGAGCAGATGAGCCGAGACATGGGCCAAGGGAGCAGGGTGTCAGGAGGTGACTGGGGATCTGGAGCAGGACCCAGGCCCGCCGAAGCAGAACACTCGACAGGGGTAATAGGACTCACTGGCGTCTGAATGAAAGAGACAAGAGATTGCATGAGGGGCAGAAAAGTGAGAGAGAGAGAGCGGGAGAGGAGAGAGAAGAGAGAAGGAGAGGGAGGGAGAGAGGAGAGTGAGGGAGAGGGCGAGAGAGAGAGAGAGAGAGAGAGCAGGAGAGAGAGGGAGAGGGCAGGAGAGAGAGGGAGAAAGTAGGAGGGAGAGGGAGAGAGCAGGAGAGAGCGAGAGAGAACGAGAGAGAGCGAGAGAGAACGAGAGAGAGCGGGAGAGAGCGGGAGAGAATGAGAGAGAGCGAGAGAGAACGAGAGAGAGCGAGAGAGAACGAGAGAGAGCGGGAGAGAGCGGGAGAGAGCGGGAGAGAGCGGGAGAGAGAGGGAGAGAGAGGGAGAGAGAGGGCGAGAGAGGGCGAGAGCGGGTGAGAGCGAGAGCGGGAGAGAGCGAGAGCGGGAGAGAGCGAGAGCGGGAGAGAGCGAGAGCGGGAGAGAGCGAGAGCGGGAGAGAGCGAGAGCGGGAGAGAGCGAGAGCGGGAGAGAGCGAGAGCGGGAGAGAGCGAGAGCGGGAGAGAGCGAGAGCGGGAGAGAGCGAGAGCGGGAGAGAGCGAGAGCGGGAGAGAGCGAGAGCGGGAGAGAGCGAGAGCGGGAGAGAGCGAGAGCGGGAGAGAGCGAGAGCGGGAGAGAGCGAGAGCGGGAGAGAGCGAGAGCGAGAGAGAGCGAGAGCGAGAGAGAGCGAGAGCGAGCGGGCGAGAGCGAGAGAGAGCCAGAGCGAGAGAGCGCGAGAGTCAGAGCGAGAGAGCGCGTGCGGGAGAGAGAGCGAGAGAGAGAGCGATAGTGGGAGCGAGAGAGCGATAGTGGGAGCGAGAGAGAGAGCGATAGTGGGAGCGAGAGGGAGAGCGATAGTGGGAGCGAGAGGGAGAGCGATAGTGGGAGCGCGAGAGTGAGCGATAGTGGGAGCGCGAGAGTGAGCGATAGTGGGAGCGCGAGAGAGAGCGGGAGGGGGAGAGAGCGGGAGGGGGAGAGAGCGGGAGGGGGAGAGAGCGGGAGGGGGAGAGAGCGGGAGGGGGAGAGAGCGGGAGGGGGAGAGAGCGGGAGGGGGAGAGAGCGGGAGGGGGAGAGAGCGGGAGGGGGAGAGAGCGGGAGGGGGAGAGAGCGGGAGGGGGAGAGAGCGGGAGGGGGAGAGAGCGGGAGGGGGAGAGAGCGGGAGGGGGAGAGAGCGGGAGGGGGAGAGAGCGGGAGGGGGAGAGAGCGGGAGGGGGAGAGAGCGGGAGGGGGAGAGAGCGGGAGGGGGAGAGAGCGGGAGGGGGAGAGAGCGGGAGGGGGAGAGAGCGGGAGGGGGAGAGAGCGGGAGGGGGAGAGAGCGGGAGGGGGAGAGAGCGGGAGGGGGAGAGAGCGGGAGGGGGAGAGAGCGGGAGGGGGAGAGAGCGGGAGGGGGAGAGAGCGGGAGGGGGAGAGAGCGGGAGGGGGAGAGAGCGGGAGGGGGAGAGAGCGGGAGGGGGAGAGAGCGGGAGGGGGAGAGAGCGGGAGGGGGAGAGAGCGGGAGGGGGAGAGAGCGGGAGGGGGAGAGAGCGGGAGGGGGAGAGAGCGGGAGGGGGAGAGAGCGGGAGGGGGAGAGCGGGAGGGGGAGAGCGGGAGGGAGAGAGAGAGCGGGAGGAAGAGAGAGAGCGGGAGGAAGAGAGAGAGCGGGAGGGAGAGAGAGAGCGGGAGGGAGAGAGAGAGCGGGAGGGAGAGAGAGAGCGGGAGGGAGAGAGAGAGCGGGAGGGAGAGAGAGAGAGCGGGAGGGAGAGAGAGAGCGGGAGGGAGAGAGAGAGCGGGAGGGAGAGAGAGAGCGGGAGGGAGAGAGAGAGCGGGAGGGAGAGAGCGGGAGGGAGAGAGCGGGAGAAAAGGAGCGGGAGAAAAGGAGCGGGAGAAAAGGAGCGGGAGAAAAGGAGCGGGAGAAAAGGGTCTGCTTGGGTTTCCTCCGGGTGCTCCGGTTTCCTCCCACAAGTCCCACAGCACGTGCTGTTAGGTAATTTGGACATTCTGAATTCTCCCTCAGTTTACCCGAACATGCGCCGGAATGTGGCGACGAGGGGATTTTCACAGCAACTTCATTGCAGTGTTAATGTAGCCTACTTGTGACAATAAAGATTATTGTTATAAAAGGACAGTAACAGCGTTCATACTAAATTGGCTGAAACAGAGAGTGACAGTCAAGGGATATTTTGGGGGCTATAGGAAGGTTAGTAGTGGAGTTCCCTGGGAGTTAGTTTGGGACCGTTGTTTTTACTGATATTGTATTAGTTATCTACTTGGTGTGCAGGGAGCAAGTTCAAAGTTTCTGGACGATACACAACTTGGAAGCATTGTAAACTGTGAGGAGAACACTGCAGAACTGCAATAGGACACAGGAAAGTTAGGGAGTGGGCAGGTAGATGGCAGTTGAAGTTCAATGTGCAAATGCAGATGGTAGGAAGATGATGGACGGACAATATAAAATAAGGGGTACAATTCTTAAGGGGATGCAGGATCAGAGCAAGTGGGTTCATTGATCATTTTAGTTGGCAAGACAGGTGGAGAGCAGTTAATAAAGCAATCAGTATCCCAGGGGATACTATTAATAGGGGCATGGACTATAAAACCAAGGAGGTTATGTTGAACTTATACGAGACACTAGTTAGATCTCAGTTGGAATATTGTGTACAGTTCTGGGGCCACACTATAGGAAGGATGTAAATGGTGTTGGAGAGAATGCAGAAGAGGTTTAGAAGAATGATTCCAGGGATGAGAAATTTCAGTTGTGAGGACAGATTGGAGAATTTTGTACCATTCTCCTCAGAGGGAAGAAGGCTAAGAGGAGATCTAAAAGAGATGTCCAAAATCATGAGGAGGCTGGACAGAGTGGAGAGGGAGAAACTGTTCCTGCTTTTAAAAGGATCAAGAATGAGAGGGTGCATTTTTTTAAGTGATTTGCAAAAGGAAAAACTTTTTCACACGAGGGGTGGTTCAGGTCTGAAATTCACTGCCCGGAAATGTGGAGCAGGCAGGTTGAACCGAGGCAATCAAGAGAGCATCAGATAATTATTTGAATAGAAACAATGCACAAGGTTTCACGGAAACGGCAGAATAGCACTAAGTCATGATGTTCATTTGGAGATAAGGTGCAGACCACAGAACTTCTGTGATTCAGTGCTTTGAGGTGTCCGCTGCAGGTTGCCCAAATCTATGAAGCATATAGGAGTGCAGGGATCATTGCTGCCCAATAAACCAAAAGTATTCTTGGCCATAAAGCCCTTTGGGATGTTCAGTGATAATGAAAGGCGCTATATAAATGCAACATTTTTTTTTTCTTTCACTGCAATTACAACATAAACACTACAACAATGGGACATATTATACATAAATCAAATGGAGTGCCAATTTCAATTCACAAAATTTAAATCTGCCTGCAGCACGGTGGCGCAGTGGTTAGCATAGCTGCCTCATGGTGCCAAGGATCCGGGTTTGATCCCGGCCCCGGGTCACTGTCCGTGTGGAGTTCGCATATTCTCCCAGTGTCTGCCCGGGTCTCACCTCCACAACCAAAAAGATGTGCCGGGTAGGTGGATTGGCCACACTAAATTGACCCTTAATTGGAAAAAAGGAATTGGGTACTCTTAAATTTATAAAAAAAAGAATAAGTATGAAATGCAAATCTGATCAGCCAGAGGGGAATCAAATCAGAATTAGCGGTTGCCTCTCACAGAACAAAAATCAAATTTGGGGGCAATTATCCTGAACTGCTGATGCCAACATCAAACATTTACACTGACATAAAAGAGCGTGTCCCAAAACACTTTATAATGGGAAGATGTTAATATACAAGAAAAACATCAAGGAGGGCAAGCAAAAATCTAAAGGCAGTGTTGAAAAGGGAGGTTTCTGGCAGCTTTTCTAAACAAGAAAAGAGGCAGAAAGTAAAATTTGTGTTTAAAGTGTTAACTGGAGTGAGAACAGGAGAGGGATACAGGTTAGGAAACAAGGGCTTTGAATTATACATGTTTGAGCACAGCAATCTAACAATCAGGAATCCACAGATCACAATTTGGAGAGGCAAAAGTAAAGAAAATTTGGTGTTTCTTTCGTATGTTACCAAAAGCATTAGAGTCCTTGACATATGAAAAAAAAAATCATTTTACTGGAGTTCATTTTTCTATGGGCTGGAAGGTGGCTTTCAAATTGACAGTTCACTTTATCTGAAACTGTGACTGGGCACCAATCATTAAGCATGCTTTTATGTCATGAACATGCAGGATTATTCTCCTGGTATAATTTGCTCAGTATGTAACAGTCAATCTGTTTAACTACGTGGGAAAATGTGCTTAGATTTTCTCATCCCCCTGATTGTCAGAAGAGACCTGGTGATTTATTTCATTATTGAGCTAAAATAAGTTTTTATCTGCTTGTGATTAGAAACCACCAAATTAAATAGTTAGGTGTTGTGTCAACACAGGAAATGAGTGGTTAAAATAATGACTTTTATTTCTTTTAAAAAACAGCCTCTAACATTCTGCAAACTAACTTTTTAAGGTCAAGCTTGTCACAACTTCCGAAGCGAAAAAATGATGGATTATTGATGAGATACTGAAAAGCAAAATAACAATGACATTTAGTGCAAGGGAAACCAATTAAAGTGCATGTTTATTGAAATTCTGCATGGTCCTTTGCAAGGATTGGAAAATTCCCCAAGGTGCTTGCTAATTTTAAAAAAATGTTTCGAATGTCAACTTCTTAAAGCAGTTATACTTCCTCTTCATTTGAAAACAACCATCATCATTATACTGCACATCTAGTTTGAAGACCTATTTTTCATTTTATTTTTTTGGCAAGTTAGACAAGGGTATGGCAACAGAGAGACCTGGGGGTACATGTGAACTAATTGTTCATGGTGGCTGGGCAAATTGAGAAAATGGAATATGGAATATGTGATCCTGAGCATGAAAAGAATGAGGCATCGAGTACAAAAGCAAGGAAGTTATGGTGTACCTTTATAAAAACATTGGTTATAGAGTGCACAGTGGTTAGCACTGCTGCCACGCGGCGCTGAGGACCGGGTTCGATCCCGGCCCTGGGTCACGGTACGTGGGGAGTTTGCACATTCGTTTGCACGTGTCTGTGTGGGTCTCACCCCCACAATCCAAATAGGTGCAGGGTTGGTGGGATTGGCCAGGCTAAATTACCCCTTAATTGGAAAAAAATGTTGGGCACTTTGAAAACACTGGTTAGGCCTGAACTGGAGGTCCCATTCTGGGCACCACACTTTAGAAAGGATGTGATAACTTCAGAAGGGGTGCAGAAAAGATTAATGATAATAGTTCCAAAGATGACTTCAGGTTTGAAGAAGCTATGGCTGTCCTCCTTTGAGAAGGTTGAAAGGAGATTCAAAATTAGGAGGAGGCTCGACAAAGTAGGGAGAAATTATTTCCAATTGCAGAAGGATGGACAACCAGAGGACAGAGAGTTAAAGGGATTTATGGTCGGCACAGTAGCACAATGGACGGCACGGTAGCACAGTGGTTAGCACTGTTACTTCACAGCGCCAGGGACCCGGGTTCGATCCCGGTTTGGGTCACTGTCCGTGCGGAGTCTGCACATTCTCCCTCTGTCTGCGTAGGTTTCCTCCGGGTGCTCCGGTTTCCTCTCAAGTCCTGAAAGACATGCTTGTAAGGTGAATTGGACATTCTGAATTCTCCCTCTGTGTACCCGAACAGGTGCCGGAATGTGGCAACTAGGGAATTTTCACAGTAATGTCATTGCAGTGTTAATGTAAGCCTACTTATGACAATAATAAAGATTATTATTAAAATAAAGAACGATCTCCCCATGTTTGCGTAGGTTTCACCCCCACAACCCAAAGATGTGCAGGCGAGGTGGATTGCCATGCTAAATTGCCCCTTAATTGGAAAAAATGAATTGGGTACTCTTCAATTTATATTTAAAAAATAATAAAGAACGAGAGGCGAGAGAGGAACAGCATCTTTATGCAGCAAGTAGGATCTGGAATTCACTACCTGAATTTGTGATGGAGACAACCAGAAGAGAATTCAACAAGCAACTGAACATACTGTTGGCACTGAGTGCTGAATTTGGTGCATTTGAGTGCTATAGTGAGAGTTTGGTGACTGAGGGAGTATAAGGCTTCATTTTTATCAAAAGTCTAGTCTTTCTTTTATTTAGTTAATTAACTTAAAAGTTGCTGTTTAGTTTAGAAGAAGGTGAATTTTCAATCAGCTTTAAACAAAGCTTCTACTTGTGGGCACTTGCAGCTGGAGCTTGTTAATTAGTTAATTGTATGTTATAACCTGCCTACTTACGATTGACTGGGGACTAATGACTAACCCACAATCCTATGGGAGTATGAACTTCCCCAATGAGGGGGGCGGAGAAACTCCTCGTATAAATAAGCTGGCCAGTTCAGGAACCAGCAGCAAGGAGAAGGTAGCAAGGGAAGTTACTGCTACTGTTATGCATATGTTGTTATAGTAAATAAACGTTATTATTTTGTATCCTTAAAACTCGTGCTGGATTCTTCGTGGCCCTTACAAAACTGGCGACGAGGATGGGATTGTCTCGGCATCGTCCGATTCGGCAGTTTGCGCCCGGTGACCCAGTATTCGTGCGGAATTTTGCTGGTGGTGCCCAATGGGTTCCTGGTGTAATCTTTCGCCAAACGGGCCCTATATCTTACCAAGTGCAAGCCCAGGGTCGTCTCCAGCGAAAACATGTAGACCACGTCCGGTCCAGAAGATTATCCCCTCAAAAGATTCCCCGCCGCCGGAGCTCATTTCAACAGCCGCAAAGACCAGAGACAAGGGAAGGTAGTCCTCAAAATCTTCCACTGGTTGCTCACTCGAAGCCTGCGCAGGTCGTTACGGGACCGAATGGAGATAGAGACGCTGACATGACGGAGGCAGCAGACTCTGACTCCGAGATGGAGACACAGAATACATCAGAGGGGGAATCCTCGGGTCCACAGGCCGTGGAGGTACAACCGCGCCGTTCATCACGGAAGCGCCGGTCTCAGTCTCGTTACACGCCGCCTGATCCAGCGCCGCGTGCAAATGGCGTCCTGCCTGCGGCCAAACAAGTTCGACGCCTTCCTTCGCCGGGGTCTTCGGTGGATTCCTTGGACTTTGGGGGGGAGGGATGTTATAACCTGCCTACTTACGATTGGCTGGGGACTAATGACTATCCCACAATCCTATGGGAGTATGAACTTCCCCAATGAGGGGGGTGGAGAAACTCCTCGTATAAATAAGCTGGCCAGTTCAGGAACCAGCAGGAAGGAGAAGGTAGCAAGGGAAGTTACTGCTACTGTTATGTATATGTTGTTATAGTAAATAAACGTTATTATTTTGTATTCTTAAAACTCGTGCTGGATTCTTCGTGGCCCTTACAAAATTGTATTAGGCCAGTTTTCAGAGGCTAGATCCACAGTATTAAAGTGATCCCCGACAGTGCAGACTTTGTTTGCACTGAGTGCTGAATTTGGTGCATTTGAGTGCTATAGTGAGAGTTTGGTGACTGAGGGAGTGCTGAATTTGGTGCATTTGAGTGCTATAGTGAGAGTTTGGTGACTGAGGGAGTGCTGAATTTGGTGCATTTGAGTGCTATAGTGAGAGTTTGGTGACTGAGGGAGTTAGGTGAGGAGGGAGTAAGGTGCTCTTTTCATTTTGTTTCCTACATTTCCGCAAAGAGTGAGAAGAGAGCCAGGAGTTTACAGAGAGTGCAGCTGACTGGGAGCAGAGTCGGAGGGCGGAGATCCAGTTGGTCCACAGGGCAGCTATATTCTGTATGGTAAGAGGGGATGGAGGCTAGGCCAGTTGCATGCTCCTCCTGTAGGATGTCGGTGGTGAGGGATATCACCGGTGTCCCTGCTGACTATACCTGCGGGAAGTGCACCCAACTCCAGCTCCTCAAAGACCGTGTTCGGGAACTGGAGCTGAAGCTGGATGAACTTCGGATCATCCGGGAGGCAGAGGGGGTGATTGAGAAGAGTTACAGGGAGGTAACCACACCCAAGGTGCAGGACAAGAATAGCTGGGTTACAGTCAGGGGAAAAAAAAAAAACAGGCAGACAGTGCAGGGATCCCTCGTGGCCGTTCCCCTTCAAAACAAGTATACCGTTTTGGATGCTGTTGGGGGGGGGGATGAACTACCGGGGGAAGGCCCTAGCGGCCAGGTCTCTGGCACGGAGTCTGGCTCTGGGGCTCAGAAGGGAAGGGGGGAGAATAGAAAAGCAATAGTTGTCGGAGATTCAATGGTTAGGGGAATAGATAGGAGATTCTGTGGTCGCGAGCGAGACTCCCGGAAGGTATGTTGCCTCCCGGGTGCCAGGGCCAGGGATGTCTCGGATCGTGTCTTCGGGATCCTTAAGGGGGAGGGGGAGCAGCCAGAAGCCGTGGTGCACATTGGTACCAACGACGTAGGTAGGAAAAGGGGTGTGGAGGTAATAAACAAGTTTAGGGAGTTAGGCTGGAAGTTGAAAGCCAGGACAGACAGAGTTGTCATCTCTGGTTTGTTGCCGGTGCCACGTGATAGCGAGGCTAGGAATAGGGAGAGAGTGCAGCTGAACACGTGGCTGCAGGAATGGTGTAGGAGGGAGGGCTTCAGGTATTTGGATAATTCGAGCGCATTCTGGGGAAGGCGGGACCTGTACAAGCAGGACGGGTTGCATCTGAACCAGAGGGGCACCAATATCCTGGGAGGGAGGTTTTCTAGTACTCTTCGGGAGGGTTTAAACTAATTTGGCAGGAGAATGGGGACCGGATTTGTAGTCCAGCAACTAAGGTAGCCGATATTCAGGACGCCAAAGCGTGTAATGAGGCAGTGGGGAAGGGAACACTGACAAAGGAGAGTACTTGCAGGCACGGAGAGGGGTTGAAGTGTGTATACTTCAACGCAAGAAGCATCAGGAATAAGGTGGGTGAACTTAAGGCATGGATCGGTACTTGGGACTACGATGTGGTGGCCATCACGGAAACTTGGATAGAAGAGGGGCAGAAATGGTTGTTGGAGGTCCCTGGTTATAGATGTTTCAATAAGAATAGGGAGGGTGGTAAAAGAGGTGGGGGGGGGGGTAGCATTGTTAATTAGAGATAGTATAACAGATGCAGAAAGGCAGTTCGAGGAGTAACAGCCGACTGAGGCAGTATGGGTTGAAGTCAGAAATAGGAAAGGAGCAGTCACCTTGTTAGGAGTTTTCTATAGGCCCCCCCAATAGTAGCAGAGATGTGGAGGAACAGATTGGGAAACAGATTTTGGAAAGGTGCAGAAGTCACAGGGTAGTAGTCATGGGTGACTTTAACTTCCCAAACATTGAGTGGAAACTCTTTAGATCAAATAGTTTGGATGGGGTGGTGTTGTGCAGTGTGTCCAGGAAGCTTTTCTAACACAGTATGTAGATTGTCCGACCAGAGGAGGGGCAATATTGGATTTAGTACTTGGTAATGAACCAGGGCAAGTGATAGATTTGTTAGTGGGGGAGCATTTTGGAGATAGTGACCACAATTCTGTAACTTTCACTTTCGTAATGGAGAGGGATAGGTGTGTGCAACAGGGCAAGGTTTACAATTGGGGGAAGGGTAAATACGATGTTGTCAGACAAGAATTGAAGTGCATAAGTTGGGAACATAGGCTGTCAGGGAAGGACACAAGTGAAATGTGGAACTTGTTCAAGGAACAGGTACTACGTGACCTTGATATGTATGTCCCTGTCAGGCAGGGAAGAGATGGTCGAGTGAGGGAACCATGGTTGACAAGAGAGGTTGAATGTCTTGTTAAGAGGAAAAAGGAGACTTATGTAAGGCTGAGGAAACAAGGTTCAGATAGGGCATTGGAGGGATACAAGATAGCCAGTAGGGAACTGAAGAAAGGGATTAGGAGAGCGAAGAGAGGGCATGAACAATCTTTGGCGGGTAGGATCAAGGAAAACCCCAAGGCCTTTTACACATATATGTGAAATATGAGAATGACTAGAGCGAGGGTAGGTCCGATCAAGGACAGTAGCGGGAAATTGTATATGGAGTCTAAAGAGATAGGAGAGGTCTTGAACGAATACTTTTCTTCTGTATTTACAAATGAGAGGGGCCATATTGTTGTAGAGGACAGTGTGAAACAGACTGGTAAGCTCGAGGAAATACTTGTTAGGAAGGAAGATGTGTTGGGCATTTTGAAAAACTGGAGGATAGACAAGTCCCCCGTGCCTGAGGGGATATATCCAAGGATTCTATGGGAAGCAAGAGATGAAATTGCAGAGCCGTTGGCAATGATCTTTTCGTCCTCACTGTCAACAGGGGTGGTACCAGGGGATTGGAGAGTGGCGAACGTCGTGCCCCTGTTCAAAAAAGGGAATAGGGATAACCCTGGGAATTACAGGCCAGTTAGTCTTACTTCGGTGGTAGGCAAAGTAATGGAAAGGGTACTGAAGGATAGGATTTCTGAGCATCTGGAAAGACACTGCTTGATTAGGGATAGTCAGCACGGATTTGTGAGGGGTAGATCTTGCCTTACAAGTCTTATTGAATTCTTTGAGGAGGTGACCAAGCATGTGGATGAAGGTAAAGCAGTGGATGTAGTGTACATGGATTTTAGTAAGGCATTTGATAAGGTTCCCCATGGTAGACTTCTGCAGAAAGTAAGGAGGCATGGGATAGTGGGAAATTTGGCCAGTTGGATAACGAACTGGCTAACCGATAGAAGTCAGAGAGTGGTGGTAGATGGCAAATATTCAGCCTGGATCCCAGTTACCAGTGGCGTACCACAGGGATCAGTTCTGGGTCCTCTGCTGTTTGTGATTTTCATTAATGACTTGGATGAGGGAGTTGAAGGGTGGGTCAGTAAATTTGCAGATGACACGAAGATTGGTGGAGTTGTGGATAGTGAGGAGGGCTGTTGTCGGCTGCAAAGAGACATAGATAGGATGCAGAGCTGGGCTGAGAAGTGGCAGATGGAGTTTAACCCTACAAAGTGTGAGGTTGTCCATTTTGGAAGGACAAATATGAATGCGGAATACAGGGTTAACGGTAGAGTTCTTGGCAATGTGGAGGAGCAGAGAGATCTTGGGGTCTATTTTCATACATCTTTGAAAGTTGCCACTCAAGTGGATAGAGCTGTAAAGGCCTATGGTGTGCTAGCGTTCATTAACAGAGGGATTGAATTTAAGAGCCGTGAGGTGATGATGCAGCTGTACACTAATTTGGTAAGGCCACATTTGGGGTACTGTGTACAGTTCTGGTCGCCTCATTTTAGGAAGGATGTGGAAGCTTTGGAAAAGGTGCAAAGGAGATTTACCAGGATGTTGCCTGGAATGGAGAGTAGGTCTTACGAGGAAAGGTTGAGGGTGCTAGGCCTTTTCTCAACAGAACGGAGAAGGATGAGGGGCGACTTGATAGAGGTTTATAAGATGATCAGGGGAATAGATAGAGTAGACAGTCAGAGACTTTTTCCCCGGGTGGAACAAACCATTACAAGGGGACATAAATTTAAGGTGAATGGTGGAAGATATAGGGGGGATGTCAGAGGTAGGTTCTTTACCCAGAGAGTAGTGGGGGCATGGAATGCACTGCCTGTGGAAGTAGTCAAGTCGGAAACATTAGGGACCTTCAAGCAGCTATTGGATAGGTACATGGATTACGGTAAAATGATATAGTGTAGATTTATTTGTTCTTAAGGGCAGCACGGTAGCATTGTGGATAGCACAATTGCTTCACAGCTCCAGGGTCCCAGGTTCAATTCCGGCTTGGGTCACTGTCTGTGTGGAGTCTGCACATCCTCCCTGTGTCTGCGTGGGTTTTCTCCGGGTGCTCCGGTTTCCTCCCACAGTCCAAAGATGTGCAGGTTAGGTGGATTGGCCATGATAAATTGCCCTTAGTGTCCAAAATTGCCCTTAGTGTTGGGTGGAGGTGCTGACCTTGGGTAGGGTGCTCTTTCCAAGAGCCGGTGCAGACTCAATGGGCCGAATGGCCTCCTTCTGCACTGTAAATTCAATGATAATCTAGGACAAAGGTTCGGCACAACATCGTGGGCCGAAGGGCCTGTTCTGTGCTGTATTTTTCTATGTTCTATGTTTTGTACGGTTACAGGTAAAGGGCAGGTAACTGTAGCTAGTTGAAATGCTCTTGAAGAGAGCTGATATGGAATCAAGGGGCAAATGACTTCCTTCTGTGCAGAACCCATTCTATGTTTCTATTTTAAAGTCTGTTTCTCAAAAGCATAACCAAATTTTATCCTCAACACCATTGAAGCACATACTGAAAGTCTTCCATCACTTACCCAAGGCTTGAAGCAGCTGCACCGGCTTTTTTTCATCAATAGCAACACTGTAGGTGTACCTACACCACATGGACGACAGCAGTTCAAGGAGGCAGTCAGCACCACCTTATAGTCAAGGGCAATTTGAGATGGGCAGTGAATACTGGCCGAACCAGCAAAGCCCATACCCACTCAATAAACTTTAAAAACATTGACCAGTTAAAGTAAAGAAAAATGAATTGCACAGGAGAAATTTCACCCCCAGGATGGTATGAAAAATTGCAGCAGGCTTCGCTGTTGAATATGCTAATTGCTATTGGACAACTTTGAGGCTGGAGCAGACTGTTTCCAATCAATTTTCTTGCTTCATTTGAATGCAAGATGAAACTTACTGCCACGTATGTGTGCTGTCACTGTGGTCACTTATTTCCACCTTCATAACATTACAATACCCTGATCCTGCTTCAACTTATCCATGAACTTAAGCTTATGAAAATGTCTGCGGACAGAATGCTAAAACACCAAGTCCCATAAACCCATCACTCCTCTGCTCACTCACTTACATTAACTCCCAATTAAGCAACATCTGATTTTAAAATCGTCATCCTACCTTTCTGAATCTCTGCATGGCCTCACGCCGCCAAACAGTAGTAACATCCTCCAATTCTGACTTCTCAAATATCCATTGGTGGACGTACATTAGAATATTGCACTAAACAGTCCACTTTGATTAACACTCGGTTACTAGTTACAAATCAGAGTGGTGAAATTACAGCACTTAGTCAATATGTGGAGCGAAAGAAAGTCAAAATCAAAACAGAAGCTCAAATAAGTACTCAAAATAAGATTTAAAAAGTACACTTAGGTACAGGATCATATTCATGAAAGAACAATTTTTTTACAATGTCAATACTTTTACACCTAGGTACCAGCTGTGTCCAGTGATAACTAACTAATCGAAGTAAGAAGTCTGACAACATCAGTTGAAAGTCCAACAGGTTTGTTTCAAATCACTAGCTTTCGGAGCACAACTCCTGCATCAGATGAAGGAGCTGTGCTTCGAAAGCTCGTGATTCGAAACAAACCTGTTGGACTTTAACCTGATGTTGTAAGACCTTTTACTATGCTCACCCCAGTCCAACGCTGGCATCTCCACATCATAACTAATCTTTTGCACAGATATTGGCCAAGTTGTTAACCAATGCAACAAGTTTAAAAATAATATTCTTATATTATCACAGAGCATTACTAAGCTGAAAGAGTGTCAATTGCCTTGCAGCTGTCTGGCATCACTAACAGAATTATACAGATGAGGCAGGTCAGAATGATAAGAATTTGCTAGGGTGGGGCAAGGAGCCTTGAAGCTCCATTTCTTAGCATAAAATGCACGTTTGAAAAATACATCAAGGACAGCTTTGGGGGAAAACTAATCAGTAAAGGCAGTGAAATGTCAGCTTGCAAATCTTAACACAGATCTTTTCAACTGAAATGTGATAAAACTGGGTGAAGTAAAGTCAACTCAGCCTTCCGGCAACAGGAGGAACCATACTTTGGCATTCTTTTATTCATACATAATCCAACTTTGGTTTCTCAAATGGTCTTTTTCTTAGTCCATTATAAACTGTATTTGCAAATCTAATCATTTTTAAATACTCCTCAATTTCCTTCAGGGTGACATCAAGATTTCTCCTTCCTGACGCAAGCTTGAAATGCTTGACTAAAGTTAAAGGAGATTTATGTGTCACACAGCACTGCAGCGCGGGGCCACGGCCAATGGGGATTGGGGAGGGGGAGGTACACCAATTAGAGCCTGGTAACTTTGAATTTGTTGATCGGCTCATTCAGCTGGTAATACACATCATCAGGCTCTGATTAGCGGATTCCCCCAGAGAGATGGAAAACAGTGGGCCAGACGGTGAGAGGTGGCGGAAACCTGGAACTGTTCAGATACCTCTCCAAATTGTCTGCTGTGAAGTTTCTTAACATACATTGAGTGAAGCAGCAGGCATGTTTCTGACATTCGGCCCAGCAGCCTGAGGCTAAAGTGAGGTCGTTGGCCTTACATCGGGGCATGAGCCTGCAAAGCCCTCAGTGACGCGAGGAGACGGCGCTGGCCAACAGCCATCGAGGAGCGCAATGGGGTGACACTCTATCTCCCGACCAGGATCGAGGAGGGCAGCAACCAACCAACCAAAGGAGGAAGAGGCCTAGGCAGCCCAGATAAAGTCAGAAACCAGCACCAGCCAGGCAGCCAGCCATGAGCACACATGGCCGTTAATGCTGGGCTATCTGAGCCAGAGATGAGCAGTCAGGCAGTGTGAGGGGCAGGCAAGCGCCGGCGTCATGGTTTTGGTGAGCAGCGGCCAACAGGGCCACACAACCAGAGCCAGAGGCCAGGGGTGAGAGTCAGAGGGCTTGGCAGCAACGAGACCAGCAAGAGCAGAGGCCAGGCCAGAGAACCAGCAGCAGCAGCAGCCAGCCAGGGGCACAAGTGGTCATCAAGGTGCAACTCGGCCACCTAAGCGAGCGGTATGCAAAGGCCAGGCAGGTGCCAGCGTTGTGGTTTTCTGGGAACAACGGGGCGACTTGACAAGAGGCCAGGGCAGCAGCCGGACTAGTGAGGGCGAGTGCAGAGATCAGGCCTGGTGGAAAGCAGCAGCAGCCATTGAGCCACCACTATCACACATGCAAACTTAGGTCGTCAAGGAGAGCAGCTGCAAGGGCGACTCGATCCCCAGGCAAGGGTTGAGGAGGACAAAGAAGCCTGGTCTCGGTCCTGAACACTGACACTAAAGTTCTGGCCAAGGCCCTGGCGAAGCAACGGGAGAGTTATATGCCAGAGGTAGTTGCAGAAGATCAGACCAGGTTTGTCAAGTGCAGACAGCTAACAGTGAACATCAGATGTCTGCTGAACGTGATTATAACCCCACCGCGGGAGGAGACACCAGAAGTATTCATCCCACGAGATGCAGATGAGACCTTCAAATGGAGCTACCTCATGGTGGTACAGGAACAGTTTGGGTTTGGGCCAGAGTTCATCTCGTGGGTGAAACTACTGTACAGCGCTCCCATGACGAGCGTACGGACAAATGCCACCAGCTCTTAATACTTCCGGCTGCATAGAGGCTCGTGGCAGGGATGCCCATTGCTGCCGCTGCTGTTCACCCTGACAATCGAGTTACTAGCTATTGCTCTCAGATCAGCTAAGGGGTGGAGAAGCATCCAAAGGGGAAAGAGAGAGCACAGAGTCTCACTCTGTGCAGATTACCTATTCCTCTATGTCTCAAACCTCCTAGCCGCCAACATGGGTTGAATAACGGAACTCCTAACAGAGTTCAGAGCCTTCTCAGATTACAAACTTAACCTGGGTAAGAGCGAAATCTTGCCCGTGATTCCCCAACAGGGAGAATCAGAGCTGCGGAAGCTACTTTCCAACTGGCCCAAGCCAAATTCCGATACTTGGAAGACCCAAATAGCCCATGACTGGACACTGAACCACAAGCGGAACCTGTCGAGCCTGATGGAGGAGGTGAAGAGACCTGCAGAGGTGGGACTCACTCCGGCTCTCCCAGGCAGGGAGAGTGCAGATGATCAAAATGAACGTGCTGCCAAGATTCCTCTTGCTATTCAGATCCTTCTGGTTCTTTATTCCCAAGGCCTTCTTCTCCACGGTAGATAAAATTAATCATGGCGTTTGTGTGAGTGGGAAAAACACCAGGTTCCGTAAAAGTGTCTTGCAAAGGAGGAATATGGGGTAGCCTGTCTCTGCTGAACCTCCTATTCTACCACTGGGTGGTCGTGCAGAAAGGGTGCAAGGGTGTATCAAAGAGCCAGAGGCAGAATGGGTGCGAATGGAGGAGACCTCCTGTATGGGGACATTCCTCCGAGCACTGGCCACGGCCTCACTCAGTTTCCCCCAGCCAAGTACTCAAGAAATCCGATGGTGGTGGCCATGCAGTACCTGGAACCAGCTCAGGCACAATTTTAATTTTGGTGCACGGTCCTCTTGTGGTCCCCTCCTGAAAAAAACATAAATTCACCCCGGCAACAATATACTCCTCCTTTAACATGTGAAGACAGGACAAAGGGATAGGGACAGTAGGGGACCTGTACGTAGATGGTAGAGTGGCGACCCTGTGGAACTCACAGAAAAGCTCAAACTCCTGAAAGGAATGAGCTTCAATTCCTGCAAATGAGCAACCTCATCCACAAGGAGACAGCAACATTCCCCCAGCGATCCAGACAGACCCAACTGGACAGACTGCTCGCATCAAGTGAGTTAGGGGACGGTAACTGTGACGTCATATACAGGCGACTGCTGGAGGTGAGGGCCCTGCTGGACAAGACACGGGAAAGGTGGGGGGGGGGGGATGTGGGCATGGAATTAGAGGGAGGATTCTGGATTGAAGCTCTGCATAGGGTGATCTCCACCTCCTCATGCACAGGGCTGAGTCTAACGCAGCTAAAAGTTGTGCACAGGGCACACTTGACCGAACACACATGAGCGCGTTCTCCCTGGAAGCGGAAGACAAATGTCAAAAGTGCCACGGAGGCCTGGCAAACCGTTCTGGGTCTGCCCCAAACTTGTTGGGTACTGGACCACCTTTTTGAAGCTATGTCCAGGGTTCTGGGATTAAGGGTGAAGCCATGCCGATGGTTAGAGCTTTTTATGTGGAGAGGCGCAGCCTCAGCCATTTTTTCCGTCATTGTCTGCCGGAGATTTCTGCTCGGCTGGAGATCCACAGTGCCACCCAAGGCCATGGACTGGCTGTCCAACTTGGTAGAATTCCTCAAACTGGAGAAAATAAAGAGGACTGGAAGAAGGCTTAGACCATAAGACCATAAAGACATAGGAGCGGAGGTAAGGCCATTCGGCCCATCGAGTCCACTCCACCATTCAATCATGGCTGATTTCAACTCCATTTACCCGCTCTCTCCATAGCCCTTAATTCCTCGAGAAATCAAGAATTTATCAACTTCTGTCTTAAAGACACTCAACGTCCCGGCCTCCACCACCCTCTGTGGCAATGAATTCCACAGACCCACCACTCTCTGGCTGAAGAAATTTCTCCTCATCTCTGTTCTAAAGTGACTCCCTTTTATTCTAAGGCTGTGCCCCCAGGTCCTAGTCTCCCCTGCTAATGGAAACAACTTCCCTACATCCACCCTATCTAAGCCATTCATTATCTTGTAAGTTTCTATTAGATCTCCCCTCAACCTCCTAAACTCCAATGAATATAATCCCAGGATCCTCAGACGTTCATCGTATGTTAGGCTTACCATTCCTGGGATCATCCGTGTGAATCTCCGCTGGACCCGCTCCAGTGCCAGTATGTCCTTCCTGAGGTGTGGGGCCCAAAATTGCTCACAGTATTCTAAATGGGGCCTAACTAATGCTTTATAAAGCTTCAGAAGTACATCCCTGTTTTTATATTCCAAGCCTCTTGAGATGAATGACAACATTGCATTTGCTTTCTTAATTACGGACTCAACCTGCAAGTTTACCTTTAGAGAATCCTGGACTAGGACTCCCAAGTCCCTTTGCACTTCAGCATTATGAATTTTGTCACCCTTTAGAAAATAATCCATGCCTCTATTCTTTTTTCCAAAGTGCAAGACCTCGCACTTGCCCACGTTGAATTTCATCAGCCATTTCTTGGACCACTCTCCTAAACTGTCTAAATCTTTCTGCAGCCTCCCCACCTCCTCCATACTACCTGCCCCTCCACCTTAGCCAGAATGCCCCCAGTCCCGTCATCTAGATCGTTAATATATAAAGAGAACAGCTGTGGCCCCCAACACTGAACCCTGCAGGCCACCACTCGTCACAATACATGGAAGCAATTCAACAGCGTCTCCGAGCACCTGTTTGCGATCAGCAACTGGGGAGGGTGGGGGGGGGGGGCGCGCACCGAGGGCAGGAGAGAGAAACCCACTGATGCTGCCACGGCAACCAATAGGTTATGCCTCTGCTGTCTCAAACACACCGCTGGTATGTTTTAATACCATGGGGAAATGTGTATCTAGTCAATACCATGGTTGTTGTAGCGAACCATTTGGAGTTTACTGTTGATATGCCTCGCGTTTCTGTATATGTTTCATGCGTGTTCTTCCCTTTTCTTCGTTTGAGATATAAATACAAATGAAAATCAATCAATAAAAATACTTTTTAAAAAGCGCAGAAAAATGATGGCAAGACAAGAGGATGGAGTTAGGCAAAAAGACAGGGTAACACTTTACTTTAAAAGTATTGAGCAGTGCCCAAACAGCACAATCATCCTCAATAACATTCACCAAAAGTCTTGGTGACTTGTCTCATAACTTCGACCTGCCAATTTTCAGAGACAACGCATCGCCTGAAAAAACTTGGAACAAGAAGATGCGAACTCTGAAATGGACGTGAAACTACAAGATACTACTCAGGCTCATTGCCCTGCTGCTGAAGTGAGGGAAGGAACCTACTCTGAAGACATTGCCTGATTGCCAAAACCTGTATTTAAAATATTTTATAATAAATAGAACATAGGTAAAATAGAAAATTTTAGAAAAGAGTGTAAGACCAAAAGCAGTTTTCACGAGTTCCAATTTCCGAGAGTGAAGAAAAATGGCATGACGAAAGGAGAAGTTGGTCGGGTTTTTTTCCGGAAACCTCGAAGGCAGACCAATGTTAAGTTTGCAAATTATTCCCCGACCAGTGAAAGAATACAACCATTTGTTGAGAGGTGCTCTAACTGGCAGAAATATTGGAAGATATGTTGCTGATCATGAAACTTTCAAAAGTCATTATTATGGCTCTATGCGCTTTTGTTCGAAAATTTAAATTATCTGCAAGAATTGATTCTGCGTTATTGGCACAGGTTCAAAAGGAGTTAAAGTGTAGGAAAGTGCTGAGACGTGTTGTTGTCAGTCAAACTGCTGTCTTCCTTAGGATTACCACCAAGAAGACATGATGAGTCATCAGCGTCAAGTCGAAGAGGCAACGTTTTAGCCTGCCTTTGATATCTCAGTGCATTTGACGAGCTTCTCAAAGAGCATTTGAAAAGTTGTCAATATTGTGGCTCAATAAAGACCAACTTTTTCATGCACAGAACCTACAATGACTTCATCACTATAATAGCAAAGCAACTCAGAAACCAATTCACTAATGAAGTGAAACCTGCCAAATGCTAATCCATAATATTTGATTCAACATCAGATGTGAACCATGTGGACCAATTAACATCAGTTTTAAGGTATGTGACCAGCTACAGTGATTGCAGAGCGATTTCTCCTTTTTGTACAGTGACAATCCCACACTTCGGAGTGCTTGGAAACGATTGCTTCGGAAATCATTACAAATTTAGGGCTGGAAATCAAAGATTGTCATGGGCAGAGCTTCAATAATGCTGCAAATACGGCAGGAAAATGTTCAGGTCTGTGTATTATTCATCCCATGCTTTTACAGTTTTGTAGAACCGTTTACTTCAAAGAAGTAATAATAATCTTTATTGTCACAACTAGGCTCACATGAACACTGCAATGAAGTTACTGTGAAAAGCTCCTAGTCGCCACACTCCAGCACCTGTTCAGGTACATGGAGGGAGAATTCAGAATGTCCACATTACCTAACAAGCACGTCGCTGCATAATGATTAAACAACTTTGTTGAATGCTTCAAAATTGTTAACCTAAGTTAGATGTTTTGTCACTGAAGTTAAAAAAGACTATACCTCAGTGAAATCAGAGGCACGAGCACTAACAAAGAATACAGATCCCTCGGAGTATGAAATGCAAACTATACACAGAGTTATTTTTTGATGAAACTATGAACAATTAAATCAGTTTGAAAAGAAAAGATCATTGCCAGGGTTCAGGTTGGCACTGCCAGGCATCTGGACTGGCGGGTAGAGTGTGCTTTCCAGGTAGAGGGTGCATGAAAGAAAGTTTCCGGCCCCCCCCACAAAGGGTGAGGGGGGTGAGGGGGAATGGTCACATAAACGGGGGGATGGGAGGGGGGAGGAAGAAAGATTGGGGCAGCCTTCGCCTTTGAAAGCAACACACCAAAGTTCGCCAGCAGGAAATTCCTTTAAGTGCGGCCATGGCGGAGAGAATCATCCTGAGGCAAAAAAAAATGACTAAGTGCCGTTGGATTGCGGAATGTTTCTCGGCACTGCAGCCGGCGAGAAACACTCCGCTAAACGTGCCGCTTAGCGGACTTTAACTTGAGTGCGCTGACTCGCGCCCTTTATCTATAATTATGTTATTGATGATTCTGTGAACAAAAAGTGTAGAAGAAAAATTAGCTAAATTGCCATGGATTTCAGCAAGAAAACCTGTAAAATCTGTCCCTCTCCCTCTACCAGGTGGCACAGGGTCCCTCCCAAAGTCCATAGATGTGCAGGTTAGGTGGATTGGCCATGCTAAATTGCCCCTTAGTGTCCAAAAGGTTAGCTGGGGTCCTGGGTTACGGGGATAGGGTGGAGGCGTGGGCTGAAGTAGGGTGCTCTTTCCAAGGGCTGGTGCAGACTCGATGGGTTGAATGGCCTCCTTCTGCACGGTAAATTCTATGATTCTGTATTCTCCAGTCTTAATTCTGTCCTCGAAAAGAGAACATAAGCTGGTCTGATCTAATGACTGTTGGTCAAATACAGCCAATTATAACCACGGAGTAAATGCCATCTCCATCACTCTCAATACTGGCCTTAAGAAAGTCTCTTCTCTTCTTCACGAAAGAACGGAATCTTGCCAGATGATTGCAAGTATAGCCACTGACAGGAGACTTGGTTGGACACTCAACTTCATTGGAGTATTTGTTCCTGCGCTGGACTTTTGCTGGCTCATTCTATCCTGCCTGTGCTGTGATGCAGTTTTATCATCGACTAATTTCTCCAGCCCGTTGCTCATCAACCAATTCATGTTTGCTCGCCTCAAGACACACAGATCGCAATATTGACCCACTAAGACAACAGATAGGCTTGGATTTCAATTCATCAATTGCAGTCTTGTTGTCATCAGTTAAAATGCAGTCAGGCGGTTTCGCAGTGAAGGATGGCAGATCATTCTTCTTGCACAGATGAAGCAGTTGGGTTTTTCTATTGCAGGTTCACAAATGACCAAACTTAACAAACTAAATTTCACAATTTGACAGGGAGGAATTCGAACCCCGATGTGTCTCATTGCTCTTGCGGTTGCGTTATAACCACAATTAAGGAATGTATGTTATTTTTTATGCTTTTATTCACCTTGTAATGGAAAATATGGCATGAAGTGTCATTTGAAACATGGAAGTCTGGCAATATCTGGTCTGAGAGAAACACGAGAGGATACAGGGAAAGATCCCACGAAGGGTTAACAGCAGCTGCCAGGAGAGGATTCTAAAATGCAATAGCCTTGGTCAAGCAAGCTTAGCAAACAAAACAAACAGGGTTTTTGTATGAAGCTAAAAACAATGGCTCACACTTTCACTGAAATTAACTATCTCAGTAAGCAGCTGGAAAAGCAAGCATGAGGTTCAGTTGAATTTGGTGACAATTCTAGGTGTGAAATTCTGCTAACACCAAGTAAATTAAAGAAAACTGGAGACTACCAGTCTACGAGAAACATAATTTAAAGCTAAAATCAAAGGCAAAATTATGAGCTGGGGACACAATTGGAAAATAAAACTATAGAAATGATAGGGACCAAGATTCACACCCCTCTTGAAATCAAAGCATTTTGAATATCACAAAGGAACTTTGAACATCACAAAGGAAACAATGTAATCAGAGACCTAAGAGGAGAGGTCATGTCAAAATTAATACTTCGTTCTTTTAGAATGTTCAGATCAAAGATAATTTTTACAATCAAAGTGAAATAAAAGAAACTTTACAATAAAGTCATAAAAACTGAATAACTGTTAGAAAGAGAATATAAACCCAGAGACCACAGCAGGAACTACCAGAACTCAGAAAGAGAGAGAGAAGTAGAGAAGGAACAAGAGAAGCAAGCAGAGTCAGCTTACAGTCAGCTCGGTCATGGGAAAGATAAGACATAGCAGCCGAGCTAAAACAGCTAATACTTCTAAGGAAGTTTATTTTTTATTTATTTTTTAAATTTAAATATATTTATTCAAGTTTTTCAACAAATTTTCACAAAACGCCCCCCCCCCCCCAACAAAAAGAAAGCAACAAGAACACAAGTAGAAATTGTACATTGGATTTGCCCCATATACAGTAACCCCCCATATAACAGTAAAAAGCACAAATAGGGGAAAAAAACCCACCTTAACCCAAACACCACCCCAGGAGAAACCCCCCTCCCTCCCCCCCCCACCCCTGGGCTGCTGCTGCTGACCTCCTCCTAACGCTCCGCAAGATAGCTTAGGAACGGTTGCCACCGCCTGAGGAACCCCTGCACAGACCCTCGCAAGGCAAACTTTATCCTCTCCAGCTTGATGAACCCTGCATGTCATTAATCCAAGCTTCCACACTAGGGGGCTTCGCATCCTTCCATAGTAGCAAAATCCTCCGCCGGGCTACCAGGGACACAAAGGCCAGAATACCGGCCTCTTTCACCTTCTGCACTCCCGGCTCGTCCGATACCCCAAATAATGCTAATCCCCAGCTCGGCGTGACCCGGCCATTCACCACCTTGGACATAGTCCTCGCAAAGCCCCTCCAAAACCCATCCAGTGCCGGGCACGACCAGAACATATGGACGTGATTTGCTGGGCTCCCCGAGCACCTCCCACATCTGTCCTCCACTCCAAAGAACCTACTCAACCTCGCCCCCGACATATGCGCTCTGTGAGTAACCTTGTATTAGACTGAGCCTGGCGCAAGAGGAGGAAGAATTAGCCCTATTCAGGGCATCAGCCGACAAGACCCTCATCTATCTCCTCCCCAAGCTCCTCCTCCCACTTGCCTTTTAACTCCTCCACCGAGGCCCCTTCCTCTTCCTGCAGCTCCTGATAAATCGCCGAAACCTTGCCTTCTCCAACCCATACACCCGAAATCACCCTGTCCTGAATCCCACTTGCCAGAAGCAGCGGGAATACCCTCACCCGCCGCCTCACAAACGCCCTCACTTGCATGTACCTGAAAGCATTTCCCGGGAGTAGCCCAAACTTCTCCTCCAACGCCCCGAGACTCGCAAACATCCCATTGATGAACAGGTCCCCCATTCTTCTAATCCCTGCCCGATGCCAGCTCCGAAACCCCCCATCCATCCTTCCCGGGACGAACCGATGGTTCTCCCGAATCGGGGACCAAACCGAGGCCCCCACCTCGTCCCTGTGTCGCCTCCACTGCCCCCAGATCTTCAATGTCGCCGCCACCAACGAACACGTGGTGCACCTTGTCGGCGAGAGCGGCAGCGGTGCCGTCACCAGCGCCCTCAGGCTCGTGCCCACACAGGATGTCATCTCTAACCTCTTCCACACCGCCCCCTCTCCCTCCATTACCCACTTACGGATCATCGCTACATTGGTTGCCCAATAATAGCCACACAGATTCTGCAGCGCCAGCCCCCCCCGTCCCTGCTACGCTCCAGAAACACCCTCTTCACCCTCGGAATCTTATTCGCCCACACAAATCCCATGATGCTCCTGCTTACCAGTTTGAAAAAGGCCTTGGGGATCAGAATGGGAAGGCACTGGAACACAAAGAGAAACCTCGGAAGGCCCGTCATTTTTACCGACTGCACACTACCCGCCAGTGAGAGAGGCAGCATATCCCATCTTTTAAAGTCCTCCTCCATCTGCTCCACCAACCGCGGCAAATTTAAGCTTGTGCAGGGCCCCCCAACTCCTAGCTACTTGGATCCCCAGGTACCGAAAGCTGCTTTCCGTCCTCTTCAGCGGTAACTCGTCTATCCCCCTTCCCTGGTCCCCTGAGTGCACCACAAAGAGCTCACTCTTGAGTTTATACCCCGAAAATTTCCCAAACTCCCTCAGGATCCGCATGACCTCAGTCATCCCCGCCACTGGATCCGCAACATACAACAACAGGTCATCGGCATACAACGACACCCGGTGTTTCCCTCCCCCCCGGACCAGTCCCCTCCATTTTCTGGACTCCCTCAGTGCCATGGCCAGCGGCTCAATTGCCAGTGCAAACAACAAGGGGGACAGGGGGCACCCCTGTCTCGTCCCCCGGTACAGCCGAAAGTACTCCGACCTCCGCCGGTTCGTAGCCACACTCGCCACCGGGGCTCTATATAGCAGTCTGACCCAACTGATGAACCCCTTCCCGAACCCAAACCTCCGCAACACTTCCCAAAGATATTCCCACTCCACCCGATCAAAGGCCTTCTCCGCGTCCATAGCTGCCACTACCTCCGCTTCCCCCTCCACCGAGAGCATCATAATCATTGAGGAGCCTCCGCACATTTGCATTTAGCTGCCTACCCTTCACGAATCCCGTCTGGTCCTCATGAATCACCCCCGGGACACAGTCCTCAATTCTCGTAGCCAGCACCTTCACCAGCAACTTAGCGTCAACATTGAGAAGTGAAATCGGTCTATACGACCCACAGTGCAATGGATCCTTGTCCCGCTTCAAGATCAAAGAAATCAGCGCCCTGGACATTGTCGGGGGCAAGGTCCCCATCTCCCTCGCCTTATTAAAAGTCCTCACTAGCAACTGGCCCAGCAGGTCCACGTATTTCCTATAAAATTCAACCGGGAACCCATCCGGCCCTGGGGCCTACCCCGCCTGCATGTTCCCCAATCCTTTAGCCAGCTCCTCCAGCCCAATCGGCGCCCCCAAACCAGCCACCTGCTCCTCCTCCACCCTCAGGAACTTCAATATATCTAGGAATCATCGCATCCCCTCCTCCCCCGCTGGGGGCTCAGACCTGTACAGATCCCCCTAGAAGTCCCTAAATACCTTGATTATTCTCACCGCACTCCGCACCGTATTCCCCCCTCTATCCCTAACTCCACCAATCTCCCTCGCTGCCTCCCTCTTACGAAGCTGATGTGCCAGCATCCGATTCGCCTTCTCCCCATACTCATAAACCGCTCCTTGCGCTTTCCTCTACTGTGCCTCTGCTTTCCCCGTGGTCATCAGGTCGAATTCCGTCTGGAGGTTCCGTCGCTCCCTAAGTAGCCCCTCCTCGGGGGGCCTCTACATAACTCCTGTCCACCCTTAAAATCTCCCCCACCAACCTCTCCCTCCCCACTCTCTTCTCCCTGTGGGCCCTAATGGAGATTAGCTCTCCCCTGACCACCGCCTTCAACGCCTCCCAGACTACCCCCACCTGCACCTCCCCGTCGTCATTGGCCTCCAAGTATCTTTCAATACACCCCCGCACCCACCCGTACACCCCCTCATCCACCAACAGTCCCACATCAAGGCGCCACAGCGGGCGCTGGTCCCTCTCCTCCCCCAACTCCAGCCGAGTATTCCGTTCCCTCCACTTGCGGGATTAGCGCCCTACTCAAAATGAAAAAAATCTATCCGGGAGTAGGCTCTATGGACGTGGGAAAAGAAGGAAAATTCCCTGGCCTGTGGCCTGGCAAACCTCCATGGATCCACTCCCCCCATCTGGTCCATAAACCCCCTGAGCACCTTGGCCGCAGCCAGCCTCTTACCCGTCCTGGACCTAGAACCATTATCAAGCTTCCTACCTCCAGATCTGGAATCCGACCCAACATGCGTTTCATAAATCCAGCATCATCCCAATTCGGGGCATATACGTTCACCAGTACCACCTGCACCCCCTGCAACCTACCACTCACCATCACATATCGACCTCCATTATCCGCTACAATGTTCATTGCCTCGAACGACACCCGCTTCCCACCAGTATTGCAAACCCTCTGTTCTTCGCATCCAGCCCTGAATGAAAGACCTGCCCTACCAATCCCTTTCTCAGCCTAATCTGATCTGCCACCTTCAAATGTGTCTCCTGGAGCATAACCACGTCTGCCTTCAGTCCCTTTAAGTGCGCGAACACCGGGGCCCTCTTGACTGGCCCGTTCAGGCCCCTCACATTCCAATTTATCAGCCGGATCAGGGGGCTACTCGCGCCCCCCCCCCCCCCCCCCCCCCCCGCCAACTAGCCATCTCCTTTTCTAGGCCAGCCACGTGCCCGCGCCTCTCGCACCCTCCAGTCCCCAGGCGGCGGACCCTCGCCCCGACCACCTCTCCTACTTCCAGCTCCACTTTGACCATTACAGCAGCAACCCAGTTCCCCCCCTCCCCCCCGCTAGATCCTCATCTAGCCATTTTGCTACCCCAATGACACTCCCGTAAGTCAGCTGACTCCTGCTGACCCCGGTCTCTCCCGCCATTCCATCGACCCCCCAGTGTGAGAATCCCCCCATCCCTTGGCAGTCAGTGTGCGCTCCTCTCCAGCACTGTCCTTCCCCCCCCCCACCCCCCCAGCCCTGCCCCCATCCTTCCCCAGCGCACGAAAAAGCCCGCGCTTTCCGTCTGAGCCGGCCCCGCCTCCTCTGGCGCAGCTCCTTTTTGCGGCCTTACCCCATCCCCGGGCCTCCACCCCCCCTCGTCACCGATGCCCACACTCTCCCACAATCCCCACATCAAATCCATTCACCCAGCCCCACCCAGCACTCAAACAAAAAGAACATTCCCCAAACACAGTAAACACAGTAAACATGCCCCCACAGCAAACCCTCAGTTTGAGTCCAACTTCTTGGCCTGGATAAAGTTCCATGCCTCATCAGGCGTTTCAAAATAGTGGTGCCAATTTTGGAACGTGACCCACAGTCACGCTGGCTGCAGCATCCCGAACTTCACCCCCTTCCGATTGAGAATCGCCTTAGCCCGGTTAAAACCAGCTCTCTTCTTAGCCACCTCCTCACTCCAGTATTGGGAAATATGGATCTCCGTGTTCTCCCACCTGCTGCTCTGTTCTTTTTTGGCCCATCTCAGGACACACTCTCTGTCCATAAAGCGGTGGAACCTCACCACGACAGCCCTTGGCGGCTCGTTGGCCTTGGGTCTCCTTGCTAGGACCCTATGAGCCCCATCCAGCTTCAGGGGCCTCCCGCGCCCATCAGCGAATTGAGCATCGTGCTCATATATGCCCAGGCATCGGGCCCCTCCACTCCTTCAGGGAGACCCAGAATCCGAAGATTCTTCCTCCTCGACCTATTCTCCAGGTCCTCAAATCTTTCCGCCCACCTCCTGTGCAGCGCCTCGTGCGCCTCCACCTTCACCGCCAGGCCCAAAATCTCGTCCTCGTTCTCCGAGGCTTTTTGCCGCACCTCCCGGATCGCCGTCCCTTGGGCCTTCTGGGTCTCCACAAGCTTCTCAATTGCCGCCTTCACTGGCGCCAGCATTTCTGTCTTCAGCTCCGCAAAGCAGCGTTTAAGGAATTCCTGCTGCTCCTGCGACCACTGCACCCACGCTGCTTGGTCTCCACCTGCCGCCATCTTGCTTTTCCTCCCTCGCACTTTCCGCTGCACCAGGATCACTTTTTTAACCGCTCCACTCCTGGTCCAATCCATATAATGTCGGGGAACCTTGCTGTCACCTTCCCACACTGGGAGCCATCGAACAATTGCTGTTGGGGCCCCTCTGAAGAGCCCAAAAGTCCATTCCCGGCAGGAGCTGCCGAACGTGCGACCTACCTAGGCATAGCCACAACCGGAAGACGAGAGTTTAAAGAGGAGGCAGAGTCAGCTCAGAGACAGCCAGCTCTCACAGCTCGGTACATGGGAAAGATAGAGCATAGCAACCGAGCAGAACAGTGAATACATCTAAAGAAGACCAGATTTTAAAAAGAAGACGGATTGTCAACCAACCAGGGGGATCCAGAAGCAAGTTCTTTTTACCTTTCTGTAAAGAAAGTGATTGCAGCTTTTAAAAGAAAAAATATAATAAAATAACTTAATTTAACCTGAAATAGTGGTTATTCCAAAGACTACTTTATTAACTTAGCAATGCGGGACCCAGGATTGATGCTACTAAGTGGTAAGTAGATGAAATCTTCGGTGAAGGTATGGATTATACCAGGGGATAACGTGAAAACATAGTTTGACCTGAATAGCACCCACCGAAGCCTGCAGCGGAGTCAGGGAGTGAGAATCCCTGTTCACCATTTAAAATGTCGGCCCTTTTTGGTCTAGGGGGACTTCTAAAAATCGTGGTGAGTTTTCAACAACCTGCACTCTCAATGAGTTGCATATCTAAACTGAAGTCTCTTTCTCCGCACCTTTCAGCAACTTTGAGTTTATAATCTCATTCATTTTCAACTAAAATGCAATACTTAACATTCACTGCTTTTACCAACTGGTCTGTGTTCATCCGAAATCTCACCGCTCACCACAATTTTAGCAATATATGATGTAGCTCTGTTACTATTGCAACCATTTTAAATTGAATGCTGCACAGAGATTTTAACCTTGATTTTTGTTTAATTGCATCAAAACACATTATTGATCTTCTGTTTTCACCACCTGAAGTCAAACAGCAAATAAATATATTTAACAGTCTATATTGGGAAAACTGTTGCATCCGTGTACTGCTGCACAGATAAAAGCAAAGGAAGCACTCGATGTATCATTCTTTAACAAGAATTTCATCAGGAATATTCGCTGGTAAAGTAATGTGGAAAATTACTAAAGGCTTAGCATAGATAATTATAGAATCCCTGCTGTGCAGAAGGAGGCCATATGGTCCATCAAGTCTGCAACGTTCCTCTGAAAGTACACCCTTTCCCACCCTATCCCTACCTAATCAATGGATACTAAGGGACAATTTAGCATTGCTAATCCACCTAACCTGCACATCTTTGAACTGTGGGAGGAAGCCAAAGCACCTGAAGGAAACCCATGTGCAAAATCCACATGGTCACCCAAGGTCAGAATTGAACCTGGGTCCTATGTGCTGTGATGCAGCAGTGCTAACCACTGTGCCACTGAGACGCAGGCTTGCTTGCATTCACAAGGTAACACCAAGCTCCGTTCCCTGATTTTCAAGCCTGCCATGAATCCCAACCAATTTTTATGATCTGAGTGAGGACAAGTGGGTAGGGAGGGGGAGCAAAGAGAAAGCAAGAGCCCTAGAGTGAGAGGAAGTGAGAGTGAGCGAAAGAGAGGCAAAATTTCTGCAATGTTCTGGTTCTGAGAGAGAGACCGAGTGTGAGAGCGAGAGAGAACTCCATGAGGCTGTACAAACTAATCAAAGCTGCTCTCACTGTTCCTGTGTACAATGAATTTTACTTCTCAATAATTTGATTTGCAACTTGTAGCCCGAGACATAGTCAGTCAGTCATTGGAGGAGTTCCCATGATGTTCCCAGTGTACCTACTGATGACTCAGTGAGGGCATGCAACAACCCAGATTGCACTCAGGCATAGAAAATTAAGCTTTGCCTTTTGAAACTATTCATTGTACTGGGCAGTGTTAAAAACAATGTACAAGTTTAATTTATATTTATATGTTCAGAAACGTGGAACATGGTTTCAGTTTCATTTAGTTTTATTGTGAGCTTGGTGTCAAGAACTCTGGAGATCGTTCCAGCAAAAAGGTCAAGTTTTCTGGATTTAGCTGTATATATGTGCATTTTTTGAAGATTTTACAATCCTTGAAGTGAAGAGATGGGCTACAAAGGGGTTAGTAGTTTAGTGATTTGGGGAAAACAAGAAAGTCGAAAAAAAACTGTGCTATTGCCCACTGACAGGGATCCAGTGGCACAAAGACAGAAAAGTTCAGTATCATAGAATTTGCAGTGCAGAAGGAGGCCATTTGGCCCATCAAGTCTGCACCAGCCCTTGGAAAGGGCACCCCACTTAAGCCCACACGTCCACCCTATTCCATAACCCAGTAACCCCACCTAACCTTTTTGGACATTAAGAGCAATTTAGCATGGCCAATCCACCTAACCTGCACATCTTTGGACTGTGGGAGGAAACCGGAGCACCCGATGGAAACCCACGCATTACGGGGAGAAGATGCAGACTCCGCACAGACAGTGACCCAAGCCAGGAATCGAACCTGGGACCCTGGGGCTGTGAAGCAACAATGCTCACCACTTTGCTACTGTGCCGCCCAGAATGTGTATGTCAGAGAGCGAAGACACAAGTTTGAAGCTCTGTGGTAAGAGGTACTGCAAGGCTGCTGAGGACGGAGTTTAGAGAACTCATGTGTTTGCTCTGCAGCTGAAGTAATAGTGAGTTTATAGAACATAGAACACAGAACAGTACAGCACAGAACAGGCCCTTCGGCCCTCGATGTTGTGCCGAGCATTGTCCGAAAACAAGATCAAGCTATCCCACTTCCTGTCATTCTGGTGTGTTCCATGTGCCTATCCAATAACCGCTTGAAAGTTCGTAAAGTGTCCGACTCCGCTATCACAGCAGGCAGTCCATTCCACACCCTAACCACTCTCTGAATAAAGAACCTACCTCGGACATCCCTCCTATATCTCCCACCCTGAACCTTATAGTTATGCCCCCTTGTAACAGCTACATCCACCCGAGGAAATAGCCTCTGAACGTCCACTCTATCTATCCCCCTCATCATCTTATAAACCTCTGCTAAGTCGCCTCTCATCCTCCTCTGCTCCAAAGAGAAAAGCCCTGGCTCCCTCAACCTTTCCTCACAGGACCTATCCTGCAAACCAGGCAGCATCCAGGTAAATCTCCTTTGCACCCTTTCCAATGCTTCCACATCATTCCTACAGTGGTGTGACCAGAACTGCACACAATACTCCAAATGTGGTTGCACCAGGGTCATGTACAGTTGCAGCATAACCCCGCAGCTCTTAAACTCAAGCCCCCTATTAAGAAACGCTAACACACTAGAGGCCTTCTTCACGGCTCTATCCACTTGAGTGGCAACCTTCACAGATCTGTGGACATGAACCCCAAGATCTCTCTGTTCCTCCTCATTCCTCAGAACCCTGCCGTTGACCCTGTAATCTGCATTCAAGTTTTTTCTACCAAAATGAATCACCTTGCACTTCATAGAATTTACAGTGCAGAAGGAGGCCATTCGGCCCATCGAGTCTGCACCGGCTCTTGGAAACAAATTTGTGGGGCAGCACGGTAGCCTTGTGGATAGCACAATTGCTTCACAGCTCCAGGGTCCCAGGTTCGATTCCAGCTTGGGTCACTGTCTGTGCGGAGTCTGCACATCCTCCCCGTGTGTGCGTGGGTTTCCTCCGGGTGCTCCGGTTTCCTCCCACAGTCCAAAGATGTGCAGGTTAGGTGGATTGGCCATGATAAATTGCTCTTAGTGTCCAAAATTGCCCTTAGTGTTGGGTGGGGTTACTGGATCATGGGGATAGTGTGGCGGTGTTGACCTTGGGTAGGGTGCTCTTTCCAAGAGCCGGTGCAGACTCGATGGGCCGAATGGCCTCCTTCTGCACTGTAAATTCTATGAAATGATCTTTTGTGAACCATGGTTCCCTCACACGGCCATTTCCTCCCTGCCTGACAGGGACATACTTCTCAAGGACACGCAGTATTTGTTCTTTGAACAAGCTCCACGTTTCATTTGTGCCTTTCCTTGACAGATTCTGTTCCCATCTTATGCTCCCTAATTCTTGCCTAATCGCATCATAATTACCCCCCCCCCCCAATTATAAACCTTGCCCTGCCGTATGGCCCTATCCCTCTCCATTGCAATAGTGAAAGACACTGAATTGTGGTCACTATCTCCAAAGTGCTCTCCCACAAACAAATCTAACACTTGGCCCGATTCATTACCCAGTACCAAATCCAATGTGTCCCCCCCCTCTTGTCGGCCTATCCACATGTCGTGTCAGGAAACCCTCCTGCACACTGTACAAAAACTGCCCCATCCGAGCTGTGACCTATGGAGGTTCCAATCACTATTTGGAAAATTAAAGTCACCCATGACAACTACCCGAGACCTCCACACCTATCCGTAATCTGTTTTGCAATTTCTTCCTCCACATCTCTATTACTATTTGCGGGCCTATAGAAAACTCCTAACGTGGCCGCTCCTTTCCTATTTCTAACTTAGGCCCATCTTACCTCAGTAGGCAGATCCCCTTCGAACTGCCTTTCTGCAGCTGTTAAACTATCCTTGATTAACAATGCTACTCCTCCACCTCTTTTACCACTTTCCGTACTCTTACGGAAACATCTATACCCCGGAACTTACAACCACCATTCCTGTCCCTGTTCTAACCATGTCTGTTACGGCCACAACATCGTAGTCCCAAGTACCAATCCACGCTCCAAGTTCACCTACTTTATTCCGGATGCTCCTTGCATTGATGTAGACACACTTCAACCCACCTTTCTGTCTGCCGGTACACTCCTGCGACCTTGATACTCTCCTCAGTACCTCACTACTCGCAACACTGGCTTCTGGACTACAGCTCGTTTTCCCATCCCCCTGACAAATTAGTTTAAACGCCCCCCCCCCCCCCAAGAGCCGTAGGAAATTTCCCTCCGAGGATATTGGTGCCCCTCTGGTTGAGGTGCATACCGTCCTGTCTGTACAGGTCCCACCTTCCCCAGAATGTGCTCCAATTATCCACGTAACTGAAACCCTCCCTCCTGCACCATCCCTGCAGCCACGTGTTTATCTGCACTCTCTCCCTGTTCCTCACCTCGCTAGCACGTGGCACCGGCAACAAACCAGAGATGACAACATGGTTTGTCCTGGCTCTCAGCTTCCACCCTAGCTCCCTAAATTCCTGTTTTAAATCCCCGTCCCTTCTCTTACCTATGTCGTTGGTACCAATGTGTACCACGACTTGTGACTGTTCCCCCTCCCCCTTAAAGATTCTGAAAACACGGTGCGAGATGTCACGGACCCTGGCACTCGTGAGGCAACATACCATCCGTGAGTCTCTTTCGTTGCCACAGAACCGTCTATCTGTCCCTCTAACTATCGTGTCCCCAATAACTATTGCTCTCCTGCTTTTCCTCCTTCCCTTCTGAGCCACAGGGACGGACTCAGTGCTGGAGATCTGTTCACCATGGCTTACCCCTGGTAGGTCTTCCCCCTCAACAGTATCCAAAGCGGTATACTGGTTACTGAGGGGAACGGCCACAGAGGATCCCTGCACTAACTGCTTCCTCCCAGCCCTTCTCACCGTCACCCATCTATCTTGATTCTTCGGAGTAACTACATCCCTGAAGCTACTATCTATGATCACCTCTGCCTCCCAAATGATCCGAAGTTCATCCAGCTCCAGCTCCCTGACACGGTTTCGGAGGAGCTGGAGATAGGTACACTTCCAACAGGTGAAATCAGCAGGGACACTGACGACGTCCCTCACCTCAAAGATTCTGGAGGAGGAACATTGCACTGCCTTCCCTGCCATCGCCTCTAAATAAAACAAGAAAAAGAAAGAAAGAGCTTACCTGATATTCACTCTAACCCTTAGGTTAGGGGAGGTGGAAGGGTGGGGGACACTCCAAGTGTAGTGTCTAGAAACTTAGGAACCGCCCAACTTAAATATAGGTAAAAATAAAACATTTAACCAGCAACCACTGTCCCTTCGCACGAGAACAGCCATCAGTTGTTATGGGCCCACGCAAACAATTTAAATCTTTACTACTTATCCAGCAGTCACTCTGTCCTCACTCCGACCAAATTCAGCTGGAAACTCCCAACAGTACGTTTTTTAAAAATTTACTCCCTTTCGCAGCAAGGGAAAAGAAAAACTACTTACCAGTCACCAGCCAATCACTTACCTGCAGGCTGCGACATCACGGTTCAACTTCTTTCTACTTCTACCTACCCTTGAGTCTCCCTCTTGATCTTTACTCGGCTGGGATCCTTACAGTGATTGTCTTTTTTTTTTTGGTTAGAGGAGGTGGTGGGGAGGGAAACACTGAAGAAGTGTTTGGGGTTGAACTGTCACTTGACAACAGCTCCTCCACAAACCATCTTCTACATACAGTGACCGCAATGCACTGATGCAAATTTTCCCCGCCACAGCCAATCAGCAGCTTCGCTCTGCTGCCCTCTGAAATGAAATGAAAATGCTGGATGCTTGCCTTCACTTGAACACAAAGGGTGGCTTGCTCAGGTACACGTTCTGGATACAGTGACCGCAATGCACTGATGCAAATTTTCCCCGCAACTGCCAATCAGTAGCTCCACTCTACTGCCCTCTGCTGGAGCTTAATGTGCAATTTTGTGGGTCTCAGGAGATGCACCATTTCCGGGAAAAAGCATCCAATGAATGATCAGAAATCCGACAGAATAAAAACATTTGGTGTTAAGATAGTGGTAATTTATCTGCAAGGGTCTGCCGTCTGTAAGGGTATTTGCTGGAAAAAAGGGAATGGTGCGAATTTGAATCATTTTGTTGCATCTTTCCAAGCTTTTCGTCTGATGTAATATTTTTCTTCTTTTCCTTGTTTAATAATAGTTTTATTATTTATGTTAAAAGCTCATCAGTAAACTGTGAATTTAAGGAACTTTCCCCCATGATTTCTAAACAAAGATCAGACCTATCAACATTAACGTTTCAAGTCTGTTTGATTCTTCTTCAGAGCTCTGAAGTCATATGGGTTTGAAATATTAACTCTGTTTCTCTCTCCATAGGTGCTGCCAGACTGATGAGTCTTTCCAGTATTTTCTGTTTTTATTTCAGATTTCCAGCATCTTTGGTATTTTGCTTTTATTTTAGGATCTATCAAGCCACGCTCCACTCTGGGATTTGACTGGTCCAGTGTTATCAGTTGAGATGCTAACAGTGGAAGGAAAGGCCTCCAGGGTGCATCTGAATCAATAAGCCATTCCACCGACCAATTATTCAATGCATCAAAAGCACTGTTTCAGTTTATAGCTTATCCTTGAAATCTAGGTCACTCAGAAACCTGCGAGTTTGTCTGATTTCAGCCAAACGATTTATTTTTTCAAATTGATGAGAAACACCAAAAGAAGAGTCACAGACACACAACACAAACGTACCTTTGAGACAGGAAACGGAACTTCTGAGGCAGCATTTTCATTACACGTGAACGAGTTCAGGTTTCCCTGCTATTTAATGCATTAAGTTGTGCCAGTGAATGTTGCCGCATTTATAAGTTACAAACATATTGAAGAGAGCTGTAGTTTTTCAAGCAGATGGTTAAATATTGACATTAAAATAACTTGCAAGTATTTGAACCCATGGGTCTGCACAATGTCAAGTTGTACAGCGTATTTAGGTACGGAATTGCCTGTCGTGATTGAGTAGGGAGGTGCTAAAGAAAATTAAAACACCATGTCCCAAAGTATGAAAACTTCCTTTCACAGCACGTTTCTCAGTCTCCATCCTCTCCTGCAGTGCAACATGTGGCAAATGGTTTGATACATGTATCTTTTTCTTCATTCTTTCATCGGATGTGGGCACTTACAGTTAAGAGTCAAGATGTAGGCCAGGTCAGGCAAGGACAACAGATTTTCTTCTCTAATCAACATTACAACAATTGACAACAGCATCGCGGTCATCATTGGAGTTGTCATCCCAATTTTGTTTTCTCGAATTCAAATTTGACCTTCTGCCACGGTGGGATTCGAACCAGAGTTCCCAGGATCTCTAGATTACTAGTCCAGTGGACAATACCAGAGTGTAGTGAGTGTCTGGAATGTGCTGCCAGAGGTAGTAGTAGAGGCGGGTACAATTGTGTCTTTTAAAAAGCATTTAGATAGTTACATGGGTAAGATGGGTAGAGAGGGTTATGGGCCAAGTGCAGGCAACTGGGACTAGCTTAATGGTAAAAACTGGGCGGCATGGACTGGTTGGGCCGAAGGGCCTGTTTCCATGCTGTAAACTTTTATGATTCTATACCAGCGCCTTCCCTTTCTATAGCTATTAAGTGCAGTCCATTAATTAATCTACAAACATATCGTCCAATATACATCAGTAGAAATACTGACCATGTATAGCACAAAAAGGGCAATCATAAAAGGATCAAAATATTTACCCCAAAGTTATAGAAGAACTCGGACATAAAAGCACCTTCCAATAAATCACCAAATATAAGCTCGTATTGAAAATGTAATGTTACACAAATCTGCTTCATTACTCTTAATAGGTTTAGAAATGTAGATGAGATGCGGTGGGGAGGGGGTGGAGAGAAGGTAGTGATTCCAAAAAATAACAGATAAGGAGGAATAAAACGTTTGACATGGATTTTGTATTTGCTCCTGACAATTTACAGCGCAAGTTTCCAAAATATACTTCAAACTTACCATGAATTCAACATGCTCTCCCTTTCCAACAGGAACTGGAAAAGACCAGCAAACGAAAGCACAAAGCAACATTGGAATGACAGCAGACTGAACAAAGTAACCCATCATTCTCCTGAGATGCTGCAACCTAATTAGGAGAAGTACAATGGCTTTTGATTTACCTGAAGCACACTCTGGATCCGAGCCCACACTTCTGCCATGTCGTACAGTTTGATCTCGTTCATATTTAAACCAGAAGGCGATACAACCATTTCGTGAAGATAGCCGAGAACAATTTTATGGGCGGCAGCTACAGCGTAGAATTTTTCAAACAGCAACTCCAGAAGCTCCAATAATAACCTAGAAACAAAATCAATACAATTCAGATTGCTGAACAATAAGGTAACTGTTAACAAAAATAATGAACAGCCAGTTTCCATTTCTGTACTTCTCAGTTTGTACTCTTCTCCCTATGAGGATCATTAATATCGTCACAAAGTCTGGACAAGGCAAAATTCCATTCATCTTGCAAATTGCAAGAGAGTATTTGCTAAAGATATGGCAAAGCGAAAGATAACTCCGAACAAACTTTCACCGACAATTTCAATAAATGAGCTGAAACTGGACAACTGTTTAAATTCCATGCTCAGTCTGATTTTCTTCATGCGATGTGGGGATCGCTGGCTGGGTCAGAATTTACTGCCCATCCCTAATTGCCCTCGAGAAGATAGTGGTGAGCCACTGCAATTCATATGGTGCAAGTACACCACTGTGCTGTTCGCAAGTTCCATGATTTTAACCCAGGAACAGCAAAGAAATGGCAACATCATTCAAAGTCAGGATGGGGAGTTACTTTCTGGGGAACTTGCAGATGGTGGCGTTTCCAAGTGTCTGCTGCTCTTCTCCTTCTAAATGGTAGAGGTTTAAAGGTGCCTCGAGTTGCTGCAATGCATCTTGTAGGTGGTATACACTCCGACCACTGTGCTCCATTGCCGGAGGGAGTGAATGTTAATGGTCGTTGGGGTGCCAGTCAAGTGGGCTGCTTTGTCTGGACGGTGTTGCGCTTCTTGCGTGTTGTTGGAGCTGCACTCATCCAGGCAAGCAGAGACTTTTCCATCACATTCCTGACTTGTGCCTTGCAGATGGTGGACAGTGCTTTGGTTGACAACAGTCAGCGATTGGTTCCTGCTGATACTTCTGAGAGAACTGGGCAGCACGGTAGCATTGTGGATTGCACAATTGCTTCACAGCTCCAGGGTCCCAGGTTCGATTCTGGCTTGGGTCACTGTCTGTGCGGAGTCTGCACGTTCTCCCCGTGTGTGCGTGGGTTTCCTCCGGGTGCTCCGGTTTCCTCCCACAGTCCAAAGATGTACAGGTTAGGTGGATTGGCCATGATAAATTGCCCTTAGTGGCCAAAATTGCCCTTATTGTTGGGTGGGGTTACTGGGTTATGGGATAGGGTGGAGGTGTTGATCTTGGGTAGGGTGCTCTTTCCAGGAGCCGGTGCTGACTCGATGGGCCGAGTGGCCTCCGTCTGCACTGTAAAATTCTATCTATGAAACTGGGCAGAAGTGATCAGACCTTGAAAGGAGGAGAACCTCTCTCTGCTTTAGTGTTCTAAAGCCTGAACCATCTTTATGATATATGTGAAATGATCTTGAATCTACAGAGACGCCTTGTCAGAGAAACCCATCTCCAGCCTAGAAGGAAGGTGTATTGAAACAAAAGCTTGAATTCCTGAAAGACTCCAACTGGAAGCCACCCTCGTGGGGCAGCACGGTAGCACAGTGGTTAACACTGTTGCTTCACAGCGGCAGGGTCCCAGGTTCAATTCCCACTTGGGTCACTGTCTGTGCGGAGTCTGCAGGTTCTCTCCGTGTCTGCGTGGGTTTCCTCCGAGTACTGCGGTTTCCTCCCACAAGTCCCGAAAGATGTGTCGTTAGGTAATTTGGACATTCTGAATTCTCCCCGTGTACCCGAACGGGCGCCGGAGTGTGGCAACTAGGGGATTTTCACAGTAACTTCATTGCAGTGTTAATATAAGCCTACTTGTGACAATAATAAAGACTATCTTATCTTAGTTTATTGGAGATCCTTTATTCCTTTGTTTTATTATAATTTTTTCCCCCTCCACTATCCTTTCCTTTTGGTGAGCTGGAAGAAAGGAGCGGGGAGTTGAAAGGCGTATTAGGTATACAGTTCCATTTTTATCAGTTTAATTCTATTACTGTTAAATAACAAAAGGTTATTTGAGTTAAATGTACAAACCTCGTGACTGCAGTTTATTGGGTTCAGTCAAGATCCTCATTTATTTTAAAATAACATTGAATTTCACTTTTGGAGCGACTCCGGGTCAAGTGGGGCTGGACTTGACCGTCACTAGCCCAGGGAGTGGTGACGAGTAATGCAGCATTCACAAAAATCATCCCATCTTTTGTCAACCATACTGCAGGACACTAATGACAACTGAAACTTCCACACAATCAAGTAGTTTTAAAACAATGTAGACACGGTAGCACAACGGTTAGTATTGTTGCTTCACAACTCCAGGATCCCAGGTACAATTCCTGGCTTGGGTCACTGTCTGTGCGGGGTCTGCACATTCTCCCCTTGTCTGCGTGGGTTTCCTGTGGGTGCTCCGGTTTCTTCCCACAAGTCCTGAAAGACGAGCTGTTAGGTGATTTGGACATTCTGAATTCTGTCTCTGTGTACCCGATCAGGTGCCGGAATGTGGCGACTAGGGGCTTTTCTCAGTAACTTCATTGCAGTGTTAATGTAAGCCTACTTGCAACAATAAAGATTATTATATAAAAAGCATTAATCTGATAGCTCTTTAAGTGCTGGTACTTAAAACAAGCCCCACTCATTACATTGCAAACTTTCTCGCAAAATGTTAAACTTGCTGTGATAATCTTAACACCACTGATGGCAAATTCTTCATCTCATAATAAGTGAAAATGCTATTGACATCGAAAGAGCAATGGATGTATTGTTGGGACAAGGGGCTATTAAATCGGCGGAAGAATAGGACTGGTACTTCAAAAGTAGTTATTTTGACAAAAAAAAGGTGGCGTGTTAATTTATACATAAAAATCAATATCCTTTTTAAAGATAAAACAACCTTTTCCAGCAGTGTGCCTCTTGCCCATTACATTGTCAATAGACACAGCTTTATCATCTTATGCTATAGAAAGCTTTTGTCCCATCGCATACAGATGTTCTATAAACAATATATAGATGCATATATATAACATCCACACACATAGATGCATTAGCACATTCACATACCTTTCGTGCATGAATTAAACAGATGCATTTCTCCCAAGTCCTGAAGCAGCCAGGGTGCCTTTAGGTGTAAAATGTCAGTTCCATTTGTAAAGCTCATTAAGTTTCTGCACTCAACAAGCTAACAGAAGACGACAATGAAGTTCTTCATTCTCTCTTTATTACCACTATTTTATGAATACTGGGAAGAATTAGTTTCTGTCCACTTACATCTTCGTAAATTGTAATCTTATTGATTCTTGGAAAACAAATCTATCAAGACAATTTGCACAGAAATGGGCAATCCTTGCAGCAATGTCGTCCTCAATTTATCACCATTTCAGAGCAATTAAGTTAGCTTTCCAAGAAAAATGATGGGAGCTAAATTGTATTCACTTAACTCTGAAGAAGCTAGATGCACAAAATATTTAATCAGCAACAAACAAGTCAAACCACTTCATTATACTGCATACTTTCCCTAAAGAAAGTGCACATATCCTGACAACTTACTTTAACTGCAGTAACCAGCAGAGGCATAATGAGTAACTGATGAACAATAAAGACCTCATGAGGTTAACCTGATAAACTGTGAAGCAACAGTTGTGAATGAGGCAAAAACAATGCCACAATTTGAATACAATTCCTACATCATACTTCATCAGGTTTCTGGCTTTGGAGGTTATTATTGAACTGAATGTATGCAGTCAATGTGGAAATAATAATAATAATAATAATCTTTTATTGTCACAAGAATGAAGTTACTGTGAAAAGCCCCTAGTCGCCACATTCCGGCATCTGTTTGGGTAAGCCGGTACGGGAATTGAACCTGCGCTGCTAGAATTGTTCTGCATTACAAACCAGCTGTCTCGCCCACTGAGCTAAACTGGCCCATCTGCCAGTGAATGGGATCAATCACTGCATGCATCCTTGAGGTCTCCAATTGCAAGTTAAAACCAGAAATATTGCTTTAAAGTTCCTCTGTTATAATAACCATGAAGGCCACAGGAGGTTGTTGATAGAGTTCCCCTCTTGACGTGGCAAAGGCTCGCCCAATAGGAACTAGTCGGCAGGAGTTTAAAACCTGCAGCCCAGACCTGGATCGACATCCCTGATGGTCCCCAAGCATTGTAATGCCGCAGCTTTGGCTCTTTTCGTTATCCAGATAAATAAAAGTTTTGTATGAAGCCCGTCCTTGGCGGAGTAACTACATGTTCCATTTTCACTTCCAATTTTCACCGTTCAATCCTCCCCACCTAAATGCAGTAACGCGAGCTAAATATGGAATTCTGCTCGTACTAACAGCTACATAATACCTCATACTCAACTATCCATTCTGATCTGGGCTGTGACTGGCCAAACTCATCCTTCCCCAATTTCCACATGTGCACTTTTCCAGCAGGCATCATTCGACGTCTTTTAGAAACAGAACTGCAGCCATTTTTTCCCTTTTTCCTTGTCCACTAGAACACAAGAAATAGGAGAAGGGTGGACCATATGGGCCATCAAGCCTACTCCACCATTCAACAGGATCATGGTTGACCTTGGGCTTCAATTCCATTTTCCTGCCCACTCACCATATCCCTTAATGTCCCAAGACTCCAAAAATCTGTCTTTATCAGACATAAATGTATTTAAAAATAGAACATGCACAACCCTCTGTGGTAAATACTTCCAAAAGATTCACAACCCTTTGAGTGAGGTTATTTTTACTGCATCACAGTACTAAATGATCAGCAACTTATCCTGGGACTGTGCCCCCATGTATTAGATTCCCCAACCAGCAGAACCAAATCTCTCACCCTGTCAAGCTCCTTCTGAATTTTGCAGATCAGATCACCTCACCAGATAATACTAGCCCAATTTATTGGGCCTTGCATCATCAGACAACCCCCTCATCTCAACCCCGTCATCCAAAGTTATCAATTTAGTGAACGTGCGCTGCATCATCTCCAACGCAAGTGTGCCCTTTCTTAAATGTGGAGACCAAAACTGCACACACCATTCCAGACCCTGTAGAACTGAAGCAAGACTTCTTTATTGTTCTACTCCAATCCTTTTGCAATCAAGGCCAACATGACACTTGTCTTCCTCATTGCTTGCTGAATCTACATGCTAACTTTCTGCATTCTTTGTACAAGCATACCCAAATCTCATTAAAACATCAACACTCGCAAGTTTCTCACCTATCAAAAAATATTCTGCCTTTTTATTCTTACAGCCAAAGTGAATAGCTTTGCACGTGCACACATTATACTGCACCTGCCATCTTGTTGCCCGCTCACCTAACCGGTCTTTAACACCCTTTGTAGCCTCTCGATGGTATCCTCCCTGCAGCTTATCTTTCCCCCTAGCTTTGTATCAGAGTACAAGTCACGGGAACAAATTTTCAATCTTGCAAGGAACTTTGGAATCCTATCTGCAAAATTACCTTTTTGAATTCAACCACAAAAAGGGCAATGAAGAAAAAATGGTCATGGAAGGCTCGAGGATTTAGGGCTTTAGTTAATAAATGAACTCACTCTCAACGATTTCAAGGGAAGAGAAATTAAGAATTCACATAACTCAACTTTTTAAAATACAGACAGAATGACTCTGTTTTCTATGTTAAAATTCACCACTTCCTATGTTCGAGCTATCCATTAAGGCTAGGTTTAGTACAGCTGGGAGAAGCGATCCCAGCACAAACCAAATTTTAAATACCATTTTCCTGTATGCTTAAAATATGTAGTAAGTCATCCTTGAAGAGCCATCAGCAATATATTTTGATCAATCACAACTTATGCAAATTTAATAATAATAATAGGTAAAAACTATTGAGACGCAGTATTCAAAACATGTCAATCAGTTAAAAGACATAATAAACTCAATTTAGAATTTCCCCAAAAATTCTTATAAATAAAAGAGCCAAAAATCACAAAATTTGGAGTAAAAATTTCCAAAATGGTGTCCAAAAGTTGCTGCAACTAATTGATTGTGCATTCCATTTTCAATGATGACACACTATTTTCAAATGTTCATTGCCAAAACTTGTCTGAGCCTTCCCCCTTCACTACTGCAGCACCATTACCTCGGTTGATTTTCTTGCGACAGGACTTCACCTCGCTGATAAGCATGGTCTGCAACCTGTGTTGTGGACCGTTTCACAATCTGTTCCAGTTCTTGATTGAAACGTTCTTTAGTAGCTTTGATTGTCTCGGGAATCTTTTTCAACTTTACCAGGGCTTTTATCAGAATTCCCATAAACAGTATGCTGTTCTCCTCGGGATCACACTCTGCGTCCTCCTTTATATCTTGCAGGTTTATCTCCTTCACTGTCAAAATAAAACAAGTCTAGTCAGTAAAAAAAACAGCTGTTTATTTTCAGGTTTTTTGGTGCTGATGACCTTCTTTAGGGCAAAGAGATTTGCTTGGATTTCACAATTAGTGGCAAAGAAAAGGTGTTCCCTGTCATCACATGACAGGCTCCCATAGGCTGTTCATGGACTTGTGAGCAGCAATTTGTGGCAGAGATCATTTTCAGCACCGCACCCTCTCAAGGGGACCTGCAATGTGTGCGAGCAGGACAAGCAACAAAGTGGCTCTTCAACCACAGATTGAAGAATCCTTACTGAGACAAAACAGGCCTGAAACCAGGAAATAGATATTGGATTGAATTCATTATAAAATAAGGTACAGCAAACTAAATTAAGAGATGAAAATAAAGACTGCATTGAGAGACAAGAATTAAAAAGAGATTGAACTGAAAAAATAAAATCCCACACAGTATTAAATTCTCAAGGGATCAGATTCCAAATACATGTAAAATTACATGTAAAATCAGGGCCAGAGAGATTGCGTGGCACCAATAATGACTTCAACACTCCTGCACAAGTTCCCCGACACCTGAACAAAACAACCTTTTATGACACTTTTAGTGGGTAACGAACAGCAAAGGACAGCAACTTCACACTAACAGCAAATGCCGTTAAAGCACAGCATGTGGAGGAGCAGCGTAACTCGACAGCAACTTATGGAGTTCCATTTTGAACTGAGCAAATGCTGCCCCATTCAATCCACAATAATTGTGAGCATTGTTTGCTTTATAGTTATTCTCAATACAAAAGCCAGGTCAATATTTCTGCACAAATTAAAAAGTGTTGGAGCTTCTCAGGTGTTACAACATGCAAGTCCAACCTCACCATACTTGCGTGCAATCATAAGATGCACACAGCAAAGCAGGAACTTAAAAGAATTGGTGAACAAGAAAATTTGTACCATATATGCGAACAGAGGATTCAGAGAGTGGGAATAAATAAACAATGAAATAAGTAAACATGGAAAAACAAATAGGCCACTTGGCTCACTAAGACCCATCCTTCCACAGGGCATGTAAAATTTGCTCACATATATTTTACTTCTTCCATCTCTCAAAGAAAAGATCTCCACAAATATTCATCCATCTCAATGGCAATGAAAGCACGAACACCTTCATTCATGTTCCCATTTAAAGTGACAAGGTTTTTGTTTTCTGAATTGCTCAGTTGCAGTGCAACTTCAGAGCAAAATAATACTCAACTGTGCCTTACAGTGCCCACATTGTACATACATCATATAACATTAACTAAATGGGAGCTGAAAGGAGTTGGAAAGCTAAGAAAAATTGCAAAGATAACTGATGGGAGATGGGACTGTGAGACAACAAAAAATTTAAAAGGTAACTGCAGATCCAACCACTTATAGAACCTACACTTGAAATGGGCAGTCAGTTTTACTGGTCAAAAAGCAATGTCATTAACCCTGTGCATTAAAGGGTGGCACGATGACATAGTGGTTAGCACTGCTACCTCACAGCTCCAAGGACCCAGGTTCAATTCCGGCCTCGGGTGACTGTCTATGTGGAGTTTGTACGTTCTCCCTGTGTCTGCGTGGTTTTCCTCTGGGAGCTCCGGTTTCCTCCCACAGTCCAAAGATGTGCAGGTTGGGTGGATTGGCTATGCTAAAGTGCCCCTCAGTGTCCAAAAAGGTCAGATTAGGTTACTGGGTTATGGTGATAGGGTGGAGGCGTGGGCTTAAGTAGGGTGCTCTTTCCAAGGGCCGGGTGCAGACTCGCTAGGCTGAATGGCCTCCTTCTGCACTGTAATTTCTATGATTCATAGCGGTCAGTAACTGCATCTTTGGCGCTCCATTTATTTTGGGCCGTAACAGCTGGAGAGCAGTGTTTTATTGGAATATAAACCAATGATTGATGTCAGTACTGCAGCTTATGAGTGTTCCAAACCTACTGTGACAAATGGCTTTTTTGTCAACCTGTTCACAAGTTTTATTAAAGACTTCCTTGAAACAGATGGTTCAGCTTCGCTTACAGGTAAATCTATGACGTCCTGCACGATTGGATAATTTCTGGTTGCTCCAGAATATGAATGAAAATTAAGAACTTTGGCTTCCAGGTCCCTGTCACTCATTCTGGCAATGTCATTGTCAGTAGATATCAGTTATAGTAAGAAGTCTTACAACACCAGGTTAAAGTCCAACAGGTTTGTTTCAAACACTAGCTTTTGGAGCACTGCTCCTTCACCTGAGGAAGGAGCAGTGCTCTGAAAGCTAGTGTTTGAAACAAACCTGTTGGATTTTGACCGGGTGTTGTAAGACTTCTTACTGTGCTCACCCCAGTCCAACGCCGGCACCTCCACATCATGGATATCAGTTATGACCATCGTGTTGTTTTGTTCCCACTAAAAGCTTGTATTTTACATTTTCAACAGAGACTACACTTCAAAAACACGAGATATCCTGAAGTCATGAAAGGTACGATATAAATGCATGCCTTTCTTTTGTGAACATTTTAGGACTTGTTTAGTTACTGCCGATAGACTGAGTTTCCCAGGGTTGCTGGAACAAATAAATACTTCAAAGTAACAAAATCAGCCATTTTAAAAACGGTCATGCTGCACATGCAGGCAAAGTTGCTGCACAATCACAGATAGCGACAGAAAGTGTTCACAAGGATGGAATTGCGAGAAGCAATGACGTCTTATGTACAGAGTAATTGAAGGCAAATGATACAACACAGATTGCTCAAGTAAATTTATTTTGACAGGATAGGAAGACACATGAGGCAAAATATTGTATCATTGTGAGAACCCAGAAAGCATTCCAGCAGCTTTAAACATAACCATTGACAAAGCAGGTCATATTCTCATAGGCAAATTACCCCGATTTTGATGACTACAAAACCCCAGTCTTACATGAAAACTATTTCCTCAACCTCAGCTAGCTGCAACTTGCACACTTAGAATTCAACATTAACCATGTATCAGAATCACGTTCATATATCTGTGCCCCGGTTTCCACATGCTATTATAAATTATTGATGAAGAAAGCATCACAGATATCTTTCTGCAACATTCAAACTGTGAAAAGCCTGTGTCAGATCTTCGCCTGACTACTGGAACTGCCCCAGATAAAAGCATTCACTGGAAATTTGAGCAATAGAAACTGAAGCACTGCCAGGAAAAAAGTTGCTCACAAACAAGTATTCGCATTTCCAGCAGTGCTTTGACACAACGTACCCTGGAAGTTTTTGCAGTGCACGTTGGCCACTTTAACTTTTTGTCCAACTGCGCATGCATTCCAAATTAAAGGGGCTGATTTGTCTGCGCCTGTGTAGGAACATCAGAACTGTTCCACAGCCGCAAAGTATAGAGGAAACATTGCTTTAATGGGATGGAAATATTAGAAACGTTCATCCAATTCCAGGCATGTCTACATGCACTCAATTTTACAGGCTCATGACAAGCACAGGTTAACTTCTTATGCGAGTGATTCAAGTTGAGGGGTCAATTTTATCACAGCAACATCCCTAAACAAGTGAAATAGCTTCTTGTCAACAGACAATGTCACCTGAATGGATACGGCTACATTTTTATGAAATCACTAAAACAGTGTGGACTCTGATGGAAAGTTTGAGGAAGCAGTACTATTGCACTTTCAAAGAACAAAGAAGAGTACAGCACAGGAACAGGCCCTTCGGCCCTCCAAGCCCGCGCCGATCATGATGCCCCAATTTTTAAAAAAACTTCTGCCCTTACTCGGCCCATATCCCTCAATTTCCTCCCTATTCATGTACCCATCCAAATACCTCCAAAATGTTGCTAATATGCCTGCTTTCAATTTACAATAACAGTTCATTTACAATATGTAAAAGCTGTCTTTGTGCTCTGGTTTATGTCGAATATTTTGAAAAGACATTACATGATTAAGTAAACATTTATTAACTGCGCTAAATGTCAAGAAATTTTCTTCAAAATTCATTTTAAAACTTTTTGAAATCCTTCTTTTGCAAGAAACCAGAAACAAGCAGATGGCAAGAGGGCAATCGTCTCAGCATGAAATTTAGCTATTCATTCCTCCAATAAACGATAGCTTTACATAAGGTTTTCCAAATATTCCAAGCCTTTTCTGTGTTGCACCTTCCAAACCCATGACCTTTACCATTTAGCAGGCAAGGGCAGCAGACACATGGGAACACTACAATCTTGAAGTTCCCCTCCAAGCCACCCACCACGCTGACTGAGAAAAATATCCCCGTTCCTTCACTGTTGGTGGATCAAAATCCTGGAACTCCCTCCCCAACAGCACTGCGGGTGTACCGACACCATATGGACTGTAGTGGTTCAAGAAGGAACCCTGGAGGGGAAGGGGCCCGATGTCGTGGCCTTCGCCTCTTGGATTGTTCAATGCCGAATCCTACTTGGTAAAGGTCAGCAGTGCCACCAAGGGCTCTGGCATGGTTGAGGGATGTGGCAGAATTTCTGTAAATGGAGAAAATTAAGTTTGCCCTGAAGGACTCAGAGGAGGGATTCCATTCGAGGGGGTGGCCTTTATCTCAGTTTTCAAAGATCTGTTTGTCGCCAGCAATGAAGGGGAAAGAGGGAAGTGGGGAATTCTTTTGGGGACAGCGATGCCCACATGTCAAGAATAAATTTAAAAGAATGTTCAGAATAATAAGAGTTCAAGAACATCCAATGAAGAAATGTCTTCAACCTGCCACAGAAAGGCACGGATGTTGTGACTATTTTGCATGTTTGAGTGCAATTGCAAAACCAAAAACAATGTGCTTGAAATCGTGTCATTTTTCCCCAAAGTGAAATCCGGGTTCAAGTGCCTGCAACTAATTTGCATCATTTTAAATGTAAAATCATCCAGCAGAACAGAGTTTAAAATTCACGAAAATGACATTTTTAAAAACCCAGGCCGAAACATTTACTAGTTCAATGGGCGTACACAAGTCAGTTTCTTGGCATTTTTAAAATATGTGATAACTTCTAATGTGTATCTAGTAGTGTCTCTGCGCCCAAAAGAAAACAATTCAAAATTCCTCCTCAGATAGCAGCAATTTGTGGAGACTCGCCATGCACATTATAACAAAGAAAAGAAAATTACAGCACAGGAACAGACCCTCCGGCCCTCCCAGCCTGCGCCGATCCAGATCCTTTATCTCAACCTGTTGCCTATTTTCCAAGGATCTACTTCCCTCTGTTCCCCACCCGTTCATATATCTGTCGAGATGCATCTTAAATGATGCTATCGTGCCCTCCTCTACCGCTGGCAAAGCGTTCCAGGCACCCACCACCCTCTGCGTAAACAACTTTCCACGCACATCTCCCTTAAACTTTCCCCCTCTCACCTTGAAATCGTGACCCCTTGTAATTGACACCCCCACTCTTGGAAAAAGCTTGTTGCTATCCACTCTGTCCATACCCCTCATAATTTTGTAGACCTCAATCAGGACCCCCTCAACCTCAGTCTTTCCAACGAAAACAATCCTAATCTACTCAACCCTTCTTCATAGCTAGCACCCTCCATACCAGGCAATATCCTGGTGAACCTCCTCTGCACCTTCTCTAAAGCATTCACATCCTTCTGGTAATGTGGCGACCAGAACTGCACGCAGTATTCCAAATGTGGCCTAACCAAAGTCCTATACAACTGTAACATGACCTGCCGACTTTGTACTCAATACCCCGTCCGATGAAGGCAAGCATGCTGTATGCCTTCTTGACCACTCTATCGACCTGCGTTGCCACCTTCAGGGTACAATGGATCTGAACTCCCAGATCTCTGTACAACAATTTTCCCCCGGACTCTTCCATTGACCGTATAGTCCGCTCTTGAATTGGATCTTCCAAAATGCATCACCTCGCATTTGCCTGGATTGAACTTCACCTGCCATTTCTCTGCCCAACTCTCCAATCTATCTATATTTTGCTGTTTTCTCTGACAGTCCCCCTCGCTATCTGCAACTCCACCAATCATAGTATCATCTGCAAACTTGCTAATCAGACCACCTATACCTTCGTTATGTATAATCACAAACAACAGTGGTCCGAGCACAGATCCCTGTGGAACACCACTAGTCACCTTTCTCCATTTTGAGACACTCCCTTCCACCACTACTCTCTGTCTCCTGTTGCCCAGCCAGTTCTTTATCCATCTAGCTAGCACACCCTGAACCCCATGTGACTTCATTTTTTCCATCAACCTGCCATGGGAAACTTTATCAAACACCTTGTATATGTATATGACATCGACAGCCCTTCCCTCATCAATTAACTTTGTCACTTCCTCAAAGAATTCTATTAGGTTTGTAAGACATGACCTTCCCTGCACAAAACCATGCTGCCTATCACTGATGTCTATTTTCTTCCAAATGTGAATAGATCCTATCCCTCAGTATCTTCTCCAACAGTTTGCCTACTACTGACGTCAAGCTCACAGGTCTATAATTCCCTGGATTATCCCTGCTACCCTTCTTAAACAAAGGGACAATATTAGCAATTCTCCAGTCCACCGGGACCTCACCCGTGCTCAAGGATGCTGCAAAGATATCTGTTAAGGCCCCAGCGATTTTGTCCCTCGCTTCCCTCAGTAACCTGGGATAGATCTCATCCGGACCTGGGGACTTGTCCACCTTAATGCTTTTTAGAATACCCAAAACTTCCCCCTTCCTTATGCCGACTTGACCTAAAGTATTGAAACAGCCATCCCTAACCTCAATATCCGTCATGTCCCTCTCCTTGGTGAATACCGATGCAAAGTACTCATTAAGAATCTCACCCATTTCCTCTGACTCCACGCATAAATTCCCTCTTTTGTCTTTGAGTGGGCCAATACTTTCTCTAGTTACCCTCTTGCTCCTTCTATACGAATAAAAGGCTTTGGGATTTTCCTTAACCCTGTTAGCCAAAGATATTTCATGACCCCTTTTAGCCCTCTTTATTGCGCGTTTGAGATTTGTCATACTTTCCCGATATTCCTCCAAAGCTTCCTCAGTTTTAAGTCGCCTAGATCTTATGTATGCTTCCTTTTTCATCTTAGCTGTCTCACAATTCCACCCGTCTTCCATGGTTCCCTAATCTTGCCATTTCTATCCCTCATTTTCACAGAGACATGTTTGTCCTGCACTCTAATTAACCTTTCCTTAAAAGACTCCCACATTTCAAATGTGGATTTACCCTTAAACAGCTGCTCCCAATCCACATACCCTAGCTCCTGCCGAATTTTGTAATACTTGGCCTTTCCCCAATTTAGTACTCTTCCTTTAGGACCACTCTCGTCTTTGTCCATGAGTATTCTAAAACTTATGGAATTGTGATCGCTATTCCCAAAATAATCACCGAATGAAACTTCAACCACCTGGCTGGGATCATTCCCCAATACCAGGTCCATTATGGCCCCTTCCCGAGTTGGGCTATTTACATATGCTCTAAAAAGCTCTCCTGGATGCTCTTTACAAATTCTGCTCCATCTACACCTCCAACACTACACGAGTCCCATTCAATGCTGGGGAAGTTAAAATCTCCCATCACGACCACCCTATTGATCCTACATTTTTCTATAACCTGTCTACATATTTGTACCTCTACTTCATGCTCGCTCTTGGGAGGCCTGTAGTAAAGTCCCAACAATGTTACTGCACCCTTCCTATTTCTTAGCTCTACCCATATTGCCTCAGTGCTCGAATCCTCCATAGTGCCCTCCTTAATCACAGCTGTGATATCATCTCTGACCAGTAATGCAACTCCTCCACCCCTTTTACCTCCCTCTCTATCCCTCCTGAAGCATCTATATCCTGGGATATTTAGTTGCCAATCTTGCCCTTCCCTCACCCAAGTCTCAGTAATACCAATAACATCATATTCCCAGGTACTAATCCAAGCCATTATTTCCACCTGAAGGCATGACTACTTTTGTGGGCAGGGCAATGAATTCAAACCGACATTAAAACAACAGAAAAATCAATTTACACTAGATACAGCTTGCATTCAAATTTGGAAAATCTTTCGCACTGGCCTGGTTGATTTCAGCTGCAGGGTAGTGTAAATACAGGCTGTTTGATTTTCAGTCAAAAATCATTATCTGAGCAACAGAATCATATTAAGTTGGAAGTAAATTGCTGCAATTGCAAACATTCCTCTCTCGTGAACTATAGAGTGGTTTAACATGCTAATCATGCTGAGGATCCCACGTATATTATTTTGGTTCTATATTCTCTGCCACAGATTAGAATCTTTGCCACAATGACTTGTTTCCAACATGAATGTTGCTGATACCTTTTCTTTGGTGCTCAAAAGACTTCTACAAAACTTAAGTGAAAATTTCTATCAATGGTGTTTGCAACACTTTGAGGTATGACTTCAGTTTGAAAAATAAAACAAGGCTGGCACTGATAAGAGGCAGAATAATCCAATGTCAACTTCTTTGGATGCAGATACTGCAGGCAAACATTTTTAATTATTCTCCTTTCAAGTTTCAAATGACTTGATCACGAACATGCAACACGGTCAAATCTTTCCAAGTACGACCAATGTCTAAAGATTAAGGGGAGAAATGTAAATATATTGCTCAATTCCCGGGGCAGGCAGCAAACAAATACCACCCCTCTCCCTCCATCCCCGCACCTCATGCCCAATTCAGAGCAACACCTCAATGTGAAAGGAAATGGTACAAATCATTTACCGATTTTGACAGCTGTTCGATTTCAACATTAAAAAGATAACTACTCAATATTAACAATGAGAACTAGAGAACGATGGTGCAAGTTCCACTTTCAATGAAGTGTTTGTAATTTCAATGATATTGAAGGGAAACTAATTTCTGACAAGCTGCCGGTTCTTTGAATTACATGAGCTCCTGAACATCCCACAGGCTGCAGAACAATCAATTTGTTAACAATAGTTTGGCTTTCAGAAAACTTTACCACACCTTGAAAGCTATAAAGATCGATTTTGCTCAAATTGCACGTAAAAATTCATTATCTAAATGGACAACGATGAGCACGCTGTTTGTCTGTATGGAAAAGCTGCAGGTACAAGCCCAGAGTCCTGAGACCATTTGTAGTAAAATCTGGGTGTTTAACAAGTGACCTTCAAATCTAGCAGTTTGATTTACTCACCCATGTCGTGAATCTTTTGTATTTGGTTTAAGTTACAAATGCGGTTTTATCACCTGAATTTATTATTTCCAAAAGAGACATCAAATCTTGAGCACTGTATCACCAAGAGGGTACAAAATAACTTGGAAGTGACCAAGTTGTTATGACATCCTGGGCTCGTACGCAGTCAATTTCAGTCCCACTTGACCCGAAGTCACAACACAGGTGAACTTAGATTTTATATTAATATCAGTGGCTTTGGTTGAGTTAAATTGACGAGTCACCAGGTTTGTAAACTTTAAACACAAGTAACCTGTTATTATTAACAGTAATTAGAATTACATAGGTGAAAAATACAATTGGTTATCTACTGATTCCCAACCTCCCCCGCCCCCCCTGCCCCCCCGCCACACTCTCTCTCTGTACACACATAAATAAACAGCACAGCCAAACAACAGAGGGAAAAAGGTGGTAAAAAGGCAAATAAAATATAATAAAATAAAATGGTAGTCACCAATGGCTGACTGTTGTCAGGTACAACACGGTCCCTGGCCAACCCATCGGTTGCCAGTTAGCCAACCAAGCCGACTTCCTCCAAAGCCAGTTCCTAAGATTCATGCGATGCCAACAAGTCTGTTTCTCCTCTCCAAAACACAAAACCTATGAACACACAGTACTGGCAAGCACCAGCATTCTGATCAAGGGTCCATGGACCAGAAATAATAAAATAAAGTTAAAGAAATGGAACAAAGGAAATAAACGGGAAGGAGTCTTACAAAGTGCATAGTTCAAAACATGAGAACAATTAAAATATCAATGTATTCATTTGACTTGTTTTTAAAACATCAAATCCAAAAGTATATTCAATGCATGACAATGTGGCACTAAAAAATGTAATCAACATTATTATACATTTGTTTGAGGAAAGCACATGCAGAAAACATTGTGTTTGCACTCTGGAAAATGTTAGCCGTTCTGAATGAAGTTGCTGTGAAATTTCTGACAGCAACTGGAAAAATTACTCTCAAAAACTGACATTCAAAACTTCTCAAAGTATTTGTTCATGGGATGTGACCAACAAGGCCAACGTTTATTACTTATTCCTAAATGCCCTTGAGAAGGTGGTGGTGAGCTGCCTTCCTGAATTGCTGCAGTGCTACTTAAGGATATAATTCCAGGATTTTGACTGAGATACACACTGGGAGTGAAGTTCCTCTTGGACGGGGGACCGTTTGTAAAATGGGTGGCAGTGACGATTCACCATTACACTCCCCATTTAGTTTTTCTTTCCCATCAACTCAATGGATGTGGTCCTTGCTGAGCAGCCAATCTGCTAACGCCCATTTTTTGGCCCACCAAAGCGGAATTTGCTCAAGGTAAACAAACTATTTTTCTCTGGTCTGATGTTAAGGAGCTTAAACGTACAGGGTACTGATCACTGCATCTGTTATGCTTGAAGTGAGACATTCTGGCTCCTCAGGCTTCACACCACTTTAGGACAGAAGGGCAGAGGTGGCAACAGTGCTCTACAGTCCAAAGCGAGAAGCCCTGAAGTCACATGGAATCAACGCAAACATGTCTTCTGCTGATTACCCCCTTCCTCACTCCTGTACCTGATAAATCAGTGCTACTCCATGTTGAACGCCACTTGGAAGAAGCATGGAGGGTATCAAGAGCAAAGAATGTTCTCAGGGTGGGAGATTTCACTGCCCATCACCAAATGTGCCTCAATAGAACTACAAATGAATGACTGGCAGAGTTCTGAAGTACATTGCTGCCAGATTGGGTCTGCAGCAACAAGAGGGGAAAATCTACTCGATTTAAACCTCACCAAACAACCTGTCGAATGTACTGGTAGTAGCGATCACAGTCCTTGTGGAGACTGCACACTAAGGATACTCTCCACTGTGTTGAGGCATGACCATTATGCCAAATGGGATAGATTCAGAACAAACCTATCAGCCAAAAATTGAGTATGCATGAGGATGTAGGCAGCAAAATTACATTCAACGATGTTATGTTTCATGTAATACAGCCTGCTGGTGGCACGTCACCTGGTATGGAGTAACATCAGCAGAATGTTTGCACGGGTTTTCCTTCTCCATCTTACTTTTGTATGAGGGTAATGCGCTGGATCAACATCTTCAACTGTTTCATAAATAACTATCCCTCATCATAAGATTAGAAGTGCGAATCCTCATTAAGGACTGTACAGTGTTCAACAGCATTTGCAGCTTCTCCGACACGTAGACAGTCCATGACCGCAGACAAGACGACCTACACAGCATCCAGTCTTGGGCTGATAAGTAACATTTGCGCCATGTAAGTACTAGGCAATGACCACCTTCAACAAAGGAAGCATTTAGATGAGTACTTGAAATGCCAATGCGACGGATCAAGTGCAGAAAATTAGATTAATATAATTAGATGCTTGCTGGCCAGTGCAGACATGATGGGCCAAAGAGCCTCTTGCTCTGCTATAAAAATCGATGATTATAAAACCATTTCCCCATGACAATCAACAGCATTACTATCGATGAAGCCCGCACCATCAAAATCCTTGTGGTTACTATTGACCAGAAACGCAATACTATGGCTACAAGGGCAGGCTGGGAATTCTGCAGTTAATAAATCACGTCCTGACTCCCCAAAGCCAGCAGCCCACCATTGACAAGGCACAAGTGAGGGTTGTGATAGAACACTTTCTACTTGCTTGAATGAATTCAGTTCCAACAACACTCAAAGAAACTCCACAATCTAGGACAAAGCAACCTGTTTGGTTCGCATCCCATCCGTGACCACACTCCCTCTTACCTATCATCAATACACAAGTGGCAATGGTGCACACCATATATAATTCACTGCAGCAACTCGCAAGTCCTTTTTGACAGCATCTTCTAAATCTGTGACCCTTACCACCCAGAAGCACAAGAGCAGAAAGGCAAAGGAACAGGAGAAGGCCATTAGGCCCATCGAGCCTGCTCTGCCATCCAATACGATCATGGCTGATCAGACATGAATGCCTTTTACCCACACTATCCCCATAACCCTTTAAATATTGGAACACCACCACTTACAAGTTTCCACACAAAAGCCTGACGTGAAATGAGATCCATGATCCTCCACGGTTACTGGGTCAAAAATCTGAAAATTCCTTCCTAATGCCACTGTGGATGTACCTACACCACATGGACATCACCACCATCTCAAGGGCAACAAACTCTGGCTGAGAGCAAAGGTTACATACGAGGAAAAAGAAGTACATATTCTTGGATTCGTATGTCAGCTCTTATTGTTAATTGCGTTTTCCTCAAGCAATAGTTCGTAGGGCATCATGGGATTTAGCCAACTGACTTGGCCACATTCTTCACAAAGGCTGATTCGTATAGACCTACACAGGGATGGCTCATTCAGCAAGAATTCCTTATCAGCAGCTCCCGAGGAGCTGTTCTGAGGAATGCTGACTGTGGTACCAGTCATTAACTACGTTAAGGTAACAGTGTCTCAGTTTGTGGTATCACGAAGATCCAAGGACAGTTGATAAAGAGATCCAGAAGAAATAATGAGTAAATCACTGTCTGCCTATGAGCTGATCACGCAGCCCTATGTTGCCGAATAACAGATTTTATTGGATTTAATGAACCGATGTATGTAATCTATAATCATTCTGATTAGATTGTGTCCAGCCAAGTTGGGTTGAGGAACTGTTTGAAACCGATTAAATATTGATGATTTTCTTTGTTCAATGCAGGAGTACCTGGTTTGCCCAGCGACTTGCTCCCCGCCGATGTTAAAACAATGCACTGTTTGGCATTTGTAACAGACCCGAATGCAGAGTGATTCTTTCTAACTCATTCCCACTAACAATACTAAAAATATACTCCGCAGTATTCACATTCTCCTATTCTGGGAAATCCGGTAATGTCAGATATATCAGAATGGAAACAGTCACCATCACATTTTACTTTCACCTTGGAATGACAGTGCCAATTTGAGATACTTGTTGTAACACCAATAGATTTACTTTCTTCACTAACATTGGAATATATTAGAATGGGGTAAAATGTCACTTCTTCTGAGCTCGGTACAATGGAATACAAGTCTAAAACCAATCTATATTGTTTGTGTTTATTTTTTCATGACAGAGGTCTACCACAATATAGACTGAGTCTGCCCCAGTCTTGACATTTAATCAATAGACATAAATCACTTAGAATGTTATTAACTGAAAGATATGTCAATGCTGACCATATTACACCAAAGGAATGGAAAACTGAAGCAGCTCTGATCTAAAGTACTGGCATGCAATTTTAAACCATTTCCTTGGTATGTTCCAGAACACAGTTTTCTTTTACTATTTCTATTGTATAATATGCTTTTTACTCGACTGTAGATTATGTATGATGGACCTACCTTAGCTAGCTTTAATTGATTTACAGTGTGTTCATTTGTCTTCCCTTGACGGGAGGTGCGTTGCTGCTTGATTAACAATCTTCGAAGTGGGTATTGGTTTTTCAATTCCAACAAGTGGTCTGCTGACTTGCACTCTGGTGCACTGAACTGGGAATAAGGACAGAAATGCTGCAAATGCTCAACGGGTCAGGAAGCATCTATGAAGATAAACTGTTAAGATCTCAGATTGGTAACTCTGAAGCAAAACTGAGGAAAGATAGAAGTGTAATAGGTTTTGAGCAAGAATCAGATGGTTTTGGCCATTATTAGAATTCACTCTAACGGCAGTGAAGAAAGAAAGCCATTAGTACTTTGATGACTGGCTTGCAGCTATGTTGTCAGTCGAATAGGAAGATTAAAATGATTGTCGCTTCAATAATAACAGCACATATTGTAGCTCCATGTTACTTTTACAGTTCAATTCACATTCTTGTTGAGCACCAACAAACATCACCCAATGTGGTTGATGAAGTTCCAAAATCATTGATGCCTTGGATCTGAACCCAGACCTTCAGCAAGAACTCCCCAAGTAACTATTCCAAAAGGAGCTTCTTTACACACACCACATGCTAAATCGGAAGATCTCTGGCAGGACTGCAGTGACTGATCAAACTAACATAATTGTTTGCACAATCAAGAGGTTTAACAGGAGGACTTTTGCCGCATTGGGAGCCTCCCCATCTCGCAGGCTAATTCTCAACCTGCAAATCCTTCCAATATGCCAAGGCAGGAGTCAAGACTCCTGGTCAGCCACAGCTTTCAGAAGGCAAAAGCAGACCGCTGCAGTACCTTGCCAAGCATAACCATGGATCAATACACAATAATAATAATAATAATAATAACCTTTATTGTCACAAGTAGGCTTACATTAACAATGCAATGAAGTTACTGTGAAAAGCCCCTAGTCGCATATTTTCTTCGGACATGGTACCTGAAGAGTGACAGAGATACATAAATGTGGCAGTGGAAACCCTCACTTCTGGGCTCAGAATATCCTCAAATTGACTTTATAATTCAAATTATTTGAATGGTCACAGACCATGCAAGGTCTTTAGGAATGATGGCTTTGTATAATGCAATGTTTTTAGTTTGACCCAAGATGCAATACTGAGCTGAGTGAAGAAGAATGTATTTGTATCCAAATAGCCTTTTATTATTCCCAGTATATTTAAACACGACCATAAGACCAGAAGACATAGGAGCGGAAGTAAGGCCATTCGTCCCATCGAGTCCACTCCACCATTCAATCATGGCTGATTTCAACTCCATTTACCCGCTCTCTCTCCATAGCCCTTAATTCCTCGAGAAATCAAGAATTTATCAACTTCTGTCTTAAAGACACTCAACGTCCCGGCCTCCACCGCCCTCTGTGGCAATGAATTCCACAGACCCACCACTCTCTGGCTGAAGAAATTTCTCTTCATCTCTGTTCTAAAATGACTCCCTTTTATTCTAAGGCTGTGCCCCCGGGTCCTAGTCTCCCCTGCTAATGGAAACAACTTTCCTACGTCCACCCTATCTAAGCCATTCATTATCTTGTAAGTTTCTATTAGATCTCCCCTCAACCTCCTAAACTCCAATGAATATAATCCCAGGATCCTCAGACGTTCATCGTATGTTATGCCGACCATTCCTGGGATCATCCGTGTGAATCTCCGCTGGACCCACTCCAGTGCCAGTATGTCCTTCCTGAGGTGTGGGGCCCAAAATTGCTCACAGTATTCTAAATGGGGCCTAACTAATGCTTTATAAAGCTTCAGAAGTACATCCCTGCTTTTATATTCCAAGCCTCTTGAGATGAATGACAACATTGCATTTGCTTTCTTAATTACGGACTCAACCTGCAAGTTTACCTTTAGAGAATCCTGGACTAGGACTCCCAAGTCCCTTTGCACGTCAGCATTATGAATTTTGTCACCGTTTAGAAAATAGTCCATGCCTCTATTCTTTTTTCCAAAGTGCAAGACCTCGCACTTGCCCACGTTGAATTTCATCAGCCATTTCTTGGACCACTCTCCTAAACTGTCTAAATCTTTCTGCAGCCTCCCCACCTCCTCCATACTACCTGCCCCTCCACCTATCTTTGTATCATCGGCAAACTTAGCCAGTATGCCCCCAGTCCCGTCATCTAAATCGTTAATATATAAAGAGAACAGCTGTGGCCCCAACACTGAACCCTGCGGGACACCACTCGTCACCGGTTGCCATTCCGAAAAAGAACCTTTTATCCCAACTCTCTGCCTTCTGCCTGACAGCCAATCGTCAATCCATGTTAGAACTCTAGGATGTAGCCCATCTGGGCCCGGAGATTTATCAATTTTTAGACCTCTTAGTTTCTCTAGCACTTTCTCCTTTGTGATGGCTACCATATTCAACTCTGCCCCCTGACTGTCCTGAATTGTTGGGATATTACTCATGTCTTCTACTGTGAAGACTGACGCAAAGTACTTATTTAGTTCCTCAGCAATTTCCTTGTCTCCCATCACTAGATTACCAGCGTCATTTTGGAGCGGCCCAATGTCTACTTTTGCCTCCCGTTTGTTTTTAATGTATTTAAAGAAACTTTTCCCATCATCCCTAATGTTACTGGCTAGCCTACCTTCATATTTGATCCTCTCTTTCCTTATTTCTCTCTTTGTTATCCTCTGTTTGTTTTTGTAGCCTTCCCAATCTTCTGACTTCCCACTACTCTTTGCCACATTATAGGCTTTCTCTTTTGCTTTGATGCATTCCCTGACTTCCTTTGTCAGCCATGGCTGCCTAATCCCCCCTCTGATAATCTTTCTTTTCTTTGGGATGAACCTCTGCACTGTGTCCTCAATTACTCCCAGAAACTCCTGCCATTTCTGTTCTACTGTCTTTCCCACTAGGCTCTGCTCCCAGTCGATTTTCGTCAGTTCCTCCCTCATGCCCCTGTAGTTACCTTTATTTAACGGTAACACCTTTACATCTGATTCTACCTTCTTTCTTTCAAATTGGAGATTGAATTCTACCATATTATGATCACTGCCTCCTAAGTGTTCCCTTACTTTAAGATCGTTAATCAGGTCTGGCTCATTACATAACACTATGTCCAGAATGGCCTGTTCCCTCGTGGGCTCCATCACAAGCTTCAAAAAGCCCTCCTGTAAACATTCAATGAATTCCCTTTCCTTGGGTCCACTGGCAGCATTATTTACCCAGTCCACCTGCATATTGAAGTCCCCCATGATCACAGTGACCTTGCCTTTCTGACATGCACTTTCTATTTCGTGGTACATTTTGTGCCCCTGGTCCTGACCACTGTTAGGAGGCCTGTACATAACTCCCATTATGGTTTTTTTGCCTTTGTGGTTCCTCAACTCTACCCACACAGACTCCACATCATCTGACCCTATGTTGTTTAGTGCTATTGATTTAATTTCATTCCTAATTAACAAGGCAACCCCGCCCCCTCTGCCCACCTCTCTGTCTTTTCGATAGGTTGTGAATCCCTGGATGTTTAAATGCCAGTCCTGAACCCCCTGCAACCACGTCTCTTTGATGCCTACCACATCATACATTTGACCAACTCAAATGCCCACATACTGCCCACATACATGCGAAAACAAAATTTTGTATTGCTCTCTATGTAGACCTTCTCTTGATGGCGGTCGCACTGGAAGTGGCATGAGCATTTTATCTATATTTTCAGGTACAGTAAATTGCTACATTTTACTCTGAACTGTTTGAATCACAACTAACTTGCGTTTGTGGCAGTCCAGTGCACAGCAGTAGAAACTGGTCTCTAGCTTTAAGGCCATAAGACATAGGAGCGGAAGTAAGGCCATTCGGCCCATCGAGTCCACTCCACCATTCAATCATGGCTGATTTCAACTCCATTTACCCGCTCTCTCTCCATAGCCCTTAATTCCTCGAGAAATCAAGAATTTATCAACTTCTGTCTTAAAGACACTCAACGTCCCGGCCTCCACCGCCCGAATTCCACAGACCCACCACTCTCTGGCTGAAGAAATTTCTCCTCATCTCTGTTCTAAAGTGACTCCCTTTTATTCTAAGGCTGTGCCCCCAGGTCCTAGTCTCCCCTGCTAATGGAAACAACTTCCCTACGCTATCTAAGCCATTCATTATCTTGTAAGTTTCTATTAGATCTTTGTCCGAGATACATACTGTTATTTAACGGCCAATTCATTGGAAGGAACAAAAAGGGATACTGTATTGCTATAATTTCTTCCATCTCACTTTGTAGAGTGTACTTAACGCAAGAGTAATTAATTTTCAACCAGAGAGCTTTTGCAATCATAATAGCTAAACGACCCAAGTAAGAAAACATTTAAAATGTGCAGTCTATTACAAGTAATTACTTTTATGAATGAGAACTTGTCACATGCAGTAATATATCTCCAATTTAAAAAAAAGTACTGTACACTAATTGGTTGCAACTCATTATACCCTTCAGGCAACAATCATTCCATTTGTTGTACCGCTCGGCAGTGTCCATGTTTATTCACCGAGCTGAGGGCCAATTGTTAAAAACATATATTACCAGGTGCAAGTCAAATATTTACAGTTTATGAGATTGTAGCCATCTGGGATGGCCACGTCCCGATTACAAAATGGACACTTGCAAAGACTGCAGGGAAAATTGGACAATGCAAAGAAATAAGCAGGTGCAAGCCCTGTCTGTTGATTAGAACCTTAAACGCTCAGACAGGACAGAAACTACCAAACGATTTACATACTAATGAGCCATGTCCGGGGACAAAAGGGAAACATTTAGATACACAATGTTAGGACAGACTCCCCGGCGCTAGAAGAAGCTAAGACAAAGCTGACTGACAGTCACCAGGGCACACCCAGCGATCAGGGAACCACCCCTCTATTGGAGGAAAATCGATACCGATGATTGGGAAAGACCCAATTCGTTGAAGCCAAGTTCAAGGCCCACCCAAAAGAGCGCGAAGCCCTTTTGGGTATAAACGGTATCCCCCAAGGGAGAACGCCCTCCTTTGGCTTTAGCTCTCAGCAAAGAGAGAGACCAGCCTAGCAGCTACAGCAGACCAAGTAAGTTCCAAGTCAACGCACGCTACGAGATAGACATTCCTAGTTGCTATCCTGTAAACAGCTCAACCGAGCAGCCTCAGAACCGAGCAACGGCCATTGTTCCTCTGACTGAATGGGCGCCCAAAGCTAAGTATAGGCTCTAGTAATAGTGGTAGTTTAGTTTGTCGATTTTATGCATGAGTAGATTTGACTGTGTGTAAATAAATGAGCATTGCTTTTGAACTTACTAACTGGTGTATCGAGTCATTGATCAGTATTCGGTTCTGAACCTTGTGGCGGTGTCGAAAGATACCTGGCGACTCTTGAGCAAACATGATTAAATAGAGCCAATCAAAAGTTTAAAAATAATATATATATTTATTAAAGTTTTTTAACACTATTTTTCTCCCTTACAAACAATAAACCCCCCCTCGTAACAAAAAAAACGAGAAATCGCGCAGAGCAAGATATGTACATGGCAAAATGATATCTTTATACAGTTTTGTACACTGGCCCTCACCCGTACGTGCCAGTTTCCCCAACCCTTCATGTTATCTCTTGCTCATCCACCCTCCCAGGCAGCTCCGCCGCCCCCCTCCCCTCCCCGGACGTCCCCTCATGAACCCAGCCACATCATTTATCCAGGCCTCCAGGCGGAGGGGCTTCGCCTCCTTCCACAAGATCCTTCGCCGGGCTACTAGGGACGCAAAGGCCAGAATGCCGGCCTCTTTCGCCTCCTGCACTCCCGGTTCGTCCACTACTCCAAATATAGCTAGCCCCCAGCTTGGCTTGACCCGGACTTTCACCACCTGAGATATTGCTCCCGCCACTCCTCTCCAGAACCCCTCTAGTGCCGGGCATGACCAAAACATATGGACATGGTTCACCGGGCTCCCTGAGCACCTTCCACATCTGTCCTCTACCCCAAAGAACCTACTCAACCTCGCCCCCGTCAAGTGCGCTCTGTGGACCGCCTTAAATTGTATCAGGCTGAGCCTGGCACACGAGGAGGAGGAATCAACCCTACCTAGGGCATCAGCCCACAGACCTTCCTCGATCTCCTCCCCCTGCTCCTCCTCCCATTTACCCTTCAACTCTTCTACCAGAGCTTCCCCCTCTTCTTTCAACTTCTGGTGTATTTCCGACACCTTGCCCTCCCTGACCCAAACACCCAAGATCACCCTATCTTGAACTTCTTGTGCCGGGAGCAACGGGAATTCCCTCACCTGTCACCTCACAAAAGCCCTCACCTGCATATATCTAAAGGCATTTCCCGGGGGTAACTCGAACTTCTCCTCCAGTGCCCCTAGGCTCGCAAACGTCCCGTCGATGAACAGGTCCCCCATTCTTCCAATCCCCGCCCGATGCCAGCTCTGGAACCCCCCCGTCCATCTTCCCCGGGACAAACCGGTGGTTACCCCTGATCGGGGACCACACCGATGCTCCCATTGCACCCCGGTGCCGTCTCCACTGGCCCCAGATCCTTAGCGTTGCCACCACCACCGTGCTCGTGGTATACTTTGTCGGCGAGAGCGGCAGCGGTGCCGTCACCAACGCCCCCAGGCTCGTTCCTTTACAGGACGCCATCTCCATCCTCTTCCATGCCGCCCCCTCTCCCTCCATAACCCACTTGCGGATCATCGCCACATTTGCTGCCCAGCAGCAGCTCCCCAGATTTGGCAGCGCCAACCCTCCTCGGTCCCTACTGCGTTCCAGGAACCCTCTCCTTACTCTCGGGGTCTTATTCGCCCACACAAACCCCATAATAGTCCTGCCTACTCTCTTAAAAAAGGCCTTAGTGATCACGATGGGAAGGCACTGAAACACAAACAGAAACCTCGGAAGGACCACCATTTTGACCGACTGCACTCTCCCCACCAGCGAGAGCGGTAACATGTCCCATCTTTTGAAATCCTCCTCCATTTGCTCCACCAACTCGTCAGATTCAGTTTATGTAGGGTCCACCAACTCCTGGCTATCTGGATCCCCAGATACAGAAAGCTCCCCTCCGCCCTCCTCAGCGGTAGGTCCCCTATCCCTCTTTCTTGGTCCCCCGCCTGTAAAACAAAGAGCTCACTCTTCCCTACATTGAGCTTATAGCCCGAAAACTCCCCAAACTCCCTTAGAGTCTGCATGACCTCCACCATCCCCTCCATTGGATCCGCCACGTACAGCAACAGGTCATCCGCATATAGCGACACCCGATGCTCTTCTCCCCCTCAGACCACCCCCCTCCATTTATTAACTCCCTCAATGACATGGCCAATGGTTCGATCGCCAATGCGAACAACAGGGGGGAACAGGGGGCACCCCTGCCTCGTCCCTCAGTACAGTCGAAAGTACTCCGACCTCCGCCGGTTCGTCACTACACTCGCCATCGGGGCTCTGTAAAGGAGCTTAACCCAATTGATAAACCCTACCCTGAACCCAAACCTACGCAGCACCTCCCAGAGGTACTCCCACTCTACTCGGTCAAAGGCCTTCTCCGAGTCCATAGCTGCCACTATCTCCGCCTCTCCCTCCTCCGATGGCATCATTATCACGTTTAAGAGCCGCCGCACATTGGTGTTTAGTTGCCTGCCCTTTACAATTCCCGTCTGGTCCTCGTGGATTACCCCTGGGACACAGTCCTCGATCCTCGTGGCCAGCACTTTTGCCAGCAACTTTGCATCCACATTGAGTAGCGAGATCGGCGTGTACGATCCACATTGCAGTGGGTCCTTGTCCCGCTTTAGGATCAAAGACATTGTCGCTTCCGACATTGTCGGGGGCAGGGTCCCCTCCTCTCTTGCCTCATTAAAGGACATGCGGGGCCAACAGGTCTGCGTACTTCCTGTAGAACTCCGTCCGGTCCTGGGGCCTTCCCCGCCTGCATGCTCCCCAAACCCTTGCTCAGCTCCTCCAACCCAATTGGTGCCCCCAAACCAGCCACCTCTTGCTCCTCCACCCTCGGGAATCTCAGCTGATCTAGGAATCGTCTCATCCCCTCTTCCCCCGCTGGGGGCTGGGATCTGTACAGCTCTTCATAAAAGGCCTTGCAAACCTCGTTTATTTTCGTCGCACTCCGAACCGTGGCTCCCCTTCCATCTTTGACTCCCCCTATTTCCCTCGCTGCCATCCTCTTACGGAGCTGGTGTGCCAGCATCCGACTAGCCTTTTCCCCATACTCGTAGGTCGCCCCCTGCGCTTTCCTCCACTGTGCGTCCGCCTTCCCTGTGGTCAACAGGTCAAACTCCGTCTGGAGCTGTCGTCTTTCCCCAAGTAATCTTTCCTCCGGGGCCTCTGTGTATCTCCTGTCCACTCTCAAAATCTCCCCCACTAACCTCTCCCTTTCCATACCCTCTGTCTTCTCCCTATGAGCCCTAATGGAAATTAGCTCTCCCCTGATCACCGCCTTCAACGCCTCCCATACCGCCCCCACCCGCACCTCCCCGTTGTCGTTGGCCTCCAAGTACCTTTCGATACACCCCCTCACCTTCCCACACACCACCTCGCCCGCCAGCAGTCCCACATCCAGCCGCCACAACGGGCGTTGGTCCCTCTCCTCTCCCAGCTCCAGCTCCACACAGTGCGGGGCATGGTCTGAAACGGCTATAGCCGAATACTCCGTCCCCTCCACCCTCGGGATGAGCGCCCTACCCAGAACAAAGAAATCTATCCGGGAGTAGACTTTGTGTACATGGGAGAAGAAAGAAAATTCCCTGGCCTGCGGCCTTGCAAACCGCCATGGGTTCACTCCCCCCATCTGATCCATAAACCCCCCCAAGTACCTTGGCCCCAAGTACCTTTACAGATCCAGAATCACCTGCTAATGCTCACATTCCAAGCATTGTCTGGCATCTTTGAATTTGGCTATATATATGTTTCTGGAACATACCGTTGTACAGTTCTGGTCGCCTCATTTTAGGAAGGATGTGGAAGCTCTGGAAAAGGTGCAAAGAAGATTTACCAGGATGTTGCCTGGAATGGAGAGTAGGTCTTACGAGGAAAGGTTGAGGGTGCTAGGCCTTTTCTCATTAGAGCGGAGAAGGATGAGGGGCGACTTGATAGAGGTTTATAAGATGATCAGGGGAATAGATAGAGTAGACAGTCAGAGACTTTTTCCCCAGGTGGAACACACCATTACAAGGGGACATAAATTTAAGGTGAAAGGTGGAAGATATAGGAGGGATATCAGAGGTAGGTTCTTTACCCAGAGAGTAGTGGGGGCATGGAATGCACTGCCTGTGGAAGTAGTTGAGTCGGAAACATTAGGGACCTTCAAGCAGCTGTTGGATAGGTACATGGATTACGGGAAAATGATATAGTGTAGATTCATTTGTTCTTAAGGGCAGCACGGTAGCATTGTGGATAGCACAATTGCTTCACAGATCCATGGTCCCAGGTTCGATTCCGGCTTGGGTCATTGTCTGTGCGGAGTCTGCACGTCCTCCCCGTGTCTGCGTGGGTTTCCTCCGGGTGCTCCGGTTTCCTCCCACAGTCCAAAGATGTGCGGGTTAGGTGAATTGGCCAATGATAAATTGCCCTTAATGTCCAAATTGCCCTTGGTGTTGGGTGGAGGTGTTGAGTTTGGGTAGGGTGCTCTTTCCAAGAGCTGGTGCAGACTCGGGGGGCCGAATGGCCTCCTTCTGCACTGTAAATTCAATGATAATCTATGATTAATCTAGGACAAAGGTTCGGCACAACATCGTGGGCCGAAGGGCCTGTTCTGTGCTGTATTTTCTATGTTCTATGTTCTATGTTCTATACCTCTTCATTCAGCTGAGGAAGGAGCAGCGCTCCGAAAGCTAGTGATTCGATACAAACCTGTTGGACTTTAACCTGGTGTTGTAAGACTTCTTACTGTGCTCAACCCAGTCCATCTCCACATCAAAAAATAACAGCACACAGCCTAAGTTGTTCACAACAATCCAACCAAGGTTTTAATCATCGCAAATTGCTGGCTTCTTTAAAATAATAGATACAGTGTGATATTTAAAAAAAAATAAAGTCCACTTCTGAAATTCGTGGCCGTAAACAGTTTGAAAGAAGTGGCTCAATATACACAGGGCATTAACTCTGGTGTATTGATCGTACTGGTACATAAGTCAATGGTTCATGATTAATAAAACCTCAAATGATATAAACAACAGGAAGCAAAAAAATAGTAGAGAGGATGACGGATGTTGGGCACGATGGTGAGTGTTATTCAGTGAAGGCATGAAATTCCCAGTTTTAACTTCGTGAAGTATGAAAAGGAACTTCAGCTGTGCACTTTAGGAATATAAATAAAATACATTGAGAAAATAAAATTGATCGGGTGGAATATACTTGCATATATCAACAGCATTCACGGAGAGCTTTATTTACCTTATTGCCTTTCTTCTACAGGTCAGGAATGCATTTTGAAATGCTAGCTACCCGAACTGTGGCTTTACAGAATCGGATGGCAGTTCACTATTTGCGAGCCAAAAGAGGTGGTACCTGCGCCCTGATTGGTGGAGAGTGTTGCACCTACATCCCAGATAATTCATAAGTCAAAAGCTTGGCAACACATATTAAAGAAGTCAGGAAACTTGACCCACCTCTTTGGGGGTGGTTTTCCAGATGGTTGGCTGGCACAGGAATGTCCATCATTCAGGGACTCCTCTCATTTTGCGCATTTGGGTTTGTCCTTTACGTAGTGATCAAATGCGTTGGCCAATGTATGGCTACCCATTGCCCCACCAATCCAAGTGGTTCATAGTAATCCAGCTGCACCATCAGCCCATGACATTGACTAGGCTGTTACTATTGAACTGTTATTTACTGCACTATTATTGCATTGTTCACCAATTATTACTGAATCATATAATCACTTTCAATTATTAATGAATTGTTATTCTACTATATAATCATGTATTATTGAATAAAATGAATAAAAACATAGAATGTTTTTCACACTTGCAAAGCTTTGCCCGCTCCTTTGTTGAAGGAGTGAACCATGAAGGAGTCAAACAAGTGAACCATTAAAGACAATGTGAATGAGTTCCTCTCTGCGCTTATTTCTGTCCTACCGCATTTCTTCCTTAATTTCTACATGTTATTTGATTCATCTTATTAATCTTTCGAAGAATCAGAAGGGGGACTGATAGAAACCAACCTTTTATTGTAGGTAAAAAGGGTTAAAGGAAGAAATTATTTAGAGAAATCAGATTAACTAAAATTTAAAGTCACTTATTAACCATGACAGTAAGAAAAGCTGAGTGCTTGTGAATTGATTTGATAAGCACATTTTCGCAGACTTTTAAGAGTCTGTGCAAGGTCATGCTGCGAAAAGTCTCTTTGTCTCACACAAAACTTGGATGAAATCCTAGTTCCGTTTCGATGGTAATGGCTGGTCAGCTCATAGTGATAATTTCTTGTGGGAAATGTGTTTCACTATGGAAAAATACAGAAATCTTTTATCTCTTAATTTGACAGACAGACACCTTGGCCGAATTAAATGAATTAGAGAAATAAATTATAGATTGGATAAAAGCAATCACAGCTGTAAAAAGGACGAAACTTTAAAGATAGTAATCTCCTTAAAAGTTCAGGTATTGAGATGGGAAAGCCATTCTAGAATCAATTCAACGTATCTCTGAAACCTATTCTATCTGCTTGCTTTGCAAAGCCGCTATTTTATTCTATTTTAAACTGCGCACTCTTTTTGTACTGTGTATCTTGATTTGAAGAAATTACCATGAACTATAATTGTATTTTAAATTCAATTCAACTTATCTGTATTTGCTAAGGACAAACAATCGATACATCTGACTAACTTACTGTAGAACTAGTCGGACCTTCCTAAATTCTGTACTTTTGTGAAAATTGAAACTTACCAGTCGACACGACGAGCCGACAAAATAAAAGTTGCAAATTGCTTTTAACCAAGAAGACCAGTCTTGAATTTCTGTTATTTGGGATATGGTGCGCCGTTACAGGTATATGAATAGACACAAGAGGTCCTTCACCACCTCAGGGCTTGATCAATTTGGTGCACTCACGCATCACTACTGAAGTATGCTGACATGTGCTGCCTTGAATTCACATGTCACAGAAAAAAAGTTGCACCCACCTGCCCTATCAACAAAAAATATCAGATGCACTAAAATTACAACACAAGCCAAGTTCTCAGAATACTCTCAAGAGCAAAACATTAAACTTTTGCTCAGTGATGAAGCTAACAAAGCTCAGATTGCCAAGGCCATTGAATAAATCGGCCACGTTGCCGAAGGAAATAAGGAATATCTGGGAGCCTTCCAGATAAACAGTAAGAATGAGCATTTATATAGTACCATTAATGTGGGAACATATCACAAAGAACTCCACAAAGGCATGATCAAAACTAAATATATGCTGAGCCAAAGAATATTTATAGTCCAAACATTCAAAAAGCACATACAATGTTGAATATACCACAATGAGATGTTGGGTGATCCAGGAGAGGAGGAAGATCATATCAATGGCCAGACATTAAGTTGACAAATATTCCCAGGGATGGCCATGAGCAACAGTGGGATGCAGATTTGTCCAATGCAAACTCGAAAGGATGAAATTGTATGAAGTCAAGAAATAATCTTGTTCAGGGTATTATTTTATGAGCAATATGAAATAGACTTTAAATGTAGCAGATTAATACCTCTCAGCAGTTGATAAAGTTTCTTTGCTACAGAAGAAATTAAACCATAAAATCTTGGATGCTGAATGTCACTGAATTTTGTATGAACTAGAACACAGCTAATGCAGAGTTACTGTATCATATTTTTTAACTATTATACGATTGGAGTCTGGCACAATTTAAATTATTAGCTTATAATATCTATCCACGTGAACTCCATCTTATATTGTATTAGCATCAATGAAATACTTCTAATCACAGACTCTGTATCCAAATTCACTTTTGACGAAGAAGTCAACTCAATCGGACACTGTCAGCTTCATGGGGAATATGTTGGTTTCACTTGTGTAATGACGCACAGGACTCATCCAGCTGGGGATCATTGTTCCGTTGCTCATTGGACGAGTTAATTCTGCACTCGTACAAAAGGCAGGCAGTTGAAGAGCCAGCCAAAAAGGAGATGGGACCCAGTGAAAGGTAACCGGGCCCTATGCATGTACAATGCTGTTGCTGAAATAAAGGACTTTTAAGCAACTCGTTGGACTCCCCTCGCTTGAAACAAGTTGCACAATTGATCACCAAGTCGTGCAAATTAAAATACTTTGATTGGCTAATATAACAGACACCAGATAGCGGCAACCCAAAATTGTAGGCACCTGACAACTCAGACTTCCCGGCACATTCTAAACCAGTTCTTTATTGTGATGTAACTGGATTGGAAAATCCCAGAATGGAACTCTGGATCAAAGTAATGAAACTTGCGCTTTTGAAAAAATTAAATATGGAGGAACAGAGTCACACGACTGCTCATTTAGTTTTAACAACAACAAAAAAGCATGTATAACCATGAAGAATTTGGAATATAATACAATTTGTCTTATATAATCCCCCTTTGGCGCAACAATTACACACACCTTTTAGGATTGAAGTGTATTACAAAGTACATTTTAAACTACAATGGTCTCATTAACACACAAGTCCCTTTTAAGCACACAGGATGACTGTGGTAAAACACTCTTCTCTGACTCCAAGAGTAGATTTGTGAATTTATCCTCAAAATGCCCCTAGATGATTCTTATACCGTGAGCCACCTTGTATAACCGAACTTCAGCTTCGACACGAGTGATTTAAAGTTGCACTTTTAAAAGACACATTTTCAAATCTTTTCCCTCTGCTGATTCCATAAAGGCTTCACTTTCAGGTTTTACATCTCTCCTTTCAAGTTTACTTTGTCTTAAAGGACTTTTACAGAAACTCCGAGGTCCAGCCACTCATCCCCATAATTATTTCACATAATGTCTTGCAAACTGTAGTAGTTTCTCACAGACCTTAGCACTACTGCAGATATTTTTCTGGCCTCTCATGATCCAATGCGACTTCACTGAACTGTAATCAGTTCTGATTCCCAATTTGCTCTGTTCCGTTAACTTTTGGACAAATCTCTTCATTTCACTAGTTTCCTTAACTAGCTGGACTTTCGGCTTCCGGCATCTGTTTTATTAGCCATTACAGATATTCTCTTTTTAACCTTCTAAAAGCAACTGCTTCTAGCAGAGCTGAAATAGCTGCATCCTCTCTCACAAACTATCTCCAACTTCAATCAAATTAGCTAAACTAAAGCGTAAAGCTCCTCTACCTTACAAGGTCCCGGTTGCTAAGCAATCAGTGCTCAATTATTTACTCATCATGCCGCAGCCCTCTCTAAGCACAATAGAATCACAGTTGGAATTGAAACCAACACCCACATATACAATACCTTTGTCCAGCATGAATCTAGCAACATATTTTACCCTTCCAGGCATAGAAACATTAAATTAAACCCACATGAAATTGAATGTTAAGTCTAATGTTTACCAATAAAAATATAAATCCTTTAAAACTGCCTTTATTTTACGAACATGTCCAAGACAGCTCCAACCTAGTCTCGGTGGAAATCTGACCAACTGCAGGTTCACTGTTGCATGTCTGTCAATTAAATGGCATGAAGTATATTTGCATCACGTTTGCCCTTTACATCATTAATCCAAACTGCTTCAGTCCTCCTGAGCAGGTTTTTTGAATGATCACCAGGTCTGTTGCCATACAAATATACTTGAAACTACCAACTCCTCAAAAGTTCACCGATTTCAGAAGTGTCAAATATTCTAAGATTCAAGTTTATGCACTGTGCAAAAGATAACTACATACATACAGAGCGGCTTTGGCGGGGAGCTGCATGCGGGGAAGCTTTGCCACCAGCAACTTTTTGCGCTCTCCGTAATTGCAGGTAACTACATACATACATACACTTCTCTTCTTCTCGATTAACCAATGCTTCTCTTTTCCTCAATATAATGCAGTTAATTGAATTTTTAATAATGTCTATCCTTCATTTGGGTATCAGGGTCTTTTAAGGTCTCGAGATGTAGTCACCCTTGCCCTTTTCCGAGTTGCCCGAGGCCCAAAGTGTCCCACTCTCAGGGTTATGAACCCATGGAAAATGGAGAAACTTTCGGTGGTGATGGTGGAAGTGCAGGAACTTAACGGGGCAATGGCTACGGACAGGTGAAGGATCCTTTGCAAACAGGACATGTTTTTGCCTTTAAGCGCACCAAGGAAGGCAAGGTGTATTGTTATGGGCCAGGGCTGAGAAACTACAAAGTATATTATAAAGTCCACCTGACCTACAATCTTTATGTTGAATTAGGCTCAGATGAGCAGCCTTCCCTTCAGGTGTGATTAATCAGTCTTCCTAGACACTTTCGTCAAAACAAGCTTTATTCTTAGTCAACACATATATATATATATATATAAAAACACAAGAATTTTTATCAATTACAAATATAAATGCACTATCCAGCTACAGTAATCTATGTCTAACATTTATTTGATTCCCCCTTAACTGTTCCAATTCAAAAACAAAATTCAATAAATCAAAAACCCCTTTTCAAGGGTGTGGCCCAACACACGGCATTCTCACTTGACTACGACTGGTGTTGTCACTGAAATTCTGATCCAATTTTTAACCAGCAGATTCAACTCCTTCCGGAAAGCAATTATATATCCAAAGCCATCACCAAGGTGATTTTTACTGGCATAGATATTTAAAATGAAAATAGAGACAGGCCAAAACACTTTTTTTCTCTGTCTGTAGTCCTCAGCAGTCAAACTGAAAGTGAAACCATAAAACCTCACAGCCACAGCTCAGCTTCACCCCCAAAATGACATCACTGAAGCCAAGTGATGAGACAAAAACCTTTCTTGAAAGGACACTCGCATGACAGTATTCATTTCCCTAGTCATTTGAGTCTTGAAATTTAAAGTGAGAGGCTCCTTCAAGCATCGGAAGTGGAAAGTGAAAGATGTAAGGTGTAATGAAATAAGCAGGGGGCCTGCCCATAGACAGATCACTCCTGCATTGCCCTAAAAACAAAACTTCAATGTAGCCATCAATTTGCCCAAGGGATTGAGATACTCACCAATTGTGCTACCCGAATTGCTGTATTGTGAGTTATCCAGAAATTTCCGGGAGGTCGATACCAAGTTGACCTCAATAACAGGAACAGGAGATATGTCCTTCCCAAGTAAGCTGTACAAAAAAAAAATGCATTCGCATCAATTTCTGACCCACAAATTAAGTGAAAAAGTATCAAGTCAACAAAAACCAAAAGACACCAAGTGCCAGAAATCAGAGATAAAAGCAGAAAATGGTGGAAATAAATCAACAGGTAAGGCAGCATTTCTGAAGAGAAAAATTTAGTTTTAATGTTTCAGGTTGCTGGCTTTTGATCAGAATACAGTCGAAGTACCAAGTCAAGCTTGTTTACCTTCCACCATCTATAGACTTCAAAAGCATTAAACTAGAACACCAATGCTTCATTTTCCATTGCCTTTGCCTCTGCCAGAAAATATCAAAATCATTCATGGAGGATCAGAATCACAGCTAACTGGGTCACCGTGGCTGTGGTGACAAGTCAGTGCTATGCCAGAAGAAGTCAACACCAAATACTCTAGCGACAAAAAGGTGATGATACCTTCAAAGGTTGTGGAGCAAGCACATGCTACAAGGAATTTGTGTTTGAAGTGGCAAATTATCTACACAATATAGGAAAAGCAAGGTTTCTCCCAAACTAAAAAAAAGAAGAAACAAACATTGCGAGGAAATGTTGGTGGAAAGGTGCTACTTACTGCCAGGGTTAATGGATGATTACTTAAGTCCCTTGAACACAATATAAAAAGAGTGAAGAATGAATAGTTGAAATGAAGTATGTTGTTACATTGCACCAACAAACGGCAGAGACTCAGCCTTGAATTCGGTGTTGCTCTGCAGAATTGAGTTACTGTCTTAGGGAAACCAACCCCACTCCCAAGGTTGCTTGTGCATTATTAGTTCCAGGAAACACTGGTGGTATAGTGTGCAAATCTAAACAATCATCAAGAGAGCAGACTTGAGATTAGTTTCAAAAAAAGATAGGTAGGCTTTTTATGTTCAGCAGATACATCATTCCACAGTATCTGTTCCACAGTATCTGGAGTCGAACAATTGGTAAACAATTTGGACAAAAACAATTTGGTTAACAGGAGGAGTTTAAACATCAAATAAAACTGAGAAAAGTTGGAAACGTAGGTCCCAATAAATGAAACTCAATACAGATTTCTAACATCTGTTGGACCAAATTCTTTAATGAAGTTTCAGAGTGGATTGAAGAAGGGGTAGCGCTGTGGATGTTGTCCATATGGACTTAATAAAGTACTGCATCATAGACCTGTTACAAAATTTCATGCCAGACCAATTGCAAGGATGGTGGCAATGTTGAAAAAAAATTGCCTAAGGGCCAGAAAGCAGTGGTAAATGGTTATTATTCTAGGCTGCAGGGAAGATGGCAGTGCTGCGCCCCATGAACATTATGAAGACCACTGCTCTTATTGACGTACATTTACTTACTCGAAATGTCATCTACAGGATAAAATTTTCAAGTTCACAAATAAACCAAACACAGAAACAGAGAACAGCAAGAGCAACAGACTGGTAAAATAGGCAGACACATAGCAGATGAAATTTAATTCCGTGAAGTGCGAAAGGATGGATGGATAGATTTTTGGTGTGAGTGAGGGAAAAATAAGAGTGGTAAACAAATGAGATGAGGCACAATTTTTAAAAAGACACAGGACCACAAAGACCAGGGTATGAGAGTGGGTATATACACACTTATTTTTTAAAAAGGTGGCAAGACAACTCAAGAAGACTGATTTTATAAATTAAATCATATAGGGCCCTTTCCTTTCTGAATTGCGGAAACAGCACAAAAGTAATAATGAAATTAATCAATGGGCCTCAGCTGGAGTGTTCATTTCTGGACACCACACTTTTGGAAAGGTGTTACAGAGAGAGGGTGTCGAAAAAATTCATGAGAATGGTGCTTGACAAAGAAGCCCAGCTAACAGGGGAAACTAGAAGATGGGTTGTTTACTTAAGAAAAGAGAATGTTCAAAAGGGATTTGGTAAGGGTGTTCAAATTTTGAATGAGAAATGGCTTCTTGTGGCAGAAGGGTCGACAACCAGCAGGCACAAATTTAAGGGGCGTCATTCTCCGACCCCCCGCCGGGTCGGAGAATGGCCGTTGGCCGCCGTGAATCCCGCCCCCGCCGAAGTCTCCGAAGGGAGAAAAGTCGGCGGGGCGTTAATGGCGCCGCTGTCGCGGAGAATGTCACGGGTCTGCGCAAGGCAGCCGATTTTCGGCCTGCCGATATTCTCCCTTCCGGATGGGCCGAAGTCCCGTCAACGTGATGACCGTTCACGTCGACGTGAATCAAACCTCCTTTTCATCGGCGTGACCCGGTGCTCCAGACTCACGCCGACCAGCGAGGAGGTGAGTGAAGGCCTGGGGGGTTGGCTCTGGGCAGGAAATGGCGTGGCCGCAGACTGATTGCGTGAGGAGAGGTGTGTCTCGGCTTGTGTGTGTGCGCGGCGGGGGGGGGGGGGGGGGGGGGGGGGGGGGGGGGTGTGGTTAGAGTAGGCTGGGCTCCGGGGGAGTGCCGGGAGGGGATCCGTGCCGGGGTGGAGGTTGGGGGGGGGGTCCGTGCTGGGGTGGAGGTTGGGGGTTGGGGAGGGGGTCCGTGCCGGGGTGGAGGTTGGGGGGGGGGTCCGTGCTGGGGTGGAGGTTGGGGAGGGGGTCCGTGCCGGGGTGGAGGTTGGGGGGGGGGGTCCGTGCTGGGGTGGAGGTTGGGGGGGGGGGGGTCCGTGTTGGGGTGGAGGTTGGGGAGGGGGTCCGTGCCGGGGTGGAGGTTGGGGGGGGGGGTCCGTGCTGGGGTGGAGGTGGTGGGGGGGGGGTCCGTGCTGGGGTGGAGGTTGGGGAGGGGTCCGTGCCGGGGTGGAGGTTGGGGGGGGGTCCGTGCTGGGGTGGAGGTTGGGGGTTGGGGAGGGGGGCCGTGCCGGGGTGGAGGTTGGGGAGGGGGTCCGTGCCGGGGTGGAGGTTGGGGGGGGGGGTCCGTGCTGGGGTGGAGGTTGGGGGGGGGGGGGGTCCGTGCTGGGGTGGAGGTTGGGGAGGGGGTCCGTGCCGGGGTGGAGGTTGGGGGGGGGGGGTCCGTGCTGGGGTGGAGGTTGGGGGTTGGGGAGGGGGTCCGTGCCGGGGTGGAGGTTGGGGAGGGGGTCCGTGCCGGCGTGGAGGTTGGGGGGGGGTCCATGCTGGGGTGGAGGTTGGGGGTTGGGGAGGGGGTCCGTGCCGGGGTGGAGGTTGGGGAGGGGGTCCGTGCCGGGGTGGAGGTTGGGGGGGGGGTCCGTGCTGGGGTGGAGGTTGGGGGTTGGGGAGGAGGTCCGTGCCGAGGTGGGTGATGGGAGGGCAAATGAGTTGGTCCACCTGGCCAGGTGCCAGCCTCCAACAGTTGGACCCATGCGGTCCATGCCACCTGGCTGGGGGGAGGAGGGGATATGGGCAATGATGTCATGTCGTCGTTCCCCTCCCCCCCACCAGGCCGTCATGTTTTCAGACCATCCAGCGATGTTGGCCGCCGTGGTGGCAGCCGCTCATGTCTATGTTGCCCTGGATGAGGAGGAGGAGGAGGAGGAGCGTGCCAGAGAGGCGGCGCAGGCTGCCGCAGGAGGGGCAGGCGGTAGCCGCCCAGGCTGGAGGGACACCTGACCGACAGGACGAGGAGGGGGAGGAGGACGTCGTGGCCCCACGGCAACGGAGGCACCCGAGGGCGCCCCGTGTGTACCGGCCCCGGCAGTCATACCAGGACCTCACGGACCGGGAATGCAGGAGGAGATTCCGGATGAGCCGGGAAACCGTGGCACACATCTGCCACCTGCTGGCACACCTGTCACCGCGTGGCACTGGCGGAGGACACCCTCTCCCCGTGTCCGTCAAGGTTACGGTGGCCCTGAACTTTTATGCAACGGGGTCATTCCAGGCACCGAGTGGGGACCTGTCCGGCATATCGCAGACATCGGTGCATCGGTGCATCCGGGCAGTGACAGATGCCCTTTATGCCATGGCGCACCGCTACATCCGCTTCCCCGTGGACCGGGCCAGCCAAGATGCCCGAGCCGTGGGCTTCTCTGCCGTTGCCGGGTTCCCCATGGTCCAGGGCGCGATCGATGGGATGCACGTCGCCGTGCGGCCACCTGCAGAGAACAGGGCCGTGTTCACTAATAGGAAGGGGACCTATTCAATGAACGTACAGGTGGTCTGCGACCACCTCATGATGATCCTGCACGTCTGCGCCCGTCACCCAGGCAGTGTACACGACTCATTCGTGTTGTCGCGGTCATCCATCCCCGGCATGTACGAGGGACGCCATCCCCGGCTGAGGGGCTGGTTGCTGGGCGACAGGGGCTACCCATTGCGATCGTGGCTGATGACGCCTATACGGAGGCTACGCAATGAGGCGGAGAACCGCTACAATGATGCCCATGTAGCGACAAGGGGAGTGATCGAGAGGTGCTTTGGCGTGCTGAAGATGCGTTTCAGGTGCCTGGACCTCTCTGGGGGCGCCCTCCAGTATTGGTCAGATAGGGTCGGCCGCATCATTGTGGTGTGCTGCGTCCTGCACAACATAGCCCAGCAGAGGGGCGATGTGCCGCAGGCAGAGGAGGGCGGAGTGGAGGAGCAGCAGGAAGAGGCCCAGTCCTCCCTAGATGAGGGGGATGGGGGCAATGGTCAGGGCAGACGGGGCAGACACAGGCGGGTGGCTGTCCACCGTTACCGGCTGGCCCAGCGGGCACGGGACAGACTGATAAACGCCCGCTTCACTGACTAGATGGGCGTGGGAATCGGGTAGTATGGCCACAGACCGCACACCATGACAACAGCCGACCACCCACACCCCCCACCCATCCACCCACCCAGCACCCTCACCCCCCTCCCCAACCCCACACACCCCACCCGCATGCACACCACCCCCCCACCCCCAATTGCCGATCCACCGGCGGCACAACGGGCCGGGCTCACCCAGTTGCGGGTGGACGCGTGTCTATCGCAGGCCATGGAGGATGATGACAACCCGCCTCCGATGAGCTCCTGGCTCTACATCGTTGGACTATGTCTGACCCATGGCCACAGTACCACCATCCACCCGGACAATCCCCGCATGCGGCTGTGACACTGCAGCGCACGGTCCCGTCCTCTGCCCGGGGGATGTTGATGGCGGCCCAGGGGGAAGGGGGCAGACTCACCTGGGGCTGAGGTAAGACCACCCGTCACACACACACTTGCGCTCAACGTACATGACACGCCCGCACACTTTGGACAGAGCACAAAGGCAGCTTCGGTAGGTGTAACATTGACTTTAATAACCAAAGGAGTTCATGCACGTGCCCTAGCCCCTAAAACTCATCTGTGCCCTGCACCCGTGCCAACTTACTCAGTGTCTAATTGTTTGGCCTTACGGGCCCTTTGACTACGTCTACGTGGTTCCCCAGACGGTACAGCAGAACTGGAGGTGGACTCCTGTGATTCCTGCCCTCTGACACCGGATCCCTTTGGCGGCCGTTTCCTGAGGCGTCCTGGCCTAGATGGGCCAGGCTGCGGCCCGGGCGACTGGGATGGCGAGCGGCCAGCCTGTCCTGCCCGTTGCCCACCCGATGCACCTGGGACGGAAGGGGGGGGGGGGGGGGGGGGGGGGGGGGTGGGGGGGAGTCCGAGGTGTCGCGGTGTACCGGGACCTCCCCTACAGAGGGAGCCGGGACGGACCACACCACCTCCTCCTCCCTCGGGGTGCCCGATGGCCCCCAGGCCTCTACATGGGTGGGGGATGCGAACGGACTGGCCATCCGACGCGCCCCCGACATCTGGCGCTGCCAGTCCTGGAGGCCCGTGCTGGTATCGACAGGGGTCTGCAGGTTTGCAGCCATGGAGCCAAGGGGGTTGTCGAACCCTGTCTGCGACAGTGCGACGCCAGCTTGCACATGGCCACTGGCGCCGATGCCCTCAGCGATGGCCTGCTGAGACTGGGCCATGGCCTGCAGAGACTGGGCCATGGCCTGCAGAGACTGGGCCATGGCCTGCTGAGACTGGGCCATGGCCTGCTGAGACTGGGCCATGGCCTGCTGAGACTGGGCCATGGCCTGCTGAGACTGGGCCATGGCCTGCTGAGACTGGGCCATGGCCTGCTGAGACTGGGCCATGGCCTGCTGAGACTGGGCCATGGCCTGCTGAGACTGGGCTATGGCGTTGAGTGCCTCTGCCATCTGGCGCTGGCACTGGCTCATGGCCTCCTGTGAGAGGGCAGCCATTTCCTGGGCCACAGACGCCGCCTGCACGGAAGGCCCCAGGCCTCGCAAACCGTTCCCCATGTCTGACACCGTCGCACCCATTGCCTCCACCGCGGACGCCACCCGTGCGGTGTCAGCCTGGGTGGCACGCATGACCGGGACCACTCCCAGCTCCTGGACGCGGGTGGACTCCTCCACCTGCGACCGAAGCCGCCGCAAGCCACCCGTCACCCTATTCGCTCATCTCCGTGTCGGTGGTTGCATCGGATCTATGTGTGGGTGTGGTAACTGCAGGAACCCGGGATCCATCTGGGCGGCAGATGTTCGCTTGGCCTGGGCTGCCCTCCGGCCGCCCGGTCCCTCTGCTGCTCCTACCTCCACCTGCTGTACCGGGACGGCTGTGTTGTGCGCACCAGTGAGTGTACCAGACGCCTCATCACTAAAGTGCCCAACCGTGGTGAGTGTTTCTGCGATGGTGGAGGGTGTTGGTGACAGCAGTGGCGTTGTGTCGTGCTCTTCGTCCCACTCTGAGTCCATGGCACTTTGGGGTGGGGGTTCGTCTACACCCATCCACTCTGAGTCACTGTCCGGTATTTCGTCTTCCCGGGTAGGGGTGTCCCGGGTAGTGCTGTCCCGGGTAGTGCTGTCCCGGGTAGTGCTGTCCCGGGTAGTGCTGTCCCGGGTAGTGCTGTCCCGGGTAGTGCTGTCCCGGGTAGGGGTGTCCCGGGTAGGGGTGTCCCGGGTAGGGGTGTCCCGGGTAGGGGTGTCCCGGGTAGGGGTGTCCTGGATAGTGGTGTCCTGGGTAGTGGTGTCCTGGCTCGGATGTGACGGGGGCCTGTGGCTGCCCCCCTCATCGCTGGGTGGTCGCTCCCGCACGTGCGGGGGTGTCGTCTCCCTGTTGCTCCAGGTCTCTCCGTCTCCCGTGGTGTGCGAGGGGCATCCTGCGGGCGTCGCATGCTGGAGGGTGCGGGTCTCTCCGTCTCCTGTGGTCTCCGAGGGGCATCCTGCGGGCGTCGCATGCTGGAGGGTGCGGGTCTCTCCGTCTCCCGTGGTCTCCGAGGGGCATCCTGCGGGCGTCGCATGCTGGAGGGTGCGGGTCTCTCCGTCTCCTGTGGTCTCCGAGGGGCATCCTGCGGGCGTCGCATGCTGGAGGGTGCGGGTCTCTCCGTCTCCTGTGGTCTCCGAGGGGCATCCTGCGGGCGGTCTGCATCTGCGGGGATGGGTGCCTGGACGTTTGGTCCTGCGATACACAATGAAGCATGCATGGTTAGACATCAGGCAGTGATCAGGTGATACGGGGGAGGGGGATATAGGGGAGGGGGGATATGGGGACGGGCTGTTGGTGGCTCACTTGCTCGTGGGGCCCCGACCTCTGCATCAGCAACCTGCCGGTCCTCAGGTCCGCCAGCCAGTTCCAGGGCCCTTTCCTCGTGTACGGTCAGTGGCCTCTCATCAGCGGGCCCTCCTCCAGTCCTCACATGCTCCCTATTGTTGTGTGCGCGCTTCTCCTGTGGGGGGGGGGGGGGGTGGTGGTGGCAGGGGTAAAAGGCAACAGTGTTAGGCAGGTATATGAATGCACGCCATCGGTTGCGCGTGCATTGCAGAGGTTAAGGTTAGGGCTGGATTCACTTGGGGATATGGGGGAGGGGGGATATGGGGGAGGGGGGGATATGGGGGAGGGGGGATATGGGGGAGGGGGGATATGGGGGAGGGGGGATATGGGGGAGGGGGGGATATGGGGGAGGGGGGATATATGGGGGAGGGGGGTATATGGGGGAGGGGGGATATGGGGGAGGGGGGATATGGGGGAGGGGGGATATGGGGAGGGGGGATATGGGGGAGGGGGGGATATGGGGGAGGGGGGGATATGGGGGAGGGGGGGATATGGGGGAGGGGGGATATGGGGGAGGGGGGATATGGGGGAGGGGGGGATATGGGGGAGGGGGGGATATGGGGGATGGGGGATATGGGGGAGGGGGGATATGGGGGAGGGGGGATATGGGGGAGGGGGGATATGGGGGAGGGGGGATATGGGGGAGGGGGATATGGGGGAGGGGGGATATGGGGGGGGATATGGGGGGGGATATGGGGAGGGGGGATATGGGGGAGGGGGGATATGGGGGAGGGGGGATATGGGGGAGGGGGGATATGGGGGAGGGGGGATATGGGGGAGGGGGGATATGGGGGAGGGGGGATATGGGGAGGGGGAATATGGGGGAGGGGGGATATGGGGGAGGGGGGATATGGGGGAGGGGGGATATGGGGGAGGGGGGATATGGGGAGGGGGGATATGGTGAGGGGGGATATGGGGGAGGGGGGATATGGGAGATATGGGGGAGGGGGGATATGGGGAGGGGGATATGGGGAGGGGGGATATGGGGAGGGGGATATGGGGGAGGGGGGATATGGGGGAGGGGGATATGGGGGAGGGGGGAGATATGGGGGAGGGGGATATGGGGGAGGGGGGATATGGGGGAGGGGGGAATATGGGGGATATGGGGAGGGGGGATATGGGGGAGGGGGGATATGGGGCAGGGGGGATATGGGGGAGGGGGGATATGGGGGAGGGGGGATATGGGGGAGGGGGGATATGGGGGAGGGGGGATATGGGGGGAGGGGGGATATGGGGGGAGGGGGGATATGGGGGAGGGGGGATATGGGGGAGGGGGGATATGGGGGAGGGGGGATATGGGGGAGGGGGATATGGGGGAGGGGGATATGGGGGAGGGGGATATGGGGGAGGGGGATATGGGGGAGGGGGATATGGGGGAGGGGGATATGGGGGAGGGGGATATGGGGGAGGGGGATATGGGGGAGGGGGATATGGGGGAGGGGGATATGGGGGAGGGGGATATGGGGGAGGGGGATATGGGGGAGGGGGATATGGGGGAGGGGGATATGGGGGAGGGGGATATGGGGGAGGGGGATATGGGGGAGGGGGATATGGGGGAGGGGGATATGGGGGAGGGGGATATGGGGGAGGGGGGATATGGGGGATATGGGGGAGTGGGGATATGGGGGATGGGGGATATGGGGGAGGGGGGATATGGGGGATATGGGGAGGGGGGGATATGGGGGATATGGGGAGGCTCACCCTGCCTGCTCTGACGAGGTCGTTCACCTTCTTGTGGCACTGGGTGCCTGTCCGTGGTGTTAGGGCCACAGCGGTGACGGCCTCTGCCACCTCCCTCCACAGACGCCGGCTGTGGCGTGGGGCAACTCTGCGGCCGTGCCCGGGATACAGGGCGTCCCTCCTCTGCTCCAACGCGTCCAGGAGCGCCTCCACATCGCGTGACTCGAACCTCGGGGCTGAGCGACGGCCAGCCATCAAGTCGGGTGTTGCGGTCGGGTGTTCCGGTCGGGTGGGGGGGAGCTGCGCGGCCCATTTTTATGACGTGACGCAAGTGGGATTTGCGCCGTTTTTTGCGCCGATCGGCGGAGTTTCCGCCGATAACGGAGAATTTCGCCCAAGGTGTTTGGCAAAAGAATCAGAAACAACACTAAGGGTGGGCAAAGCATTTCAATAGTGATTTTCAAAATGGAAGTGGACAAATAATAAAAAGGAAAAAATACTGCGCTCTGGGGGCAGAGGTGATGCAGGGACGAATAATTGGATACCTTAACAGGCAAAATCGGCTAACTTGACTGTTACTGTGCTGCATTCCATCATGCTGATTCAAATTATTTGAAGCTTTAAATCCACTAGTTGAAGACTAAATGAAGTGTGACTAGCTTAAGCCATTAGTAAACCCAAAATTAGACATAACTGGAAACTTACAGCAAAAAAGTGCAAAGCTTAAATTGAAAACAAAAATAATTCCCAAAGTATTCTCAAATGCTTGTGGATATAAAGACATAAATGTTGGTTCTGTTATCATATTTATTATAGTTTGTTTCATTATTGTGGTATAAACCTGATAAATAATTTAAGCATTGTTTCATTCCTGAAAAATGTATCATTCGAGACTGTATAATCTCATCATGCAAGGCTTACAGCCTATTCAATCATAAATCATTCAATAGGCTGTTATTAACCGACCACGAGTCTTTGTGTCTTGTTGTTCAACTTGAATGGTTTTCTTTGCATTTACAGGAAATGGGCATGCATACACAAATTACCACGTGGAAATCTTTCAAGCCCAGTGAAAGGAAAATCGAGGCGAGATGCTCACCAGCTCAAAGGGAGGAAAATTGGGAAAGAAATGCAACTGTGAGGAAAAATGAATTCCATCTTGCTTCATTTCATATTATTTCTGCTCGGGGTCTCTTTTAAATTTTCAGCTGGGTGAAAAGTTGTGGTTTTAGACTAGTTTCTTTTGAAATGAAGACTTGCATCTTTGTCGCGACAGCCTCTAAAAATATATATTGCCTGGACTGAACATAGAGTTGAGTTGACATCGGATGTCTGAAGTTAAGAAATACGGCATTCATGCTGTCAGACACCTGAACAGAGGTATATTTGTCATCAGCTATCCTGGAGCTCCAGTTCACTCATTCCCACCGTTTATTTCCAAATCATGATGTGCGGGACAGAATTCTGCTGTGACAGAAGGGTTCACCAAGGAAGGATTTAAATACACAGTTTGAACATTCTAAAAATGACAAAAAGCCCCAAGTTTTCGAGTAACTTCACATTACACAATTTTTCAGAATCTTGAAGGAATACTCTAAAAGCGGATCCCTCCTGTTGGTTCTCATATATTGAAGGCTGCACGTATGAGAACCTAATATTTGCAGTCTGATGTAGTCCACTGTGATTTCATGAAAATATTTTGTGGATGTAAATATTTCCTGAGGTATCAACAGCTTTTCACTGAGCTGCTGAATAGTTATTACAACAAACACCCAGCCAATAATTTTAGATTGTAGCTCATTAGTTTCCAAAAATTGCAATTATTCCAGATTGGATTAAAAAATTAAATACAATCATTTCTGCCAAATAATGTAGTAGAAACTAAATGCACCATAGGAATTCAAAAGTATGCAAACTGAATGCATAATCAGTATAACCAAAACTATAAATGTTTTGATTGCACCAGGTGTTGGTCGGCATCAAAAGCATTGCAACTTTTAGTCTGCTATATTCCTTCGAAGTTTTCCGTAAACCTAAATTGGATCGAGTTATTCAAACTTCAGGAGATTGATTTAAGAAGATGACGATTAACAAAAAGAGAATTGCAGGCTGAAATGCACTGGAATCAAAAAGGGAATTTGAGGTGACATTTGGCCACAGTCGGATGGTCCAATGTTGAAAAATGGAAGTACGCCTATTTTAGGACTAGCTTCATTCAGTTCCACCCAAGCTAATTCATCGAATATTGGTCCTTTCAATTCCCGAGTTTCAGTTCAAAGAGCTTGCAGCTATGCCTATGAAAACTGAAATCACCATTAATACGACAGGGAGAATTAAGGGAGCCAGATTTTAAACTTCCGTGTATCTCTGGCAAATGTCAGGAACAAGGTCAATTTCCATTCTCCTTTCAGAAAATAGTGCACTGGAAGATATAAAAGCAAAAAAGGAAAGTTATCACTATTCCAAGGCAATAAACCAGAGGCAAATGACTGGCAAATACAATTTGCAGGTTTTAGATGCCGAAGTGATGCTGTCTCTTCTTGTCCATCTTGTTGCAATCTAAAATAAATATTTAGTCTACCATATGCTACCATAGCTGATCAAGTGCTGGCTCCAGATTCATGCTCCTGTAACTCCCATTCAAACGGCTTCAATAAAAGCAGTTGTCAATTAACGACTAACAAGAACTAAGGACTGCAATCAAGTTAAAGTTATTTGAACGATCCATTGAGTCCTGCACACCCCAAACTATTCAAAATGTTCCTCTTCAATCAGCTGACAAATAAATACTTTACTATCTATCACTTAAGTTTCAAGAAATCTAAGTTCACTGTATGAGATATTGATTGATGAGTGTTTTCATGACAGTTATTTATATTACCACCCCCTATGAAATACATCCGAATCGATCTTGTTTTTCGGTTTCATCTTTAGAGTTATTGCTTTAGATCTTATTCAGGCGGAAAAGGATTTCTGTTGCTCAAAGCTGTTCACCAAAGATCCATTTTGAATTTTTGGTGCCGTAAATTCTAAAGGCCTGTTAAACTTTGCATACAATTCTCATTGCATGCATTACTACTTTTGTCAGTGTTTGTTAACTCTTGAAATGCTAGGTTTGATGTCCATTATGCCCTACGCAAAAACATCCCACACAACCAGGACAGTATTAACTGGCTGGAGAATAAGGTAGCGGGGAATTTCATGTCTTTGATACAGAATATTCTTGCACTTTATTTAAGGAATTTGCTTTAGGAACGAACAAAAATGAAGAAGTTGACGCTATTCCTGCAACTCCACCGTAAGGGGCAATTTAGCATGGCCAATCCACCTAATCTGCACATCTTTGGACTGTGGGAGGAAACCAGAGCACCCAGCAGAAACCCACGCAGACACGGGGAGGCTGTACAAACCCCACGCAGGCAGTTATCAGAGGTCGGAATCAAACCCGGGTCCCTGGCACTGCGAGGCATCTGTGCTAACCACTGTGCCACCATGCCTGATCAACAATAATGCATTTTATTGAAGAAATATCACTGAAGCATTTAATCTTGCAAATCACTATTCCACCCTCAAAAAATGAAAAGGACACAATGCCCGCAATGGCACTTTATCAAACTTCAAAATACAGAGCAGCTCCATTAGCATCTGCAAACAAAGGCATTAATTCTTTCAATCATGACCAAAATATTCACTCAAATTTGGGGTTTATCGGTGTCAACACAGCTGGTGCGTACTTTCTACTTCTCATGGTTTGTTTAGATTTAGGAATGAACTCTTTATTTCCGTCCTCAATCATTTTATTTGCATTTCATACTGACCCAATTTTGTTCTTGTCCCGGCTTTTATTGCCCACACGACTGGTGGATTTAATATACAGGTGGCGGTGCAACTCATCGATCAGGACCAGGTGCAGGTTCAATTTCTTGCTGTGGAGCTCCAGACGTAGGTCACTCAGTCCTTCTACCTGCAGCAGCTGCCCTTCCAAAGAATCTACGGCAGAGACCTGACACGGGAAAGAAGAAAGCAGACAACTCAACTGTGACTTCTGGTTCCTGCATTTAATTACGAACAATCATCAATGCTCCAAGGTTTTGAGCTTGCCATGGTCTTATTTCCCCCAGTAGGACAGTCCTGGCTGAGTTGTCTATCACATAATGACATTCTGTATGATCCACGCAGTCCCACAAGTGTTTAGACATGCTGGGCCACATCTCCCAGTACCCAATTATAAAGTTGAACTCACTGAACTCTGAAAATAAAGGACGAGTTCAATAACTTGGGGAATTTTTCAAGGATACAGACAGAAGATAGAAGAACTTAATAAAACAAAACAAGAAACCCGCAATCGAAATCCATAAAGATCAAGGCACCTTGCGTCCTTGATTGGCTACAGCTTGTACTCAACATCTGTCTTGTACAATTGTCCTGCAAACACAACTCAATTTCAGATCTGTTGTAGGCGATTGCATGAAGTTTGGCATTATGAATCGTACAAGTGCTTTTTGTTTTTGCATGTGTACTGGTAGCTGAATTACGCCATCTCTGCAGCTTGCAAAGGTAGATGCGACCGGGACAACAACAGGAAATAATATCCACCTCATAAGAACAACCTCCATATACGTAACACATCAATTTATTCAAGGAGGTACCCATACTATAATCTGTACCAACAAGTTTTGATAAAATCAAAAATCAGCTGTTTCTAAAGTGTTCATTTTCTATCTTTTGTAAATCTATGTGGGTTACGTCATAGATCAGCCGTGATCTCATTTAAGGGTGGAACAAGTTGAAGGGGCTAAATGGTCTACTCCTGTATCTGTGGCAATGCCTCAAACGTTTTACCTATTGTGACCGACCCCATGCTCATGCCCCAGACTTCACATAATAATAATCTTTCTTATTTTCACAAGTAGGCTTACATTAACACTTCAATGAAGTTACTGTGAAAATCCCCTAGTCGCCACACTACGGCGCCTGTTCGGGTACACTGAGGGAGAATTCAGAATGTTCAATTCACCGAACAAGCACACCTTTCGGGACTTGCGGGAGGAAACCGGAGCATCCAGAGAAAACCCACACAGACACAGTAACCCAAGGCGGGACTCGAACCTGGAATCCTGGCACTCAACGTGAAAATTGTGGGACTACACAAGTTGTGGAGCACGGAACGGGTTGCAGGGGGTGGCTTCAGTTGCTGAGCATGGGGGTGGCGAGTGGAAAAGAGAGACTGAGTGTGGTGGGAAGAGTAGGAAGTATTTAAACTGTAGGGTGTTTAAAAGAAACAAACCCACTTTTGCAGCAGTAATCAGGCCTCAAAGAACGGTGTGTTAGACCCTCTCGTGCTATGTAGCATGATCCATGAGTGTTCAACCTTCTATCTGTACTGAATCTTGCTGCCAGGCTGAGCATTGTTTCGAAGGAAGCACTGCAGCACACCATGTCATGGTTCTTTATAAAGACACCAACCATTCATAAGGGATTGTGTGAACACATGATGGGTACATTTACTAATCCTTTTTTTATAAATTTGAAGTACCCAATTAATTTTTTTTCAATTAAGGGGCAATTTAACGTTGCCAATTCACCTACCCTGCACATCTTTGGTTTGTGGGGGTGAGACCCACGCAGACACGGGGAGAATGTGCAAACTCCACACGGGCAGTGACCCAGAGCCGGGATCGAACCTGCTACATCATTTCTATATATTTGGCTAGTTCCAGTACGTTTTCTGATGACACCCTGTTTTGACTCTCTGCCATGTGATTTGATCCCATGGCCAACATCAGGTTGAGATGAGTCCACACGGGGCTGGGATCAAACCCGGGTCCTCGGCACCAAGAGGCAGCAGTGAGGCACATGCGAACAAACAATTGGACAGAATGCTTGAAAAAGTAATTGGCAGGGTTGTAGCTGTGGTGTTCTGTTCCAGGCTGAAGAGAAACTGAGGCTGGGTCATATTACACACTTCTCAAAGTGATAGCACGCTGCTTTCCCATATTACAACAATGCACACAATTCAAAAAAAACCACAGGAATTTAAAAGGGTCTCACAACTGCGAGCATTTAGCCGTTGCTGTCTTGGAACTTGCGACCCCCAAATCCCACCTGACAAATTTTGGAAGCCTTGTGCAATGACTTCCAGAAATGTTTGTTTATGGACACTTTTTTTTTTTAAATGGGATGTGGGCGGCGCTGAGAGCATTTAAGAGATTTGGAGTCATATGTAGGCCAGGTCAGGAAAGGATGACAGTAAGAAGTCTTACAACACCAGGTTAAAGTCCAACAGGTTTGTTTCGATGTCACTAGCTTTCGGAGCGCTGCTCCTTCCTCAGCTGAAGCGCTTCACCGGAGGAAGGAGCAGCGCTCCGAAAGCTAGTGACATCGAAACAAACCTGTTGGACTTTAACCTGGTGTTGTAAGACTTCTTACTGAGCTCACCCCAGTCCAACGCCGGCATCGCCACATCAGGAAAGGATGAGACTTTGTTCCCTAAAGAACATCAGTGAACTTGATGTTTTTATAACAATCAACTAAGATTCCATGGTTATCATTAGACTTTAAATGTAGATTCTTACTGAATTAAAATACACCATCTGCCATAGTGAGATTTCAATCCTGGTCCCCAGAGCATTACCCCGTGTCTCTGGATTACTCGTCCACCAACAATACCACTACGCCACAAGCTCCCCACATGTTGATATTTCAAGCATGACTCGTGCTCCCACCTTGGATTGCTGACACCAAGCAAGGGTGAATGTGGGACTCAAGGACTGATGGCGCAAATCGATGTAAAGGGATGTGATCTTATAGCCAATCACGGAGACAAGCTTACAAGGAAATCAAAACTTGGAATTCAATATTGAGGGATATTTGACCTTCCGAATGAAGAGGAGGGAAGGAAACCGTGATGGGGTAGAACTGTTAGTAAGAGATGAAATGGGGACAGTTGTGAGAGACGATCTAGACACGGATGATGCAGAGTCTATTTGCGTGGAGGCAAAAAACAGCAAGGGAAAGGCGGCATTGGTAGGAGTGGTGTATAGTGCCCCAAACAGTAGCCACACTGTGGGAAAGTGTATAAATCAACAAATAAAAGGAGCATGTAAAAAGAATAAAGCAATAATTATGGGTGACTTCAATCATCATGATGATTCGGTTACTCAAGTTGACACGGGTAGTTACAACAATGAATTCATTGAGTGCATTCAGGATAGTTTCCGAGAGCAATGTCATGGAGCCAACCAGGGAACAGGCTACCTTGGATCTGGTAATGAATAATGAGGCAAGTTTAATAAATGACCTCAAAGTAAAAGATTCCCTCCAAAGAAATGATCATAACAAGACTTGGGTCGAAACAACAGTGTTTAACTTATATAAAGGAAATTACAATGAAATGAGAATAGATAAAAGCAAATTACTGCATGTGCTGAAACTGAAACAAAAAATTGAAAATACTGGACAATCTCAGCAGGTCTTCCTGTTATCCCTTTTACCAAAATGCACGACCTCATACTTCTGTGTATAAAATGGCCTCTACATATTCTACTAGCCTATGTCTCAGACCGGTGACAAGTTGAAAATGCTTTGCCCAGGTCTAGGTGCTAGGACCCTTGCTTTTTCGGATTTATGTAAACAATTTAGAGATGGATGTTGAGGGCAAAGTCTCTAAATTTACAGACAATACTAAGCTAGGGAGAATAGTGAATTGTGAGGATGACGCTGAGCAACTTCAGAGGGACATTGACAAGTTGGCCAAATGGACAGACAATACGCAGGTGAATTGCAATGCAGAGAAATAGGAGGTATTGCATTTTGGGAGACGAAAGATGGGGAGACAATACAGGCTCGATGGTACAACTTTGAGGGGAGTACAGGAGCAAAGGGACCTCCGGGTTCAAGTGCATAGTTGAAACAATTGTTAAGAAAGCTTACTGGATCCTTGGGTTTATAGATAGAGGTATTGAGTACAAAAGCAAGAAAGTGAAGCTACAGCTCTGCAAATCATCGGTCAGACCACATTTGGAATATAGTGTTCAGTTCTGGGCACCTTACTGAAGGAAGGACGTTAAAGCCCCAGAGAGAGTGCAGAGGAGATTAGTAGAAAGATACAAGGAATGAGGAATTTTAGATAAAAGATTGGAGAAAGTGGGCTTGTTCTCTTTGGAGCAGAGTTAGAGGTGATCTTAGTGAGGGCAGCACGGTAGCATAGTGGTTAGCACAATTGCTTCACAGCTCCAGGGTCCCAGGTTCGATTCCCGGCTTGGGTCACTGTCTGTGCAGAGTCTGCACGTTCTCCCATGTGTGCGTGGGTTTCCTCCGGGTGCTCCGGTTTCCTCCCAAAGATGTGCAGGTTAGGTGGATTGGCCACGCTAAATTGTCCTTAGTGTCCAAAATTGCCCTTAGTGTTGGGTGGGGTTACTGGGTTATGGAGTTATGGGGATAGGGTGGAGGTGTGGGCTTTGGTGGGGTGCTCTTTCCAAGAGCCGGTGCATACTCGATGGGCCGAATGGCCTCCTTCTGCACTGTAACTTCTATCTCTATGTCTATTAGTGAAGTTTTCAAAATAATGAACAATTTTGACAGGGTAAAAAGGGATATTCAGTTTCCACCAGTTGGTATGTCAGTGACTAGGGATCACACTTTCAAGATGGTCAGCAAGAGAGCTCAGAGTGAGATGAGGAGAAACTTTGTTACTCACAGAGAGTTGTTGGGATTTGGAATGTGCCATCCGGGAGGTGATGAAGATGGTTTCCATAGGAGGTTACAAAGAGCTGGATATTTATTTAACAGTGATGAATTTAGAGGGCTATGGAGATAGGGCTGGGGGATGGGACTAGATAGGTAGGTAACTCCTTTGGGAGCTGGTGCAAACATCATGGGCTGAATGGCCTCCTTCAGTGCTGTAAAATTCTATGATTCTGTGTAGTGTTGAATTCGGCCAATCGAGTCTATACCAGCCCTTGAAAGAGCACCCTACTTCAGACCACACCTCCACCCGTAACCCCACCTAATCTTTTGGACACTAAGGTCAATTTAGCATGGCTAAACCTAACCTGCGTATCTTTGGACTGTGGGAGGAATCCAGAGCACCCGGAGGAAACCCACGCAGACACGGAGATAACGTGCAGACTCCGCACAGTCACCCAACTGGGAATCGAACCCGTGTCCCTACCGCTGTTAAGCAACAGTGCTAACCACTGAGCTAATATGCCGCCCCTTCAAAACTTTGTTCAACTGGAACTCCCTGAAACAATGATGAAGTAATTAGAATCGCGTAACATCATATAGTGCATAATGCTGGCAAATATTCTAGAAGTACACAGTAAGGACAGCTTTCCTGAGGCAAGAGAAAATGAAATAATTTGGAGTTCCTCCAGAAGGAAGTATTAGATCGCTGGGTACCATTAAAGGTTCATCAAAACAGCACTGCTGGCAGACAGACAGTTATTGAGATCACACACACTTCTTGTATTTCTATAAGAGTAGTTGAAAAGCAATAATAAAACCATGCAGCAGTGACAACAGGCGAAAGGGAAGCTACACAGCCTCCAGCTTCAGCCATCTATCAGCAATGAAACCTGACTCAGAAACTGGATCTTGCCCATCATTTTGGGAGGCAAGAGATTACTTTTCCTTTCGAAAAAAACATTTTCAGTGGACTGGGCTTATTTTCTCAAATGTATTATGAATAAAAGCTTATCACTCGTTTTGTGCACACTTAGGAACTGGGCATATTAGTTTCAGGATAGGATTTGTATGGTATCTCTATCAATTTTGATATGATTGTGGTTTGCAAGAGAGTTCAAATGTCAGTTCAGCCCTGGTTACCAAATGTACAATCTTAGAGGAAGGTTGAAGAACAGAGACCTGAAGGTGGTGGCTGATCGCAAATCATGTTAACTTGCCTTCCCACCATCAAAGTAGTTGGCCAAGCACAAGGGATTTATTAAAAAGTACAAACGTTGTATCGAGCCAATCTAAAATGCTAGTTTAGCTCCAGCTCAAGTATCATATGCAATTTTGGGACCACATTTAGGAATGATGTCAGGGTCATAGAAAAGGTACACAAGAGATTTATTAGAATAATTCCAAGATGGACTGAACAAGTTGGAGTTTTCCACCTTTCAAATAGAGAAGACGAAGTGTCTTGATAGAAATGTTTAAAATCATGAAAGGTTATTTCCAATGGTTAACAGGTCCATAAGCAGAGGGCTGTTATGATCCCATTAGATGTTAGAATGGGACAGGAAGATCCCAGAATGTAACCCTGGCTCAAAATTTACAAAGTAACATTTACTTTTTTGAAAAATGATTGCATGGAGAAAGTGTCACAGGACCACAAATTAGTCTTAACAACAAGAAAAAAAACATTTATTAAGCATTCAAAATGGATTGTAATATAATATTTCTTTACCCCCCCTTCTTTACTCCCCCCTTAAGATAATAATTACAACAGGTTTTAAGATTAATACAGATGACAGTACATTTGAAGCTACAATAGCCTTATTGGCACACAAAAGTCCTTTCTTAAAAACACACACATTGGATGTGGTCAAACCCACATTCCACTCTGAACCCAAGTTAGTGTCCGTGGATTTCTCCTCAGAATTCCCAGATTGTTCAAAAACCCAACAAAAAACATTTATATAAAACAAAAGAATTCCCCGATTGCTGGGCGAGAGGTTCCAAACCCAACACCCCAAAAGAGGTTTTAAAACCTTATCTGTAATAAGGCATCCCATTAGCAGGTTGCATTCCAAAATCCATTCCATTTTTCCATAGGACTCTTTTGAACAGAGCTTCCACTCCACTTCGACCAGAAATTCCACGCCAGGTTTTACAGCAACCCCTTTTAGGATTTCTTTGTCTTGACTGCTTTTGCACACACAAATTGCGATGCCAGCCACTGATTGCTCCATGATTATTTCAATTAACATCTCACAAACTATAGTAAGAGATAACTAAAAACCAAGCTCCTTTTCAGTTCTGCGACTTGAAATGACCTGTCCTGCTCTTAGTTCCTCATTGTTTCTTTAACTTCAGGCTCCCAGGAAACTCCTATTCATTTCTCTAATTTCCTTAAGTAGCTGTTCTTCAGATTTCTGCCACTGGCATTACTCTATTGTATGACGTTTCTTCTAGCAAAGCTGAGAGAGATGCTCCCTCTCTAGTTCCCAGTTTCCTCTCTTCTCTTTCCTCACTTGAAATGAATTTGAATGGGTTAAATTAATGGCAAATCAAATGTAAATTCTTTCTAATCATTGAAAGGTACACAGGCTGAAATAGACAAGATTCTGTACAAGTTAATTTCATATCGACTGCACAAATACAAGAAATTAATGCCAGTCAATGCATTTCTAAAGCTAAGGCAGTTGCGGAGGTGACATTTTTGAAAGATAACGAGGAGCACATCTGAGGCAGTAACTTATGGATTTCCATGTTAAACTATGCACCTTCTCTCACCTGACATTACTGCAGCATTTGCACATAAATATGGAGAGCATTGTCAGCCTTCACTGTTACTTTAACAGAAAATTATGGGTCACAGTGAAATGTTTCTCCTTTTTATTATGCTTTGTGCAATTGAAGTGAGAGAACCATACTGATCAAAAATAATTTTTTGCATTTTACCCTGTCACTTTACATCAATAATTGTTACCTGGCACTCTCAAAATCAGGTAGAAAAAGTGTACCACAAAACAGACTCGATAAAGATGCTGCTCGCATCAATCACAATGTGAGAAAGGGGATTAGACTTGCATTTGTACTTCCAGCTGCACGGGGCACCAGACAAGGATGCCCACTGTCCCCGCTTCGGTTCGCTCTAGCGATCGAGCCACTAGCAATTGCGCTCAGAGCAGCAAAAAACTGGAGGGGGATCTGAAGGGACGGCAGAGAGCACAGAGTCTCACTGCATGCAGATGACCTGCTCCTCTACATTTTTGACCTACAAAGCAGCATGGACGGAATCATCATGCTCCTGAAAGCATTTGCCGCCTTCTCGGGCTACAAACACAACATGAGCAAAAGCGAGATCTTCCCGGTACACCCACAGGTAAGGGGGGGGGCAACACCAACAGGACTGCTGTTTAAACAAGCCCGACACAAATTCCGCTACCTGGGGATCCAAATAGCCCATGACTGGAAAGGGATCCACAAATGGACCTCACCAGGAAGTAAAAAAGGACCTGCAAAGATGGAACACACCCACTCTCCCTCGCAGGGAGAGTCCAGACGATCAAAATGAACGTACTGCCCAGGTACCTTTTCCAACTTAGATCCATCCCGATCTACATCCCCAAGGCTTTTTTCAAAGCACTAGACAAACTAATCATCCAAAAATAAAAATCCAATCTAGCACTCCCAAACCTACAATTCTACCACTGGGCGGCGACGGCCAAGTGAATAAGGGTATGGGTCAAGCAGCTGGAAGCCGAGTGGGTGCGCGCGGAAGAGGCCTCCTGCATGGGCTCCTCCCTCCGGGCCCTCACCATGGCGGCACTCCCATCCACACCCAAAAAACACTCCAGCAGCCCGGTGGTGATAGCCACCCTCCAGTCCTGGAACCAACTACGGCAGCAATTTGGCCTAACAAAAATTTCGGACAAAGCTCCCACCTGCAACAACCATAGGTTTACACCAGCCCTGACTGACGCCGCCTTCAAAACGTGTTGACAGGACGGAGGGACACCGACAGTCAGGGACCTATACACGGACGGCAGGATCGCAACACTGGACGAACTGACAGAGAAATTCCAGCTAGCCAGGAGGAATGAGCTAAGGTACCTTCAACTCAAAAACTTCCTACAAAAGGAGACAAGAACGGACCCACAACTGCCACGACAGACATTACTGGAAGAGTTACTGGGCGCAAGCATGCGAGATAAAGGGAACTGTAGCGACATGTATGACCGACTGGTAGAAAGGGCCGACACCGTACTGGACGCAACAAAAAAGAAATGGGAGGAAGACCTGGGGATGGAAATACGGTGGGGACTCTGGAGCAAAGCCCTGCATAGGGTCATTTCCACCTCCATGTGTGCAAGGCTCAGCCTGACACAACTAAAAGTGGTACATAGAGCCCATTTAACAAGAACTCTTATGAGTAGGTTTTTCCCAGAGGTGGCGGATAGATGTGAACGGTGCCAAGGAGGCCCAGCCAACCACACCCACATGTTCTGGTCTTGCTCCAAACTTGCGTGGTATTGGACAGCCTTCTTCGAGGCAATGTCCAAAGTGGTGGGGATGAGGGTGGAGCCATGTCCGAAAGTGGCGGTCTTCGGGGTATCAGAGCAGCCAGATCTATTCCGGGGAGGAATCCTGTTCGGCTGGCCGTCAGCAGCACCACCCAAAGCTGCAGACTGGCTGTCCAACCTCTCAGAATCTCTCCAATGGAGAAAATCAAATTCGCCATCCGAGGGTCAGACGACGGCTTCCACAGAACGTGGAAGACATTCACCCAATTGTTCCGGGACCCAGTTGTGGCCAACAAACAACGATCTACAGGAACAGAGACCAAGGAGAATCCAGGCGAAAGATGGGACAAACGGGTGAAGCGGAGGTGAATGCAGGACGACAACAAAAGCCGTCCGGGAGAAGCAAGTGACAACACCAACACCAGACCCATTCGAGTATTGCCCTCGATAATTGTTTCTCCGGCACCCAAATGTATATCTACCTCCTACCTCCCCAGTCTCTCACTCTCTCTCTCTTCCCCCCCACACACACACACACGAACAGATGCCTTATGTGTTGTAAATAATATGGCCAATTGTACAGAGTTGCTGCTGTTGAGCTGGTGCATTATACCTTAAAACGGTTATTTCATTTTATTTTGTATTTCATTTTTACTATTACTTTTTTTTTCTTGGTACGTTTATGTGTCCCCTTCTCCTCTTTAAATACACACATCTTATTCTGTGTGCATAACGGTAAATATATTTTGTTCAAAAACCCAATAAAAAACATTTATTAAAAAGAAAGAAAAAAAAAGACCCACAAAGAGCAATGAAATGAACAACCAGTTAACATGTTTTTGGTTACATTGGCTGAATGAGAACAGTTGGCCAGGTCAGCCCAACTAATCCATACGAGTTAATTTTCTTGAAAAAAGGCTGTTGATAAAGGCTGCAAAAGACAAAGGTTTGCAGCAAGGTGTTGGTCCCAGACAATTAGAAGTTAGAAAAGTTAGGTGAATTGGTCATATTTTCACTGCTCGACACAAGAATGAAAATGTTTTTTTTTGGTCCGTCTTGTTCAGTTGGAAGCAAGTTACTTGCAGATTCAAAACCTCTTAAGGCCCTCCCCCTGCTTCCTTTTTTTAAATGTTATTTTATTTATTATTGTCACATGTATTAGTATACAGTGAAAAGTATTGTTTCTTGCATGCTGTACAAACAATGCATACCGTACATAGGGAAGGAAGGAGAGACTGCAGAATATAATGATGTTACAGTTATAGCAAGGTGTAGAGAAAAGATCAACTTAATACGAGGTAGGTCCATTCAAAAGTCTGATGGCTGTGGGGACGAAGCTGTTCTTCAGTCGGTTGGTACGTGACCTCAAACTTTGGTATCTTTTTCCTGACGGAAGAAGGTGGAAGAGAGTATGTCCGGGGTGAGTGGTTGTGAATTATGCTGGCTGCCTTTCCAAGGCAGCGGGAATTGTAGACAGATTCGAGAGATCGGAGGCTGGTTTGCGTGATGGATTGGGCTACATTCACGATCTTTTGTAATTTCCTGCAGTCTTGGGCAGAGCAGGCTCCATACCAACCTGTGATACAACCAGAAAGAATGCTTTCTATGGTGCATCTGTAGAAGTTGGTGAGGGTCGTAGCTGACATGCCAAATTTCCTTCGTCTTCTGAGAAAGTAGAATTGTTGGTGGGCTTTCTTAACTATAGTGTCAGCATGAGGGGACCAGGACAAGCTGTTGGTGATCTGTACACCTAAAAACTTGACGCTCTCGACCCTTTCTACTTCCTTCCCATTGATGTAGACAGGGGCATGTTCTCCACTACGCTTCCTGAAGTCGATGACAATCTCCTTCGTTTTGTTGACATTGAGGGAGAGATTATTGTCGTCGCACCAGTTCACCAGATTCTCTATCTCATTTCTGTACTCTGTCTCGTCATTGTTTCAAATCCGACCCACTACTGTGGTGTCATTAGCAAATTTAAAAACCGAGTTGGAGGAGAATTTGGCCACACAGTCATAGGTGTACAAGGAGTATAGTTGGGGGCTGAAGACACAGCCTTGTGGGGAACCGGTGTTGAGGATGATCGTGGAGGAGGTGTTGTTGCCTATTCTTACTGATTGTGGCCTGTGGGTTAGAAAGTGCAGGATCCAGTCGCAGAGGGAGAAGCCGAGGCCGAGACCACGGAGTTTGGAGATGAGTTTCGTAGGAATCATGGTGTTGAAGGCTGAGCTGTAGTCGATAAATAGGAGTCTGACATAGGTGTCTTTGTTATCTAGGTGTTCCAGGGTAGAGTGCAGGGCCATGGAGATGGCGTCTGCTGTGGACCTGTTGCAGCGGTAGGCGAACTGTAGTGGATCAAGGCAATCTGGGAGGCTGGAGTTGATCCGTGCCATGATTAACCTTTTGAAGCACTTCATGATGATGGATGTCAGAGCCACTGGACGATAGTCATTAAGGCATGCTGCTTGGCTTTTTTTTGGTACAGGGATGATGGTTGTCTTCTTGAAGCAGATCGGGACCTCAGATTGTTGTAAAGAGAGGTTGACGATGTCTGCGAATACCACCGCCAGCAGATCCGCGCAAGACCCAAGTGCCTGTCCGGGTACCCAATCCAGGTCAGTGGCTTTCCGAAGGTTGACCTACGAGAAGGCTGCTCTGACGTCCGCAATGGTCACCTCAGATACAAGTTTATCCGAGGCTTCTGGGGTGGAGGGCTCACTCTCGCTGACCTCTTGTTCAAAGCGTGCTTAGAATGCATTGAGCTCATCAGGGAGGGGTGCATTGGAGCAGGTGATTTTACATGCCTTCATCTTGTAGCCCGATATGTCTTGCAGACCTTGCCATAGTCGGCGGGGGTCCGTGTGGCACTCGAGCTTGGTCCAGTACTGTCTTTTGGCATCTTTGATGGATCTCCTTAGATTATATTTGGCTTTCTTGTATCGGTCAGGGTCGACTGACTTGAACGCCTCAGACCGAGACTTTAGGAAGCAGTGGATATCCCTGTTCATGCAGGGTTTCCGGTTGGGAAACATGCGGATTTGCTTCTTTGGCACACAGTCTTCTACTACTTACTAATGAAGTCAGTTACTGTAGTGGCATACTCGTTCAGGCTGGTCACAGAGTTTTTGAATACTGACCAGTCCACTGACTCCAAGCAGTCCCGCAGGAGATCATCCGATTCCTCAGACCAACAATGCACGACTTTCTTGGACGGATTCTCTCGCTTCCGTTTTTGCTTATAAGCCGGGAGCAGGAGTACATCCTTGTGGTCAGATTTGCCAAAGTGTGGGCGGGTGATAGATCGGTAGGCATGTTTGGTATTTGTGTTGCAGTGGTCCAGGATGTTTGGGCCCCTGGTAGAACAGATGATGTGTTGGTGGTAATTTGGTAGTACGCTCTTGAGCTTGGCCTGATTGAAGTCCCCAGCTACAATGAACAAGGCCGAGGGATGTTTTATTTCAAGGCAATTTGTGGCGGTGAATATTTCGTCCAGTACGATTTTCATGTTCGCATGGGGTGGGATGTAAACTGCCATGAGGATAACGGAGATGAACTCCCGCGGAAGGTAGGAGGGGCGGCATTTTAGCGTCAGGTGTTCTAGGTCTGGGAGCAGAAACTCGCCAGTGTTGCTACATCTAGGCACCAGGAGGTGTTGATTAGGAGGCAGACCCCACCTCCCCTAGCCTTGCCTGAGGCCGCCATATGGTCCATTCGGTGGGTTGGGAAGCCCTCTGGTTGTAGGCCACAGTCCAGTGAAGCAGGAGTGAGCCATGTCTCCGTGAAAGAGAGCATAAAGCAGTCCCTCAATTCTCTTTGAAAAGTGAGTCTGGCTTTAAGTCTGTCTAGTTTTTTAAAAACCGTCTTCTAATTCCCCTTTCTGAAAATCCTGTTGACACATATTATTCTTCACAAAGCGTAGCTCATCCATCATCCCCATCATCACAGACTTCCATTGGCTTCCTTTTCTCAAACACGTCAAATGAAATTTTCAGTCTGGTTTTTAAACATATCAAAGGCCTTGCCGCATCCCATTTCCCTCAATCTTGCATACCCCACAAACACAGCATTTCTAATTTTGGTCATTTGTCCATCACCCTCAGTTCATTTCTCAAGAAAGGAGGAACATGAAAAAAAAAAATCAGAGAAATTGGTCACATGGCCCCTCGGACTTGATCGCATTCACTATGTTCCCAGCCTAACCTGTGATTCCCTTGTCCAAGCATCTATTGAAATCAATCTGCAATATGCTCAACAGTTGAAAACGCATAGCCCTCTGTGGGAGAGAAATCCACATCTCAGTCCTCGGAGGGAAAGAATTTCTCATCTCAGTCTGAAATCGAACATGCATTATCCTGAGATAGTGGTCCCCAAGATCTCAACTTTCCAACCACAACAACAATCCTTTCCATCTCCTCCATTAAGCCTGTAAACAGTTGCATGTTTCAATGAGATTCACAACTAACTCTGTATCTAATTTAATTAATAACTTGCATTAAACACTCTCTGATCACATCTCACTTGGCTTGGAGTCCATTTGCTTCATGCCCATCGGCAAAGTTTTGGATCATTCTCTTGTGGAAGACATTTCATAAATGCAAGCGGTTAAGATGCATTCGGGACTTTGCTTTTGCCTCAGAGTTACATGTGCTTGGAGAAAAGGAGATTGGGTACTTTTTCAATTGGGTACCTTTTCAATTGGGCCACACTTATGTACTACTGCATGATATTTTCAAATATTTATTATTCTATTTCACCCCATTGCTAAATAACCAATAAGCCTTTTCAGCTTTTGTGGGGGGTTCAAACTGGCAAAATAAAGTCTAAAATGAAAGAAAAATATGGCAAATGTTGGGAGTTCTGGAATAATAAAAAGTGCCTGCAAAAGCTCAGCAGACCTGGCACCATCTGTGGAGAGAGAACCAGAATTAACCTGTCGAGTCCAACAGGACTCTTCTTCACACCTGATGAGAGGCAGAAATGCAACAGGTTTTCCAGAAAAAAATCATTCAAGTGATCTTTAGCAAGTCAATCCCTCAATGCTGACCATCAGCCTTCAGATAAATATTAAAGATTTCACAGCACTTCCTGGGATAAGTACGCTGGTCAATATCCCTCCTGCAGCTATAATAAATCAAATTTATTTGTGTGGAACTGATCACATTTGGCGTCACATTTTGCTACGTAACAATAACTACAGCCCAAAACTAATTGATTGCAGGAGGTGCTTTTAAAATGTTTTGACATTATAAAAGCAATTATTTTCTCAGAACAAAGTTAAGAGACTTGCATATCCTCTGCTCTTGCAAAGGAAGCAATAATGCTTCTATTCAAGCAATTACCTTGGCACTAAGGTTAAATGGTTCACAGTCTGCCACCACATCATACAGCATTAAAATACAGCAAATGGACTGAACGAATTTTCAATAAACGTTCAGAACTCGGGTCTGTTTAGTTGCTGGGAGCTGGTGCCTAGCAAAATAAAAGCACTCCTCAATATCGGACTTAAATGGTCATTTCAGCTAGAACGTCGGGTAACAACTGTGACAGGCTTCATTCACACTGTTTAGTAGTTTAATCCATTTTTAAAAAAATGTTCAAGTATCCAATCTGTACTCCAGCCAAGTGCTTTGATTTGCAATGTCCTCATTCTTCATTGGTCTCGAAAGCCAAACAATACTGACACTATAAATTCCAATATTCCCATTCTTCAACATTATTTAAGTGGGAATCTGATAGTAAGTGAGAATCTGATATTATAGCTTTTACAGAGACATGGTTGAAAGCTGGCAGTTCAAAAAGAGTAAGGGTGAAATTAACAAGGAAGCAAGAAAATGAAGAGAAGACATCAGAAAATACTGGCACATAAAATCAAGGAAAACTTAAGAAACTAAACAGGCGATAAAGATAACCTGTGCGTGGAGGAGGAAAAGCAGATAAGATTTGTGAGGGATACTTTACATTTGGATATGTTTTCACAAAGGAGAGGGACAATTCAGACATGCCATCAGGGAGGACGAATATGAAATATTAAATGAAATTGACATGGACAAAGATGAAGTATTAAGGGTTTTAACACCTTTGAAAGTGTGTTGCTAACTTTTCGTTGGTTCAATTGTCTCTGTTTTATAACCTTTACTCTAGAGTCGCCAGGTATCTTTATGATACCGGCACGAGGTTCAAGTTCAAGTAATGATCAATAACCCAATACACCAATTAGTAAGATTCAAATCAAAGCACATTTATTATACACATTAAGTCACTACTCATGCATAAACTCTACTTTCTAGGCTATTTCTATCACTAACAGGCCTATACTTAGCTTCCGACTGGCCCACCAGGTAGGGGGAACAAAAGGCCCTTTGTTCGGGTTCTGAGTCTGCGGGATTCAAAAGCTGGTATGGACTGGTAGCTAGGAGCGCCTATCTCGTAGCGAGCGTTGACTTGAGACTTACTTTCTTGGAGGCCGCTGGACAGTTCACTCTCAGGGGTTGCTTCGTGTTGCTGAGTGACCCTGTCAAGAAGGACGATTTGAACTTGGAGGCTTTACTTTATCGTCCCCAGGGGCTTCCCGCCTTTCGGGGCGGACCCCGTACCTGGTTTCAAGTGATTGGACTTCGTTCCAATCGCTTGGTTCGATTTCTCCAATACCGGAGCTGTTCCCTGATCGTTGGGCGGTCCATTAACCTCTTTTGTGTTGGCTCCTGCTGGCGCCGAGGAGTCTGGCTTGGCCTTGTTTACCTCAAAATGTTTCGATTGTTCCCGGGGATCGCTCATTACTATGTAGATGGCTGCTACATTACTATGCAGATTGCTGCTTGTATCGATGCTGTCTGGGTTTCTGCAGAGGCTAATACACAGTAAACTTGCACCTGCTAGTTTTTGCCTGTGTTGGCCGAATTTCCCTTCAGCCTTTGCTGTTCTCCATTTTAAGTCGGGAAGTGGCCAACTCAGGTGGCTACAAGTGGGCAAATCTTAAGCTGTTGAGTGAAGCAAGACAAGCCTAGGTACAGGTTTGGTGTTAACATTGTACCACTGTTCAAAAAAAAGGGAGAAAGGGATAGGATGACAGGTCAGTCAGCCTAATCTCAGTGGTGGAAAATTATTGAAAAAAATTCTGAGGAAAAGGATAAATCTTCATTCAGAAAGACACCGAGTAGTCAAAGACAGTCAGCACAGAATTATTAATGGAAGATCATGTCTGATTAATGTGTTTGAATTATCTGAGGAGGCAACGAGGGTCAAAAAGGACACTGCATTTGATGTAATCTTTATGTATTTTAGAAAGGCTATTTATAAGTTCCACGTGCAGAATTGCCACCAAAGTAAAAACGTATAGCATTCAAAGCAAACTGGCATGTTGCATCCAAAATTGTCTCTCAGGTATGAAGCAAAGGATAAATGGTCGATGTTTTGGTGATGGAAAGCTGTTTGCAATGGGGTTCAACTGGGCTCAGTTCTGGTTCCCTTGCTTTCTGGGATATATGTCAATGAATTGGACTTGAATGTAGAGCATATAATTAAGAACTTTGCAAATGATCCAAAAAATTGATCATATGGTGTATAATGAAGAAAAAGCTGGAGACTGTGAGAAGATATCAATGACTAGCCAGATCGGGCAGAATGTGACAAACGTAGTTTGATTCGCAGAAATACGGGGTAATGCATTTGAGAAGGCTAACAACACAATAATGGTGATTATCGAGACGTGTAGAGGTACAGAGAGGCCTCGGGGGCAGGTCTACATCCCTGAAGGTAGCTATACAAATAGACACGGTAGTCAAAAAGGCATTTGGGATATTTGCCTTTATCAGATGAGGCAAAGAATGTAAGAGCAGAGAGATTGCATTGTAACTGTATAAGACACTGCTGAGGCCACAGCTGGAATGCTGCATGCAGTTCTGACAATCACACTACAAGAAGTGCTTGCACCAGAGAGGGCAAAGAAAGATTTATGAGGATGTGGCCTGGTCTTAAAAAATTTAATTGTGAGGACAGATTGGATTAGTGACGGTTGTTTACTTTGGAACAAAGGAGACTCAAGGGACACCTAATAAGAGTGGATAGGAAGGCTCCATTAGACGTGGTATGTATGGGTCCATAACGAGGGGGCATAGATTTAGGGAGGATATGTGAGGGGTGGTGGAGATCTGGAACTCACCGTCTGAAAAGGTAACAGAGGCAGAAACCCTTGTAACATTTAAAAAGTAGTTCAATATGCATTTGAAATGCTGTTACCCTGAAGGTTATAGATCAAGAGCTGGACAAAAAGTGACATTAGGCTGGTTGGCTTTTTGTTCGCTGCGGCAGAAATGATAGGTCAACTAGCCTCCTTCTGTGCTGTGGACTTCTATCATTCCAGAACATTGTTCAAACGGTGATTATAAACTGTAGCATTGGATGGAAATGGTGTATTTATTTTGCTGCAAATCTCTTTGAGTAGATTGCGCATTGCATGATTGGCTGTAGTGAAGTTCATGTTTAAATAGCAAACTGGCATTCAGGAAAGGATTTTTGTTTTCCAGGATTGTCTCTTCTGGTTGGAGGTTGTTATAACCTGCCTGCTTACGATTGGCTGGGGACTAATGACAATCCCACAATCCTGTGGGAGTATGAGCTTCCCCAATGAGGGGGGGGGGGGGGGGGGGGGGGGCGGAGAAATCATTAGCAGACTCCCTGTATAAATAAAGCTGGCCAGTTTGGAACTAGCAGGAAGGAGTAAGCAGCAAGCGAGGTTGCTGCTGTTGTGTATATATATGTTATTGTAAATAAATGTTATTTCTTTGTATCCTTAAAACTCATGTTGGATTCTTCGTGGCCCTCACAAAAGAGGTGAAACCAAAATACAATTTAATTTAGGCCGCATGCAGGTCAACATTGTGCGACAGGGAGGGGGCAATGCGAGGTTATAGCCAAGAGTCAGAAAGAAAGTTCATATTAATCATTATGAAGTTTTGCTTGCAATTATTCAGCTCCTGGGGGAGTTGAGATAGATGGGAAAAAGTTTCATGCAAAATATAAGAAAGGAAGGGCTCAGTAGATGAAAATGGACTTTTCTTCTTGTTATTTTGCATACCCCTGAGTCAGTTTAAAAGCTGTGATGAAAATAGGTTGAAGTATCAGTCCTGTCTGAAAGAGACACAAATTTGCATTTACAATCTCTTTGTGATTGCGTTTTAATTCAGTCTCCCCTTAAATAAAAGATGCGACAGACCGGGTGCAGAAATCTACTGGCAGTCTAGTACCCAGGTGGCCACAACCCAAGGAAAAGTTGTAAAATAACTTATCCGACGGTGAAGACGACAAATGGAAAAGGATCTTGTGGAAGTACACAAGGCACGAGTGGCATATAAAACATTCATCTGGAATGATATTTCATATAATGCTACAACTTAAATGCCAATCAAATAAACAAGCCCAGGACTGATATCCCCATGTATTTTCTCACGCAAATAAGTGATTAATGCCCAGAACCCAGAATGAACTTCTGGGTAATGAAGTAAAGAGTGAATTTGATGTTTTAATTAAAGACAGGGATTTATGATTACTACCAAGATAATACAAGAAAATAATCAGAAGATGCAAGAATGAGAATTTCTTTCCATTTTGTACTTGGCACAATTAGAATCCGTACAACAACCACCACCCTTTTCACTTGGTGTGAAGCCTGCAGCTCATTTTTTTAAAAATTGCAATCCAGTCACAATCACTATACACAGCGGCAATCAATAATGCAAGCGTTAACATTTCTTTCTTTGTGGTTTTGTCATATTCAAAACCCATAATTATTTCTGTTGCACCTTCATGCTCATGTATTTATCTGTTATTTAGATTATATGTAAACTGAGGGCTGGAAAGTAGGTTGTTCACTCCCTTCTCCTCTTGGTTGAACAACCTTTGTGTGTGGGAGAGGCCATGTAAATGATAAACAATTGGCGACCCCCGTAAACACTAGATAGATACTAAACTTCCAACATCGCGTCAGTGTGAGATTGCTATAATTGTAGTACAACCAGACAAATATACAACAACATCATGGACCACCTGCAAGGCCAATTAATCCATATTACATATACAGAATATCCAGTTAAGCAAGGCAGCAGAGGGCAGCCACTGCATATGAATCCAGGCACCAGCAATCTTTTGGAGAGAACAGAATAGAGAAAATTCTTTGAAGATAGTGTCAAGACTTCAAAGACTCGTTGGATCTGGAATTTAAGTCCATGTCTAATCGACAGGTGCTCAATGTTTTGTTCTACATTTTTCCAGCATTACATTCAGCATTCTGATTTCCAAAACTTGCCTGATATGAAGCAAGAAACATGCAAAATAAATGTTATCCAAGATTTTTGCACACTGATTTGCAGTTTCCTCCCACTTCCCGTTTCCAAACTCCTCCACAATGCTTTGCCAGTCAAATAGAAGCTCCAGGGCACAATTGGTATGGGCTGGTTTAGCACAGAGGGCTAAACAGCTGGCTTGTGATGCAGAACAATGCCAGCAGCGGATGTTCAATTCCCATACCGGCCTCCCCGAATAGGCGCCAGAATGTGGTGACTAGGGGCTATTCACAGTAACTTCATTGAAGCCTACTTGTGACAATAAGCGATTGTTTATTTATTTATTTTCTATTTGGCTTGTAGGGGAATTCACATGGAGCAGTGTTTTCCCACAGCTGTTGCCCTCGTCCTTCCAGGTGGCAGTGGTCAGGTGTTTGGGAGATGCTGTTTTTGGACATTTGGCAAATTGATGCAGTGAATTTAGTAAATTATACATATTGGTGCCATCGTGTAGTTAGCTGGAGAAGTGTACTTTTCAGGCCTTGGATGAGTTGTTGGTCAATGGGCTGTGTTGACCTGGATGATGCTATTACGATGTTGAACCAGACTCCAACAGTGGCTAGGATACCAGACAGAAACCCCAATATTTGGTTTTAATTTCTTAAGACAGAATGGAAAGGATACCTCGCTCCAGGAGTGATTTCACACAAAATAGGGATATGGTATATTTAAACAAATTATATTGCTAACATAGTATTAAAATATCTTTAACATCACACATGGGACGGCACAATGGCATGGTGGCACAGTGGTTAGCACTGCTGCCTCACAGCTCCAGGGTCCCAGGTTCAATTCCAGCCTGCGATGACTGTGTGGAATTTGCACTTTCTCCCCGTGTCTGTGTGGGTTTCCTCCGAGTGCTCCTGTTTCCTCCCACAGTCCAAAGATGTGGTTAGGTAGATTGGCCATGCTAAATTGTCCCTTCGTGTCCAAAAGGTTAGGTCGGATTATTGGATAGGGTGGAAGCCTGGGCTTAAGTAGGATGCTCTTTCCAAGGGCCAGTGCAGCCTCAATGGCCGAATGGTCTCCTTCTGCACTGTATGATTCTAAGAAAATAGCTTTCAATTACCTCTTGCTAATCAATACAGAAACACAAGAATCCTAAACTGCTATTTTTTACTTCCATTCAAACAACAGAACCAGCTCAGATCCCAATCCAGTTTTAAATAGTTAGTAGACCCAAAAATACTTGCTTCAGAGATGTTCTGAGAGACTGTTTTAAGCAATAGTCAGAATCCTGACAGAACAAAGCAGGATCTCTCTCCCTGAAGTTTTCAGAAACTGTCTTCATGTTTTGAATTCCAGGAACCTACTGAACAATCTCTGCTGAAATGCCTGGTACTCCAGCTCCTGCCGTTAGTTAGATCATCTCATCAAGCTCAAACGCAATCTCTCAAACTAAACACTCAACAGTGAACCCTCTTAATCCATGAGCCCAAGCTTCTACAACGGTTCAATTGCACCTCTGGCTCCCAAAAAGCCTAGCTGTCTTGCAAACCAGGACTTTAAGAAAAACTATAGTAACAGTCATACACACATTAATCCAGGCTTTTAACACTTACTGCAGCAAGTGCATATAATAATACAAAATAGCTGAAATTCCTACATTCATCATAGTGCTGAACTTCGAGTGTTGTTGGAGCTGCATTATCCAGGCAAGTGGAGAGTAAACACTCCTGATTTGTGTCTTGTATTTAGGATTTGGGGAATCAGGAGGTGAACTACTTATCGTTTAAGTCCCAGCCTCTGGCCTGTTGTTCAAGCCAGAATTTTGACATGGTTCATCCAGTTATGTTTTTGACCAATGGTAACTCAAATGAAAAGGGAGGATTCAGCGGCTGCATTGCTGTTGAGTGTCATGGGGAAATGGTTACATTGTCTCTTTTTGGATATGGCCATTGCCGAGCATTTGTGGGGTTGATCACTTCTTTCAACTTTTCAGCCGAAGGTTGCACGTTTTTCAGGTCTTGCTACATGCGGGCACAGACTGTTTCAGTATCTGAGGAGTTCTGAATAGCACTGAACACAGTGTAATCATCAGCAAACATGCTGACCTTGGACCTTATGATGGAAGGTCAGTGATGAAGCAAATGAAGATGGTTGGGCCTTGGATAGTGGCCTAAGGAATTCCTGGAATTCCTGGGATCCCCCCCGATTCGCAGTGACTCAATTTTAATGAGAGCTGTTTGATGCCACACTTGGTCAAATACTGTCCTGACATCAAGGACAGTCACTCTGACCTCACCTCTGGGCCACAGCTCTTTTGCCCATGATTGGGCCAAGGCTGTAACAAGACACGAAGCCAAGTGGCTCTGGCAGAATCAAAACAGAGCATCGGTGAACATATTACTGCTGACCAAGTACCCCTGATAGTAGTCATTGACATCTTCCATCACTTTGCTGATGATTAACTGAGAGTGAACGATGGAGTGATCAAATTCATAGAATCCCTGCAGTGCAGTAGGAGGCCATTCAGTCCATCGAATCTGCACTGAACCTCCGAAAGAGCAGTCTACCGAGGCCCACTCCCCCCCGCCTGAACCCATAACCCCGTGCATTGATCATGGTCAATCCACCTAACCTGGACATCTTTGGACTGTGGGAGGAAATGGCAACAGCGGGACAAAGTCCATGCAAACATGGGGAGAACATGCAAACTCCACACGGACAGTCACCCAAGGCCGGAATCGAACCCGGGTCTTTGGCTGTGTAGTTTGCACATTCTCCCATGTTTGCGTGATACTTGGGTGGACTGGATTTGGCCCGCTATTTGTACCTAGGCAATGTTCCACATTGTCGGGTAGATATCAGTGGTATAACTGTATGGGAACAGCATGGTTAGAGCAAGTCTGGAGCACGAGTCATCAGTACTGTAGCTGCCAATGTTGTCAGTGCCCACAGCCATGGCTGTATTTAGTGCATTCAGCCATTGCTTGATGACTACCTCAATAACTTTATATTCATCTTCAATAAACCATCAAAATAAACAAATGTCTGTTATTATGTCCAATGATAATGCTCCTGAGAAATGTGGACTTGCTGAAAGCGATTTCGCAGACTGACAAGGGATTTAAGGTCAAGTGCAGATGAAAGCAAGTGAGTCAGAAACGAGCAATAACTACCTGATGCATTCAATAATTTTGTCATCTCAGTTAGCACCAGCAGCAAGATTGAAGAGTAAATTAAGTGCCTGAAGTGGAAATTAGTTTCCATCAAACACCAACAACCAAAAGCCAACATCTCAAGTATCTAACCTTTAAAATGTTGAAACCACACACTTGAAATTTAATAGAATTTGAAGGCACATTATCAAGCAATTAAAAGGTTATATTATTACAATATATAATCAAGTGATATTATCAAACCACAAGAGAGTGCATATCACTTTTCAATAAAACTCCCCTCTTATTATCACCTGATTCAATTACAACTTGCATCACAATCTAATGAAACAACCTCAACAGCTAGAACTGCCGCAGTGAGAAGCATGAAAACATATGGTCTTCAATGGCTAATCTTCAAAAAAACATTAAATAAAATGGAAAGAGTAAAGATTAAACTGCAAAATGCATAAAAATGCCCCAGGTAGTGAAGGCTATAAAAGCAGGATAATCTTGGACTGAATCCAAGTGAATTAGGACTGTCAAGCATGTACTGAGTCTCCTGCTCACCAAGAAGCACTTTGGGAATCCTAAAGATGCGAGAAGAACCATAAACATGCAAAATATTTTATCTCTCTATGCTAGTGCAATAGATTTGCCGCAAACCACGTTTAATAAAACTAAAATTCATGTTATGGAGCATTCTGGTAATCCCACAAATTCTATGGACTGCACAATCAGCATTGTTCACAAAATAAAAACAACAGCCATCGTGAATGTATTTTAATGTAACATTTCTATTCCTTGTAGAGGCATAATAGGACATATTGAATGATTAAATGTCAATTGTATCCTTTTTTAAAATCCATATGCTGCATAAAATTCCAGGCTAAAACGCCTGTCATGTTTTCAGTTACCTTGTTTTGCATAAAGACAGAGGTGGCCAAATTGTGCACCAGGCACAATAAATGTTTATGACCAATACATACTTTATATTCTTTTGAGAGTCTCATTGCAGCAATGTTTCTCATGGTCATGCGAATCCACACCACACTCATTGCATTGGTTGGACTTCAATTGCCAGACTGAACTTTTCAATTCAAAATTTTTGCACTAAAATAAGACCTACTATCTGGAGCAAAGGTGATTGATGGAATTGCAGCTTTCACATCATTCTCGTCATACAGCACAAGAGGAGCCCATTCAGCCATGTGTTCATGCTGGCTTTCTGCAACAATGAAGAGTGCAGGAGGGAATGCCAGGCATACCTAAAATGAGGTGTCTTCCTGGTCAAGCGACAACACAGGACTAATTGTGTGCCAAACAGCATAAGCAGCAAGTGATCAAGCTAAGCGATCCCACAACCAACGGGTCAGATCTAAGCTCTGCAGTCCTGCCACATCCAGCTGTGAATGGCAGAAGACAATTCGCAAGAGGAGATGGCTCCACAAATATCCCCATCCAGAATGATGGAGGATACCAGCACATTAGTGCAAAAGATAAGGCTACAATCCTCAGCCAGGAGTGCCAAGTGGATGATCCATTTTGGCTTCCTCTGGAGGTTCCCAGCATCACAGATGCCAGTGTTCAGCCAATTCGCTTGACTCCACATGGTTTGAACCAGTGGCTGAAGGCACTGGATACTGCAAAGGCTTACCCGGACAAAATTCAGCAATCGTGCAGAAAGCAATTGAGGAAAAAACATTGAATGTTTTCACAAAGCAGTTAGATCTAGCACAGGGGATCAAAGGGTTGCAGGGTGGGGAGAAGTGGGATGAGGCTGTGGAGTTGAATGATCAGCCATGACTATAATGAATGATGGAGCAGGCTCGAAGGGCAGAATAGCCCCCTCCTGTTCCTATTTTCTATGTTAAGACCTGTGCCTCAGAACTTGTGGCGCACCTAGCTAAGCTGGTCCAGTACTGCTAAAACACTGACATCCACCCAGCAATGTGGAAAACTGCCCGTGTTTTATGCCCTGTACACAGAAAGGAGGGCAAATCCAACCCGGCCAATTACCACCCCAACAGTCCACTCAGTCACCTTGTATCAGTGAAGTGCTGGAAGGGGGCATCAACAGTGCTGTTAAGCGACACTTAGCAATAACCTGCGCACTCATGTTCATGGATCACTAGCCAAACTGGAGTCAACAGGAATCAGAGGGGTTCCCATCTCAGCTCCAGGAGTCCCTAAGTCCGAAGGGCAAACATCTTTAGTTGCTTCATCAATTACCTTTATTCCATCATAAGGTCAGAAGTGGGGATGTTTGCTGGTGATTTCACAATGTTCAGCATCGTTCATGACTTCTCAGAAACTGAAGCAGTGCATGTGAAAATGCAGCAAGAAATAGACAATATCCAGGCTTGGGCTGACAAGTGGCAAGTTAGATGTGCGCCACACAGGTGCCCTTGCAATGATCGTCTGTAACTGGAGGCAACCTAACCATCTCTCCCTGACAAGGTTGGGGAGGTAAGCCATCAACCAGAAAATGATCTGGAGCAGTTATGCAAAAACTGGCTACAATAGCAGGACAGAGGCAGGAATCCTGCGGGGAGTAGCTCCCCTCCTGACTCCATAAAGTTGGTCCACAACCTACAAGGCACAAGTCAGGAGTGTTATGCAATACCCTACACTTGCCTGGGTGAGTGCAGCTCCAACAATACTCAAGAAGCTTAACACCCACTTGATTGGTACCGCATCCATGAACATTCACTCCCAAAGTCAATGGCATGCAGTGTCATCCACAAGACGCACTGCAGGAACTCACCAAAGTTCCTGAAACAGCATTTTCCAAACCCATGATTTACAGGGACCATGCAGCAGATACATGGGAACACTACCAACTGCAAAATCTCCTCCAAGCCACTACCATCATGATTTGGAACTCGATCGCCATTCCTTCACTGTCGCTGGGTCAAAATCTAGGAACTCCCTCCCGAACAGCACTGTGGATGTACCTACACCACATGGACTGCAGCGACTAAAGAATGCTGTACATCACCACCTTCTCAAGGGCAATAATTGCTGGCCCTGCCAGCGAAGCCCACATCCCTTGAATGAAAGGAGAAACTCAGCTAGTCCCATTCCATCACCAATTTTCCATAGCTCTGCAATTTCTCAGTCTTCAAGCAATTATCTGCAAATGTTGCTACTTGTGATGTCAGACGCTTGAAGAATGTTAAACTTCTCTGTGATAGCCAATGTAGTGGCAGGCAAAGAGTGATCAAGACATGGATGAAGAATAGAGGCAATATAGCAGAATTAGTGAGAATTGGAAAAAGAGTAACAAAGAGATGGTGATGGACAAGAATAGAGACAGTAGGAGAGATACAGTCGCTGGAGACCCTGCAGCAGTTCAGAAGCAGGGAGAGGGGAGACAGACCCCAAAGGGACCGGGCCCAAGGTTACGTCAAGGATACAGTGGTACAGACACATCCACAGACTGTACAGTCAGGATATGTGACCACAACATCTGTGGCAATCCACACGAACATCAGCAAAAAATATCCACAAGCAGATCTTCAGAAATAGACCCACACTGTCTGCCCTGTCCTGTGTTGGGGTTCAACACCAGTGTTTTTGGAGGTGAATGTGGAATCAATGTTTAATATTTTCAAACTGCAATGCATTCTCAACAAGAGCAAGAGTTAAAAGGTTGAAAATGGATTCAGGAGTCCTTTCCCACCTTTAGAAATGTAGCAAGGCCAGAAAGTACAGATACAAATTAAGAAAGCAAAGAGAGGGTGTGAAAAAATAATTGAACATTTGGTTTTAATCAAGGAAAATCCAAAAATGTTTGATAGATTCAGAAAGAGCAAGTGGATAACTAAACAAAGAGTAGGGTCTCTTATGGATCCAAAATATCATTTGTGTGGAGACAGAAGTCTCAGGGATGGATCTGAAATGAATACTTTTCATTTGACTTCACAAGAGCAAACGATGCAGACATGGTAGTTGAGGAGGAGTGCGAAATAGGATAAACATGATAAAGGAGGAAACATTAAGGGGTTTAACATCTCTGAATGTAGATAAATCACCAGGCCTGGTTGAAATGGACCCGAGGCTGTTAAGAGAAATAATGGAAGCAATGGCAGAGGCCCTGACTTTAATTTACTAATCCTCACTGCTCGTCGGCTCAGTACAGAAGGACTGCTAACATTGAACCGTTGTTTGACATGGGAGGACGGTTCTGATCAAGTAATTATTGATGAGTAAGCCTAACCTCAGTGATGGGAAAAACTTTGAGGGACTGTATTCATCATTATTTAGAAAGGCACAAATTAATTAAGAGAATGTTGATGTGGGTAGTGATTCACCACCCCCTTCTCAAGGACAATAAATGTCAGTAACACCCACATCTTAAAAATTGTCAGCTCCCCTGGTCATGTTCATTACACAGTGAACACAAAAGGAACAATTCATTCCCGTCTGGTACTATGGATTGAAAGTCATAACTGTCGGTCACATTTAAAGAACCAACATTTCAATGGTTTTGAGTTATAATGAGAATATGGAAGACCAATTTTTACTTTGTAGTTATTTATTTATGGTAAAGAAGATTATTTTTTGTTAAAGAAGGGGGAATATGAGATCTAGTAATGGTTGGTTGTACAATAATAAAAAGAAACAAGATTTTTTTTTTAATGTTTTAGTGTTCCTGGCTCTGGTAACATCAAATGGCCACTGTGAATTTAAAAGTGAATAACTCATGTGCATTCAGTTTTCCAAATGTTCTGAGTGTTAACTGAATCTGTGTGGTTGGTGAATTCAAAAGTAAGACACAGAGCATTTCCTTGCTGAAATAATTTATTAACTTTGTTCACTCCTCACACCCCCCCAGTGCCCCAGCAATCAGCTACTTACGCATGTATTTAAAAACCCATCAGCTGTTCCCTTGAACAATGTAATTGATGAGATATTGACAGAAACCGCTCTGTTTTTAAAATTAAAACTGTTGGAAACACAAGAACAAACCTTCCAAACTAATCGAAAAAATATAAAGTCTTGTTTCTTTACATTATAGTACAACCAACCATTAATAAATCTCATATTCCCTTTTGGACATTTTCTTTCTTTACTATGTATAAATAATTAAAAAGCAATCAAAGAAAAAAGTGGTCTTCCATATTCTCGTTATAACACAATGCATTCCCCCTTCCAGTAGATCTAATAATTGCTTGGAACAAGCATCTCTCTTTGTTAAACAGTCGAACAATTGGTGTCTTGCATCCACTCATTTTAGTTTGGAAATTTCTCTCGTTTCCAACATTTCTTTTCTGCTAGCAAAGTCAATCCTTAACCTTTTATTAATGATACCGTTTGTCGAATGAACATTGCCCCAAAGAAAAAGGTGATTCACAGAGCATTCTACAGGCAAACCTTTCTCAGATTGACCATTTTACAGAATTTCCTTGGACATGCAGACACCCATGTCTCTTGCTTCGACTAATAATAATCTTTATTGTCAAAAATAGGCTTACATTAACACTGCAATGAAGATACTGTGAAAATACCGAGCCTGTTCGGGTACACTGAGGGAGAATTCAGAATGTCCAAATTACCTAACAGCACATCTTTCGGGATTTGTGGGAGGAAACCGGAGCACCCGGAGGAAATCCACGCAGACATGGGAAGAACGTGCAGACTCCACACAGACAGTGACCCAAGCCGGAAATCGAACCTGGGACGCTGGCTCTGTGAAGCAACAGTGCTAACCACTGTCCTACACCAGTGTTTCAGCAGCTAAGGTGTTTTTAACTAGCCTTTTTATTTCCTTCACAGCCTTTACTATTTTTTCCCACCTCGAATATAATAAACCCTGCGGTGCTAGAATATCCCTCTGGAAGATTGGCATGTGAAATATTGTTAAAAATTACTAACCTTAGTTCTTCTCGGTCCCCCACATTGTATTTGCTGAGAACGTCCGCAGCTGTAGCATGTTCCATCATAGTACTCAGTTCCAATATGCCTAACTGGTCTAGTCTGAGTGCACAACCAGTTCAAATGTTTCTTCCTTGGATTTAAGATTTTCTCTCTGAGAATTTATTGGGATGGAATTGACATTTCCCAAGTAAGATTGTTGATTCAAGATCACTCCGGACTTATTCCTCTTAATGTCTAATCCTGTACGGTAGCATTGTGAATAGCACAATTACTTCACAGCTCCAGGGTCCCAGGTTCGATTCCGGCTTGGGTCACTGACTGTGCGGAGTCTGCACATCCTCCCCGTGTGTGCGTGGGTTTCCTCCCACAGTCCAAAGAGGTGCAGGTTAGGTGGATTGGCCATGATAAATTGCCCTTAGTGTCCAAAGTTGCCCTTAGTGTTGGGTGGGATTACTGGGTTGTGCGGATAGGGTGGAGGTGTTGACCTTGGGTGGGATGCTCTTTCCAAGAGCCGGTGCAGACTCGATGGGCCGAATAGCCTCCTTCTGCACTGTAAATTCTATGATCTATGATGATTTAAAGGCCTTGAAGCCTGTCTTCTAACCTCAAATTCCTTATCTATTTTATCTATCACTCATTGCTCGAATTTAGCAGTACCCACTGCTCAAATTCTACAGAACACATCGCACAAATTCTGTAGTCGCATCCACCATCCGCCCCCCACAGAAAATCAGCAACGTGCATCATAAAGATGCCTGCTAGTTTATCTTTCTGATACCAATAGAACAGGGCTCGATCTGCCTTTAGACGAATACAACCGGATTTCATCAGGACAGATATATCAGTGAGAAATATCACACCCTTGACGCATCGTTCAAGCATAAACACACTGGTTTAATTTCCACAGTTGCCCTTTTATATCACCTGCTTCTTTAGGTGATTTCCAAACCACTTACCTTTGAAATTTCTCACCCTGCAAAAAAATGGGGGTGGTACCAGAGCAATAGGTCAGAAGGTGAAAAATTTGAGGGAAAACTAGGGAATAGGGTCAGTATGGCTCTGAGGAAGAGCAGACAGGGAGATGTTACTGAAAACAGCGGGACTGGTGGCCTGAAGTGCATATGTTTTAATGTAAGAAGTATAGCAGGTAAGGCAGATGAACGTAAGAGCTTGGATTAGGACTTGGAACTATGATGTTGTTGCCATTACAGAAACCTGGTTGAGGGAAGGACAGGATTGGCAGCTAAACGTTCCAGGATTTCGATGTTTCAGGCGGGATAGACGGGGATGTAAAAGGGGTGGAGGAGTTGCGCTACTGGTTAGGGAGAATATCACAGCTGTACTGCGGGAGGACACCTCAGGGGGCAGAGTTTATATGGGTAGAGATCAGGGATAAGAAGGGTGCAGTCACAATGTTGGAGGTTCACTACAGGCCTCCCAACAGCCAGCGGGAGATAGAGGAGCAGATAGGTAGACAGATTTTGGAAAGGAGTAAAAGCAACAGGGTTGTTGTGATGGGAGACTTGAACTTCCCCAATATTGACTGGGACTCACTTAGTGCCAGGGGCTTGGGCAGGGCAGAGTTTGTAAGGAGCATCCAGGAGGGCTTCTTAAAACAAGAAGAAGATAGTCCAACTAGGGAAGGGGCTGTACTGGACCTGGTATTGTGGAATGAGCCCAGCCAAGTGGTAGGAGTTTCAGTCGGGGAGCATTTTGGGAACAGTGACCACAATTCAATAAGTTTTAAAGTGCTGGTGGACAAGCATAAGAGTGGTCCTACGGTGAATGTGCTAAATTGGGGGAAGGCTAATTGTAAAAATATTAGGCAGGAACTGAAGAACCTAGATTGGAGGCGGATGTTTGAGGGTAAATCAACATCTGACATGTGGGAGGCTTTCAATTGTCAGTTGAAAGGAATTCAAGACCGGCATGTTCCAGTGAGAAAGAAGGATAAATACAGCAAATTTCGGGAACCTTGGATAACGAGAGATATTGTAGGCCTCGTCGAAAAGAAAAAGGAGGCATTTGTCAGGGCTAGAAGGCTGGAAACAGACGAAGCCTGTGTGGAATATAAGGAACGTAGGAAGGAACTTAAGCAAGGAGTCAGGAGGGCTAAAAGGGGTCACAAAAAGTCATTGGCAAATAGGGTTAAGGAAAATCCCAAGGTTTTTACATGTACATAAAAAGCAAGAGGGTAGCCAGGGAAAGGGTTGGCCCACTGAAGGTCAGGGGAGGGAATCTATGTGTGGAGCCACAGGATATGGCGAGGTGCTAAATGAATATTTTGCATCAGTATTCACCAAAGAGAAGGAATTAGTGGATGTCGAGTCTGGAGAAGGGTGTGTAGATAGCTTGGGTCACATTGAGATCCAAAAAGAGGTGTTGGGTGTCTTGAAAAAAATTAAGGTGGATAAATCCCCAGGGCCTGAGGGGATCTACCGCAGAATACTGAAGGAGGCAAGAGAGGAAATTGCTCAGGGCTTGACAGAAATCTTTGGATCCTCACTGTCTTCAGGTGATGTCCCGGAGGACTGGAGAATAGCCAATTTTGTTCCTTTGTTCCTTTGGGCAGCACGGTAGCACAAGTGATTAGCACTGTGGCTTCACAGCGCCAGGGTCCCAGGTTCGATTCCCCGCTGGGTCACTGTCTGTGCGGAGTTTGCACGTTCTCCCCGTGTCCGCGTGGGTTTCCTCCGGGTGCTCCGGTTTCCTCCCACAGTCCAAAGACGTGCAGGTTGGGTGGATTGGCCATGCTAAATTACCCGTAGTGTCCATAAGGGTTGGGAGGGGTTATTGGGTTGCGGGGATAAGGTGGAAGTGAGGGATTAATGTGGGTCGGTGCAGACTCGATGGGCCGAATGGCCTCCTTCTGCACTGTATGTTCTATGTAATCTATGTTTAAGAAGGTTAGCAACGATAATCCAGGGATCCACAGGCCGGTGAGCCTTACGTCAGTGGTAGGGAAATTACTGGAGAGAATTCTTCGAGACAGGATCTACTCCCATTTGGAAGCAAGTGGACTTATTAGCGACAGGCAGCACGGTTCTGTGAAGCGGGGGTCGTGTCTCACTAACTTGATAGAATTTTTCGAGAAGGTCACAAAGATGATTGATGGAAGTAGGGCAGTGGATGTTGTCTATATGGACTTCAGTAAGGCCTTTGACAAGGTCCCTCATGGCAGACTGGTACAAAAGATGAAGTCACACGGGATCAGAGGTGAGCTGGCAAGATGGATACAGAACTGGCTAGTTCATAGAAGGCAGAGAGTAGCAATGGAAGGATGCTTTTCTGATTGGAGGGCTGTGACTAGTGGTGTTCCGCAGGGATCAGTACTGGGACCTTTGCTGTTCATAGTACATATAAATGATTTGGAAGAAAATGTAACTGGTCTGATTAGTAAATTTGCCGTCCACACAAAGGTTGGTGGAATTGCAGATAGCGATGAGGACTGTCAGAGGATACAGCAGGATTTAGATCGTTTGGAGACTTGGGTGAAGAGGTGGCAGATGGAGTTTAATCCGGACAAATGTGAGGTAATGCATTTTGGAAGGTCTAATACAGGTGGGGAATATACAGTGAATGGTAGAACCCTCAAGAGTATTGAAAGTCAAAGAGATCTAGGTGTACAGGTCCACAGGTCATTGAAAGGGGCTACACAGGTGGAGAAGGTAGTCAAGAAGGCATACGGCATGCTTGCCTTCATTGGCTGGGGCATTTGAGTATAAAAATTAGCAAGTCATGTTGCAGCTGTATAGAACCTTAGTTCGGCCATACTTGGAGTATAGTGTTCAATTCTGGTCGCCACACTACCAGAAGAATGTGAGGCTTTAGAGAGGGTGCAGAAGAGTTTTACGAGGATGTTACGTGTTATGGAGGGCATTAACTATGAGTAGAGCTTGAATAAACTCGGTTTGTTCTCACTGGAACGACGGAGGTTGAGGGGCGACCTGATGGAAGTCAACCAAATTATGAGGGGCATAGACAAAGTGGAGAGTCAGAGGCTTTTCCCCAGGGTAGAGGGGTCAATTACTAGGGGGCATAGGTTTAAGGTGCGAGGGGCAAGGTTTAGAGGAGATGTATGAGGCAAGTTCTTTTACATAGAGTGTAATGGATGCATGGAACTCGCTGCCGGACGTGGTGGAGGAAGCAGGACGATAGTGACATTTAAGGGGCATCTTGACAAATACATGAATAGGATGGGAATAGAGGGATACGGACACTGGAAGTACAGAAGATTTTAGTTTCGACGGGCAGCATGGTCGGCGCAGGCTTGGAGGGTCGAAGGGCCTGTTCCTGTGCTGTACTTTTCTTTGTTCTTTGTTCTGTCAACTTATTTGGAAAAAGAGCCAAAAAATCTTCAAACTCACTTTTCCTGCAGGTGAGTCCACTCTGACATTTTGGCCACCAAGTCTTCCTTGCCACAAAGCCCCAAGCCACTAATCTAGCTTTAGCCTCGTCATGCCATCAGGAAGTAGTATCTTTTTTGTGCCTATCCACCTGAGGGATAAGGCTGGCGGTCTCCTGTCCTGTATTTCAATGCATATACCAAATTCTCGATCTAATCCTAGGACATGAAGCTGGGGAAGTGGTCGAAGTGGGCAGGCATTTTGGGGATACTTCCCATAATTCTACAAGTTTCAAAGTCATTAAGGAAAGGGATAAGGATAGTTCAGAAGTCAAGTGGCTGAATCGGGGGAAAGCCGATTTCAATATCATAAGACAAGTTCTGGCAACGCAGGCGGAAAGCAGCTACTTGCAGGTAAATCGACATTTGGAAAGTAGGAGTCTTTTAAAAGTGAAATCTTGAGAGTTCAGGGTTAATGTGTCCCTCTAAAAGTGAAGGGCAAGAGTGGCAAGTTCAGGGACCCCTGGTTGTCAAGGGATACCAAAGGTTCAATGAAGGAGAAAAAGGAAGCATGTAATAGACGTAGAGCACTAAAAATGAGAGGCCCTCCATGTGTAAAGAGCATAGGGGGTGATTAAAAAATTAGGCAGGCAAAGAGGGGTCACAAAATATTGGCAGATAGGATGAAGGAAAACCCCAAAGCATTTTATAAGTGTATTAAGAGCAAGAGGATGATCAGGGAAAGAGTGGGGCCCATTATGAACCAAAGGGGTAATCTGCATGTGGAGCCAGAGGATGTGGATAAGGACTAAGCCAAATATTTTTCATCTGTATTCACGAAGGAGAAAGGCATGGCAGCTGGAGATTTCAGTTGGGACAGTGAAATTCTAGAGCACGTGAAGAGAAATAAGGATGAGGTATCAGATGTTTTAGCAAAATAAAGATGCATAAATCTCCAGGGCCTGTCTGATACGATGTATCCCAACCCGCTAGAGGCAAGGAAGGAGATTGTTGCCGGCCTGACTGAGATATTTAAATCTTCGCTGGCCACAGGTGAAGTGCCGGATGACTGGACGACAGCTGATGTGGTACCTTTATTCAAGAAGGGCAGCAGGAATAAGGTAATTGCAGGCCAGTTCGTATGACGTCAATGGTAGGGAAATCATGGGGAAAAATGCTGAAGTGCAGGGATAATCTACACTTAGAAAGGTAGGGCTTGATCAGAGATAGTCAGCACGGATGTGGTGGTGAGAGATCCTGTCTAACTAATTTAATTGAGTTTTTTCAAAAGTTAACTAAATATCTTGCCAAAGTTCCATTGATGTGGTTTACATGGACTTCAATAAGACGTTTGATCAGATTCGAAATGGAAGGCTGATCCAAAACTTGGCTTGTTAAGAGAAGGCAAAAGGGGATGCTGGAGGATTGCTTTTGTTATTGGAAGTCTGTGACCAGCATTGCATCAAAGGATCAGTGCTGGGACCCATGCGGTTTGTTGTACACATTAACGACTTAGATGTGAATGTTGAGGGTCTAATTAGTAAGTTTGCAGATTAAATGAAGATTAGAGTTATTGATAGTGAGGACGACAGTCTTTGGCTGCAGACTGATATTGATCAACTGGTAAATTGGGCGGAGCAATGGCAGATGGAATTTAATCCTGATAAGTGTGAGGTGATGCATTTTCAGAGGTCTAATAAGGGTAGAATATACACAATCAACGGTAGGTTCCTCAGGACTATTGAGGAACAAAGGGACCTTGGTGTGCAAGTCCGTGGATGCCTGAAGGTGACAGCACAGGTAGATAGGGTGGTTCAGAAAGCACATGGGATGCTTGCCTTCATTAGCCAGCGCATGGAATATAGGAGCAGGCGGGTCTTGGTACAACTTGAGAAAACATTAGTTAGGCCACAAATGGAATAGTGTGTGCAGTTCTGATCGCCTCACCATTGGAAGGACATGATTGCACTGGAAGGGGTGCAGAGGAGATTAGAACATAAGAACTAGGAGCAGGAGTAGGCCATCTGGCCCCTCAAGGCTGCTCCGCCATTCAATGAGATCATGGCTGATCTTTTGTGGACTCCGCTCCACTTTCCGGCCCGAACACCATAACCCTTAATCCCTTTATTCTTCAAAAAACTATCTATCTTTATCTTAAAAACATTTAATGAAGGAGCCTCAACTGCTTCACTGGGCATGGGATTCCATAGATTCACAACCCTTTGGGTGAAGAAGTTCCTCCTAAACTCAGTCCTAAATCTACTTCCCCTTATTTTGAGGCTATGCCCCCTAGTTCTGCTTTCACCCGCCAGTGGAAACAACCTGCCCGCATCTATCCAATCTATCCCCTTCATAATTTTATATGTTTCTATAAGATCCCCCTCATCCTTCCAAATTCCAACAAGTACAGTCCCAGTCTACTCAACCTCTCCTCGTAATCCAACCCCTTCAGCTCTGGGATTAACCTAGTGAATCTCCTCTGCACACCCTCCAGCGCCAGTACGTCCTTTCTCAGGTAGTGAGACCAAAACTGAACACAATACTCCAGGTGTGGCCTCACTAACACCGTATACAATTGCAGCATAACCTCCCTAGTCTTAAACTCCATCCTTCTAGCAATGAAGGACAAAATTCCATTTGCCTTCTTAGTCACCTGTTGCACCTGTAAATCAACTTTTGGCGACTCTTGCACTAGCACACCCATGTCTCTCTGCACAGCAGCATGTTTTAATATTTTATCATTTAAATAATAATCCCTTTTGCTGTTATTCCTACCAAAATGGATAACCTCACATTTGTCAACATTGTATTCCATCTGCCAGACCCTAGCCCATTCACTTAACCTCTCCAAATCCCTCTGCAGACTTCCAGTATCCTCTGCACCTTTTGCTTTTCCACTCATCTTAGTGTTGTCTGCAAACTTGGACACATTGCCCTTGGTCCCCAACTCCAAATCATCCATATAAATTGTGAACAATTGTGGGCCCAACACTAATCCCTGAGGGATACCACTAGCTACTGATTGCCAACCAGAGAAACACCCATTAATGCCCACTCTTTGCTTTCTATTAATTAACCAATCCTCTATCCATGCTACTACTTTACCCTTAATGCCATGCATCTTTATCTTATGCAGCAACCTTTTGTGTGGCACCTTGTCAAAGGCTTTCTGGAAATCCAGATATACCACATCCATTGGCCCCCATTATCGACAGCACTGGTAATGTCCTCAAAAAATTCCACTAAATTAGTTACGCACGACCTGCCCTTTATGAACCCATGCTGCGTCTGCCCAATGGGACAATTTCCATCCAGATACCTCGTGACTTCTTCCTTGATGATAAATTCCAGCATCTTCCCCACTACCGAAGTTAAGCTCACTGGCCTATAATTACCCGCTTTCTGCCTATCTCCCTTTTTAAACAGTGGTGTCACATTTGCCAATTTCCAATCCGCCAGGACCACTCCAGAGTCTAGTGAATTTTGGTTAATTATCACTAGTGCATTTGCAATTTCCCTAGCCATCTCTTTTAGCACTCTGGGTTGCATTCCATCAGGGCCAGGAAACTGGTCTACCTTTTGACTGATCAGGATGTTGCCTCGGATGGAAAGTTTCAGCTCTGAGGAGAGACTGGATCGGCTGGGTTTGTTTTCCCTCGAGCAGAAGAGGGATCTGATAGAGGAATACAAAATTCTGAGAGGCATTGATAGGGTCAATCATGAGAATATTTTCCCCATGGCAGATGTGTCGAAAACCAGAGGGCATTGGTTTAAGGTGAGGAGTCAATGGTTTAGAGGGGATGGGAGGAAACATTTTTTCACAGACTATGGTGGAAATATGGAAGCTCTTTCTGAGAGGATGGTGGAGCCAAGTACTCTCGCGACATTTAAGAAGCATCTGGATGAACACTTAAATCGTAAAGGCATTGTAGGCTGTGGACCAAGTGCTGGTAAACAGGATTAGTATAGATTGGCATTTGATGGTTAGCATAGACATAGTGGGCCAAAGGACCTCTTTCTGTGCTGCATGACAGTATAACTATCTCTCCCTCCTACAATTGGTGTCGCTTTTGCAAGTCCACGATCCTTTCCTTGGAAGCATTTAAGAATATCCATTTTCAGAACTCACACGGCATTTCCTGGCCTTCTACATCTTTGTCTTATTTTACCAATCCATGGATCTTACCGTCTGTCCCTTCTCTTGCACATGCAGCCAATATGTTTATGTGCCACTTGCATTTCCTGCCCTCCCTATAATGAAGGCATCCCTCCATTCACTGGCCCGTTACTCCAGTGCCAATTTCGGGTAGTTGACCTACCGAGCCTTTTTTTTTTAAAGAAATCTTTCCAATTAAGGGGCAATTTAGCGTGTCCAATTCACATACCCGGACATCTTTGGGTTGTGGGGGCGAGATCCATGCAGATATGGGGAGAATGTACAAACTCCATACCGACAGTGACCCGGGGCTGGGATCGAACCCTAGGATAAAGAGCCTTAACCTGTGCTTCAATATTACTTTGTTCATATTCATCATCCCTTTACCTGCCATAATCTGCTCCTCATAATTATCCAAAATATCTGAAGTGCCTGCTGCCTCTTCACTTTGTGTTACCTGTTCAGATTCTATAAATGTATAATCAGTGTCAATTAACCGAGAGGAATGTACCCTAACAGTTTAATTGCCATGTTGTAAAACTGTTTTTCCATCACTGCCGATAATCCAACCTGGGCCTTTCTATTCATTCTGGCCTTCTCTTTTGTAATATACCATGTCCCCCGGACTAAACTTTCTTTCTGATGGCCTTATGTGGTGCCACAAAAGGCTCGCCTTAAATTTATCTGCCTTTAAAAATGCCTTTCTTCCTGTATGCAGGACAGTCAAGGGTTCAGAAGAAATTGAATTAATCATGGTGAAACACAGACCGAAAGGATGACCAAGGGACAGAAAATGACAGAAGACCCAGAAGATGACAGTGAGAGAGTTTAGAAGGAACTTCATGAGAGTACCTGAGCGAGAGAAAGACAGAGTGCAACAGAGATAGAAAGTGATGAAGAGAGAGTACGCAGAAGGAACTTTATATCCACCCCATGGTGACCCTGCATGGGGGTGTCCAATTGAACTAGAGGGAGCTTTACTTTGCATCAAATTTGTGAATTTATTGTTCCGAGAATAGAAGTGTGATTCTGGAATTCATCTTATTGCAGGGCTCCTTCGAAATTTTTAACGATGAAATGTTTTGGTTCATAAAGCAAGTCATAAAATCCCATCTCCATCAATGTTATGAAGACAATATGGGAATTTACAATTTCAATTTAGAAACCTGAAGTATGCATTACCGGTAAAATTACTCCAATTAATTCGAGTGGGAAGAAGAAAGGAAATTAAAGAAAGCAATCCACTAAGCATTAATTACAATCTTCATGTGCTTGCATAAATTACATGTATACGTGTAAGCAGCAAGGTAATTTTAGAAAGGAAACGCTGTTGTTCACCAAAACGCATAAATTGAAGAACAGAGAAATGACAATTTTTGTTTTGCATTAGTTTCAAAGATAACATTTTGAAACATTTTTCTCTGCACATTTCTGGAAACAACTTAATTTACTGGCAATATTTCAATGCATCTTTTGTGGCAAGCTCCATATGACACAAAGCGAATTGCACTGAATAAGTGATTTTGGGAACTATACATGAAATATGCATCTCAAGGTTAGAGGGAAGGTTACTTTAAAGATAAAAACCTTGTCGAGGTTACGCTTTTTCTTTTTTTTTTTTTTTTTTTTTTTTTCATTCAATAAAATCCAAACAACATTTAGAGACTTCAGCTCCTCACTTCAGCTGGAACCGAATTAGGCCTTCCTACCCCCTCCCAGCTCAATCCAGTCTCAGCCATTTCCACCAATAGGGGTCATCCAACAATTACTGAGAGAGGGCAGGCACCAGGCCCACCCAGATGGCCGCCAACCCCACCAAGATGACAAAACAAATCAGAATCAGTAGTAACTATCAGCAAATTATCCCAGCCCCCCACCCTCCAACAGAGGCCCCCAAATAGAATCATGCCCAAAAATACATACACATAGCAATGAGGTATATCTTAACCCTCCAATCTTACTCCACCTAACCCCTCAAATCTTATTCCACCTAACCGTAACCACAAACCAAACAATAGTACTAAGCTCAGCATCCAAATCTAAACAAGATAATGAGCTACAGCTACCCCCGCCGCTCCGCTCCTGTTAACTGGCTAACAATTCAGCTAGCAGTATGGCCCCTACCCAGAGTCAAGAAAAATATTGACAACAGCAAAAAAAAAAAGAACAAAACCACTCCCACCACTAACTCCAACAGGAAGCCATAATTTCCACATAACAATTAAAACACAATGAACAAATGCACCCCCCCCCGCCAATTTCCGTGAGCGCCTCACGCAAAAATAATCTTTGAAACCATCAATCCGCCCACAAACAAAAAATGCAGACATAAAAAACCCCAACCACTCTCCACACACCTCGCTCAACATGCAAATACCACTCACAAAATCCAATCACCTAGCATTCTACCTGTGTTTTGTTTCACAAATGCCTCTGCATCCACAAAGTCTTTCAACTCAAAGTTACTGAGCCTCGCCGGGTACACCATTCCAAATGAAACTCCCTTCTGATATCGGGCAGCCTTCGCTTTATTAAACGCCGCCCGCTTCCTCGCCAGCCTCCACTCCAACATCTTGATGGCATGACCTTCTCATTTATAGTCACAGTGATCCTTCACCCATCTCAGGACCCGTTCTTCTCTTGAAAACTATGGAACTTAACGATAACAGCCCGCAGTGGTTCATCAGGACGAAACTTCTACCAGAGTATCCGATGTGGCAATCCAGCTTGGCAGGGAATCCACCCTCCCCCACCATCATCAAAAACCTTTCTGTGGGAGTTGGGTCTTCTCTGGCAACCCCACAATTCTCATTATATGCTTCCTAGAACGATCCTTCAGATCGTCCACTTTGGCCTTCAGTTTTTTATTCACATAGACATCAGGCATCTTTACCAACTCATTGGTGTTTTCCAGCGGTGACTGAATGGGAGCCAGGGCCTCTTCCCTCGACAGCTTTTGCTTCTCAAATTCAGTTGCCAAGATGCCAGTAAGCACATCAGCAGTTCAAGAGGACGGAGCTGTAGTACCACCCGCCGCCATTTTCTCCACAAAAGAGCCCAGAGAAGTCTCCGACTCAGTTGACGAATTTTCTTGTTCAAACCTCTTTACCTTGGTTCTTCTGCCTTAATGTGGGCACCTTACAACGTCGAGCGGGTGGGATTTCAAACAAACGTACCCACAGAAACAGGTCTAAAGGGCTGAAATCCGTACTCAGGCAGGAGCCAACTTGTGCGCGTCCTCCTTCTACATACTGCCACCGGAAGGGAGTTATGCTTTGTTGAGGGGGCCTTCCATCATTGGTTGTGAGGCAGCTGATGGGATTACCAAAAATATGAAAAGCGAGCAAGCCATTGACAAAACGTTACTTTAAGAATGTTTTGGTTGTTGTTAAAACAGCGCAGGTACTTCCTTTCAGCAGACGTAATCTCATGTGACCTGAAATTTCCACCTTCTTCATGGTATGTGTAACGTCAGATGCAAGCTCAATATTGACAATACTGGTGAATGATCATTTTGCATTACAGCAGAGATCACATGGATTTCAAGCCAAGATTGTGATAATTTGTGATACTCTACATCCCAGGGTATCAAAGGAGGTGGCCACGGAATGAGTGGATGCGTTGGTTGCCATCTTCCAAAATTCTGTAGATTCTGCAATAATTCCAGCAGATTGCAGGGTGACTAATATAACCCCACTATTGAAAAGAGGGAGCAAGAAAACAGAGAATTACAGACCGGTTAGCCTAACATTAGTAGTATGGAAAGTGCTCAGCCCTATTATAAAGGAAGTGACAATTTAAAAATATCAATGGGGTTAGACAATGTCAACATGGATTTATGAAAGTGAAATCACATTTGACAAACCTACTGGAGTTTTTGAGGATGTAACTGGCAGAACAGATAACGGAGAGCTATTGGATGTAGCATATTTGGCTTTTCAAATGGCTTTTCATAAAGTGCCACGTAAGAGGTAAGTCTGCAAACTTAAAGCACATAGGATTTGGGGAATACATTGGCATGGATTGAGAATTGTTTCGCAGACAGGAAATAGAGTGGGTTTTTTTCAGAGCGGGGGGAGGCAGTGACTAGCGGGTGCCGAAGGTTAAGTGCTTAGTCCCCAACTATTCACAATATACATCAATGATTTGGATGAGGGAACCAAATACAATATTTCCAAGTTTACTGACAACATAAAAGTAGATGGAATTGTGACTGGCGAGGAGGAAGAACAGAGGTTTCAAGGCCATTGAGACATGTTCAGTGTGTGGGCAAATACATGGCAAATGCAGTATAATGTGGAGAAGTGTGAAATTATCTATTTTGGTAGGATAAACAGAATGGCAGAGTATTATTTAAATGGTTGGGAGCGTTGATGTTCAAAAGGACTGGATGTCTTTGTACACCAATCACTGTGAGCAAGCAAGAAAATGCAGCAAGCAGTTAATAAGGCAAATAGTATTTTGGCTTTCACTTTGGCTCTTGTTCACATTAACCAGCTTTTACAGATGCACCATAGAAAGCATCCTATCTGGCTGCATCACAGTCTGGTATGGCAACTGCACGGCCCAAGACCGCAAGAAACTTCAGAGAGTCGTGAACACAGCCCAGTCCATCACACAAACCTGCCTCCCATCCATTGACTACATCTGCACCTTCCACTGCCTGGGGAAAGCGGGCAGCATAATCAAAGACCCTCCCACCCGGCTTACTCACTCTTCCAACTTCTTCCATCGGGCGGGAGATACAAAAGTCTGAGAACACGCACGAACAGACTCAAAAACTGTTCCCACTTCCCCAGTTACCAGACTCCTAAACGACCCTCTTATGGACTGACCTCATTAACACTACACCCCTGTATGCTTCACCCGATGCCGGTGTTATCTAGTTACATTGTATACCTTGTGTTGCCCTATTACGTATTTTCTTTTATTTCCTTTTCTTTACATGTACTTAATGATCTGTTGAGCTACTAGCAGAAAAATATTTTTCACTGTACCTTGGTACATGTGACAATAAACCAATCCAATCCACTGCAACAGGATTAGAGTACAGGATGTCCTACTGCAGCTGCACAGGGCCTTGGAGACATAACATCGAGAGTATGGTGTCCAGTTTTTGTCTACTTGCCTCTGAAAGGATATACTTCCCATCGAGGGAGTGTAGCCAACATTCACCAGACTGACTACTGGCTTGACAGAGATTGGGTCGACTAGGCCTGTGTTCACTGGCGTTCAGAAGAATAAGGGGATCTCATTGAAATGTTTAAAATTCTGGCAGGGCTGAACAGGCTTGATGCAGCGATGTTTCCTCCAGCTGAGGTGGGGCGGGGGGGGGGGGGGGAAGAGAGAGAGAGAGAGAGAGAGAGAGAGAGAGAGAGAGAGAGAGAGAGAGAGAGAGAGAGAGAGAGAGAGAAGGAAGAGAGAGAGAGAGAGAGAGAGAGAGAGAGAGAGAGGGGGGCAGTGTAGAACAAAGGGTCACAGCCTCAGGTTGTAGCTTGGACATTTTAGGACTGAGATGCGGAGAAATTTCTTCACTCGGAGGGTGGTGAACCTGTGGAATTCTCTACTACAGCCAAGTCACTGAATATATTTAAGAAGGAAATAGATTTGTGGACTCTAAAGGCATCAAGGGGTATGAGGAGAAAGTAGCAGTATGGCACGAAGATACAGGATCAGCCATGACCATATTGAACTCTTCTGCCATTTAATCTCTCCTGTCCTCCTCCAATCACAGGCCTTCCTTTTGTCAGCACAAAAGATGTGCAACAGCAGGAGTGCTGCTGTCTGAAAACAAAAAGAGAAAAAGCAAATATACAAATCATAGGAAAAATAGGAGCCAAGATTATGATTTAAAATTGGACAACACCTTGCTGATTCTGGAGTGCCTAATCTAAAGAGGACATGTAGTCCCTCAGGCTTGCAAGGAGCTTCACTGGAAATGTGCAGTAGGCCGAGGACAAAGCTGTATGTGTGCAAGGTGGAGAATTAAAAAGACAGGCTACTGGAAGCTCTGGGTCATGCAGACTGAATGGAGGTGTTTCACAAACCAATCACGCAATTTGTAGCAGTTTCATCTCCCCAATGTAGAAGAGACCACATTGTGAAAAATGAACACAATATACTAAATTGTTTCTGAACTTATTTTCTTGAGCCATCACCATTCCCTTTGTTCCTCTGTCACTTAATCGATCCTGTCATCCACCCAATCAGACCTTCCTTTTGACCTATTTCCCACCCGTCTCTTGCTCGAAACTTATTTCTAACTTTTTCCCAATTCTAATGAAGGGTCAGCAATCTGAAACATTGGGCAGGATTTTCAGGCTACTCCCACCAGCAGGACAGTCTGATCCGGTGAACGGTGAGCCCCTGCCATGAATTCCCCAGTGGCAGAGGGTGAAAATAATGGGAATCCCCATTGACAGGAAGAACACAAGATCCTGTCGCCAGCTATTCACAATGGCAAGTACGACATGGGGGGGTCCCACCGATAAACTCAGTTTCTCTCTCCACCGAGGATCTGTGGAGTATTTCTTTCAGATTTCCAACATATGAAATATTAAGTTTTTCAATTTGTGATCCTCCGTGTTGAATCTTAAAGAATGCGCTAACATTTGAGCTATTTTGAGAGTTGTTTAAAAACACATTTTTTATAAATCACAATGTATTTGATACATATGATCATCAATCACTTCTTCAAAACAATGAATTCGAACTTCTGTTGTCAAGTCTCAGCTGTTACAACCATTCCTTGCATACTCCATTATCTGGCTCAAGAAGTGCACATGGACAGATGTGATGAGAATACAATTTCCCAATTTGCACAAACAGCCTAACACAGCAGCTGCATTTGGGCAGAATACAGAAAGCTCGACTCACGTTCAAGCCCATGATAGTCAACATGGATTTAATTTTTGGAAGGAAATAACAGCATTGTGGGGAAAGTGGTCAGCATCTCGGAGTACACAGGGTAATGCTCTGGGGGCCCGGGTTTCGAATCCCACTACGGCAGATGGTGAAATGGGAATTCAATAAAAATCTGGAATTAAAAGTCTAAAGGCGACCATGAGACCATTGTTGATTGCCGTAAAACCTCCATCTAGTTTACTAATGTCCTTTAGGGAAGGAAATCTGTCGTCCTTACCTGGTCTGGCTTACATGTGACTCCAGACCCACAGCAATGTAGTTGACCCTTAATTGCCTCAGGGATGGACAGTAAATGCTGGTCCAGCCAGCGACGCCCACATCCCAAGGACGAATGAAATAAAAGTACAAGGACCACAGAAAAGTTCTGTTCCGTGAGTTCCAGAGTCCTGAAGTCAAAGTTGAATGAGGAAGTCTTTGGGCATTCAGTGGTCAGCTGGCTGGAGACCAGTGTTCTAAGATTCACTTTTTCTGGTGGCATTGATGTTGAAAGATGAAGTATGCACGCAGTTCTATTAGTGCTGATACAAAATCTTCCAATCGAGTCAGGTTTGATGGGCCGATGGCACAACCTGGACAGAGTTTGCTTCAGAATGTGGCTTGCCAGTTGGATGTTAAACAGCAGACTGGCTGCGCAGCTCATAAAGATGTTAACCTGCCCAAAAGGCCCAGGTTTTGTGTCATATGACCTTCCTTCTCCAGAGTGACTTCAGCCAAAGATGTTTGTCCAGTGTCTGGAATTTGACTTTGTTTTCAGCACTGATAATGTCTCAGGCATTGTGGGTTCAAAGGGGTTGCATTCGCGTGCAGGTCTGGTGTATGGGCAGCCATCATCTCAATGGACCCATGGACTCCACTAGCAAAGTTGGCTTATCAAATGCAAATAGAATTACTGTCGCTTCCATTGAAATTTGTCTATACAATCCCAGGTGGTCGGTTGGAAGCTCCCGAAGAATAATGAGGCGCGACAAAAACGGAGAAAATAGTGGTTTTGTTCTGGAGATCAATGGGGATAATTTCCAGGCAGAGGCTCAACCATCTTACTTGGCCAGCAGAAAAGCCCAGTTTAAAAATGAGAAATAGTAAGAGGGAAAAAGTTTTAAAATATATACAGGATGAGGGTTCTACTCCATGTTGGAGAACGCAACAATAAGTTAAAATAAGCAAAATACTGAGGATGTTGGAATCCAAAACAAGAACAAAGGGTGCCGGAAAAACTCAGCAGGTCTGTCATCATCTATCAGGAGATAAACAGAGTTAATATTCTGATGAAGGTTCCATGGTTCAAAACATTAACTCTGTTTTTCTCCTGCTAGATGCTGGCAGAACTACTGAGTTTGTCCATGTTCTCTGTCCTTCAATAATCGTAGTTTTTGTGCAGAAAAACAGATTTTGTTTTCCATTCTTGCACAAGGTATTGGCAGAAATTAGTCCGGTCCAAATAAGTTACATTTAGAACACATTATCGCCCAAAGCTTTTCACAGAATGGTGTTGGGAAAACAAAGCTAGTTTTAAGAGATTTACATAGAATTACATAGAATTTACAGTGCAGGTGGCCATTCGACCCATCGAGTCTGCACTGGTCCTTGGATAGAGCACCCTACTGAAGCCCACACCTTCACCCTATTCCCGTAACCCCTCACCATTTTGGACATTAAGGGCAATTTTGAATGGCCAATCCACCTAACCTTCACATCTTTGGACTGTGGGAGGAAACTCCGGAGCATCCGGGGAAACCCACGCAGACACGGGGAGAACGTGCACACTCCGCATGACAGTGACCCAAGCCAGGTATTGAACCTGGGACTCTGGCGCAGTGAAGCAGGGAATTAAACCTGGGAATCGAGAGTTGAAGCAATTGTGAGCAGTTTGCACATCAGCCAAGATAAAGAAATCCTAAAGAGGTTGCTCCAATAGCCAGTGTGAAAAGTGGAGCAGAAGCTTGGGTTCAAAGAGTCATTTGCAAAACCTGGACTGGATTACGAATGCAAACCACTAAGGAAAAGCATAATTATGTGAGAAGATTTTAAAGCATGCCATTGGAGTTTGGAAACGTGATGATCTTTGGAAGGGATCCTGAGGAGACATCCACAAACATGCACGTGGGTTCAGAGTGCAGAGCGTATTTGCCCACAGTCATCTTGTGAGCTTAAAAGGGACCTTGTGTTAAATGAGACCATTGTCAATTAAGATGGTTACTCGTTTTTTTTTAAACATTTTAAACGTATTTTATGACAAACATGTATCAAAACAGGTTACAGCAAGTAAACACCCTGGGAAACATACTTCCCAACAATCAACTATATACTCTGTACAGATTTTTCCCCTTTTTAAACGCTCCTCACCCCGCCCCCCCCCATCCCCCTGTGATGAATAGCTCCTCAAACACGGTCACAAACATCCCCCAACCTTTCTCAAACTCCTCTGCTGAGCCCCTTAACTCATACTTTACCTTCTCTAACGGCAGGAAGTCGTACAAGTCACCCAACCATGCCGCTACACCCGGTGGCGATGCCGACCACCACTCCAACAAAATTCACCGCCGTGCAATCAGAGAGGCGAAGGCTGTGACATCGGCCCTCCTCCTCTCTTATGAGCTCTGGCTTCTCTGAAACTCCAAATATAGCCACCAAAGGATCCGGGTCCACCTCCTCCTCCACTATCCTCGCTAAGACTGCAAACACTCCCGCCCAGTTTTTCCCAATTTCGCGAAATCCCAAACCATATGTATGTGATTCGCTGGCGCCCGCCCACACCTCTCACACTCATCTGCTACCCCCCTGAAAGAACCCACTCATTCTTGCCAGAGTCATATGCACCCTGTGCACCACCTTAAACTGTATCAGGCTCATCCTTGCACAAGAGGAGGTCCTGTTTACCCTTCGCAGTGCCTCACTCCATACTCCCCAATTGATCTCTATTCCCAACTCCGCTTCCCATTTCTCCTTGATCTTCACCACCCGCTCGCCTCCCTGCTCCCCCAGCCACTTGTATATATCCCCAATTTTTCCCTCCCCTTCCATATCCAGAAGCAGCAGTCGCTCCAGCAGGGTGTATCCCCGCAATCTAGGGAATCCTCTACAGACCATTTGTGCAAAGTCCCTTACCTGCAGATATCTGAACTCACTACCCCTCGGCAGCTCTACCCTCTCCCTTAGCTCCTCCAGACTGGCGAACCCTTCCTCCAAACCCTTCCTCACCTTCACCAGCCCCACTTCCCTCTACCTCCTATAGACACTATCCAACCCCCCCGGCTTTAACCCATGATTCTCGCACAGCGGCATTAGCACCAATATCCCTTTCATCCGAAAATGCCTCCTCAGCTGATTCCATATCTTCACCGTGGTCTGCAACACTGGGTTCCTGGTTACTCATTTTAATCCTAAATCCTGTCTGTAATTGTTATGGGGGAGGGGGGGGGATTGTTCCTCTATGTTTTACTTGAAACAAAAATAGAAGTAATGGTCTTTTGAGTAGGGTTGCATTCTGGGGTCTTCCTCTCCAGTTATAACATCAATTGGGAACACAACAATAGCCAGTTGTATTTTCAACCTTCATCAAGTGTGGACAAAAACAAAAGCAATGCTGGTGACCATTATATCCTATTTAACCAATAATTGTGTCACTCATACTCGAGGATATTCAAATACTACAGGATATTCAAATACTACAATCGACTTCAAAGACTGAAGTGATTGACCAGCCCAAGCCTGGCCATCCAATCAACCAGCAGCACCACCCCACCTTCAGCATATCTATAACAACTGAGACTCATCTCGCAATTCAAAGGAATATGGCATTTCTTGTAGAATCATGCAGGCACATGAGAAATGTAGGTGACATGTTGGTGACAAAGTAATTAAATGGCAGTAAAGTACTTAATGCCATGCCATGAATGCAATCGGAGTTATTTAAGTGCATTACATAAAGGTTACAAGTCAGAAACAAGCCTTTCAGTACTGCTGGACTATGCCAGAACACGCGGTCCCCACTAGCCTCTGCCTACCTCATTTATGTCATCTCATCCCATCAACAATTTTTTTTCCCTCTCTTGTATTCATCTAGCTTTCCCTTAAATGCATCTTTGCTTTTCATATCAGTTACTCCTCACAATAGTGAATTCGACCTTTTCACCGCTCTCTGGGTCAAGAAGCTTTACCTAAATACCCAGTTGCTAGTTTTGGAGTGCCCCACAAAAGTTAGAGCAACATTTCTACATCTACATTTTCAGGTGAAGCGTGGGATGGCAGGGCGAGGGAGGTGGGTGGGTGGTGTGCCAAGAAGAAGTGTTCTCGGTCATCCAGAAGCCCAGGCTAATGCTCTGGGGACCTAATTTCAAACTTGAAGGAAATTAAATCTGCAATTGAAAACTAGTCTCAGTAATAGTGACCATGAAAATTTAATTGTGTTGTAAAAACCAATTTGGGTTCACTTATGTCCTTAAGGAAGAAAGTTTGCCATCATAAATAACTCAGATCCACCGACGTGTGATTCCAGATGCACTGCAATATGGTTAACTCTTAACTGCCCTTCGAAATGGCCCAGCAAACCACTCAATTAAAGGGAAATTGGAGATGGGCAGCAAATGCTGGCCTTGCCAGTGACACACACATCCCATGAAAACATTTTTTTTTAAAACTCCTTCATAATTTATCAAGTCACCTCATGGTCTTCTATGAGATCCAAGCTGTTCAATCTTTTTTGACAGTCATACTCAGTGTCAATTTCCCACAAGCTTTATGGAAAATAGAGACCAAATGTCCATGGCTCTCAAGGTGCACTGAAATCAAGGTTCTGTACATGTAAAACATAATTTCTCTATTTTTGAATTCCATTCCTCCGAGTGAACCCTAGTTCTTTGTTGCACTTTTTATTGCTTGCTTTTAACCTGCACTTCTAATCTTTTTTTTTAAATTTAGAGTACCCAATTCAATTTTGTTTCCAATTAAGGGGCAATTTAGCGTGGCCAATCCACCTAGCTTGCACATCTTTTGGGTTGTGGGGGCGAAACCCACTCAAACAGGGGGAGAATGTGCAACTCCACACGGACAGTGGGATTGAACCTGGGACCTCGGCGCCGTCAGGCTGCAGTGCTAACTCATTGCGCCATCGTGCTGCCCTCGCACTTCTAATCTTAATGGTTTGTCTATCCACACACCAAGAACTCTACCCTTCTTTACAAAATGATTTGCCGAAGAGTAAATCGTCTCCTTAATCTTCCTGTCACACCTATCTACTATATTGAATTGCATTTGGCATTTTCATGCCAATTTTGCAAGTTTAAGGTCTTCTGTTTTATCACAATCCTCCTCAGCATGAATCAAACCGCAATCTTTGTTTTCTTTCTTTGCAACATTGATTTTGAGATGGAGGCTTCACAATTAATAACCAATTTGTAAAAAAAAAACACCCAATGCACCAGAGATTTTGTTTACAAAAGGTCAGCAATAGCATGTTTTTTTTAATCTTTCAATATAATACAGAAGAATCAGACTATTCAGCTCAACAAACTAATTACTGTTATGGGCTATATACAATTTACCTGCTGTCAAGTCACAACTTATTTAAACTCCCGAGTGAATAGCATAGCTAAAATTTACAATATAAATCTCTTCGGAACTTCATTTTCACCGAAGAAAATGGCAATATATCAATCTACGTTTACAATCTACATCATTTAACCTTCACCGGTTCTAATAAACGGATAACATTAACGAAGATTTTGCAGCACGTTTGTCTGATCATATCGAACGGAGTTTTTTCCCAAACTATGTTTACAAATTGTGGGCATCACTGATAAAGCCAGCATTTGTTGCTAACTCCAAATGGTGAGTGAAATATGGTTGTGAGCTGCCTTCTTGACAACTAAATGATTTGCCAGGCCATCTACAAAGACAATTAGGAGTCAAAGGGCTTTGGGTCTCAAGTAGAGACCAAACTAGATAAGGATAGTATATTTCCTTTGTTAAAGGACACAGATAGATCAAAAGGATTTTGAATGACAGTCTCGCAGTTACATCGCCCCCATTACTGATAGTGATTCATTTAATTCGCAGAATTTAAATTCCCCAGCTGCCATGGCAGGATTTGAACTCATGTCTGGAACATTAGTCAAGGTCTCTGGATTACTACTCCTGCAATAACCACTGGGGAGCAGTTAGCCCAGTTGACTAGATGGCTAGCAGGGGCATTAGATAAACAATGACAACACAGGGTCTGATTCCTGTCCTGGAGCCTGCCTCCTCGCCCTGTTGTGGGACAAGAATTTGGCATTTAACCGTGGTTCAGCAACAAGATGCACTGCAGTAACTCACCAAGGTTCCTCAGACAGCACCGTCCAAACCCACGCCCACTACCATCTACAAGGACAAGAGCAGCAGATACCTGGGATCTCCACCATCTGGAGGTTCCCCTCCAAGTCACTCACCATTGGAAATATATCGCCGTTCCTTCGCTGTCGCTGAGATAAAATCCTGGAACTCGCTCCCTAACAGCACAATGGGTGTACCTACATCTGAAGGACTGCAGCGGTTCAAGAAGGCAACTCGCCACCACCTTCTGAAGGGCAACTCGGGATGGGCAATAAATGCTGGTCTAACCAGCGACGCACACATCCCCTAAATGAATTAAAATAAATTCCAGCCGTGAGGAGCAACGATATACGAAATGAAGCATCGCATTAGGCAATCTGGGACTCAGAAATAAAAAAGGGGCAACCACACTGCTAGGAGTGTACTATAGACCCCCAAATAGTGAGAAGGAGAGAAATGAGCAAATATGTGGCAAATTTCTGACTGCAAAAACAATAGGGCAATCATAGTTGGAGACTTCAACTACTCGGATATCAATGGGGTTACAAACAGTGTAAAGGGCACAAAGGACATAAAATTCTTCAACTGCATTCAAGTGAACCTCTTTAGCCAGCTTGTAACAAGCTCAAAAAGAGAGGGCACAATTCTAGATTTAGTGTTACGAAATGAAGCTAGGCAAGTGGATAATGTAGCAGCGGGAACCATTTTTGAAAACTGACAATAATACAGTTAGATTTAGCTTCATTATGGAAACTACAGATAGAACAGGAGTATAAGTTCTATATTGGGGGAAAACAAACTTTACAAAGCTGAAGTGTGAACTGGCGAAAGTGAACTGGACACAGCTACTAAAAGGGAGAAGGAAAAACATGGTCAAATCAGTGGGAGGTACTCAAAAGTGACATTCTACGGGCACTGTGTAGACTTGGCCCCACAAAGAAAAAAGGGTGGCATGCCAAATTTAGAGCCCCCCGCTTATCCTGAAGTATACAGGGTAAGAGAAAGCATAAAAAGTAAGCTCACGACAGTGACAAAAAACTTAATACTATAGAAAGCCTAGAGGAATATCAAAAGTATGGGGATGAAGGAATAATGGAAATTCGGAAAGCAAAGAGGTGATATGAAAAAATATAGGCAGGTAAAATCGATGAAACACAAAAATGTTTTGCCAGGATAAGAAGAGCAACAGAAGAACTAAGGAAGGGATAGGGCCTTTAAGAGGTGTACATGGTAACTTATGCGTTGATGCTAAAGATATGGGCAAGGCTCTCAATGAGTACTTTGTCTTCACTAAGGAGAGGGATGAAGCTGACATTCTCATTAAAGAGGAAGAGTGTGAACTATTCAATAAAATAAGCACAATGAGAAATGAAGGTAGATGAATTACATGAGCTGGATTGATTGTATCACGAGCGGTTAAAGGAAGCCAAGAAGAAAATAGCAGATGCTCCGAGGATCATTCTCCAATCCTCACGAGACATGGGTGAGGCAGAGGATTGGAGGTCTGTGAATGTTGTACCATTATTTAAAAAGGATGAGAAGTACAGGCCTGAAAACTAAGGACTCGTCTCACTGAATTTGGCGGTGGGCAAATTATTCAAATAAATTATGAGACACAGGATAATTAATACATCACTTAGGCAAGGATTGAACAGGGATAGTCAGTCTGGTTTTGTTAGGGGAAGATAGTGTCTTCCTAACTTAACCAAGTTTTTGAGAAAGTAACAGGAAGGTTAAATAAGGCTCGGCAAGTGGATCTTAGCTACATGCATGTTAGGAAAGCATTTGTCAAGATCCCACATGGCAGACCACTCAGAAAGTTGAGATCTCATGGGAGACGAGGAAAAGTGACTAGTTGGATCCAAAATTATCTCCTAATGGATGTGTTTGCAAATGGAAAACAGTTTCCAGTTGTGTTCCACAGGGCTCAGTGTGGGGGTCTTGCTTTTTTCTTGTATATATTAGTGATATGGAATTAAATGTGGAAGACATGATCAGGAAGTTTACTGATGACAGAAAAATTGGCCATGTAGTTCACAGTGAAGAGGATAGCTATCGACCCCAGAATGATACCAATTATTTGGTTGAGAGAACAGAAAAGAGGCAAATGAAATTCAATCTGGAGAAGTGTGAGGTTATACATTTTGGGAGGACAAAAAAAAAGCAAATCCTCAATTAACGGGGAAGGTATTGAGAGGGGTTGAGGAAGTCATTGACTCTGGAGTGCATGTCCACAGGTCCATCAAAGTGGGAGTGCAGGCGGTAAAGAAAGCATATGGAATATTTTCCGTTATTAGAGAAGCTAGTGAACACAAAAGCAAGGATGTAATGCTGGAAGTATACAAAATGCTGGTTAGGGCACAGCTGGAACTTTGTGTACAGCTCTGGGTACCACATTGCAGGAAGGACATAATTGCTCTGGAAATAGTGGAAGAGATTTACAAGAATGTCACCAAAGCTTGAAAAATGCAGTTACAAGGAAAGATTGGATAGGCTAGAGTTGTTTTCCTTCGAACAAAGGAGGCTGAGGGATGACCGAATTCAGATGTACAAAATTATAAAGAGCCTGGACAGGTGGACAAGAAATACTGGTTTCTCTTCGTTGAGGGTTCAATTACCAGGGTGATAGATTTCTGCAAATAGCCTCCTGCTGCTCCTATTTTCTACGTTTCTATTTACTGCTCTATGTTGGTTCTGAACATCACAAAGATTCTTCCTATTTTATTCCACACCTGTCTTTGCAGCTCAAATTAAATGATATGATGAAAGGTTGAATTAGTTTTAAGGTGTGAATAAAGACCTGGCCAACTTTCTCGTGTGAAAACAGGCAGAATTCTGACCTCTCCATGACTCAAAACTAAAGCCTTTAGCCACCTTTGTTATTTTTCTATCTTTGTTTCCATCCATCAATATTCTTCAAAAAGGAACCAGAGAATAACACAGGATTAAAACAGCCCCTTCCTTTTATACCCAAACACATGAAGCATGTTTTAATAGTTTGATTTTAGCTTTCGGGACAATAGTGTCACACTCAAATGGCAGGACAGGCTTACGGGGCTGTTTGTCTTTCTCCTGCCCTTATTTTTCATGTTTTTGTAGTAGACTTTCATTGTATAGTCAGTAATCCCACCCAAATCCTTTACTTTCTGGGATTCAATCTGCATTGCTTAATTACTGAGCGACAAGCATGAATCCACGTCCACATTTTGGCAAATGAGTCAGGGTACCTACCAGCATGTCTGTGGCGTGAAGATAATGTTTACTTGCCATACATCGCTCCAGCTTCTGTGGCACCTGTTTGATGTTCTCAATTTCATCAAGCAGATTTAACACATGCTTGTGTTCAATGCCTTCGATCCACAGCTTACGTAACTCATCCCTTTTGCAGTGGAGGAGCATTTTGCAGGAAAGCAAATTCTCCTTCACCTGCTTGATCTTGTTGCGCGAGCTGGTGATACGTTCTGTGATGCTTTGGTATGTCCTGATGGCTGTGGTAAGTTCTGTGTAGTGCTGTACAATCAATTCATCCAAGTCATGGTCGCATTTCTCATAAGCTTCCTCCAAACGACTCTTTTCAGCTTCTCGATCCTGAACATCATCGCTTGTTGACAGAGTCCTACAAGAAGATACAAGAAGTAGGATGACTTTCACTTTTATGTACCACAATCATTGACTAAAACAGGAAAAATATTTTTGTCCAAAACAGTTGAATCTGGCAATCTCAATATCAGAATAGTAATTTATTTTTACATGCTTTGCAACACTCTCAGAACTTTACTGTTGACTATATTTTGGTAATTATAAACAGTCAGTAAAATTTACACAACTAAAAACTTAGTATGTCTTATTTTTCCACATTACAGTCACTGGACGTAATGCACTGTACATGAAAGCAAACAAATGTTTCTGTGAGACTAATACAGTGCTATATAAATGGAAGCCAAACTTATCAGCAACCCTTTGATCACCAGATCACAATAATAATAATAATAATAATAATATTAGTGTCACAAGTAGGCTTACATGAACACTGCAATGAAGTTACTGTGAAAATCCCCTAGTCATCACTATGACATCCGTTCTGGTACACGGAGGGAGAATTCAGATTGTCCAAATACCAAGTTGTTGTACATGATGGTATTATATGGGACATTTGTGTGATCTTCCTCAGGAACTATTACTTTAATGGCATGGATAGAAATCTTGCACAAATAGAAGTAGTCATGCTGAACCAGTTAATTGTTCAATCACAGTGCTATTGCATAGTGCATTTCAATTTCTACATTTTAATTGAGTTAATTGTAAAAACAAACAAACCTTTAATTGTACCTTATCAGTCATGCTTGGGTAAAAATTAATATTTGCAGCTACCAAAAATGTATATTACTTTAACCATCATGCTAACCACACTAAAAGGAGACTGCACCACTACACATGCATTGTACAGTAAAAAAAAATGAAAAGGATTGCTTCCATGAACAAGTTATCACATAACGGGCTTTGATAATATGACTACTTCACAGATCCCCATGTCACGGACAGAATGTATGAGCTCCTTTACTGCCCATAATCGGTATGTTTTGTATGGAAAGAGGTGCGTCTTTTCGTACCTTGAGAGGGTATATTTCATTTAAACACTTCAGCAGAAAGCTTTCATGGGATTTGGGCATCACTGGCAAGGCCAGAATTTGTTGGCCCTCCCTAATTGCTCTTGAACTGAGTGCCTTGCTCAGCTATTTCAGAGGGCACCGAGAGCCAACCAATGTTTTTTTACAACAGTTGACAATGGCTTCATGGTCATCATTGAACTTGTAATTTCAAATTTTTATTGAACTCAAATTTCACCATCTGCCATAGTAGGATTTAAAGTTGGGTCTCCAGAGCATTGGTCTGGATCTCTGGATTACTAGTCCACAATGCCACTGCCTCCCCAAATTATCACACTTACACCAAATGAATGCAATGTCACATACTCAGTTTCATGCATACACATGCATAGATTGGACACTGATAAATAGAGTGCACTTTTACAGGTTACAGTTAATTCAGCCTTGATTTACAATTCCAGTGTCTGATGTGGCAGGCCTGTGGTTTCTCTTCGGTTCAATGATTTAAAGTAGAAATGAGGGCCTTGTGAATCAAAGCGTTCACAGGGGATTGTGAGGTTTCTTGCAGTCAAATATTAAAAGGAGGTTCGTTCACAGGTGAACTTTGACATAGAAATAGGTTAAGCACTTTGATGACTTGCAGGTAGTTTTGGGATCTAGTTTTCAGATTTGCTGATGACTGATGGGTCCCAAGATAATACAGTTGCAGTTTCCAAAACCAATTTTGATCAGATGACGCTGAGTTAATACTTGTGAAGGCCCATCCAGTCTGGTTTGGATACAAGGGGTGCCATTGCGATACAATGGAAAATTTACAGCTGTTTTGATATTTCCTTTTGTCCGGCCATCGCCTCATCAGCAACCGCGATCCCAGAGACGTCATCCACTTACCGGCCTTCACAACATCCACGTCGGAGCATGGTCTGGACTTCCACCAATCTGTGAAGACAAACCGCAGCCCGACAGCGACCCGGAATGTTCAGACCGCGCAGACCCACCTACCGACGCAGGAACCGCACACAAGGCAACAAATCCTCCATCCACACACGGACCAGAGTGAATAACCTCATTGGACGCAACAACTCCCGTAACACTGCATGCTCTCACCGTCTCCCAGGCTCGAAAAGAAGCAGTCACTCCAGGAAGCGTGGAAAACGTGCATGCCTGCAGGTGAGAGTGAAACAACGCGGCCCCAAAGCCCCTCTGCCCAGCTTACTCCTAGCTAATGTCCAATCTCTAGAAAACAAGCTAGATGAACAGAAAGCCAGACTCACTTTTCAAAGAGAACTGAGGGACTGCAGTGAGCTCTGTTTCCCGGAGACATGGCTCACTCCTACTTCACCGGACTGTGCCCTACAACCAAAGGGCTTCTCAATCCACCGAATGGACCGTACGGCGGCCTCAGGCAAGACAAGGGGAAGTGGGGTCTGCCTCCTAATCAATACCTCCTGGTGCCTAGATGTAGCAACACTGGCGAGTTTCTGCTCCCCGGACCTAGAATACCTGACGCTAAATGCCGCCCCTACTACCTTCCGCGGGAGTTCAGCTACGTTACCCTGACCGCAGTTTACATCCCACCCCATGCGAACGTGATAATCGCACTGGACGAAATATTCACCACCACAAATAGCCTTGAAACGAAACATCCCGAGGCCTTGTTCAATGAAGCTGAGGACTTCAATCAGGCCAAGCTCAAGAGCCTACTACCAACACGTCACCTGTTCCACCAGAGGCCCAAACATCCTGGACCACTGCAACACAAATATCAAACATGCCTACCGATCTATCATCCGCCCACACTTTGGCAAATCTGACCACAAGGATGTACTCCTGCTCCCGGCTTATAAGCAAAAACGGAAGCGAGAGAATCCGTCCAAGAAAGTCGTGCATTGTTGGTCTGAGGAATCGGATGATCTCCTGCGGGACTGCTTGGAGTGAGTGGACTGGTCAGTATTCAAAAACTCTGTGACCAGCCTGAACGAGTATGCCACTACAGTAACTGACTTCATTAGTAAGTAGTAGAAGACTGTGTGCCAAAGAAGCAAATCCGCATGTTTCCCAACCAGAAACCCTGCATGAACAGGGATATCCACTGCTTCCTAAAGTCTCGGTCTGAGGCGTTCAAGTCAGGCGACCCTGACCGATACAAGAAAGCCAGATATGATCGAAAGAAATCCATCAAAGATGCCAAAAGACAGTACCGGACCAAGCTGGAGTCCTAGGCTAGCCACACGGATACCCGCCGTCTATGGCAAGGTTTGCAAGACATAACGGACTGCAAGATGAAGGCATGTAAAATCATCGGCTCCAACGCACCCCTCCCTGACGAGCTCAACGCATTCTGTGCACGCTTTGAGCAAGAGGTCAGTGAGAGCGAGCCCTCCACCCCAGAAGCCTTGGATAATCTTGTATCTGAGATCACCACTGCAGACGTCAGAGCAGCCATCTCGAAGCTCAACCCACGGAATGCCACTGGCCCGGATGGGGTACCTGGACGAGCACTCGGGTCTTGCGCGGATCAGCTGGCGGGGGTATTCGCAGACATCTTCAACCTCTCTTTACAACAATCTGAGGTCCCAATCTGCTTCAAGAAGACAACCATCATCCCTGTACCAAAAAAAAGCCAAGCAGCATGCCTGAATGACTATCGTCCAGTGGCTCTGACATCCAACATCATGAAGTGCTTCAAAAGGTTAATCATGGCACGAATCAACTCCAGCCTCCCAGATTGCCTTGATCCACTACAGTTCGCCTACCGCTGCAACAGGTCCACAGCAGACGCCATCTCCATGGCCCTGCACTCTACCCTGGCACGCCTAGATAACAAAGACACCTATGTCAGACTCCTATTTATCGACTGCAGCTCAGCCTTCAACACCATGATTCCTACGAAACTCATCTCCAAACTCCGTGGCCTTGGCCTCGGCTCCTCCCTCTGCGACTGAATCCTGCACTTTCTAACCCATAGGCCACAATCAGTAAGAATAGGCAACAACACCTCCTCCACGATCATCCTCAACACCGGTTCCCCACAAGGCTGTGTCTTCAGCCCCCAACTATACTCCTTGTACACCTATGACTGTGTGGCCAAATTCTCCTCCAACTCGGTTTTTAAATTTGCTAATGACACCACAGTAGTGGGTCGGATTTGAAACAATGACGAGACAGAGTACAGAAATGAGATAGAGAATCTGGTGAACTGGTGCGACGACAATAATCTCTCCCTCAATGTCAACAAAATGAAGGAGATTGTCATCGACTTCAGGAAGCGTAGTGAAGAACATGCCCCTGTCTACATTAATGGGAAGGAAGTAGAAAGGATCGAGAGCTTCAAGTTTTTAGGTGTACAGATCACCAACAGCCTGTCCTGGTCCCCCCATGCCAACACTACAGGTAAGAAAGCCCACCAACGACTCCACTTTCTCAGAAGACTAAGGAAATTTGGCATGTCAGCTACAACCCTCACCAACTTCTGCAGATGCACCAGATCACAACTTGGTATGGAGCCTGCTCTGTCCAAGACCGCAGGAAACTACAAAAGGTCATGAATGTAGCCCAGTCCATCACGCAAACCAGCCTCCCAGCCATTGACTCTATCTATAATTCCCGCTGCCTCAGAAAGGCAGCCAGCATCATTAAGGACCCCACGGACCCGAACATCTTCCACCTTCTTCCGTCAGGAAAAGATACCAAAGTTTGAGGTCATCTACCAACCGACTCAAGAACAGCTTCTTCCCTACAGCCATCAGACTTTTGAATGGACCTACCTCGTATTAAGTTGATCTTTTCTCTACACCTTGCTATAACTGTAACATCATTATATTCTGCAGTCTCTCCTTCCTTCCCTATGTACAGTATGCATTGTTTGTACAGCATGCAAGAAACAATACTTTTCACCATATACTAATATATGTGACAATAATAAATCAAATCAAATGAAACACGTAGACAGACAGCCTGGAAACTTCATAGACTTTGTATGTTGGTCCATCCTTGAACAATGTGATGTTTAAATTCCACAGATGGCCCTCCATATTTGTCCATGTGGACATGTGTCCATATTTAATTTTGAATTTGCTGGGTCTTGATAGTGTCCTTTGTCCAAGTGGCAAAAGTGAAGTGATTTGCAGTAGCCATCTGAACAGCTTGTTTGGGTCCAATTTTTATGACAAAGTTCATAATATGACATGCCTGCACTGGGCATGATACACAGCATTTCCAATATTTTTAATTCATGCAAATCAAATAATCTTTCAAAGTTCAGATCACTACTTTGTTAATTTTAGGTGGAAAATATATGGGATAGTCCTCTTCGAACAAGAAGTTCCATAAACATGGCATTAAAAAACACATCCAAAAAACCATGGAGTCAAGTCTCTGATGGATACTCAAAAGTTGTTTTTTTAAGTAACTTTATTCAACATCACTAACAAAAAGTATGACCGGTTGCCTTCATCTGATATTTTTAAATTCATGTGCTTAAATCAAATTTTCATTGCAAGGATTGTACATTGTGGACTGGGCAACTACTTTTCAGAAATAAAAATCATATATACTTGGTGATTAAAATGTATGCTCAAAGGATTTTTGTGCAGGTATAAAAAACTACTGCATTAAATATATACTGCTCAAAGATCATAAATAAATTAGTTGCAACACCAACTTGCTGCAGCTCCACATCAAGGATTTTTAGTCTATTGGGATTTTCAATTTTTTACAACAAAAATGGCATCAAACAAACAAAAGCAGAAACATAGCTATAGGTATCAAGGTACAGCACAAAACAAAAATCACTAATTGGTAACAAAGAAAGACCGGATAAATCAGGGACAAAATTCCAGCAAGTTCCTTCCACCTAAGCAGGGTGCAGGCAACATTATAGGACTAAATTTTGACCACAGTTACAGAACGGAATGGCATGAAGAAAACAGTACTCCGGGAACCCCAGCGCTGAGGGAAAAGTGACTAACTCTTATAGCGCAATTTAAACTCTTTTCCAGATCCAGACTGGAAACAGGCAGCCATCCTATAACTTTGATGTGGCAAAATAACAAAAACAAAGAGAAGGCTGGGCACAACCAAACCTTAATATTTAGCCCAGTGACTCCCAAAGAAGAGAGCAAGTGCCAAAAGCGGTCCCCCCTCATCCTCACCCAAATTCCTCAAGATGGATGACAGACCATGCAACAGGAACTTAACCGTTCAGAGGCAGGCTTCCACCGAAGACAGTGCTCTCTCTACTACAAGAACCTCCTCATGCACCCAAACATTACTAATCTCATCCCCAATTTGAAACCACTCAATGGGATCACAGTAGAACCTTGGCCAATTCTGTCACTTCCCATTCATGAACACATAAGCCAGCTGGAGCAGCCCTACCAGCATTTGTTATGCTGAAATGCATTTTAATCATACTGACATAGAAATTTTCATGCACTTCTGAAATATGAAATCAAGTGATCACCCTAATGCATTCATGGCCCTGTGAATAGTGCAATATGTGCATTGTATTGTATACTCTTCATCAAAATTCAGTCAATAACTGTATATTGCCAAAGACAAAGAGGAAGTTGAATTGCAAGAAAATGGTTTAGTCTACCACTCAAGTTAAACTCTTACCAGTCAAATCTTGTTGGAACATTTCATTGTGCCTTAAGTGTCCATTTTTATCATATAGAGATACATGGGAGATTGAAAATTCACATTTATATAGCGCTCTCACATTCACAGGGGGATGTGAGCAAGAACTTATTTTTACAAACAGAAGAAAGTTTTTACGCAACGAGTGGTAATGACCTGGAACTCGCTGCCAATAAGGGTGGTTTCAAAAGGAAATTACATGAGACTTGAAGGAAATAAACATGTGGGCCGGGTGGAAAAGAATGAGTGAATATGACTGATTGGTTTGATCTCCACAGATAAGTCAAATGGCCTCCTTCTGTGCCATACATGACTCTCTGCCTCTCTATCCAATGCACTCTACAACAAATTAATTACATTTGATGTGAAATCCTGCATTTATGTATAATGAGATGTGACAAAACAAACACCAGGAGTCCTCCCCCACCTCCACTTTGGTTTGTCGAGTGCAATATTATGCACTCACGTGAGTGAGCAGATGGGCGATGGTTTAACATTTAATTTACAGAGTGGGACTTCTGACAATGCAGCACCAACCTTGATTACATTCTCAAGTTGGGCATCAACTAACAGCAAAAGACCTACCAATTGACCTGTGCAGAAAAACAGCAAATTACACCTCAGGCAAAATTTAGGGGTGTTATACCCGCATTGTATCTAGGCAAGGTGAACTGTTTAGATACAAAAGCAAAACATGTTCAAATTATTAAACAAGTGTGAATAAAGTTTTAAATAAGTTCCAAAATCAAATTAGTCATGGAGAAATGAATCTAAAAATGTTTATGCTGGAAAATTATTCAGTTAATATGGGATACTTGCTCCACAGAATAGTCTGGAACAGTCACATAAATGGTCAGTTTGGCCAGGACAAAGTGGACAAAGTCAGAAATCAAGATGCACATAATCATTTCATGGAGTTACAAGGTTGTTTTATTACTCAGTAAGTGAAACAGTCACGACTGAGAACCTAGTGGAGTGGTGCAGCGACAACAATCTTTCCCTCAATACCAGCAAAACTAAAGAGCTGGTCATTGACTTCAGAAAGCAAAGTACTGTACACACCCCTGTCAGCATCAACGGGGCTGAGGTGGAGATGGTTAGCAGTTTCAAATTTCTAGGGGTACACATTTCGAAAAATCTGTCCTGGTCCACCCACGTCGAAACTACCACCACAAAAGCACAACAGCACCTATACTTCCTCAGGAAACTAAGGAAATTTGGCATGTCCACATTAACTCTTACAACTTTTACAGATGCACAATTCCTTGAAATAAACACAAAACGGCTGCCATCTCCTACAGAACCCCTCAATTGCTCCCCTCACGATGCACTTCACTTTCTCGAGATACAAGAAGTCCATCAGATCCCACAGTCGCACTAAGACACTGTGTGGAAATGGGGACCTCCACCCCAGCAGTACTCACTTCAAAGCAAACAGCGAGGCAAAGGCCAGGACATCATCACCCACACCCGTCTGCAGCTCCGGCGAGTCTGGCACCCCAAACATGGCCACTAAAGGACAGAGCTCCATCTCACTCTTCAGAATTGCCGACAAGGTGCGAAACAACTCAACAGGCCCAAAAAATACAGAGTCTTGAGACAAGACTAGAACATGTGCGCCTGGTTAGCCAGACCTCCTGAACAGCACTCGCACCTGTCCTCCACCCCGAAAAAGCGACTCATCTGGAGTTGGTCATGTGTGCCCTAAAAACGACCTTATGTTGGATCAAACCAAGCCTCCCGCATGAGGAGTTCACCCTGCAAAGGGCCTCACTCCACACCTCATCATCCAATATGAGCCCCAATAAACTATCAAATTCGGCAATGGCATGCCTCCTGATTGTCTATTCCTTTAAAGGATTGCCCCTCTCAATCCTTGGGGTCTTGCCCACCCATATAAAAGAATGACACCAGCTTGGTAGAACAGGTTTCGATGAACCTAGGTATGAAAAGTTGGGGGAGGGGCCCGATACTGGACGAGATGGGAGCATTCTGGTGAAGATTGGGGGGGGGGGGGGGGGTGCTCGATGGTAACAATGGGACGGGGTGGACCAAACCCAGTGGGCAGAACCTGGAATTATGATGATGGCAGATAGGAGGGGGATGAAACCCCCGGTTAGGATAGTTACGTGGAATGTGAGGGGTTTGTTGGAGGGAGGTTTTTCAGAGTCACCTCGGGGGTAGTGCTCATGAATTTGGAACCAGGGCCCCTGTACCGGCTTGGGCGGCAGGCGCATGCGGGGCAGATTTCGGCTCCTGTTGGGGTGGAGGTCAGCTTCTCCATCCTGTGATACGGCTTGGCGGTGGGGGGAGAGAGACCTGCTCGAATTTCTTTGGCTCTCGGGAAGGTGAAGTCTCAGCTGAAGAGGATGAAGGAAGTGTTTCACAATTCATGGGGGCTGTTTATTATGCACTTCCCAGAATCGGTTGACATTGAACATGAAAGGTGGGTTGAGAAAGGTGGGTTGACGGTATGGTCGTCTTCGGTTCCACTGTTTACGGGTTGATTATTAGTTTGTGTTTTATTTTTCCTTGGAATGTACGGGTAGATGTTTTGGCCTGTATATTGAGCGGGGGACGGTTAGTGTGTGGGGGGTTGTTATTGTATTTGTTTTTATTTGTTTCTTTCTCTGGTTGTTTATTGATGAAAACGTTGAAAATGAGGAGAAAAAAGATTTTAAAAAGAAAAAATAATGACACCAACTTCTCAACCCTCCCAGAAAAAGATTTAGGAAAGCAAAGCGGTAGACACGACAAAAAAAAGCAAAAATAGTGGCCCAATGTCAACCTTGAGCAATTGCACCAACCCTGCCAGCCAAGGACAGGCGAAGGTTACCCCACCTTTGCAAGTTGGTGTTGACTCTACTTACCAGGCTAGTATAATTCAGTTTACGAAGTCGGGACCAACCTCAAGCCGGTCAGACTCCCAGATACCCAAAACTGGATCCGGCCAAGCGAAAAGGAAGCATCCCCAGGTTGGTTCCCATCCCTGGGGAGTTCATCGGAAAACATGTCTCTTTTCCAGATTTAATTTATATCCCGAAAACGAACTAAAATCCCCTAGTAGTTCCATTATATCACCCATAGTGGGTACCGGTTCCATCACATGAAGTAAAAGGTCATCAGCATACAGGGACATCCTATGCTCCACCCCCTCCCCTAATTATATCCTTACACTTAGTAGCACAGCGATTAGCTCTGTTGCTTCACAGCGCCAGGGTCCCAGGTTCGATGCCCGGCTTGGGTCAATGTCTGTGCGGAGTCTGCATGTTCTCCCAGTGTTTGTGTGTTTTTCCTCCGCATGCTCCGGTTTCCTCCCACGAGTCCCGAAAGATGTGCTGTTAGGTGAATTGGACATTCTGAATTCTCTCCAAGTGAACCCGAAAAGATGCCAGAGTGTGGCGACTAGGGGATTTTCACAGTAACTTCATTGCAGTGTTAATGTAAACCTACTTGTGCCAATAATAAAAATGATTACCCGAAGCCCACAGGCCGCAGCCACTCCCCCCACCTCACCCACATTCACTAGCGAAAACCGAACTGCTGGTTTAGTAGCCCCTGCCCAATCCCCCAAAAAAGAATAGCTCCCCTCCCTGCCTCCGCAGCGAAGGAATAACCAAAACCAAAGATCTTGCAATTATCAACATCCCACCATGGGCCATATATTATCCATATTGCTGCCTTCACCATTCCCCACCCCCCCCCCCCATTCTTTGGCGAATAACATATACATTGGTCACTCCCCACTCCCTCAAATACAGAACAAGAAACCCCAAATAACCGAAAATATACAAAATATGGAAACATCCCCAAGCAAAACCCTTCCCATCCGCACACAATAAAGTCCCATTTAATCCCTTCCAATTAAGTCACAATTCCTGTTCCTCAACAAAAACCTCTGCCTCCTGCCAATGTATCAAAAAAATGATCAAATTATATGTAACTTTCGGGTACGCTACTCCAAAACGCACTCCCTTCTGAGATAGCGCCAACTTCACCCTACTAAAGGCTGCACGCCTGTTCGCTAGGTCTGCCCCGATATCCTGATAAATCCAGCTGTTGCTTCCTTCCCACCTCCAGGTTCTCTCACATTTCTGGACCAGCTCCTTCTTCTGGAAGCAATGAAAATGAATAATCACCACACATGATGGCTTATTCGCCTGAGGCCTCTGCCAGAGTCGTCAGCGGGCTCTAACCAGCTTCTCAAACATCTGGGGAAAATACTCTGTTGGCTTCTGGCCCTCCACCACCTCCTGCAGCCCCATGATCCTGAACTTCTGTCTCAACCTGTTCTCCAGGTCCTTGCCCTTTGCCCTCAGGATCACGTTTCTCTCCTTCACCAACAGCATCTTGGCTTCCAATGAGGCAATTTGGTCGTTATAAGATGACAAGATGTTCCCCAAAGCTTTCAGCATCTCACCATGCTCTTTCAACGGCCTGCCAAGTTTTTCCTTTCCCAATTGCTCCCGTATCGGGCCACGTGCGTCCTCAACAGACTTTGCAGGTCCACATCACCGCCTTTCCTTGTCTTTCAAAATGCTTATTAAATTGTTTTTCGAATTTGTGTGCCATTACCCCAGTTAGAATTCTCACTGTGATAGGAGCAGCCACACCCACACAGGTCATCTCAGCCATCCTCCCTCCCAATGAGTTGCGCACTCTCTCTCTTGCTCCCTCGAGGAATGACCTCTCGTACCCTTCATTCCAGCAGCGTTTTTCATAACTTTCGACATCAGTGCCTCATACAATTAGATGAGTCGGGTTTGTCCACCAAATTCCCCAGGATCCGGGCAATAAAATTCAAAAAATAAGGACCCAGGCGGGACCTATCTTATGTACAACCTTCTCCTACATCCCACCACCCATAACTGATATTATTTGAGTATAAAATAGATCAAAATGCAAAAACAGTGACAAAGAATGCTTTTTGGAATATGTAATAAACAGTGCAATTTACACAGCATGTTCTGCTTGTGAGCACAATTCAAGGATTGGCATCAATAATGGACAACCTTCTCCCTTTCCCAACATTTCCCTTTGGCTTGGATCTCAGGTCAAGTGACAGCATAACATTCACTGGGTTGCCATCACTCAGAGAGGAGGAACAAAAAATCGCCCGGCCAACAAATGCTTTTAGAATGTAGGTCTGAAGCATGCCTCCTCTTTTCTCACTGCACTTACCTGATGACAGAGATAAGCAAACCAGAGGGATCTTTGCTCTTGCTAATGGCACTCCTGTACTTTCCTGCTTCACTCGCCATCTTTGTTGTGACTGACTTCCCGCGAGCGGGCGCGTGCGCTGACTGACAGTTGGAGCCCACGTCAATCACAGGGCTACCAGCCAATCAGCGGCGGGAAAGGGCGGGACCTTTATTAAATGGGGCCAGAAATATATATGCCTATATATTTATAACTCTACGGAGGAAACTACCATTTCGGCTGTTCAATATATGACGACGGCCGTTTTTCTTTCGCCTTTGAGAAAAAAACGGCAGGACAAAGAACTACATTTCCCATCATTCCTGGATAGTTGACAACAACCGTAACTTTATTGAACAGAGGGCGGCATTTCTCTGAGCGCGGTGGCGCCGGTCAACCTTCCCCGCGCGTGCGCGCGCGCATCGCTGTCCTCCCCGTCAATCACCCTGGCGACCACTGGGCCAATTAGCGCCCCGATTCAACTGCATTGGCCGAGCCGGCGTGGCGATTGACCAATCGCGGTGGCCGTTGCTGTCAGGTGGGTTGCGGAGAGGCGTGATGGAGTGGACCGGCGGCGGCGGCCTGTGACTGGGTTTCCTTGCTGCGGACAGTAACTCCGGCGCCTCCCAAAGTTTCCCCCGGCTGGGATAATTATTTTTTTTTTGACCCCCCTGTCTGTATTTTCTGTTTCGCTTGTTTTGAAATTATTGCTGGTGAGATGGGAGGTAGTGGGAGTACCAAACGCGTGTCCTTCGAAGCTGATGAAAATGATCAGATCACTGTGGTGAAGGGCATCAGGGTGAGTGTGTCACTGTGAACCAACTGGACCAATGCAAGTCTTGACACTTTCCCATTCGCACGAACCTGCTCCTGTGGCTACGTCCTTGAAGTCCCAGGCCCTCGGTAAACTATCACTCATCGTGGAGCTGAACTTTTCCACCACTTTGCCAGCCTTTCAGTGTTCAAATTGAGGCCTCTCTTTGAGGCTCCTTTGCAATCCGTTGTATTTATTCAGTTGTAAGTGAGTTAAACAATCGAGGACTTATATGGTCATAGTGTTTTGGGGAGTTATGGTTTCTGTTTTTAAAAAAAGGTCTCCTCCCCTCCGCCCTGTTTTGGTATTAGGACTTTTTTTTTGGAGAATGGGAAAGCAGTCTGTTCATTCATAGAATCATAGATCTTACAGTGCAGAGGGTGGCCATTTGGCTCATCGAGTCTACACCAGACCTTGGAAAGAGCACCCTACCCAAGCCCACACCTCCACCCTATCCCCGTAACCCTAACTAGACTTTTTGGCCACTAAGGCCAATTTCTCATGGTCAATCCACCTATCCACATCTTTCAGGACTTGTGGGAGGAAACCGGAGGAAACCCACGCAGACACTAGAAGAACACACAGACTCTGCACAGACAATGATCCAAGCCGGGAATCGAACCTGGGACCCTGGAGCTGTGAAGCAACTGTGCTAACCACTGTGCTACATGGCCGCAGCTTTTTTAGCTATAGTGCTAATAAAATTCAAACTCCTTGATAATGTGCCACATTTCTGACGAAGTATGAGAGAACCTGAAAAGCAAGGTTTGCATTACCATGGAATATCTTGAAGTACACAACCGCCCGTTAGGTGCTTCCATGAACTGTGAGTGATAATTGAGTAACGCTGGCAATCAGTATGTGCACAGCATACTATCCCAAATAATGCTATAAATAAATTGATAATCTGCTGCAGTGATGATTGATGAAGGATATGTTTTTTTGATAAATACCCCTGCTCTGTTTTGAAACAGCATCATGGAACTTTTATGCTCACCTGACAGAACAAGTGGTTTGATGTCTCATCTAGAAGACAGCAACTCTGACGATGCAGCATTCCCTTAACACTGCATTGCAATTTTTGCCTTGATTTTATGGCCAGGTCTCTGGAGTGGGGCTCATAGAATGATGCAACATATTTCACCCATTGTGCTTGAGCTCGGCCTTTGAACGGGCTACCCAATTAAACCCATTGTCCTGCCCTTTCTCCGTGGCCCTCAAAATTCTTCCTCTTTTGAAAGTTACTGGTGAATTTGTTTCCACTATTCTTTCAGGCGGTGCATTCCAGATCATAACTCATTGTCTTTTTAAAATATGTTCTCATCTTTGGTTCTTTTGGCAATTACCTTAAATTTGTATCCCCTGATAACTCTCACTTGAGAAACCCAAGACTGAGAGATGGTTTTTAAAATAGTAATCCATTTACTGTTTTGCTTGGGGAGAATTGTAGAACTGGAGAAAAATGTTGATCAGCTCATCAGGGTTGAGTGATTATGGAAGGTTTGGAGACATATCTAAAATCTAACTCGGCAAGGCAGGCCGCTGGGAATGAAGAAAACTGGATGAGGGGCATAAAGGGCACAAGTGAGCCTTGGCTTAGTGGTATCATCTTGTCTGAGTCATAGTTTCATAGATTGAAAGTTCCACTGCACACACATAATTTAGCCTGACATTTCATGCCAAAGAACTTTGTTTGGATGCGGCCAACAGCTTATGGTTGCCCTCAGCTAAAAGGTTCCATTTGAAGTGCAGCAGACGAGTTCTTCCAGTGTCCTGAGTAACGTTTATCCCTCAACGAACACCATTAAAGCAAATTACTTGGTCATTTTTCTGATTGTAGGGTCACAGTATGCTACTTTTGTCAACTTGACAGCTCTGCAAAAGTGCTTCATTGGCTGTGAATGTTTCTCTGGCATCCTCAGGACATGAAAGACACAGTATAAATAACTTCATTCTTTAATGGAAAGAAAGAACTTACATTTTTCCAATGCTTTTCTCAGCCTCAGGATGCTCCAAAGCACTACACTGCCAGTGGAGTACCTTAGCGCAGGGCTAAATTGCTGGCTTTGAAAGCAGACCAAGGCAGGCCAGCAGCACTGTTCAATTCCCGTATCAGCCTCCCCGAACAGTTGCCGGAATGTGGCGACGAGGGGCTTTTCACGGTAACTTCATGACAATAAGCGATTTTTATTTCATTCCATAACTGAGAAAATGCAGAAACCAAACTGAGCACAAGGTCCATGAACAGCAATAAGATAATGACCAAATAATCGTTTTTTAAGGATGCTGGTTAAGGGATAATTATTTGAAATAGTACCATTCTTGTATTATATTAATCTTTATTGTCGCAAGTAGGTTTACATTAACGCTGCAATTAAGTTACTGTGAAAATCCACCTGGCCTCCACATTGGTGTGCAGGCTGGACTTCAGTTTAACATCTCACCTATAAGACAGCACCTCCAACAGTGCAGTGCTCCTCAGTACTGTACTGAATGATCAGGCTGGAGTGTGTGGTCAAGTCCCAGGAGTTGGACTTGAACCTCCAACCTTCAGTTTAAGATGTGACCAGTGAGCCAAAGCTGAAGTTCAAAGTGACACTTCGGAAGAGATTGTTGGATGAATCAGAGATTCAGCTGCATTAAGAAATGGCAGTTGAAAAAAAAAACATTTTCAACTGTGTATTCAGCAGAAGGAAGGAACAAGAGGGGGAAATTAAAAGAGTCAGGGCAGCTCAGTTAACAAAGGGAAAATGGAGAGCAAAAGGGAGATTCCAATAACGGACATCCTGTTCGGTCATAAAGGTAAAGCGAATGGAATGGTGATTTAAACCAGAAAATGCACAATACTTAAGTCAGGCAGTATCTGTGGAGAAAAGCAGGGTTAACATGTCAAATCAATGATCCCTCATTAGAATGGTGATTTGTCTGCTGCAAAGTAAAGTTGTGCATATTGTGAACAGGATGTATAAATAATTTGCGGAGACCATGTGAAAATTCATGACATGGAAAGGGAACAGAGATCGGCTCAAAGGGAGGTTGTGTCATATTTTTATGATTGAAACACAGGGACTTTGGGTTTTTACCCATTCAGGGCCAGTGACTTATTGTGACGAAGTGATTAAGGCCAATTCTGTTTATGTTGTATGGGATATTTACTGGCGCATTACAGATTGCATTCCATAATTCCATCAATTTTTAATAACATCCACAAATCGATGTTGTTTTTAAAAATAGACTTTGCAGATAGAATTAAGGAACCAAATGAAAAACAGCTAACTGGAATGTTGTCAGTTTCGGTTACAAAATCCATTTAAAAACATTGGTTAAAATGCAGACAATATCTACCTGTGACCCAAGGTGTCACGTGTTCGAGCAATGAGGAAAGATTGGAGAATTTCAACATGAAATTACCCTAACTGATGAATTATTACATACTCAACATTGTTCTTGTCTTTTAAGAACAAAATAAAAAGGAGCAGTATTTTTCATTCAACCCCTCGTACCTACTCCGCCATTCAATATGATCGCGGCTGACCGTCACCTCAACTCCACTTGGCTGACAGCTCCCATATCCATTTGTAGCCATCTGGGATGGCCACTTCCAGAATACAAAATGGATGATCGCAAAGATTGTAGGGAACTATGGACAATGTTAAGAAAGCAAGCAGGCACAGAGCCTGTATTCATATTGAAGAAACAGCTCCCAGGCGGGACTGAAACTGTAGGGCAATTAACATATTGATGGCCCATCTCCGAGAACAAAGGAAAGACACTCGAGGAACCAATCTGGCTCCAGACATCGCGGCGCCAGTTCCCCAAACCGAAAGCGTAAACAAAGCAAGGCCTGCGGCCACATAGGACCCGCCCAGCCATCAGGGCACCCACTCCTTTATTAGTCAAGATCATTACGAGTGATCAAGATAGGGCCCAATTGGGGCCAAGTTCAAAGCCCGCCCAAAAGCGCGCGAAACCCCTTCGGAAATAAGAAGGCCCCGAGAGAGAATCGCTTTCTTGGAATTGGCTCTCAAAGCGGAAAGACCCTTCCACCAGCTGCACCAGAAGTAAGTAAGTCCAAGGTCAACGCTCGCTACCAGATGGACGACCTTAGCTGTTCTCCTGTACCACTTCGAACCCAGCAGCATCAGATCCGAACACCTGCCATTGTTCCTCTGACTTGAGTGGCACCCGAAGCTAAGTATAGGTGTTAGCGTTAGAAATAGTTTAGTTTGTAGTACTTTGTGCATGTGTAGATCTTACTGTGTGTGTAAATAAATAGTATTGACTTTGAACTAACTAACTGGTGTATTGGCTCTTTGATCAGAATTCGGGTTTGAACCTTGTGGCGGTATCGAAAGGTACCTGTCGACTCTAAAGCAAACATAATTAGGATTAAGGAAGGCGACCATATTGACCGCCATATTCAGAACCAAAGAAATATAGCAACATTTACTGGCGACATCTGACTGGACTCTACCTAGAAGTGGCCTGGTCACTCCGAGAGAACCCAAAATTTAAATTCGAATCCAATTGGAAACAGAAAAACCACAAGTGTAAGAACAATACTGATCAAACCTCCAAGATTCGGAAGTGTGTTATTTGCATGCGTACTAACAGGGATATTTTGTTGCATAAAACTGTCAGGAGTTTTGTAGGCCAGAAATTAGCGTAAGCCGTACCCGTGTTTACATCACCCCCTTTTATTATCCCCTTTTCCAAATTCGTTCGACACCCCAGAGATAGCGAGAAAAATGGCAATGAAGGCAATGGAACGTTTTATGAACCCCCAAGAATTTGAGGTCGCAGTGACCAGTAGATTAGGACAGTGTCCCGTATGGGAAGAGGAGATCAGAAAATATCTCAAAGGGAAAGGATGGCCCCTTTGGAGCGAATTCTGCGCAAACGATGAAACAGGTCCCGGAAGTATCGGGCATACTTGGTGGGAGAACCTGACAGAGATCCATAGGAAGACCTTAGGGAAAGCTCGCAAGCCGATGGCAATCATGTCCTGCTTGGTACAATTGCGAGGCACAGAGGAGGTCGTTAGGATGCTCCGTAGAGAGATTGAGGAGAGAGACAAGAGTAGCGAAGGATATGGGAGGGAGAACAAAGAACTGGGAGAGCACTTAGCAGCGAGGGATAAGGAGGTGGCTGATGCCAATCTTGTCTCGCCCATTTGAGCAGCTTTCAGTCCCAATATGACCAGGCCTACTAAGACACGCAACGTCTTGGTAAGACAGGAAACAGAACAACAGGTTGAGCAGTTGCAGAAACAGTGTAACGACTTAAAAGCAGCCCTGCGAGCACTCCACACTTCCACGATGGAACAAAGGCAGAGCTCGGTAGATCACGCAAAGTGCCGGAAGCAAATTGCAGATTTGCAATCTCTGCTTTCTGTTCAGAATGGGTTCCAGAGCACGTTTGGATCTCAGTTAGACCAAGAAAATGGCCCCGATTGGCAGGAGTTAAACGAGACTGCCCACAGATATGTGCATGGCACATGTACACAGGACAGACCCCAGAAACGAAAAGCGCCCCAACCCCCGACTGCACAGGCAGAACACACCCCTATGAACCCTGTAACCACACAGCGCAGGGCCACAGCGGAAGGAAACCCAGATTTTCGATACACTACCCCGTTAACCGTCACCCAATTACGGGACGCGTGTGATAAAATAACACCGTTCCTACCCACATTGGACCCCCACCAGTTCTTTGCAAGGGTAAAACAACAGGCGACCATGTACGGCCTGGATGAAAAGGAGCAAGTGAAGCTCACAGTTCTGAGCCTCGACCCCTCAGTCGTGGCAGCCCTTCCCGACCCACAGGACGTAGGAGGAGGCACCCTCCAAGAAATACACACACCGATCCTAGATGCGATCGGCTGTAACAAAGGAGACCCCGTAGAAGGCCTAAACGTGTAGGCAAAAGAAGACCAAGCACCCCACAGCATTTGCTGAACGCTTGTAGATACATTTTACTGCAGTGTTTGGAGAATTATCCCGCGCCCATTTGCCCCCAGATAATATGGCCAAATGGACCCGCATCCTAATCTCTCATGCAACAGAGGCAGGACAGAGAGCTTGCGCAAATTACGACCCCTCAGACGAGACCCACAACGGAAAATGGGTTTTAAAGAGATTGTCCTGCACTTGGGAACAGTCCATCCAAGGCAGAACAGCGCTTGTTAAAGCAGAGGAAGAACAGGCAGACATGCATCAAGTTAGGACGCGCCAGAACCCCGCATGGGTAAATGAGGGAAGGAACAGCCCACAGCAAACCAAATCCCAGGAATGTTATAATTGCGGCCAATTAGGACACTATGGACGACAATGCAATGCGCCCCAGAAGCAGTAGAGTAACCAGCAGACAGGCACCCTAAATAAGAATAGGGCAAAGCCAATCCACAGTATAAGCTCCCGTGCGGACAGCGCAGATTTGAACGGCACCGACTGACGGTGTTCATGCCCCCCAACTTGGGTCTGCAACACCCTTTGGGACAAGTCCGGTAGACCTGTAGTGGCAGGCACAGTCCGGGGCCCCCCATAGAATTCCTTTGGGGCACGAGGTTCCCGCACCATGCTCAATTCCTACGCGATGTTTCAGCAAGACACATGGCCCACGACAGACACCATTACACACGGTTTTACAGGGCATTTACAGCAGGGACACATCACAGCCCCTGTAGCAATCCAGATAGGGAACATTAAAACAAAACACCCCCTAGTTCTGGTCGATCTGCCCCAGACAGCCGAACACATTTTAGGCATTGACTTTATGAGCTCCCACAACCTCTCATTCGATCCAGTGAATAAATGTGTGTGGAGAATGGCAAAGGCAGCACGGGCCCCCGCCATGCTCACAGTTGGTGAGTATGAAAATAGGATCAGCGCAGTAGGAGACTTCTGGTTCGACCCTCGAGCCATTAGTCAGGACAAACAAGTTAGGGAAGTCCTGCAGCGACTCAAAGCAGCATTTGCAGAGCACAAGCACGACTGTGGCAAGATCGCTGGCTTGGTGAATTTACCAGATCCTGACCCCAGACCCCAAAAGCAGTACGGTTTTCCCCAAGAAGCAGAGGGAGAAATCTCAAAAGTTATACAGAGTTTGTAGATCAAGGCATACTCTGATCAGTAGCCTCCACGAATAATGCACCAATTTGGCACGTCAGGAAACCTGATGGATCATGGCGACTGACCATTGATTACAGGGAACTGAACAAAGTAACCCCAGTAGCAGCCCCCACCGTCGCCACGAGTCCTGAGACCATGCTCAAACAGAGACTACAGTCAAAACCAACTTCGGTTTTGGACATTAGCAACGGCTTTTGGTCCATTCCATTGGATAAAGCGTTCCAATACAAATTTGCAATCACATTCCAGGGACAGCAATATACGTGGACGTGCCTTCCACAAGGCTTCCCCAATTCCCCCTCCATTTTCCACCGACAGCTGGCAAATGGATTTTTCCCGACCCGATTATCTGGTCCAATATGTAGATGATCTGCTACTACAGACGGACACAAAGGGAGAGCACATTTCGCTTCTCGCCGAACTATTAGGTCTCCTAAAACAAATTGGCTGTAAAGTGAACCCCAAGAAGGCCCAGGTTTTTTCAAGAAAAAGTGATTTACTTAGGAACAGTAATCACACATGGCAAACGTGAGATCGAGCAAAAAAGGATCGACTCAATCGTCAAATTACCCCTGCCCCATAACGTCACAGCCCTCCGGTTGTTTCTTGGACTGGTTGGCTACTGCAGAAACCAGATCGACGGTTTCGCCACAAAAGCAGCGCCCCTATCCGAACTTCTCAAGATGCAGGCACCTTGGGAATGGCTTCCACAGCACACGGATGTCGTTGATGCTTTAAAAAGAGCCCTCAGCACAGCTCCCGCATTACAGGTCCCAGATCCACTTTCCCTGTACGCAATTAAGGTTGCAACTACCGACCGAGCCCTTTCGGCCGTGCTCCTCCAGGAACGACATGATCGATTAAGCCCCGTGGCATACGCCTCACGTGTATTAGATCCAGTCGAGCAAGGATTTCCTGCCTGCGAAAGGCACCTGCTCGCAGTTTTTTGGGCAGTACGATACTTCGCCTACATTACAGGACTCAATCCCATCACCATTCTAACTGAGCACACCCCAACACAGCTCCTACTTGATGGTAGACTTAAGGATAGCACAGTCAGCCAGATCCGCGCAGCCCGTTGGACCCGTCTTTTACAAGGACAGGACATAACAGTTAAGAGGACAAAAACCCATACTTTCCTCGCTGTGAGTGTGAAATCATCTCCACTAAACGCAATACAGGACCTTTTGTACCGAAGTCAGCTCCCCCGAAAGCAGGTACTACACCCCAGAGACCCCAGCCCACAGATACATGCGCACCCCTTAGAATCTATGTGAATGGCTCCGCCACAGTTTTAAACGGCAAAAGGATTACCGGTTGCGGTATTCATGTAGAGGACGTGCAGGGACACGCCCTAGAAGACATTTTGTTAAAATTGCCAGGACATTTAGGCTCACAGGCAGCAGAACTGGCAGCCATATATTCGTTTCTGACCCTAGCCGACATATATTCTGACAGTTTATATGTTTGCAACAATTTAACCGAATTCCAACGCCTGTGGGAAACTAGAGGATTTGTTTCCGCAGACGGATACCCTCAGCCCCATTACTCCAGCATATTCTGAGAACAGCCAAAGACCGTAAATATGGCATTATCAAAGTCCGTAGCCATCATCGTTTCTCTCTCTCTCTCTCTCTCCCCCCCCCCCCCCCCCCCCCCCCCCCCCCCCCCCGTAACGCTAAGGCTGACGCCCTAGCAAAAGGAGGATCCAGACATGGTCACTTTTTGGCCCCGAATTTGCAAATCGACTATATAGGACCCCTTCCCCCCCCACCCCCGCTGCAGGAATGGTTTTAAGTATGTGTTGGTGGTATCGACACCTTCACAAAAGGGTGGAAGCGTTTCCATCCAGAACAAACACTGCCAAAACGACAGCTAAAATCCTCACTCAGCACATCTTTACAAGATAGTGACTTCCACGCAGTATAGAGTCCGATCAAGGCTTCCAGTTTACAGGACGAGTGATGAAAAACGTCCTTACAATTTTTGGCATAAAACAAAAATTCCATATTGCATACCACCCCCCAATCAAGCGGCATAGTAGAAAGAATGAACAGAACTTTCAAAGCGACCCTCAGAAAAATGGTGCAACCACATAACTGCACCTGGGACACAGTTCTCCCATTTGCATTAATGTTCATTCGAAACACAGTATCCACAGGATACACCCCCCACACTCTCATGACCGGACGCCCCATGAAAGGGACAGAATATTTATTAGGACTGGATTTGGCCAGCTCCGCAGTCACCGCCCTCATCCATGAGAAAGCGGTTCAACAGATTTTAGAGAATGTAGGGCAGCACGGTAGCCTTGTGGATAGCGCAATAGCTTCACAGCTCCAGGGTCCCAGGTTCGATTCTGGCTTGGGTCACTGTGCGGAGTCTGCACGTCCTCCCCGCGTGTGCGTGGGTTTCCTCCGGGTGCTCCGGTTTCCTCCCACAGTCCAAAGATGTGCGGGTTAGGTGAATTGGCCATGATAAATTGCCCTTAGTGTCCAAAATTGCCCTTCGTGTTGGGTGGGGTTGCTGGGTTATGGGGATAGGGTGGCGGTGTTGACCTTGGGTGGGGTGCTCTTTCCAAGAGCCGGTGCAGACTCGATGGGCCGAATGGCCTCCTTCTACACTGTAAATTCTATGATAAAAGCAGCCCAGATTGCAGCAGCTGTTAGACTTGGGACACGCAAGAAGCAAAGCAAAGTTTGCTTTGATAAGACCGTACACGCCACAGAATTTGTAGTCGGGCAGCAAGTCATGCTATCCCTATACAAGCCCAGTTCATTCCTTTCCCCCAAATTTGCAGGACCGCACTCCATCTCGGATAAAGTCAGCCCTCTGTATACAAAATCACATATCCTAATGGCAAGTCTGCGTGGTTCCACATAAACCAGCTTAAGGCTTATGGCTCACAGAACAACCATTCACACCACATCTCGCTTGCAGCAGCAGATGAACACGTCCTGCCCACGAACGACGTATTCCTACCCTCCCCCAACTTGTCCAGCCCATCTTCAGACACGACTACGACTCCACCCCCAGAGGCTCAACTCCGCCTCTCCCTTCCTCCAACCGACAGCGATAGCGACAGCCCCAGCACACCACGCTACGATTACATCCCTGCACCAGGCCCCACTCCCAGCGACTCCGAACATGATTCCAGCGACCCCTTCGAGATGACGTATATTAAAGACCCTGACCCAGACCCACCGCCAGACGATTATGGATTAACCCCTAGCATCTCTAACCTCGATACAAAATTCTGGCACCGAGACAATTCGTTCAGGCTCATCCGGTATGATGAGATGGACCCCAATTCGCCCCAAGCAGCTTTAGCGCACCTACTCCAGTCAAGAGTATGGCAGCCGGGAGAAGATGATGACATAGAGTCCGACTCCCACCAAACGAATCCCTTTGCGACTCTGTTCGCTTTAGAGCAATGAGGTGTCTAGATGATGGTAAAAAGGAACCAATGGAGAATTACGGTGCCCTTTCTGATGGAACCTGCACCATGTTTGTAACGTATGTTCGTTTGTTATTGTGAATGTTACATGTTGGTTCATTTAAAGTTTTTGATGGCCCCACGCCACATCTTGATGCAGTCAGAACTACCCTTCTGACGCCAAATGGCTGTTAGAGGAACTAGTTTGTCCACAGACAAGCGATCATAGCTACTCTTCTGCTTTGAAGGTAGAGGTTAGCAACAAATGCAACCCCCACGACGACCACAAATTCTTACCGTTCTTGCCAGTCGCTCAGGCAGTGGAGGAACGGCATTGGTCCCCGCCCTGCCTGAGGACCCCCATCTGGTCAGCTATGCTCGGGTAGAGCCCATAAGGCACTGGTCACCGTCCTACCCGGGGATTCCACACATTCTTGCCCCACCGCGGCCTATACGCACCCCATTTGGCACTTTTAGTTCAAAACTCTTCTGTCTGTTTACGGCGACCCTTAGGTTGCTTCCAAATGCTATTTACATCCTCAAACACTGGGATGGTAGATCGCACAGGCTGCGAGATGGCTCGCGCTGTGTCAGTATTTTTCTCGGATGTCTTGTCCCAAATATTTGGTTTAAAAAGAAAATGAGGGAGTCACAGATGCTGACCAATTATAACGGGTAATTGGCAATAAAGGACAGACAGACATACGAGATCTTAAACAAGATAATGACAGAAATTATACTTGTGTCCATAGAACTCCGGAACCACAGAAGCCTCGAGGAAGAAAGAAAGAAGGAACGATGAAGACAACCATCATGCTTTCCAGTTGGATCTTAGCGGGATTCCTCCAGTTGTGCGCGGACACTACCCCCCTGACCCCTACCACACAGCCCGTGAATGTTTCCCACCCCTTCCATACACTGTACCCCGAGACAGTAACCGATACACTGACGTGGTGTGACAAGTTCATAACTTGGTATTCCCTGTCCTACGTTGTGGAAGCACTGCTAGTAATTGCGATACTCTGCCGTGTCGTTCAGACCATGAGACTCAGGAAATGGCGGAGGAAAGCCTCCCGCACTCCGCTATACACATTCAGATCCCCTATTTTCGGACTTCAACAAACCTGCCAACCCCTTTAAGTGAATTAAAGTACATCCGCTTTCTAGCGTGTTTGTTGTTCTAATAAAAGAAATGTAAAACTCTGTGCTTGACTGCCAACTCAGAGAAACCTGTGTTGCTGCTATTGTACAGTTTAAAATGTTGTAAATTATTTTGATTGATTAAGGATAGTTTAGTTAAGGACAGTTAGAAGTTCCATTTTTTTTATTTTGTAATGCATGCCTGAATGTCATAGCGCCCCATAGAATTTTATAATGATATGTGCACATAAAGTAATTTAGGTAAAAGTTCTAATTCATAGGACAGAGTAGTGGAGAGCCTGTCATTGGTTATGGGTGCCCGACTTAGGAGGAGAACAAAGAAGATGCAGTAATTTGATCCTTCACGCTTCGCGTTGAGGATCACAAGGAGGGAGTGTAGCCATCTGGGATGGCCACTTCCAGGTTACAAAATGGATGATCGCAAAGACTGTGGGGAACTATGAACATTGTTAAGAAAGCAAGCAGGCACAAAGCCTGTATGCATATTGAAGAAACAGCTCCCAGACGGGACTGAAACTGTAGGGCAATTAACATCTTGATGGCCCATCTCCGGGAACAAAGGAAAGACACTCGAGCAACCAATCTAGCTCCAGACATCGCGGCGCCAGTTCCCCAAACCGAAAGCGTAAACAAAGCAAGGCCAATGGCCACATATGACCCACCCAGCCATCAGGGCACCCACCCCTTTATTGGTCAAGATCAATACGAGTGATCAAGATACGGCCCAATTAATTGGGGCCAAGTTCAAGGCCCGCCCAAAAGCACACGAAACCCCTTCGGGTATAAGAAGAAGGCCCCGAGAGAGAATCGCTCTCTTGGAATTGGCTCTCAAAGCGGAAAGACCCTTCCACCAGCTACACCAGAAGCAAGTAAGTCCAAGGTCAACGCTCGCTACCAGACGGACGACCTTAGCTGTTCTCCTGTACCACTTCAAACCCAGTACCTCAGACCCGAACAATGGCCATTGTTTCTTTGACTGAGTGGGCACCCGAAGCTAAGTATAGGCTTTAGCATTAGAGATAGTTAAGTTTGTAGTACTTTGTGCATGTGTAGTTCTTACTGTGTGTAAATAAATAGTATTGACTTTGAACTAACTAACTGGTGTATTGGCTCTTTGATCAGTATTCGGGTTTGAACCTTTTGGCGGTATCGAAAGATACCTGGTGACTCTAAAGCAAACATAATTAGGATTAAGGAAGGCGACCATATTGAGCGCCATATTCAGAACCAAATAAATATAAATAAATACCGTAACAGCCTCCCTGAACAGGTGCCGGAATGTGGCGACTAGGGGCTTTTCACAGTAACTTCATTGAAGCCTACTTGTGACAACAAGCGATTTTCATATAGCAACACATTGGATCCCAGAGATTAAAAATCTCTTGATTTTGATTTTGCATACACTGAACAGTGAAGCATCTAACGCCCTTTTAGAGAGGCAATTCCATAAATTTACAATGCTCTGAATGAGAAAACTCATTGTCTTTACCTATTTTCCATGGGGTGCCACAATACTGGGAAATCACCCTTTACCTACAATCCTTTTGGGGATTTATTTTTGCAGCTGTATGCCCTTCATGCCCCCCCCCCCCTCCCAAAATCTCCCCGTTTGTCTAGGCTGGGACCTGACACTAAAACATGCAATCTTACCTCCACTAGTTCTTCTCTGGCCAACATGTCCTGATGTGAGACGAGAACCCAGAACCTTCCGGCTCCAAGTCAGGAGCACTACCAATTGCACCATGTGGGCTCTGAGGAAGACATGTTTTCTCAACTTGCGATACATAAGTGATCCCTTATCCTGCGACTGCTCATTTCTGGATTCCGGGTAGCATGGGGGCGCAGTGGGTTAGCACTGTGGCCTCACGGCGCCGAGGTCCCAGGTTCGATCCTGGCTCTGGGTCACTGTCCGTGTGGAGTTTGCACATTCTCCCTGTGTTTGCTTGGGTTTCGCCCCCACAACCCAAAAATGTGCAAGCTAGGTGGATTGGCCACGCTAAATTGCCCCTTTATTGGGAACAAATGAATTGGGTACTCTAAATTTTTTTTTAAAGTTCTGGATATCATTGTTTGGGGAAACAACTTCTTGTGATGTACCCTGTCAAGCCCCTTCAGAATCCTGTCTATTTCATTAAGATCACACCTCATTATCCTAAACTCCAGCGATTATAGGTCCAATTTACTCAGCCTCTCGGCAGAGGAAAACCCTCTCAACCAAAGACCAAATCTGGTGAACCTTCACTGTGTTGGCCCGCTGCAAAGTCCTGTATTGTACAACTGGTTCAAGACTTCTTCATCCTTGTAATCTCATTCCCTTGCAATAAAGGCCAACATGCTATTTGCCTGCTTGCTGTACCTTCATGCTAACGTTGTGTTCGTTATGCAAGTATGCCCAAGTCTCATGAAAAAATGTTGTGCCCTTGAAAAATTATTCTACTTTTCTATTTCTACCAAAGTAAATAACTTCACACTTCTCCACCTAAAATTGCAGCTGGCACTTGGTTGCCCACTCGCTTACAACTCATTTGTCTGTAATATCCTGTCCTATTTGCAGCAGAACCTCCCAGGGATACGTCGGCACGAGCAGTCACCTACATACCCTGATGAACCTTATCCAACACCCCACATGATGAAAGTGGTCAATACTCACCTCCAGGATGAACAAGGCCTTTTTGTGTCCTCCTTACAGCTAACATTCCCATCTAACGTTCTATTGTAAGCAAACCTGGATACATTACTCTTAGTGACGTCGTTGAATTTATTAATACAGATTGTTAATAGCTGAGGGCCCATCACTGCTCTTTGCAGCACCAACTGTTCCTGCCAACTTAAAAATGCTTCATTTAGCCAGATTCTCTGCTTATTGTCCATTAAATAATCCTCTGTACATGTTACTATATTATCCCAATTCCATGAACCCTCATCTTGCACACTAATCTTATGTGTGGCACCTCATTGTATGGCACCTCATCCGATATTTATCCATTTACCTACCATACGAATCACATTCTCGAACAAATCTTGAAAAGAATTGTCTTTTTCCTTTTTATATTATCACATTGGCTCTCAGTGCACCACTAAGACTTACTTAAAAAAGAGTCCAGTATTTTCCCAACGAATAATTTAACTGGCCTGTAATTCCTTTCTCTTTTCTTGAATAATGCAGTTACACCAATGACTTTACGATCTGCTGGGACCATACCAAAATCTGGGGAATTCTGCAAAGTCAATACCTGTGCAACTGCTAGTGCTGCAAATAGTTCTTTTCAAACCCTTTGATGTAGGTCGTCGCTTTGCGTCCCTTAAATTTACACCATTTTCTCTGCTGAAATGTAATTATCTCATGTTTCTCACTCTCATTTGACCTTCGTTTACCCTATACTCAAAGTAAATTGTGCCTTTTTTCCCATGCATACTGACCAACCTGCTCTGTCATATAATGTGGGAAAGTGTAACGTTCTCTTATCAGGAAGAGTAAAAACGCTGAGGATAACTTAAATGGAAAACGGCTGCAGAATGCTGAGGTGCAGAGGGATTTAGGTGTTCTTGTGCACGAGTCACAAAAGGTTAGTGCAGCGTGCAATCAAGAAGGATAATAATCTTTATTATTGTCCACAAGTAGGCTTACATTAACACTGCAATGAAGTTACTGTGAAAATCCCCTCGTCACCACACTTCAGCGCCTGTTCCGAATACACAGAGGGAGAATTCAGAATGTCCAAATCTGCTGACGGCACGTCTTTCGGGACTTGTGTGAGGAAACCGAAGCACCCGGAGGAAACCCACGCAGACACTGGGAGAACATGCAGACTCCGCACAGTCAGTGATCCAAGCCGGGAATCGAACCCGGGTCCCTGACGCTGTGAAGCAACAGTGCTAACCACTGTGCTATCATGCCGTCCATACGGAATGCTATTTTACTACGAGGGGAATTGAACAGAAAAGTAAGGATGCTATGCTTCACTTATAGAGGGTAAAGACAGCATCATGAATACTGTGTGCAGTTTTGGACTCCTTATTTAAGTAAGGATGTAAATGCAATGGAAGCGGTTCAGAGGAGGTTTACTAGATTGATACATGGAATGAGCAGGATGCCTTAATAGGATAGAGTGGAAAGACTGGGCTAGTTTCGACCAGAGTTTAGAAGAGTGCAGAGTGACCTGATTGAACTATCCAAGATCCTGAATGATATTGACAAAAAGGACTTTGAAGGGATGTTTCCACTTGTGGTTGAGTTCAGAATGAGGGGACACTTTTATAATTCGGGGAAACCGTTCTCGAACAGAGATGAGGAGAATTTTTTTCTCTGAGGCTTGTGCGACTTTGAAACACTCCAGGCGGTGGAAACGGGAACACTAAACATTTTTACGGCAGAGTAGGTAGGTTCTTGTAGGGCATGTAGGGGTAGATGGAGAATGTGGAACGCCAGATTAGCCATGATCTTAATGAATGGCAGAGCAGGCTTGAGCGGCCAAATGGCATACTGCTGCTTTATTTCGTATGTTCGTAGTTCTAAACTCTCCTTTAATTCAGGTTTCCAACATTTGCAGTTTTAGTATTTTGGAGATTTTCAAGATCAATAATCTCGGCAGAAGGCAACTGTAGTTAGATAATTGAAATATGACTTCAAATTAAACCAGGAAAATAGGGTCAGAGGACATAACTTTACTTTCCCGTTTGAATTTCACATGAATGTCGCAAAGAATTTATTCACTGAGCAACGAATGTTTGGAATAATTGCAAGATAACAGTCATAAGTAGTAAGAAACATAAAAAATTGAGTTGGATGCTGTAATTAGAGTTTGACCCATTAATGTCAAACTAGTTTTTCTTGTCTTTTCTTTCAAATATCTGTCCCTTATCTCACTAATCTTATTTGTGGGATCTCTCTGTATGCAAACGTACACTACATTTCTTATATTACAGTAATGCCTACATTTCAGGAAAGTACTCTTGAGAGCCCCACTTAGTTTAGATGCCAGGGTATCTCAACTCAGAAGGGTAACTTAGAACACAGGTTTTTAATTGTTTATTTTACAATTTGGAATAATGTGAGGTAAGAAATGCAGAACAGTGAGGAATGGTCCAGTCTTGTTGTAACCATCCAAAGACAATAATGTTTATTAAACTGTAAAATGCTCAACAAGAAAGGCCACAATACAAAACAAATTTAACTACAACAAAGGCTACACACACAGTGTACTTGAATTAATTCCATTTCTCATCTAGCTACATTGTTCAACTCTGAATATGTCCCTTTTCCCAAAACAACATTCCATAATGTTTACCTCGATGAGCCAAACCCAGCAAACAGTTAGCACACATGATTTGTATTTTTATTTTTGGAAGCCCTCCTTCTGATTCAACGTAGAATCCTTGAGGTTTTCAAAACAGTTTTTTCAGCCTGAAGTTTGCTTTCGGGAGAACTTCTGTTTACAGCTGGACATGACAATGATCTTAGGTGCTCATCCGCTGTGCCACTGATATATCTTTTGTCCCTTTTGACCTTGTCCTATCTAAACAACTAGTCTTCAAAGTCATGTTTTTATCACCTAAGTGTGATACACATTCGTAGTTTTAAGTCCTGCTATTCTATACTCTAGTGTTCTCCACTTCACTGAAGTAATTATCTGTTCCCCTGCTGAGCTAATCTGCATATCAAAAAACCCTCCAAGCAGCTGAACCCTTATCAACTCCCCTTTATCCAATTCTTTCATCTTTATTTTCTTCAAACATCTTGGGCCATTGGAACCAGTTCTGGGGAAGGTGGGACCAGTACCAACCGGACGGTCTGCACCTGGGCAGGACTGGAACCGATGTCCTGGGGGGGGGGGGGGGGGGGGGGGGGGGGCGGGTTAGCTAGTGCTGTTGGGGAGGGTTTAAACTAATGTGGCAGGGGTGTGGGAACCGATGCAGGAAGTTGGAGGGAAGTAAAATGGGGCCAGAAACAAAAATCAGTGAGGGGGAAAGTGTAAGGCAGAAAAACCATAGTCAAAAATCAAAAAGGGCCACAGTACAGGGTACAGTGACGGAGGAGAGTGTGAAAAAAGAGGTGGTCAATGCAGGATTGAGGATGTTGTACCTAAATGCACGCAGTATACGAACAAGGTAAATGAGCTTGTTGCGCACATTGAAATTGGCTGGTACGATGTTGTGGGCATCACAGAGACGTGGCTGCAAGGGGATCAGGGCTGGGATCTAAATATCCAAGGATATATGTCCTATCGAAAGGCAGGCAGATGGGCAAAGGAGGCAGGGTTACATTGTTAGTAAGGAATGAAGTTAAATCGATAGCAAGGAGCGATATAGGATCAGAAGGCTTAGAATCTCTGTGGTAGAGTTGAGGAATCGCAAAGGTGAAAAGACCCTGATCGGAGTTATGTCCAGGCCCCCAAGCAGTATTCAGGATGTGGGGCAGAAAATAAATCAGGAGATAGACGAGGCTTGTAAAAAAGGCAATATTACAATAATCATTGGGGACTTCAATATGCAGGTGGACGGGGAAAATCAGGTTGGTAGTGGATCCCTAGAAAATAAATTTGTGGAATGTCTAAGAGATGTTTTTTTGGAGCAGCTTGTGACAGAGCCTACTATGGAACAGGCAATTCTGGATTTGGTGATGTGTAATGAGGCAGACTTGATTAGGGAACTTAAGGTGAAGGAACCCTTAGGGAGCAGTGACCACAATATGATAGAAGTTACCCTGCAGTTTGAGAGGGAGAAGCTGCAATCAGATGTAACGGTATTACAATTAAATAAGGGTAACTGCAAAGACGTGAGGGAGGAGCTGGCCAGAGTTCATTGGAAAATAAGCCTAGCAGGGAAGATGTGGAACAGCAATGGCAGGGGTTTGGGGATTATCAGGGAGGCACAACAGAAATTCATCCCAAGGAGGAGAAATTATGCTAAGTGGAGGCCAAGGCATCCATGGCTGACGAGGGATGTCAAGGACAGCATAAAAGCTAAAGAAAAAGCATACAAAGTGGCGAGAATTAGTGGGTAGCCAGAAGATTGGGAAGCCTTTAAAAGTGAGCAGAGGACAACTCAAAAAGCAGTAAGGGGGGAGAAGATGAAGTATGAGTGCAAGCTAGCTAGTAATATAAAGGAAGATAGGAAGAGTGCTTTTTAATATATAAAAGCTAAGAGAGAGGCAAAAATAGACACTGGACCACAAGGAAAATGTGGCTGGAGAAGTAATAATAGGAAACAAAGAAATGGCAGACGAACTGAATAGTTACTTTACATCAGTCTTCATGGTGGAAGACACCAGTGGGATGCCAGAGCTCCAGGAGAACCAGGGGGCAGAAGTGAATGCAGTGACCATTACTGAGGAGAAGGTTCTGGGGAAACTGAAAGGTCTGAAGGTGCATAAGTCACCTGGACCAGATGGACTACACCCCAGGGTCCTAAAAGAGATAGCTGTGGAAATTGTGGAGGCATTGGTGATGATCTTTCAGGAATCACTGGAGACAGGAAGGGTCCCAGAGGACTGGAAAGTGGCTAATGTAACACCACTGCTTAAGAAGGGAGGGAGGCAGAAGATGGGAAATTATAGGCCGGTTAGCCTGACTTCGGTCATTGGTCAGATTTTAGAGTCTGTTATTAAAGATGAGATCGCAAAGTACTTGGAAGTGCATAGTAAAATATGACTGAGTCAGCACGGCTTTGTCAAAGGTTGGTCGTGTCTGACATCTGTTTGAGTTCTTTGAGGAGGTAACAAGAAAGTTAGACAAAGGAGAACCAGTGGACGTGATTTATTTAGATTTCCAGAAGGTCTTTGACAAGGTGCCACATAGGAGACTGTTAAATAAGTTTAAAGCCCATGGTGTTAAGGGTACGGTCCTGGCATGGATAGAGGATTGGCTGACTGGCAGAAGGCAGAGAGTGGGGAAAGAGGGGTATTTTTCAGGATGGCAGCCCGTGTCTAGTGGTGTGCTTCAGGGGTCTGTGCTGGGACCACAACTTTTCACAATATACATTAATGATCTGGAAGAAGGAACTGAAGGCACTTGCTAAGTTTTCAGATATTCCAAAGATCTGCAGAGAGACAGGTAGTATTGAGGAAGCAAGGGGGCTGCAGAAGGACTTGGACAAGCTAGGAGAGTGGGCAATGAAGTGGCAAATGAAATACAATATGGAAAAGTGTAAGGTTATGCACTTTGGAAGGAGGAATGTAGGCATAAACTATTTTCTAAATGGGGAAATGATTAGGAAATCAGAAGCACAAAGGGACTTGGGAGTCCTTATTCATGATACTCTTAAGGTTAATGTGCAGGTCCAGTCGGCAGTTAAGAAGGCAAATGCAATGTTAGCATTCATGTCAAGAGGCCTAGAATATAAGACCAGGGATGCACTTCTGAGGCTGTATAAGGCTCTGGTCATACCCCATTTGGAGTATTGTGAGCAGTTTTGGGCCCCGTATCTAAGGAATGATGTGCTGGCCTTGGAAAGGATCCAGAGGAGGTTCAAAAGAATGATCCCTGGAATGAAGAACTTGTCGTATGAGGAACGTTTGAGGACTCTGGGTCTGTACTCCGAGTTTAGAAGGATGAGCGGGGATCTTATTGAAACTTACAGGATACTGTGAGGATACTGCCTGGATCGAGTGGACGTGGAGAGGATATTTACATGTAGGAAAAACTAGAACCAGAGGACACCATCTCAGACTAAAGGGACGATCCTTTAAGACAGAGATAGATAGGTTATTGATTAATATGGGGATCAGGGGTTATGGGGAGAAGGCAGGAGAATGGGGCTGAGAAAATATCAGCCACGATTGAATGGCGGAGCAGACTCGATGGGCCGAGTGGCCTAATTCTGCTCCTATGTCTCATGGTCTTATGGACAGTACTTCATTGACTGCAAAATGCTTCAGAGAAACTGTGGTTATGAAAGACATAATATGAATGTAAGTCCTTATATTTTTCTAATTTTTAAGAATGTATTAAATTTTACTATGGCTTATAATTATATTGAATATATGACCATTTTTGAATTAATTTCCTCTGCCCTCTGAAAGACATTTGTTTGCATTCTGTGACACAGTTCCACAAGTGGTCATCAATCTCAAGCATTTTGCTCATCTGGCCATTTTTCACCTGTCAATCTTGGCAGTGAGTGCTGACAGATTATCGAACGGCAGATGACATTGCAGCTGATTGCAGTCTTGTTCTCATCCAGTGTCAGATGCACACCATTTATGATTGCTTTATTATGATATTGAAGAGGGGCATCAGTTGACTTCTGTTGGTCCTTATTTTTTAAATGTCTCTTTATTGGAGTTTTCTAAATTTTTAGACAAAAGAGCACAAAACAAGCAATAGCAAAAAAGGCAGCTACAGGTGTCAATGTACAACAGGTATAGCCCAAAACAGCAGTTGTTATAGCGTTAGGAACAACAAGACCGGATGGATCACGGACAAAATCCCCAATACGCTCCCCTGATAAATGACCCGTCTGCGCCCGAGCAGGATACAGGCAACAATTTAGTCCTACCTAATACCCATAGCTTAAAAAAAAGAATGACAAGAAGAAAACAATACCCGAGAGCTCCAGTATGAAGGGGAATTCGCTAACTCTTACAGAGCAATTTGAACTCTTCCCCACACTGGAACTCACGTTCGACATGGCAAAAAACAGACAAATTCAAGGAGAGGACTGGGCACAACCAGCTCCCTGTTAACAATCCATGGACTCCCACAGAGAAAGTAAAAATAGAGCAAGAGCAACAGCGAAGAGAGAAGAATCAAACCCCAACTCCCAGAACCAAGGATAAAACAGATAATCGAACCACCAACATCGTCCCCAACAGGGCAAAAGGCAGCCTTGGGGTCAAGATTCAAGAGGAAAATAGCCTGGTCCCAGTCAGAGCGACAGGAGGGAAACCCAAATCAGGGTGGAAGGACCGTCGGAGCAGAGGCCACCTCTTCCCCCCCCCCCCCCCCCCCCCCCCAAAAAAGAATTTATGACCCCCCCTCCCCGACCACTGAGACCATCAAAACAAGGCGGTCTGGCCACCCAAAAACCAACATAAATTGACCTCTATTGACTTCCGGTGGCATTCGCGAATGGGTCGGCAGCATCGAGAGGAGCTGAAAAAGGTCCGCTGTTTACGGTGCTTTCTGGGGTTTCCCCGTTTTTCCGCGCTTCCTCCCGATTTTTGTCGGCCTTTGAGGCCATCCCGGGCGCCAAGCCCGGCCGGTTTGGGAACCGGCAAGGAACCCCGCGTGAGTGTCGGGTTGCCGGCCGGAGCTGAGGCAGCGGGGCCGGGGTTGGACAGGTGATTGGACAGCTCGCTGGTCCCATCAAGGGGGGGTGAAGGAGTGGCTGGGCTAATGGTGGAAATGGGAGGGTGGACCCTTGGAGGCTTCGGCACCCGAGGGAGCGGGAGTACTCATTTTTCTCGGCAGTCCATAGGTATACCCGCGGATCGACTTTGTCATGGTGGGGAAGGCTTTGCTGGCTGGGGTTAAGGGGTACTCGGCAATTGCATATCAGATAATGCTCCGCATTGGGTGGATCTGGTACTGGAGGAGTGGGTAGTACAGAAGCCAGGGTGGAAGTTAGATGTGAAACTGTTGGGGGACTGAGGATTCTGTGACAAAATTGAAAAAGTAATTGAGGAATATGTAGGTTTCAGCTGTAAGGGTGAGGTGTTGAAGGCAATTGCTTGTGAGGCTCGAAAGGCGGTGGTGAGGGGTGAGGTGATCTCATTTAAGGCCAGGGTGGACAAAATGGAGAGGTTGGAGCAGCAGAGAGTAATAGATGAGATGCTGGAGGTAAATAAGAGTTATGCAGAAGATGGCGACCCAGCGAAGTTGGAAAAGAGGAAGGAACTACAGGTGAGCTTTGACCGACTATCTACCAGGAAGGCGATATGCCAACTGAGGCGAGCAAGGGGTCAGTTTACGAGCATTGAGAATATGTTAGCGGGTCAGCATTGGATGGCAGGCGGCGGCAAGGGAAATTGTTCAGGTGCGGGACAGGGCAGGGAAGTTGGTAGTGGCTCCGGATCTGATTAACAAGGTCTCTGAAGAATTCTATGAGAGGTTGTGCAGGTCAGAGCCACCTGAGGGAGACCGGGAGATGCAGGAATTTCTAGATGGGCTGGAGTACCCCAGGTTAGGAGAGGGGGACAGAGCTACATTAGAAGGAGCTATAGTGGAGCAGGAGCTAAGATAAAAGATGCGATTGGGAGGAGGCAGTCGGGGAAGATGGCCGGGCCGGATGGGTTTCCAGTGGAATATTCTAAAAAATTCAAGGATAAGCTGGCACCTCTGATCCTGGGGATGTTTGAGGAGGCGATAGGGAAGGGGGTGTTTCCACAAACCTTCGGATCAGGCATCGATTTCCCTGTTGCTTAAAAAAGATAAGGATCCGACAGAGTGTGGGTCGTATAGGCCCATATCACTTTAAAACGTGGACGCAAAAGTATTGGCGAAGATACTGGCAGGTAGGCTGGAGGAGTGCCTCCCGAAGGTGATAGGTGAAGATCAGACCGGGTTCGTGAGAGGGAGGCAGCTCTTTTTGAACGTTAGAAGGGTATTGAACGTGGTTATGGCACCGACGGAGGGGAAGGAAACCGAGTTGGTTGTGGCATTGGATGCCGAGAAAGCGTTTGACCGGGTAGACTGGGGGTACCTGATGGCAGTTCTGGAGTGGTTTGGGTTTAGTGGGCTGGGTAAAGCTACTATAAAAGGAGCCGAGGGCGAGTGCCTGCACAAATAACGTCAGCTCGGGATATTTTTCTCTCCACCGTGGGACTAGGCAGGGATGTCTTATGTCCCCCCTGCTGTTTACACTCGCGATTGAGCCGTTGGCCATTGTGTTAAGAAGTTCGGGGGTATGGAAAGGGATAGTGCGGAGGGGGGAGGGGGGGGAAATAGAGCATAGGGTGTCCTTGTATGCCGATAACTTGTTGTTATACGTGTCAGAATCAAGTGTGTCAATCGGGGGAATAATGGAGCTGCTTTGTGTGTTTGGGTCTTTCTCAGGGTACAAATTAAATCTAGACAAGAGTGAGTATTTTGTGGCGTCTCGGGTGGGGGGGGGCGCTGCTATTCCGTAGGGCAGGGACTCACTTTAGGTACCTGGGGATGCAGGTTGCTCGGGAGTGGGGGGAGGGCTCTGTAGGTACAACATTTTTAGTTTGGTGGGGAGAGTGAAAGCTGATCTGGCAAGGTGGGATGGTTTACCTCTGTCACTGGCCGGTTGGGTTCAGGCGGTTAAAATGAATGTGTTGCCGCGATTTCTGTTTATTTTCCAATGCCTGCCGATTTTCCTGCCAAAGGCATTTTTAGCGAGTTTGAAGCAATGATTACCTCATTCATATGGGGAGGGAAGGTGGCCAGAGTTAGAAAGGTGCTGCTACAGAGGGGAAGGCAAACAGGGGGTTTGGGTCTCCCGAACCTGATTTATTAATACTGGGTGGCGAATGTGGAGAAGGTGAGGAGCTGGGTCAGAGGGGTTGATTCCCAGTGGGTCAGAATGGAGGACAATTTGTGTAGGGGGTAGGGATTGAAGTCGCTAGCAACAGCGCCACTCCCAATGGGGAAATACTCAGGGAGTCCAGTAATAATAGCTTCATTGAAAATTTGGAGGCAGTTTCGCCAACACTTCGGGTTGGGGGCAGGCTCAAGGGAAATGCCGATTCGAGGGAACCATAGATTTGAGCCAGGGAAGTGGGACGGAAATTTTCGGAAATAGGAGGAGAAGGGGATTAAAGCACTAAAAGATTTGTTTCTTGGGGGTCGGTTTGCAGGATTGAAGGAGCTGGGAGAGAAGTATGGGCTGCAGCAGGGCAAAATGTTTAGATACATGCATGTTCGAGATTTTGCCAGGAAGGAGATACAGAACTTCCCGGTGGAGCCGGCCTCTTCATTGCTGGAGGAGGTGCTGACGACAGGGGGTCTGGAGAAGGGGCTAGTGTCAGCGGTTTATGGGTCTGTTTTGGAAGAGGAGAAGGCACCACTGGAAGGGATGAAAGCAAAGTGGGAGGAAAAGTTGGGAGAGGGTGTGGAGAAGGGGTTCTGGTGTGAGGTGCACCGGAGAGTGAACCCCTCCACCTCGTGCACGAGGTTGAGGCGAATACAGCTAAAGGTGGTATACAGAGCACACCTCAAGGGCGAGGGTGAGCCAGCTCTTTGAGGGGGTAGAAGATGTATGTGAACGTTGCAGGGGGAGGGCGCAAATCACGTTCATATGTTTTGGTCCTGTCCAAAGCTGGAAGATTAGTGGAAGGAGGTTTTTAGGGTAATCTCTAAGGTGGTGCACGTGAAACTTGACCTGGGCCCTCGGGAGGCCCTATTCGGGATGTCGGATCAGCTGGGTTTGGAAGCGGGTGCGGAAGCAGATGTTGTAGCCTCTGCCTCGTTGATCGCCCAAAGGCAGATCCTGTTGGGATGGAGAGCAACCTCGCCACCCTGTGCCCTGGCGTGGCGGGGGGACCTGTTGGAATTCTTGATTCTTGAGAAGGTTAAGTTTAAACTGAGGGGAAGGATTGTAGGGGTCCTACAATTCATGGCCGTTATTCATTACGCACTTTCAAGAATTGGATGAAATCGAACATTAGTGGGGGGGAAGGGGGACTGTGTGTGTTTATGGTGACTATGGGTGATTCCTGATTCCTTTTTGTTATTTGTTTATGTTAACAGCCGGGCAGTTTGGGGGTTGGTAGAAGGGTGGGATTGTTGTTGTTGATCTGGGGATTGACATTATATTCGTTACTGCTTATTGTTTATTGTTGGTGGGTGTAAATTTGGGAGAAAATGTGAAAAAGGAGGATAATAAAAATATATATGTTTTAATCGACCTCTGTTTGTCTGTGCCTCCATGGCCCACCTTCCAACACAATTGGCACTAGCCCGCAAGGGCATGAAAACTAAGAAGGAGATAGGTAACACTCCTAACACCTCACCCAGTTCCAAAGAAAAATGAGGAACAAGAAGAGCAAGAACTGTCGGAGTTAAACCCTCGGATGCACCATAATATGACAAAACAAAGACCGGCCAACCATCGCCATGTGGGCCCACGTAACTCTCAGGAGGAATTAACCAAGGATAATGTCTGGGCTCTACCTTCAGACCTACTCTCAATGCCTCCACCAAATGTGGACCACCCACGTCTGGAACTCACACGCACACCATCCCTACATCCCATCGCCTGAGGAGGAACAGGATAATGACCCACCACCCTGCCTGGTCTAGCCCAGCGTCACCAAGAGAATAAAGAATGAAAGAACTATCCCCCAGAACGACCATAACCCACCCTATGCAACACCACCCCACCTTAACCCCCAAGGCTCAGCCCATCCTGTTCCGTGGACAACCAGGCATCTAAAGAAAACCTCCCAAGAGAGACCGCCCCGCAAGGTGCACGACCTACCAGAGGATACTAAGGCCAACCTCGCCATAAAGAGTTCAGACAGCAGAAGAGCAGTCAGAGGGCGACCTAATTCCAGATATCGAACAAAATTCCTCTTAAAGGGGAGCTCGACAAATTTTTTTCTTAACAGGGTAAAACACAGTCCGTCTGGGACTGAAGAAGAATAAGTGCAGCCAAAAGAAAAGGATTAGATCTGACTGCATGGGTCCTTCCTCGAACTTAACTAACCTCACCACCAACACCGTCCACCCCTCACCTCACTCCGGTTCTGCTCATCGGAGAACCTCTTCCACCATCTCACCGGAGACACGAGGTTCAGTCGGACTCCTCACCAGTTCCCACTTGTCTTCAGCTGCACCTCTCAGGCTGGACGACAGGCCGTGCAATAGGACCTCAAACCGTGCGGTGGCAGACTCCCACCAAGAACATTGTTCTCTCGGACACAAGAACCTCTTCATGCGCTGCCGCTGCCTTCATAAAAACATTTTGCAACTCTTGAAACAAGTTTTGAGGTCAGGCCATTCTTCTGGATTAACTTCATCACTGGCAGCCATTATCCGCCGGTGAACGCTATGACTACCAAAATTCACTGTGCCACCAAAGACAGGGCCCCATCCCAACCATTTCTGACAGCCATGAATGAACAAGGATTAAAGCCTTTAAAGTAAACTTGAAACACTCACCAACAACTCTTCTTGCATTGCAAGAACCATGCAGACCAAGAAAAGACAAAAAAATGTGAACAAGGATAAAAATAATGATTTAAACATGAGCAGAGCTGGAGCTCACGGAAATGCAGCCTCTCCTGTGTTCACATCACATAATCTCCACCCTCCATTGGACCTTTCTGTGAAAAACAAATCCTTCCATTTTTACAGAAGCAAAATACTTTGGATTCTGGAAATCTGGATTTCTGATGAAAGGTCACAGACCTGAATGCTTAACTTCCTTTCTATCTTCACAGATGCCAGCATTTTCTGTTTCTGTTCTTTTTGGATTTATTGCTTTTGATTCACTGCAGTTCTGTTACAGATCTAGTGGACAGGATCTCATTGAACCTTCCATTTGTGTCTGTTATAGCCGGTTTTCATGTTGTTGCCATGTGTTAGCCAGTTTAGCAAGATGCAAACTGATTGTGCATTCAATTACTGCTGTTGTCATTTTGCCAATCTGAAAAGTGTTGTCATGCATCGTGTTAAGTGGTTGCTCGCGTATGATCCTTTTTTAAAAAATATTATGCAAGAATGTATTTATTTTTTTGCTTTAACAAAACAGCCATCTAATTTTTTTTTTTAAATTTAGAGTTATTTTTTCCAATTAATGGGCAATTTAGCATGGCCAATACACCTAACCAGCACATCTTTGATTTGTGGAGGTGAAACTCACACAGACACGGGGCGAATGTGCAAACTCCACACAGATAGTGACCCGGGGCCAGGATCGAACCCGGGTCCTCAGCGCCGCAGGCAGCAGTGCTAACCACCGCCACCCAAAACGGCCATCTAATTAAGTGATTCGGGTTATTCCTCTTCGTCCCAAGAATGTAATCCTAAACAGAGAGGTTCCCTTTTCTCCCCAGGTTCTACGTGCTTCTGGTCAAAAGACACATTTAGATTTTTGCTAACCATCTTCTATTCCATGAGAATCTGCAGTGTAAGTTCCTTCCAACAACAAGAAAATTTGCTGCATGAAGATTCTCTTGACGACTAGTCTATTTTAATTTTTAATTGTTTAAAAATATGAATCCTTGTGGCAATCAATTGTAAATGTTATATTTTCTGGTCTGCAGTCCTCCCAACGGTATCAGTATTTTGAGGTAAATGAAAAAACAAAGGTTTGGTCAGTGGATCTTTTTGCTTAAAAAGTCAATACTAAAAGGACAATGTACATAGAGGAATTTGTATATTATGTTTGAGTAATTTATTGTTTATCAAGCCTGCAAAAGACACTGAGCGTTGATTTTCAGTTTCTGGTGTGTCTCATCTGCAGTGTTTGAGCGTAGATAGGAAAAACATGCTACAAAGTTGGGTGTATCATAGTCACGGCTTTGTGGTCCTGCTGTCTATGTGGCCAGGTTAAAAACCAACGACCCACATGTACAGAAGTAACACATTCTCAACTTAAGTAATCAATTTTTTTTCTTGATCTATAAGCTGTAATTGTATTTGAATAACCCCCTTTGCCTGATATTGCCAATTATGTCTTCAGCTACTTGGGTTCCATGCTGTGAAATTCTCTCCAACTCCCATTTCCTTTTTCAGACCTCCTTAAAAGCCAAGTTAAAGGTGCCATGTTACTGCAAGGTGGACTTGAAAAAAGAATTTCAAAGCTACGTGCCATGTGCTTGAAATATGAATAACAATCTGGTTGTAAACCACCAGCCTCTCCAAGTGGCACACTGTCATGTGGAATTATTAGCTGAATGCTATTCGTAAGCCACCCATCCTCCAGATAAGATTATTGAATTTAGCTTCACTTTTAAAACACTTTAACTCATATTTTATAGTAGATCATCTTAATTAAAAACTAACTTTCAAATTCTGATATTCTGAAAAAGTCATGAATCGGTTTCAAATTAGTTTCTGCCATATCAAACTGAGAAGAGTTTTGGTTGTACTCTTGAATTATCTGCTCAACTTTACAAGTCATGCAATAGAAGTGTGTGTATTCCGCTTTGAAATTTCTGTAAGTTAATCTTGAGTTGCCTCTCTTGAAAGTTTGCACTTCATATCTATTGGGGGATAAGCTTCCACAGCAGGTTAGCATGAGCAACAGCATATCAATGAGCTATCGGTGAAATATGACATACTGTATCTCTGCAAGAGAAGCTAACTGGAAAATTCAGAAGCGATAAAACCACTTGCAAGTGGAGATATTTATCACATGTTGAAAACATAAATTTGCTCTAAAATTTTGCATTAAGGAACCTCAAGTGTGGAGATGTGAAAAATATCTCCACACCTCACAGATCATACGTGTGGTATGAAATGAGATTTCTGTTGCTGAAATTATTCTGCTACCCAAAGACAAAGTAAATCTCTGAGAACATGACTGTCATCAACGGCTAAAAGGTTTTATGAAAAAATATGCTTTGTGATATTTTGTTAATTTTACTATTATGTGAAAGATATTTTGGCTAATTTCGGTTCACAAAATTAGGAACTTGATCTGAACAGGATTTCGCTATTTTCTCCAAACAGCTCTCTGACAGTGTCATCAACCGTATGCGAGATGCTTCTCCACCTGCTGAAAAGCCACAGTCACCTCCTCCAGGACCACCTTCATCAACAGGGACTCGGCCACCTTCTCCAGTCCAACCAAGAGGTATTTTGTAGCTGTATTTCTAATAACCAGTCTTCTCATTAAGTCGATAAAGGCAATTTACTGAGTATGCTGGAATCTGAAACAAAAAGTACGGGACAACCTCAGCAGGTCCGACAGCATCGGTGGAGAGAAAAGGGAGCTAACGTTTCGAGGCTGGCTTTGGCAAAGAGTCATCCAGACTCGAAACGTTCGCTCCCTTTTCTCTCCACAGATGCTGTCAGACCTGCTGAGATTGTCCAATATTTTCTGTTTTTGTTTCTCATTTAGTCTGATCCAAGTTAATAATCTATCAAACAGCCATCCATTATGCTTATCACCTATGTTTGATGACAATCTGTTTCCTCCCACAGTCCAAAGAGGTGCGGGCTCGGTGGATTGGCCATGCTAAATTGCACCTTCGTGTCAAAAAGGTTTAGTGGGGTTACTGGGTTAAGGGATGAGGGTGGAGGCATGGGCTTAAGAAGGGTGCTCTTTCTAGGGGCCGGTGCACACTCGATGGGCCGAATGACCTCCTTCTGCGCTGTAAATTCTATGATCTATGGTTATCTTGAGAATTATGGGAAAAATTATGAGGACAGGTTGTAGAGATAAAGCTTGCATTTCCTTGAATGTAGAATATTAAGGGGGTGACCTAATTCAGATATTTAAGATGATTAAAAGGATGTGCTAGGCTAGATGGAGAAAAACAATTCCCTAAGGTGGAGAGTTTTAAGAAAAATAACATTAGAGTTCAGCTGTTCAGGCGTGATGTTGGAAAGCCTGTCTTCATATAAAAATAGTGGAATCTGGAATTCTGTCTGAAAAAGCAAGGTCAATTAAACATTTCAGATTGAGATTGATCAGATTTTTGTTAGGCAGTAGTACGCACGGTTACAAGCCCAGTGTAAACAGATGAAGTTAAAAAACAGCAGTGATCTGATGGAATGGTGGAGCAAGCTAGAGAGGCTGACTGGGCTTGTCCTGTTGTGATGAATGTAGAAATTGATACATATGTTATTTCATTTTGTGGCCGTAATGTCATTAAAACCCTGGATTTAAAATGTGTGCTGTGTCTCAACTAAAGCAGTCATTAAGGTGTCTTTGAAGGTGAGGCAACCATTGCTTTTAACCATTTACTTATTTACAGAGAGCTGGCGAATGGAACATGGTTTTGATTGCAGGACAATCACTGGGGTACAGATCATTTGAGGGACTATGTTTAGTCCTAGCTAAGCAGGTCATGGGACAACTTGGTGAGATACAGATGGTGTAATTAATGGGAGGAGCTAGGTCTGTGTCATATGTAGTTTTGCCAAATGCTGTTAGGCTGAGCAGAAGGGTCTGACAAAGACGGAAGGATTTTCAGGTTCCTGAATTGGTCTCCAAAGGTCTGCACAGATAAGCATGTAACGGGATTGTTAACTTTATTTTTAAGTGACATTTGAACTGTATTGAGTTGCTTAATTTGAACATCGCGGCAGGTGTAGATAGTAAGTTCAGATGTTTCCTTTTATTTAAGAACTGGTTATTGTAAAGCTATATTTGATGATGTGGTTAGTTCTGTGTTTAAATTAACATTTGTTTTAACATAAAAGATACCTATTGGTCACTGTCATCATTCCTGGCGTGAAGTATCCTTTCCTCATAGTTTTATAAATTGAAAAATTGTTTGGGGTTTCACGTGCGATAACCTGGAGTCTGGTCAGGTGTCCTAACTCTTTCTTACTCAAGCTGAGAGTGTACATCTTGCGAACAATGGATTGGACAACATCAAAAACCACTGGTCTTGCAAGAAACCAGATCTCTCAAGGTTACACCCCTTACTTGGCAAAATATCTCACATGTGAGGCAGTAGACTCAGCCCATCTTGGCTCCGATTCACTCCAGTGATAAAAATCTGTTTCTTGGAGCTGTCAGTCAGGAGGAGTAAGACCTTCTATGTCTTCATTAGTAAAATGTCATGATGTTTTCTATTAAAATTAATGGATCTGAGATGTGGGGAAACCAAATAAAATACTCAGGAGTTTTATATCTTCAGGATTAGGTGGCTCCAAGTATGCAGAGTATTCTTTATAAATGTATTGTAAAATTAAGCAGACATATTTAGCAGAGTACATAAAAAGCAGAATTATCAGTGCAGATTTATGCTGTATTTTAACAGATCCTAGATGCATGTCTGATGCATCAGACTAATTCGTTTTATTTTCTGCTTCTGCTTTAGCAGAAATTGTATCAACTCAGTTTGGTTTTTGGAAGGAAATGGACCACTTGAGCGCACTTTAACCTTTAAGGTTTGCATTAACTTCAATGCTGCGCATCGATAAATCAATTGAATTCCCTCAGGAAAATGAGGGTGCAGGATTGAACTCAGACTGGACCTTGAGAAATCAATTCAACATGTCTTTGTGGCTTTTTTTTTTAATAATACTTTTGACGAGACTACATGTTCCCCAGGATAGATTTTCAAAGATGTTTCAACATTATCCTGATGTAACGTTTTCTTGTTTTTCGCATTATCGTGGCCCTGTCATTTTAAATTTCAGGCTATTGAAATATAATATGCAAGCAGGATAGCCAAAGTCTCAAAATCTGCATTTGCCGATTGTTTAAATAAACACATTTGACTAAATTTTCTGGAGGTTGCAAACAAAATGTTAAATTATACAGGCTGGTTATGGTTTAACATACTGTGAAGCCTCAGTGAGGCTATTTTCTTGTAATCGTCCCTATTTTCACTGTGTATTCACATTGCTACTCAACACCTGTGGTTTGAGTCATATTTATAAAATGGATCTTTTTATGAAATAGGACATTTTCCATTCTTGAACTTGCATGATGCCAATGCTTCTGTAAGGAGGAAAGTTGTCTCACCCGGGTGTTCTGCTTCAAGTTTTGTCCTTTCTGCAGCATCACCTACAGTGTGTTACTATTACTTAAAGCAAAAATATATTCCGTCTTGACTGGCAGGTTCCAACACTTGGCAATATGCACTTCAGTCAGCTAGATCCACAGTGAACTTGCCAGCTGCCATGTGGGTGTATCAAAGTAAATAACTACCGTGGGGCTTGCAGCACCCTGCTGCCCTGCTAAATTAGTACAGAATGAAGTAATTACATTGTCTATCTTTAAAACGTGTCAGTATGTTGTATTGATGTGAGATTATTCAGAAAATTGTTGATTTTTATCGGAAAATACACCTGTGGCTTGCATAAATTAGTCGCGTTTTGAACCTTAAAGTTGTGGTTTTACTTTTGGCCTGTTGATAAAATAAAGAAGTCTTCTCGTGTATTCTCCCTCTATACTGTATTTTGTGATGGGACCACTGAGGTTGCTAGATAGGTGATTGGTACTGCAGTGCGCTGCTTAGGTAAAATTATCCAAGTTTCCAGAAATGAAGAATTAGCTTTTGTTTTCATAAATCAGTATTTTCATTTTCTGTAGAAGGGGATGGAAGAGCACAGCAGTGGGGCAAATCAGTGGAATTTGTCACCAAAGATGCATATTTGAATTACAGCTTCATACTATGTAAAAACAACTCACCACCTTGCTCTGCTGGACTGTGATGACAATTTTGTATTTGTAACGCAACGATTTTTCTTCCAATGGTCTGTTAAATCAATACACTTTGTAGTCCGTTATTTTTACAGAGCTTTATTTTTCTTTGCAAGACTGGTAACATTTCCTTCGTTTGACATGATGCATGAACCAGTGCCATTAATACACCTTGTTTCAACTGCAATATTTTAATGCAATATTTTTATAACTTGATCAATATTGTGGTAAAGACTCAATGCTGTATTCCTCCTTTCAAACAAAAACTAATGAGATTGCGCTTAATAATAACCACCTTAACAATTCTGCCTCAATTCCCTGAAATATTAACGGTCGAATAATCACAAATACAATTAGCAAACATTAATTCTCCCATTTGCATGATGGGAAACTCTGACAATATTTACCCAATAATAATATATAATTAAATAAAACATATGCAGAGTCAACCATGACACAGGAATTCCCTCTCGGGTAAAGGGAATCGCTGGGCCTTAAGTATTTGCATGTGTTTGCTCACCTTGCGTTTGGGTTCTGGGCAGGTATCAGTGAATCATTGGGAAAGGGTTGCAGTTTGTGAAAGGTTACTTGAAATCAGTGACAGTTCCAAGATTTGGATCAAGTATACTCTTGTCACTTTTAAAAATATTTTGTAACTAAATTTTATCTCCCAGTACAAATATTCTTGGTGATTTGGATGCTCTGAAGTATAAGCTTTGGATAATGGCTTTTATGTATTTTAACAATAGCTGGAACTGTAAATAATAACTTAACTATTTCTTCCTGCAAGAAACACCATATTAGGAAACTAAATTATCGTACATTTATTGTTACTTGATTGTTGGTTGGAGCTTGTCGAGCACTTGACTCGTTGACCTTTTTTAGATATCCATGAGATGTGGGCAGCTCTGGCCAGGCCACTATTTTATGCCTCTCCTGAATTGACCTCGAGAAGGTGGTGGTGAGCTGCCGTATTGAACCATTGCAGCCCATGTAGTGTAAGTATACCCATAGTTCTGTTCAAGAGAGAGTTCCAGGATTTTGACCCAGCGAAAAAACGGTGATGTGTTTCCAAGTCAGAATGGTGTGTGACTTGGAGGGCAGCTTCCAGGTGGTGGTGTTCCCTTGCAGCTGTTGCCGGTATCTACTCTGTCAAATCTCCTCAGGATCTTGCATGTTTCAATAAAATCATCTTTCATTCTTCTAAACTCCATTGGATATTGGCCCATTTAGTTCAACCTTTCTTCACAAGATAAGACCCTAATTTCTGGAATGAGTCAAGTGAACCTTAGAATCTATAGAATCCCGACAGTTCAGGAGACGGCCATTAGGCCCATCAAGACCTTCCGAAACAGTATTTTGCCTCGGCCCACTCTTCCATCCTATCCTCCTGACCCCACTCATTGATCATGTCCAATCCACCTCCTGCTCATCTTTAGACTGGGAGGAAACCGGAACCCGGGGGAAACCCATACATTCACGGGGAGAACATGCAAACTCCACACAGGCAGCCACCCAAAGCCGGAATTGAACCCAGGTCCCTCATGCTGTGAGGTAGCAGTGCTAGCCACTGTGCCACCTTCTCTGAACTGCTTCAATGCATTTACATTGTTATATAAAAAGTGAGTTGCTCAGTCATACAGCATCTTGGTCAGATCTCTTCCAGTTTTGGGCAACATGTCAGAGATGATGTCTTTTGAGGGGGTTCAACACAAATTTTCCAGAATGGTACTAGGATAGATTGCATCAACTTTGTATTGCCTTCCATTAAGGTTAGGGGTGATCTCAGTGATGTGTTAAAATGATAAAGGAATTCAGTAGAGTAGAAGCAGAAAAGGCTTTTCACCTTCAGGGTATCCAGAACAAGAGGACACAATTTTAATTTTTAAGCCAGGTCATTTAGGAGAGAACTTGAGCAGTTACTCACAATAAGTCTTGTGGAAACCTCCCCTACAGACTGTGGGTGTTGGGTCATTTGAACTTTCAGGACAGATTAAAGGTTTTTTGAGGTCAAGATATCAAGTAACAACCCCCCCTAGTTTTATTTTGTTTTGCAGCCTGTTCATTTGAACATGTGGGACCTTATTTTTTGCACGGTTAAGCTATCTGAGGTAACTTGTGAGCACACTGCGTGGAACCTTCTGTCCGAGCTTACAGAAAATGTTTGTATCAAAGCAGCTGGAACAAATGTGAATAAATGGAATTGAGATACAGATCAAACGTAGTGGAATAGGCTCAAATATGTTGCTGTTTGAAACTTTGTTTATTAAAAACCGGGTGGCACGGTGGTGCAGTGCACTGCTGCATTACGGCACCAAGGACCTGGGTTCGATCCCGGCCCCGGGTCACTGTCCGGGTGGAGTTAGCACATTCTCCCCGTGTTTGCGTGAGTCTCACCCCCACAACTCAAAGATGAGCAATGTAGGTGAATTGGCCATCTAATTTGCTCCTTAATTGGAAAGAAAAGAAAGAAAAAAATTGCAATTGGTACCATTCTAAGAAGAAAAATCTAAGCATAGCTGCAACAGAAAGGTTATGGTGTTATTTGTTAGGATAGAGTTACTGCCGACAAATGTTACAACTGTTTTTATTAATTACACTGAAATAAGGAGCACAGTGGACTTCAGGTGGAAACATGGAGGTGGAGGTCGCACATCAGGTTAGAGTCTTTGGTTTTTGGCCCTTTTAACAGTTTATGGGGGGAGTTTGTGGATAGACTGATCCTCATAGGGTTGTGGGCACGAGAGGATGTCTAAATCTCAAAGAAAGTATATTGGGAGTCAGGGTAGTCCACTAGCAGAATTGACAACAGTACGGTGTGTGGTTGGAGGAAAGATGGTGGGATCAAGCTCACCCAGTTTGGCTGCTCCCATTGCAATGGATACGCTGGCTGGGGTGATGGCAGTGGAGTTTGAGCGGCAATTTTCCAAACATTTTGAGTGGCAAGGGAAGGAGATGAGTGGCAAGGTGGAAGAGTTGCTGGCCCCAATAAAGGAGGCTCTTGGAAAGATGTCGGAGACGGTGCAGGAGCACGCAGAGGTGCTGAAAGGGGTGGAGAAACCACTATCGTGACACAATGACCAGCTCGCCTCACTGGAAGCAGAGTTGCTGAAGGTGGAGGACAGAAATACCGGCTTGAGGGTCAAGGTTGAGGACCTTGAGAACAGCAAAACCTCAGGATCGTGGGGCTGCCTGAAGGTGTGGAGGGCCTGAAGCTTACAGAGTATTTTGCAAAGATGTTCGCAAAGTGGTGGAGGAGGATCCCCCTCCCCCCACCCTTCGATTTGGATCGGGCATATCGGTCGCTCCAGTCGAAGCCACGAACGAGCTCACATGAACTGTAGTTGTCTGCTTTCACAGCTACTAGAGGAGATGAAAAAAATATGAAAATCGCTTATTGTCACAAGTAGGCTTCAAATGAAGTTACTGCCAAGTGAAAAGCTCCTAGTCGCCACATTCCGGCGCCTGTTCGGGAAGGCTGGTACGGGATGAGCCAAGCAGAATCGGGAAGTGAGGTGGGAAGGTAGTGGTATTCATATATGCCAAAATGTCACGGTGGAACTTGCGAGAAGTCAGGGCTTTTCAAGAGTGGAGTAAGCTTCAGGGTGGTCTACCCGCGAGGCTGAGGAGGTGTTCGTGAAGGCAGAAGGAATGCGGTTGAACTGAGGACACTAGGTCTTTGGCATTGTGGTTGGGATGAGGTGATATGTTTTGCGGTTCGGGCCATTAATTTCTTTGTACATTAGTTACCGTTAAAGTTTAATGTTGTTCGCTGTGTTTTTGTGCTGTGGGTTGCCTTTTCCTCTTGGGGGTGATTTCAGGCTGCAAAGGGTATGCAGGTGGGTCGAGGGGAGGAGAGGGGCAGTTTTGGACTGAGTTGGCAGTGGGGGAGTTTTGATAGGTGAGGAGATGGTTTTGGTGTGGAGGGTTTGTTAATTATTTTGGGATGCAGGGGATGAGCATTCTGGTGGGGGCCACCACGCCAACAAACTGGAGTTGGCTCATGAATGGGAGCGAGATTGGTGGGGGAGGTGCTGCGGTTGGCCAAAGGCTGGGGGGCATCTTGAATGGAATTAAATGAGGAGATTAGATTATTCCTCGCAATGGACATGGCTGATATACAGGACATTGGGGAGGACGAGCCGGGGGGGGCGAATGGGGGTTGGGGGGGGGGGCGAATGGGGGTTGGGGGGGGGGCGAATGGGGATTGGGGGGGGGCGAATGGGGGTTGGGGGGGGGCGAATGGGGGTTGGTGGTGACTGGCCCCTGTATTGGTTAGCAATGTGAAATGTGCGGGGATTGGGAGGGCCGGTGAAGGAGTTGAGTGTTTTCGCCCACTTGGAAGGGCTTGTGGGCTGATGTGGTGGTGCTGCAGGAGACCCATTTGTGAGTGAAATACCAGTTACGGCTTTGTAAGGGCTGGGTTGGTCAGGTGTGAGAGGCGAGATACTATCGCGTGAGGCGCTGGTTGAGAAAGAGGCAAGGGAGGAGTGCCAGAGGCTGATAAATGAAATTTTGGAGTTTGATGGCATGTATTCGGAAGATCGTAGCAGGAAGGTCTGCAGACACAGTTTCGTCGGTGTCCATGTTCAAGGTAGTGTGCCAGTTGAAGCGGGCAAAACGAGCAATGTCCAAATGCGAGAGAGAGCCAACCGTTTGTTAGCTGGCCAGCTTAGGCGGCAGACGGTCTCCCGGGAGATTGTTCAAATACGGGAACTGAGTGGGAGTTGGTGTCTGCTCCAGAGAATGTGAATAGGGCATTTGAGGAGTCAAAGGCTGTACAGGACGGGGCTGTTAGGGGATGAGTCTGATTTGGTGGAGATTTGAAGGGATTGGAATGTCTTGTGGTGGAGGAGGAGGGTAGGGGGTCCACTGGGGATTGAGGAGGTTCGGACGACCATAGGAAAAATGCAGTCAGGCACGGCAACAGGGCTGGTTGGGTTTCCGGTGGAATTTTATAAGAAGTTTGTGGACTGATATACTGCTATTGGTGGAGATATTTGAGGATGTGGAGGCAAGGGGGGGCTCTCCCGGAGACAATGAGACAGGCTTTCATTAGGCTTCTAATCTGGAGAAATGATGTGGAGATACCGGCGTTGGACTGGGGTGAGCACAGTAAGAAATCGGGAGAAAGGTAAGGACCCGGTGCAGTGTGTCACATACCAGCTGATATCTCTACTAAATGTGGATGCCAATATTATTGCTCAGGTGCTGGAGCTCAGGTTAAAGGAGTGTCTTCCGCAGGTGGTTGGGGAGGACCAGATAGGGTTTGTAAAAGGCAGGTGATTGCCCTTGAATGTGTGGCATTCGTTGAATGTGGTGTTCTCCCCATTGGGAAAGGGGGAGCAGCAGGTTATTGTAGCGCTGGATGCGGAGAAGGCCTTTGCTAGGATGGAGTGGAGTTCACCTATTCGTGGCGTTGGGACATTTTGAAATGGGGCCCATGTTTGTGTTGTGTGTTGAGTTGCTTTATAGAGAGTCCAGGGCGAGTGAGTGTCCGTACAAACAGTCGGAATTCAGGATACTTCCGGTTGTATAGGAGAATGAGGCAGGGTGTCCTCTGACCCTTCTCCTTTTTGTGTTAGGCATAGAACCTTTGCACTGAGGCAGTCAGATAAGGACCCAGTCCACACGGTTGGCTGTTGACTCAATTTGGAGCTTTCTTGGGATACAAACTGAACTTGGAGAAGAGCAATGCCTTTTGGTTTCTCTGCCAGGGAGGGGGGTGGATTTGCAGGGCTGCTGCTCCATGTGTCGACCTCCCACATTGGGTATATGGGGGTGCAGGAGCTCAAGATTGCGCACGGCAACGTAAATTAATTTTTCAAGCCTGGTGGGTAGGTTCAAGGCGGATTTACACAGGTGGGATAGCCTCCCTCTGTTGGCTGGCAGGTTCAGTCGATAAAGATGAATATTTTACCAAAGTTTCTCTTTTTATTCCCATGCCAACCTGTTTTTTGACAACGGTGTTTGTTTCAGGGAGTGGAGCAGTTGATTGTTTTGTGTATCTGGGTGGACAAGGCAACCAGAATTCAGAAAACGGTGCTTCAAAGCAGTCGGCAGTCGGGTGGTTTGGCTCTGCCAAATTTGATTTATTACGACTTGGCGGCAAATGCCAAGAAGGTGCTGGGCTGGTACGGAGACCAAGTGGAAATCTGGGTTAAAATTGAGGCAGGTATGAATCATGTCAGGGATTGGGGTTGCGAACACTGGTGATGGTGTTATCCCCAGGAAGTACTCAGGCAATCCAGTGGTAGTAGTGACTTTGTAGATTTGGAGGCAATTAGCAGCATTTTAAATTAGGGGCAGTGTCGAAGGTGTCACCGATCTGTGCAAATCACCTGTTTGAACCGACTAGATTAGATGCAAGGTTCCGGGCCTGGGAGGACAAGGGGGTGGTAGGAATGAGGGATTTGTTTTGAGAAGGCTGGTTTGCAAATTTGGAGAAGTTGACAGAGAAGTTTGAGATCCCATGGACCAAAGCCTTCCGGTTTCTGCAGTGCATGATTTTGCGAGGAAGATCTTTCTGACGCTCCCAGTGATGCTGCCCTCCTCGCTGTTAGAGAAAGTTCTGTTGGTATCAGGCATGGAGGAATGGGGAAGTACCTCGGGGATTTATGGGAGGAGTCTGGAGGAAGATGGAAGGGGTTTAGGCTAAGTGCAAAGAGGAGTTGGGAATGACGTTGGAGGAGGGGGTGTGGTGTGGTGTGGTGTGAAGTGTTGCACAGAGTGGACGCCACAACGTCATGTGTGAGATTAGGCTTGATTCAATTAAAGGTGATGCAAAGGGCACATTTAACAAGGCCGAGGATGAGCCGGTTGTTTGAGGGCGAGGAGGACAAATGTGAGCGGTGTAGGAGGGGCCAATCAGGTTCACATGTTCTGGCCTTGCCCTGAGCCTGAGGAGTTTTGGGGGCTCATTCTTCAGCAGCTTGTCGGCAAACATGCAAATGGATTTGGAGCCCAGTCCCCGAGGGGCCGTATTTCAGGTGTCAGACCTGCCGGTGCTACAGACCACCAGGGCGGATGTTTCAGCCTTCACCTCGCTGACTGCTAATAGGCGAGTCCTATTGGGGTGGAGGTCAGCTTCTCGGCCAGGTGCATCAATATGGCTGGGTGACTTAATGGAATTCCTACCCCTTGAAAAGTTGCATTCACCTTGAAAGGGGCGATTGAGGGGTTCTATAAAAGATGGCGCCTGTTCATTTTATATTTCCAAAAATTGGTCACCGTCAGCTGCTGGGGGAAGGGGGAGGGGGGGGTACGGTTTTGGGGGTTGGGTTGGGATGTGCCGGGGGGTGGTTTGTGGGTCTTTTTGTTCTTGTTCTGTTTGGGGTGGGGTCTGTTTTCTTTGTTACGTACAAAATGTTAAAAACGTAATAAATATTGCAAAAACAAAAAGAAATAAGGAGCATACTGACGGGATTAACATTTTTAACCATCTTTTCCATATAGGCTGTACTTTTACTGTCACTTTGTTGTCACCTTTAACAGTTTCCATATGAACTATCTGGTGTGAAATGAAAACCCATCCGATATCTTTGAATGGCATTCATCGAACATAAGGCTGTCGGTTAATTTTAGTTGCCTGAATCTTGACCTTTATTAAAGTGAGCAATTAATAATAATAATCGCTTATTGTCACACGTAGGCTTCAATGAAGTTACTGTGAATAGCCCCTAGTCGCCACATTCCGGCACCTGTTCGGGGAGGCCAGTACGGGAATTGAACCCGCGCTGCTGGAATTGTTCTGCATTGCAAGCCAGCTGTTTAGCCTATTGTGCTAAACTAAACATATCGGGCTTCATATGCTCAGAGTAAACTCAAGAGTGCAGGGCACGACCAACCATCAAAAGTGAGAAAATTAGATGCGTGTAGAAAACATTAAAAATGGCAAATGCAGTAATTGAGATAAAGCATAAAATGCTGAAAATAAACAAGAAAGTAGTTGCATTTATAAAGAAACCAGATAGGCTACTTTTCTGGAAACCTCTGTCAGAACAGGAAAGTAGACGCCAACCAAGCCACTTTATTGGTCTGTGTATGTTAATAGAGTGGGAATCGAGCCCTGATCAGCGACCATTGTCTTTAAGAGTTAATAGTGCTAACCACTACGCTACCGTGCTGCCCTAGATACTGCTTGACTGCTGAGTGTTTCTCACTCATACTTTTCTGTTTAATTTCAGGTTTCCAGTGTCAAGATATTTTACATATGTTTTAAATGAATGTGTAGTCTTTATCCTTCAAACAGTACTTAAAATATATTTAGCCAGTCATTGCATTTCAAAGTAAAATCACTCTTTGGCTCACATGGTAGCACTGGCTTATGCCCCACAATGGCTTGAACAAACAATCATGACTGACATATGCTTATCCAGTTAATCACCTTGGTTTTAAAGTAACAAACCTGTGTCCTGTTTTTTAAAAAAAAGTTCCGGCAATGAGGTTTTGAATAAGGCTGATGCGAACCCTGGGGAGAGAGAGGAGAAAGGTTTCTTCTTGATGACTTTGTGCACATGCCTTGCCAACAGCTTAACATGACGATGGGGAGCCTGCCTGATGCTTTGAATCTCAATCTGTCCACGATATTGTTGGTAACTTATGTTCCATTTGATTTATGAATCGAAATTACTCCAATCAGATGGCTAAATCTTCACACAACTCAAACTAAATTGCAGTGTTGCAGCATATAGGACGACATTGTTTTGCCAAATCATTCTCAATGGTCTCTGACTTAATGTTCTTATCAGAAGGGCCCAATCTTTGAAACTGATGTAGTGAGATTTACAGTTGCTTCTGTTTCAATATGATAAAATGAGAAATAATAAAATCGTCGAAGACCAATACTTTCATTCTTCTACCCTGTTTGGGGAATAAAATTGAAGTAAGGTACATAATCTTGGCCTCGGTGTTGGTATAATCTTCAACCTAAAAGTCACCCAAATGTATTGGGACAATTTCAAAACCTGCACAAGTTCTGGTTTCAATGCGTGCTTTTGTGTTGCTCAAAGTATCACAGAGATTTATCGCTCATAGTTGCCTGCCAGTTAGACAGTTCAACATCTGACATGTGCATTGTTCAACTTTCAACTGTAACCGTTGCTAGCTGTAACTGCTGGCAGGTGATCAGCATATGTTGAAGCTTGGCCTTTTAATATTAGCTACAGTAAGAAGAACAAAGTTGCATCTTCTGGAAGCCATAAGAGACCAGGTAAACTGGCTGCTACACGTCGCAATCATTTTTCAATTGAAAAACGTTGCCACTTTGAAGGCCTGAAATTCTTCCAATGTGTGTCAATTATGTGCAGTCGTACTCCTTTTTGGTGTTGTGGAGGATTCGTGGGGCTGAGCTGGGGAATGGGTGGTTGGTTGGGATTAGTTCAGTCCTCGCTTAGATTGAGGATAGCCCCCACCCCGCTATCTCCCCTTAGGACTGGGTTTTCGTTTGGATGAATCTGCTCTTGGCTTCTGCCTGGGTGCAGATTGCTTGGTATCCAAAGAGAGGAGGCTGTGATGGGTCTGTGGTGCCTTTGACCGTGCCGATCAAAAGATTGCTGTTTTCCTGAGTATTTTAATAACTGCTGAAATGTATGACTTTGACTATGATCCTCTTCGAGAATTCAATTTTATGATCCAATCATTACTGTGGATTGGAAACACAGTAAACACGACTGACAGACTTTCAACCATGAGAACTGTATCCTGGTGAGGATTGGTGGAACACTAATTTGGAAGAACCAAATCTACAAACTACAGTGTTGAGCATTTTAACAATTTAAGAGGGCACAATTCAAAACTTTTACAATCCTTCCTTAGTTTTTTTTAAATCTTGGTGGTGAAATTGGCTAAGTTAGAACTCCGAGAGGGCATCACTCTGAACTACGCTTGTGCATTTCTAAAGACTGGAAGCTATTTATCTGTCCTGTATCTCGGCTTTAAGTGAGCATTACAGCCAGGTAAGAGAAGAGAGGAGTTGTTTTGATATTGTTTGGAAAAGAGATGGAAGAACCTGTACAAGGTTAATTTTAATGCAGTTAATAATGGTACAGCATCGTGATTCTAAATTATTTTTGAAGTCATAAAAGCATGACAAAAAGCACACCCACACAGGCTTCTAAACACCACGACAAATCAAGGCCGTGTGTACACTAACATAAGTCCCCCTTTACTCCGGCACAGTCAAAAGCACCACAGACCCATCACAGCCTGGCAATCTGCACCCAGGCGGAAGCCAAGAGCAGATTCATACAAACGAAACCCCAGTCCTAAGGAGAGATAGTGGGGTGGGGGCTATCCTCAATCTAAGCGAGGACTGAGCTAATCCCAACCCACCACCCCTTCCCCTGCTCGGCCCCACAAATCCTCCACAACACCAAAAAGGAGTACAACTGTACATAATTGACCCAACATAGAACATAGAAAATACAGCACAGAACAGGCCCTTCGGCCCACGATGTTGTGCCGAACCTTTGTCCTAGATTAATCATAGATTATCATTGAATTTACAGTGCAGAAGGAGGCCATTCGGCCCTTTGAGTCTGCACCGGCTCTTGGAAAGAGCACCCTACCCAAACTCAACACCTTCACCCAACACCAAGGGCAATTTGGACATTAAGGGCAATTTATCATTGGCCAAATCACCTAACCTGCACATCTTTGGATTGTGGGAGGAAACCTGAGCACCCAGAGGAAACCCACGCAGACACGGGGAGGACGTGCAGACTCCGCACAGACAGTGACCCAAGCCGGAATCGAACCTGGGACCCTGGAGCTGTGAAGCAATTGTGCTATCCACAATGCTACCATGCTGCCCTTAAGGACAAATAAATCTACACTATATCATTTTACCGTAATCCATGTACCTATCCAATAGCTGCTTGAAGGTCCCTAATGTTTCCGACTCAACTACTTCCACAGGCAGTGCATTCCATGCCCCCACTACTCTGGGTAAAGAACCTACCTCTGATATCCCTCCTATATCTTCCACCTTTCACCTTAAATTTATGTCCCCCTGTAATGGTTTGTTCCACCCGGGGAAAAAGTCTCTGACTGTCTACTCAATTATTCCCCTGATCATCTTATAAACCTCTATCAAGTCGCCCCTCATCCTTCTCCGTTCTAATGAGAAAAGGCCGAGCACCCTCAATCTTTCCTCGTAAGACCTACTCTCCATTCCAGGCAACATCCTGGTAAATCTTCTTTGCACCTTTTCCAAAGCTTCCACATCCTTCCTAAAATGAGGCGACCAGAACTGTACACAGTACTCCAAATGTGGCCTGACCAAAGTTTTGTACAGCTGCTTCATCACGTCTCTTAAATTCTATCCCTCTGTTAATGAACGCGAGCACACCATAGGCCTTCTTCACAACTCTATCCACTTGAGTGCCAACTTTCAAAGATGTATGAACATAGACCCCAAGATCTCTCTGCTCCTCCACATTGCCAAGAACTCTACCGTTAACCCTGTATTCCGCATTCATATTTGTCCTTCCAAAATGGACAACCTCACACTTTTCAGGGTTAAACTCCATCTGCCACTTCTCAGCCCAGCTCTGCATCCTATCTATGTCTCTTTGCAGCCGACAACAGCCCTCCTTACTATCCACAACTCCACCAATCTTCGTATCGTCTGCAAATTTACTGACCCACCCTTCAACTCCCTCATCCAAGTCATTAATGAAAATCACAAACAGCAGAGGACCCAGAACTGATCCCTGCGGTACGCCACTGGTAACTGGGATCCAGGCTGAATATTTGCCATCCACCACCACTCTCTGACTTCTATCGGTTAGCCAGTTTGTTATCCAACTAGCCAAATTTCCCACTATCCCATGCCTCCTTACTTTCTGCATAAGCCTACCATGGGGAACTTTATCAAATGCCTTACTAAAATCCATGTACACTACATCCACTGCTTTACCTTCATCTACATGCTTGGTCACCTCCTCAAAGAATTCAATAAGACTTGTAAGGCAAGACCTACCCCTCACAAATCCGTGCTGACTATCCCTAATCAAGCAGTGTCTTTCCAGATGCTCAGAAATCCTATCCTTCAGTACCCTTTCCATTACTTTGCCTACCACCGAAGTAAGACTAACTGGCCTATAATTCCCAGGGTTATCCCTAGTTCCTTTTTTGATCAGGGGCACGACATTTGCCACTCTCCAATCCCCTGGTACCACCCCTGTTGACAGTGAGGACGAAAAGATCATTGCCAACGGCTCTGCAATTTCATCTCTTGCTTCTCATAGAATCCTTGGATATATCCCGTCAGGCCCGGGGGACTTGTCTATCCTCAAGTTTTTCAAAATGCCCAACACATCTTCCTTCCTAACAAGTATTTCCTCGAGCTTACCAATCTGTTTCACACTGTCCTCTCCAACAATATTGCCCCTCTCATTTGTAAATACAGAAGAAAAGTACTCGTTCAAGACCTCACCTATCTCTTCAGACTCAATACACAATCTCCCGCTACTGTCCTTGATCGGACCTACCCTCGCTCTAGTCATTCTCATATTTCTCACATATGTGTAAAAGGCCTTGGGGTTTTCCTTGATCCTACCCGCCAAAGATTGTTCATGCCCTCTCTTAGCTCTCCTAATCCCTTTCTTCAGATCCCTCCTGGCTATCTTGTATCCCTCCAATGCCCTGTCTGAACCTTGTTTCCTCAGCCTTACATAAGTCACATTTTTCCTCTTAACAAGACATTCAACCTCTCTTGTCAACCATGGTTCCCTCACTCGACCATCTCTTCCCTGCTTGACAGGGACATACATATCAAGGACACGTAGCGCCTGTTCCTTGACTGCTAAATCAGGCGACTCAATGATCCTCATCCATCTTAAACATGACAGTGCACGCCAACCCAAAGATATGCGGCATCAGATGGCTGTTAAATCGCAAACATCTTTCACAGACTATAGCCTCCTCCTCAACCCCCTACCCCCAACTCCGTAATGACAATCATAGTCTATAGTGAACGATTTTACGCCCTGTCAGGATGCAGTATGACACAGATCCAGCTGCTCCATGCAGGAGACTGCAAAACTGTCTCAAAACAAAGCCGCGGCTTATTTGGAAGTAGACAATACAACTTCAGCAAATTTTGAAAGTGTACCTAAAGCTAAATTGGAATTAGGATTATCTACAGGGCTAAGAAAGCTGAAGTAATTGAAAGCGTAGCAACCCATTTAAATATACAAGCAGTGTCAGACAGACCCGGTACTTCGAGAAGTGGGAAAATTGAATCAGCTAAAATTCAATTACAAAGGGAAATAGAAATTTAGAAATGCAAAAAGGGATGAAGAGAGAGTGCACCAAAGGGAACGAGGAGAAAGAGAGCGCTTTGTAATGCAGACGTTAGCAATGGCAGAAATACAAAAAGGATAATGAGAGAAAAAATCAAATTAAAATGCAGCAAATTGCAGATGGAACAACAAAGCTGGTTGAGGAAGAAAGTAGCTCTAGACCGGAACCTCGTGGGGAGATATTTAGATTTGTATGGCACTTCCAAAATTTGATGAGAGATGCCGAGGTATTTTTAAAATACTTTTGAGAAATTGACCAAACAGATGAAATGCTCAAAATATTTGAATGTTGCAAGTAAACGTGTAGGTGGGGCTCGTGAAGTCTATGGGTCTTTGTCAGTGGATAAATCTGGGGAATATGGGATGGTGAAGAGAGCTATACTGAGTGCAAACATCTGGGCAGACTTGCATTGATTTGAAAGGGTTAATCAATGTAATTTGGTAAGTAGCTGAGAGCATTAAAAATAGAAGAAACCGATGAGGCCTTTGGAGAAGTAATTCTGTTGGAAAAATATAGCGACTCATTACCTGCAATGATAAGAACTCGTGGGGGAACAAAGGGTTAAACTGCAAGACATGCAGCGGAGCTTGCTGATGATTGAATTAGTTCATAGGTCAAAGCCTTTCTTTCGACACACTTTTAAATCTGAGAAAGGTAGAAAATGGGTAGGTGCAAAAAAGGACAGTCAAGCAAGAGAGTGAGTAATTGAAGCTTGCAAGGAGAATTCACCTCAAACTAAACGAGACTGTACTGAGGTGATGTGAGAAATGATGAACGTTAGATGCTTTCATTGTAATAAACTGGGCCAGACTAAGTCAGTATGCTGGGGATTACACGGAAGCTGGTTGGAATTCTAAATCTTAAAATGGAAAATATGGAATCTCCTGGAGAACAGGAGAAGCTGGTGAATTTTATACGTAGGAAAAGACTAAACAATAGGAAGGTAAAGTATGCACAAATGATACAGGGGCAGAATGACCAGCAGGTGGCTGATGTGTTTAAGGATTTTGTGTCAAGTATTTCCATGTGGACATAGTAGAATGGGGAAAGATATACAGGTGCGAGTCAGTCCCTCATATTGTGGGATAAAGATAGTTGTTGACCAGAACGGATAGTGAAGGAAGAGGTTTTGATCAGCAGCTTTCATGGCAAAACAAAAAAATTCCTTTAATAACAATAGGCTTGAGCATCATGACGATGAGACAAGTGATTGGAGGAATAGTACAAACATTGCAGAGGTTCACTTCATTTTAGGGACTGGTGTGCAGGATAATAGATAGTAGTGACGCCTGCTGTGGTTTGTTATGACACTCTGCGTCAGGACGGGGGCAATTCCAACCCCACTTGACCCGGAGTCGCAACAAAATTGAAATTAACTAATTCCTCTTCGAAAATACCCCAAGTCTTTGGTCCTTGGCTGCCCAATAACTGTAGTCATCAGGTTTGTAAATTTAAACAGAATTAATTTGCATTAACAACAATAATTATAATAAAATAGGCAGAAAATACAACTGGTTAACTATGATCTAATTCATAACCTCTTTAACCCACCCCATCCTCTATATATACACACACACACACACACACACACACACACACACACACACGCACACACAGGACAGGCAAACTCCGAGGGAAAAGAGGGATGTAAAAACGAATAACATGAAAAGTAAAAGGATAAAAGTCTCTTTCAGATGGGCATCTTCCAGATAGTCTTTTAGCCGACAAGTGGGTGTTCTTGCTTTCAGTTTGTCATGGTTTTCACTGTAGTTTCATCACTGTCACCTCACAGCGCCAGGGTCCCAGGTTCGATTCCTGGCTTGGGTCACTGCCTGTGCGGAGTCTGCACGTTCTCCCCGTGTCTGCATGGGTTTCCTCCGGGTGCTCTGGTTTCCTCCCACAAGTCCCGAAAGACGTGCTTGTTAGATAATTCGGACATTCTGAATTCTCCTCAGTGTTCCACAATAGGAGCCGGAATATGGCGACTCGGGGCTTTTCACAGTAACTTCATTGCAGTGTTAATGTAAGCCTACTTGTGACAATAAAGATTATTATTATTATCAGGATCTCAAACTTCTCTACAGTCTCAAACAGCAAGCAGTAAACCTTTTCTTTGAGAGAGAGAAAGCGAAAGATTGAAAACCACTTCGCTGAACCCAATCACTGTCTGTCGTGGGCAGAATAAGGTCTTTGGCTGATCTATTCGCCATCAGCTAACCAATCAAACCGAATCCCTCCGATGCCAGAAGGTCTGAGTTCTTCTGTTCTAAATTTTCATAGTACAGTGTGCTATATTTTGAGTTCCTCACGCCCCTGCTCAACCTAAAGCCATATGTCCATTAAATATCCCTGGATCAAAAAATGACGATGAAGTGAAAGAAATGGGAAATAAAGGAATGAGCAGGAAGGAGACTGCAAATTGAACAGCCAATAGAAAATCCAGGTACACCTTGGGCCCAGCCAGCTCAAGAACAGTATTTCTGGGGGCATGGTTGGTTGCTGCTGTTATTGCAAAGGAAGGGAGAAAATAAATTCATTTTTCGCAGTGGTATATATGCCATGTTGAATTTTTATTGCCATCTGGAATGTGGCCCAGCTGTTATAACCTGCCTGCTTACCATTGGCTGGGGACTAATGACAATCCCGCAATCCTGTGGGAATATGAGCTTCCCCCATGAGGAGGGGGGGGGGGGGGCGGGGGGGGAACGGAGAAATCATTAGCAGACTCCCTGTATACATACAGCTGGCCAGTTTGGAACTAGCAGGAAGGAGTAAGCAGCGAGCGAGGTTGCTGCTGTTGTGTATATATATATAATTGTAAATAAATGTTATTTCTTTGTATCCTTGAAACTCGTGCTGGATTCTTTGTGGCCCTCACAAAACCAGCCCAGGCAGAAATATGCTTGTCATGACATGCAGATAATGATATACAGACAGGCAGCTAATGTCTCCTTGTAACACAAAGAACAGGGACATGACAAGATGAGCAGGCAGGACACTCTGGGATGGTATCTCCCTATGAAAGGCACGAGGCACTCACACTCCGCCTCTTTCCACTGATGAACATCTACAGAGTGAGTCAGGGTGTATGTACAGTATCACACCTCCAGCATGTGGCTAAGAGCTAGTCTGGTTCAGTCAGACAGAGTAACCACACTTAGGTTAGCAGAGAGTCGAACTCGTAGAGAACTGTGCTACTGGTTCAATAAATCAGATTGAACTAACTTCAAGGTCTGGAGTATCTTTTGGTTAAAGCTGCATCCAGTTGCAGCCTGTGTTATCCCAGAGTACATAACACATCAATGCTGTCTTTCACTTTGCAAAATCCATAGTGTTCTACTACATAACAAATTAATCACCAAATCAGTGCTCTCAGACATTGTGATTGGGTCACAAAGCGTGTTGCCGCCATGACATCCTATTGACAGAAATTATTAGGAGACCCTTGGATTTGTCGACAAAGACTAAAGTTGAGATTGCAATGACTGATGTAATTTTGAAGTTTTTGTGTCATCACCTCTTCACCTTGATGTGTGACTGACTTTCTGGGTGTTCGCCAGTGTGGTAACAGAGCAGGACTGGGTTTGAAATGAAGAACCAGATTTCAGTACCTATTGCAGTACCTAAAACTGACCTTCCAGCTTTTTTGTACATACAAGTTTCTTTAAATTTATGTTCTGGTTTATTTCCTCTTTTATGTAATTAATCTAAAACCACAATAGAACATCAGTATATGTACATTATTGTTTCCCAATATTATGCTCGACCTGTTGCTCACCATCATCTTATTATAATAGTAATCATAGCTTCTAAGCATAAGAATAAAGCATGCTTTGCATTTTGTCACATAGTGATCGTATCCTCTAATTGTCTAATCAGTGATCACCCATCAATTTTTGTTGAAAACACAGCAATCATGCCACAGAAAGTGCTTAAGAGCAGCATCTTGTAGCGTGATATGGAAAGACCCTTTGCTGAAAATAATTTAATGTTTTTGGTGACACATTGCCACTTTAATCTCCAGACAGTCTGCAGGCAAAAACACTTATACAAAAAATATTCAGTTTTGCATCCTGTGCTGCCCACTCACTTGAGTTTTAAGGCTTAATGTTTGAATGAGACTGTCAGGTTGTTATGATGCATTTTTGCAACCTATACATACATCTTGGATCAAGGGAGATTTTTCTTCTTTGTTTGTAATGGATAAACGGCAGGTCTACTTGCCACCTGCCTTGCAAGAAGAGGGTAATTTGTTTGAAACCATTTTGATTCACGGATTACAGTGGAAGATGAATGGTTTGCCAGAGTTTGTTATCTAATAATGGCTGAAAGTATGAAAAAAAATCCTCTTCCCTCTACGGCAGACATTAATTGAATTTACCATTCTACCCTGAAAACTGATATCTGCCAGATGTTATTTACCAATTTTGAGCATCAGTCTTGGTCCATCCTTCCTTCACAATCTAAAATTTTCAGATGCTGTATCAGAATTCTGTTGTGTGGCTTTCTGCTCAAAGTCATTGGTATCCAAGGCAACCATTTTAGTCGAGTGAAGTGGGGCAGGGAATAGATAATACTGCAAAGGATTGCAACAAATTACAAGGAGACATTAATATACTTGTGGAATGGACACATAATTGGGAAATTAATTTCAATACAGTTAAGCATGAGGTGGTACATTGCGATAAAATTGGTCTCAAAATGTTTCGTTCTTAGTGCCCTGTTCAGACTGCATTGTTTCTCTATTATCAGTCAGTTCAGTTCAGCGGTGTCCTTCTGTCTACAAAAGATGATGAACATGCAGCAAACAAATCCATTTCAGATGGGGTGTGTGATTCCACTTCATATGATGTGCCTTTGCTGATGGCTAAACAAGCCAATCCTTGAGAATCAGGTTCTGCCTCAAATGCTGCGCATGAAGCTACCAGGTGTCGCTGTGGGGAGGGGTTTCGATGTTGGCCCCTATTGGCCAAGCCGCTGTCGCCAATTGTCATTGTGGTCGTGCATGTCAGCCTACAAGAGATGGCACTGATTTTCTGTCATCAGCTCATGCACTACATGTCTCCATGTCACGTTGGCAAATATCCTTGAAGCAGACCATAGGCTGTCCTACTGGCTCTAGCTTCCTCACCACACAGAAAACCCTTTGGTATACGACCGTCTCCATCCTGGGGCCGTGCCCAAGACAAACAAAGCCTCCTCTGATGATGAGTGCTAACCAATTTGGGAGCTCTGACTTTGAGGGAACTGCTGTGTTCATGATTTTAGCATGCCAGAAGATCCAGTGAATCCCTACAGCGCCGAAGGAGGCCATTTGGCCCATTGAGTATGCATCAACCCTCCAAAAGAGCACCCCACCTAGGCTAGATACCCACCCTATCCCAGTAACCCCATGTAACCTGCACATCCCTGGATGCTAACGGGCAATTTATCTCAGTCCGGACATACCTCAGTCCAAAAATGTGCAGATTAAGTGGATTGGCCATACTAAATTGCCCCTTAGCGTCCAGCAGGTTAGGTGGGGTTACTGGGTTACGAGGATAGGGTGGAGGTGTAGGCTTAAATAGGGTGCACTTTCCAAGGGCCAGTGCAGACTCGATGGGCCAAATGGCTTCCTTCTGCACTGTAAATTCTATGAGTCTCAATGATTCTATGGATTTGGCATGGCCAACCCAACTTATCTGCACATGTTTGGACTGTGGGAGGAAACCAGAGAATAAAATTCCCATAATACACCACAGGAATTCAAGATGGAAATTGTTCTCTATTCGATTGAGCAAATATCTCCGTTACAATTAGCCACGCATTGAGGAGTGCGTTATAGGCCTCTATTTGATATTACTCATTGATCATTGTTTAAGTCGATCTTCCACTCGGGAGAGTTTCATGCTAATAAACTATTCAGCTCACTGTCTCTGAGCGAACACTTTGCGAAAGAAATTCACACCAAACCCTCATTTTCTCCATCATCTTATCTTCTTCTGCTTCAAATAGTTATGGGGTAGCTCAGTTTTTTATGTCATCTTAGGTGAAGTTGATTTTCCCATGAAGTTGCTCATGGTTAGAGTAGCATCAGGGGCATGGTTGTAATGTTTTTACCTGTAAACTTTTATGGTCATTGCTCAAGTACTCTTTGTGGGACAGAGCCTAACTAGATCCTACAGTCAATAGAGGGTAACAATTCCAGTTCTTTTTCTAGATTGGCAGCCGTTGACTGCTCTTGATGTTATCTCCGTTTTTTCTTTCTGTACACCTTGAAGATTTCTTTCATTTTTTTTGGTATTCAATCAAACTGTAATGCCTGAAATATTGATTTCTTCACATAGATGATCTCAATTTATATCTAAGTTGACGGATCTCCCGCGATGTTGCTGAAGGTAAATTCGATGATTTGTTGGCTTGTAAGAACAGAAATGTTATACCATGTAATGCACAATGCATCATTCTGCTATGAAGACAAAGTTGTGTCCCTGTTGAGTAAACAGTGGGTGAGATCAGTCAATTTTTTTAGGCTGCAGATCAGAATCCAGGATGACTGCAAGCATTCAAACTTCTATTTTCACTTGCTTGGGGAAGTTCCTCTAGGTGAAAACAGCTGATTGTTTTTATACTTATTTTAAAAATGTGAGGGAAAAATATTCATTGTGACAGTGCAAAAGATGTATGATTTTTATTGTAGTGTTTTTAAACTTTGGCATAATACCTCGTCAGTATTTTCCATTGTAACTTTTGATTTTATTGCCACTTTCAAAGTGTTAGATTTATTTGCTTTTGTTAATAACAATGGGTAAATTTATCAGAGGCCTGAAATAAATCAGATGTGGTATTTACCCAACGGAGAGAGAAGCAGTGTCAACATTGGGATCTGTGACATTGCATCGGAATTGGGAAAGTTAGAAATATAATAGGTTTCAAGCAAGCGAAAGGTGAGAGGCTGTAAAAAAAGAAATGGGGAATGCCTGTGATAGTGGAAAACAGGAGAAGTTAAGTCACACGAGTTGGTGATGCAAGGTCAAAGTGAGTGGTAATGGGACAAGGTGTCTGGAGGAGGTGTGAATGGCAGAGTAAGCTGATTGCTGCCCAATGATCCCTGCAGAGAAAATGTTAGAGTGCTGAGTGAGAACATACCAGCGTTTGGCTGTGAAGGTTTTAAGGAACAAATACCAAGTTCACGGGGACAGTGCAAGTTTATGCCTGAAGGACCTTCGGATGAAGTGATGAAACAGTCTCAGACAAGACATCCTTTACGACAACAAGGGAAGTGGGAGAAACTGGAGCAATAAACAAGTTAAAACTGGCTTCATAAATAAACATTGTTTTAATTTAAAAGTACTGTAAATCTCTGTTACATCACACCTATAAGCTACGCCTATGTGCTCCCCATAACCACAACCTATTCAAAGTTGTGGGTCAGGTGAACTCCCATGATACACTTTGGGGCTCTCTAAACCCTGGCCCATAACACTTGTCAGTCAGAATTCAGAATGGGTCATATGGTGCCCTTCATTTCTCAATTGTACCCTAACTTGAAGAGTTCCTAAACACAAGAATCACATAAACCTCATAGTTTGGCAATTTTTGACACTGAAAATAATAGTTGACTTAGTTTTTTAAATTTAATTTGAGTTAGTTTTCTATCTAGTTACGCTGAAACAATTCTTGTGACAGTGAGAGTTCAGGAGAATGGATGATCTGTCATGTTAGCTTTGAGATATTCGCAGTTGTGACACGTACAGACCAGGTAGTTGTCAGCTGAATTTCAACCAGGTTAGGAATAGAGGTGCTCCATTTGGCCACAGGTCACTCCTGGTTGTTGATAAGTAGCTCATGATGATTTGTAATGTCCACTTGGGATAGGTTCAGGACGTGTTGCTCATATCAGTCTATCTGGGTTCACACACAAAGGAAACTCATTGGATAAGTGTTTGAGGGCTGCAGGCACCCATGGAACTATGCCCCATTGAGAGGAAATGCCTTCAGAAGAAGGCAAGAGAACGTTTGAGGGAAGAAAACGTGTTTTATTTTGCATGTCTGCAGTAAAGCAGCTGACTTGCGATTGAGGAACTGAAATATTTGTTTTAGTTGGTCATTTCAAGGAAAAAGGTTGTGCCAGGACCAAAAGATGGAAGAAATGCAGAGCATCGCACAACACTCTTTGATGCTTGTATTTCTCTTAATTTTGGTAGCTGTTTTTATGCAAGTGATAATCTTGTTATCTGTGCAGCCATTTCGCTGATGAAAATAAAATCATCTATCTTTCACTCTGTACCAGTATTTCTGTCACATGTTTGTCAAGTTCACCTGCTACATTATGAATAATCAATAACTTGAGTCTCCCAAACTAAGACTGTAATTTCTGAAACACCTTTTCATTTTGCTCCCATAAGAATTCAGACTCCCGTTTCCTTTGTCGTGGCTCTTGACCCAGTTAATGTGCTACTAGGTATTTTTAGCTCTTTTCATCCTTACCAAGAGATTTTATGCCCAAGTGCTCTTAATCCACCATTCAGGGCATAGATGATTCATGTTGAAGGAGCAGGTATCCATTTTGAATGGCAGGGGTTTGCCTCGTTGTACATCATCCTTGTGTCAGGCATTGGTGCTTTTTTCAAAAAATGTATTGCAAGAAAAATCATCACTCTTCATGAACATGTACAATTAAAGTATATTTTATGCAGAAATTGGTGGCAAGCATCTTTGGTGGTGTATGCTGATGGAGGCGAATGATATGTGTCCAATAAAGCTGCTGCTGCGTTAAAAACCTGATCATGTATTGTTCCGGTGATCTCTTTCTTGTTATGTCTTGGTGGGATGAAATAACAAAAAATGAATTGAAATGTGAGAAATCATTTACCACAGCTCTTTATGTATTCTGTCTTATTTCTGGAACGCTATTGTCAGTTTTTTGATGGCACTGTCAGCATTTTAAAATATTAGCAATATCATAGTCATGGTTTTTTGATGGAACACTGTAATTTTAAAGTGTTATGATACAGTGATTATTCCAACACTCTGGAATAACACCATGCCTCCTCCAGACATGTAGTTTCCTTGACTGAATTCGAAAGCTTTGCAGTATCCTCGACCTATTTTCTCCAACCTGAAACCACAGGAATCATGATGTTTTATGATGTGAGAAACATTGGGAGATTTTGAAGCGTTTTGTGCTGGGCAGGGATGTACAATATAATTGTGACATGCCTATTGAAGTTGCGCAACATCATTTATTTTGTTGAATCTTGGTTGAAAAGAATCAGTACATTATTTTGTTTTTGTTTTTTAAAACTTTTTTCATTCTCCTCTTTCACATTTTCTCCCAAATTTACACCCACCAACAATAAACAATAATCAGTAACAAATATGTCAATCCCCATCTCAATAACAACGATCCCATCCTCCCACCAAGCCCCAAACATTAGCCCGCATGTTCACATAAACAAATGACAAAAAGGAATCAGGAATCACGCATAGTCGCCATGAACACACACAGCCCCCCTCCCCGCAACCCTCCCATCCACACACCCCAACTAATGTTCGATGTTATCCAGTTCTTGAAAGTGCATAATGAATAATGCCCATGAATTGTAGAACCCCTCCATCCTTCCCCTCAGTTCAAACTTAACCTTCTCAAGAGTCAAGAATTCCAACAGGTCCCCCCACCACGCCAGGGCACAGGGTGGAGAGGTTGCTCTCCAACCTATCAGGATCCACATTCAGGTGATAAACGAGGCAAAGGCGACAACATCTGCCTCTGCACCCATTTCCAACCCTGGCTGGTCCGACACCCCGAATATGGCCTCCTGGGGCCAGATTCACGTGCACCACTTTAGAGATTACCCTAAAAACGTCCTTCCAGTAATCCTCTAGTTTTGGACAGGACCAAAACATATTAACGTGATTAGCGGGTCCCACCCCCGCAACGTTCACACACATCTTCTACTCCTTCAGAGAATCGGCTCATCCTCGCCCTCGTGAGGTGTGCCCTGTATACCACCTTCAGCTGTATCAGCCCCAAAGGAGATACAGAGCTTCACCAGTGGAGCCGGCCTCCACATTGCTGGAGGAGGTGCTGACGACAGGGGGACTGGAGAAGGGGGTGGTGTCAGTGGTTTACGGAGCTATTTTGGAAGAGGAGAAGGCACGACTGGAAGGGATCAAAGCAAAGTGGGAGGAAGAGTTGGGAGAGGATATGGAGATGGGGTTCTGGTGTGAGGTGGAAGACTTTGCAGCAAATGGATCCTCGACGACTAACTATGGGACTCATTGGACCTCTTGGGCAGCTGGAAACCACCGGTAATGTAAGTTATGACAGGAAAAGATTTGAACAGATATTTCAAATATTTGTCACAGCTAATGATTCTGACGCAACAAAAATAGCACTACTACTCTCAACAGGAGGGCATGAAGCTAGAGAAATCTATAATTGCTTTAATTACTTAGAAGATGAAGACAACACCAAATTAGAAGTAATACTCAAAAAATTTGATGAACACTAAGAGTCAGTCTGGTGAGATGCTGAAAAGATTTAACTCGTGTCATAAATGCCAGAGAAACAGAGAGCCCGTCACTGATTTTATTACAAATCTCAAGCTAATACCACAAGGCTATGATTACGCTGATTTCAGAGACATTATGACAATGGATCAATTAATTTATGGACTATCTGACAAAAATTTGAAGGAAGAACTTTCACAAGATAGGTATCTAACTCTGGAAACTGCTGTACAAAAATGCTTTGCTTATGAACAAAAACAAAATCAATACTGAGAGTCTTTACAAACACAGAATCAATATCTAGAAAACAAAATTGGTAAAAATGGCGCGAACACTCACCACGAGGCAGAGGCAGGATCTCACTCGATGCAACAGCACTTTTTGATTGCCAGCCATCTTGAGCGAGAGCGTTCCGGCCAGTACGCACATGCGCACTTCTCAAAAAGAAGAAAACCGGCAAAATACACTCGAAAAGCCGCGCACGCGTAGTTGCGAAAAGAGCGTACAGTAAAGGAAACTCGAATTGCGCATGCGCAATCGATTCATATGCATGACGTCACGAGCCTCATGATGTCAGAGGACCCGGTCCATGCCCACTTAAAAGGGAAATGCACGGAAATGAACAAAAACCCATCTTTCTTACCTCAAAAGACCGAACAATGCCCGAACTTAGACCAGCAGTTGAAAATAACTTTTAACAACACCCTGGAACAAGCAGTCTGCACCACCCAAAGTGAAGAGGACAATGACAAATCCGAAACCCAAGAAGATGAGTTGTTCATTGTACATAAAGTGAACGATTACAACTCCGAAACAAAAAGAGATGATGTGATTACCGAACAATACACACAATACTACTCCGACATGGCTGAGTTATTTGGATATGCTGATCACAGCATCAGCAACACGGTTGCAAAGATCAACAGGACTCTACTCATGGTAGATGATTCCAATACCATGATGCCATGGCAGATCATCGATATATTGGATGACAGCAATACCCAAGAAGAAGAGCACCACACAGCGAGCACAGATCGACTCTACAGCGAGAACACTGCATGACTCCACAGAGATCGCGATGAAAGACTCCACAGAGAGAGTGATGAAAGACTCCACAGAGAGAGCGATGACAGACTCCACAGAGAGAGCGGTGACAGACTCCTCAAAGACAGCGATGAAAGACTCCACAAAGAGAGCGACGCAAGCCTCCACAGACAGCTCGGTGACAGACTCAAAAATGGAAGCAAGCAAACACTCCATAGTGAACGCCTTACATGAACAAGACTATGAAAGTCTACCAAGCTCACGTGAACAACAAAAAGACTATGACCGTCTACCCAGCTTATTTGAGCACCAGAACCCAGCTCATTTAACCAACATGAAGACAGTCTACCCAGCTTATTTGAGCCACCAGAAGAAGACTGTGAAAGTCTACCCGGCTCATTTAACCAACAAGAAGACACTGAATGTCTACCCACTGTATGTGAGACAAGTGACGAAGAAATCACAATTCCCATACAGGATGTGCAGGTTCACAGCGAGACTGACAGATCTCAGGTTGTCTGCACAGAAGCACTCAACAATCAGAGGGGGGCTACTCATGAGTCCAGAGAGACCACGTCAATTGAAATCTTGAAAATTTTGACTCCAGAAGAGGAGCACCATGACGCACAACAAAATGAAATAGGGAAGATTTTGACTCCAGAAGAGGAGCACCAAGACACACAAGAAAATGAAATTGTGAAGATTTTGACTCCAGAAGAGGAGCACAAAGAAATCAATGATGATTCAAGTGAACCAGAAATGACTCGAGGAGGAGTACCAAGGAAGCAAAGAAGAGGAATCAAATCCACCACAAATGACTGATGTCACCAACATCAATGCAACATCAGATCATTCTCACAATTCTCGAGAAGAAACGCTCAATGTAACAGATACCACAACGGACACTGACACTAATAACTGTGACAATGACTCAAATCATGAACACGGAACATTCATTGTGCGCAACAAGAACAACAAGCACGACAAGAAAAACAACAAGACCAGCGAAAACAACAAAAACAGAAACAACAAGCATGACAAAAACAACAAGAACGACAACGAAAACAACAAACATAGAAACAACAACAATGAAACAATGACCTGTACAACTTGGTACAGCTCTGCACATGAAGGACAATGCCACAGCACACTGCAAAACAATGATAAGACTACAAACATTCCAAGGCATGACGAAGAATCTCACAAATTCACATCTGCTCCAGAACAAGCAAGCACGCCAGCTTTCAAGGCAGATGACACAGTAGATCAATACCACAAGCACAGTAAAAAGTCCAGGTCAGACAACAAAGATGACATACAGAATCAATGCCACAAAGACAAGAAAAAGTCCAGGTCAGACAACAAAGATGTAACACAGAATCACTACCGCAAGCATAGAAAAAAAAAGCATAAATCAGACAACAAAGTGATTTGGCCATTCAAATACCTCATTGATGACTTCTTGGTTACTTAAACACAGGAACACTGACGACGTTCACAAAGAAATAACAACTTCACCACTTCAACAACAGAAGAAGAAAGCAACTCGACCGAACAAACTCAAAGTTTGGACTCACAAATTGTTTTAATTAAGATTGGACTCATAAATATTAATTGGCTTTGTATAATCATCAAGATCATCACAACTTGTACATAACATTATTTGTCTACCTATTTCATGCAAGCGAAAAAACCTAAAAGGCTAAATGTATTAACATTTGACAGACTAACTAATTGATTGTATGTAATGCATTTGCAAACTGCATCCATTATGTTTGTTCAATTTTCTTTACAACATACAGAAAATATGTAACACGAAAAAAAGGGGGGTGTAGTGATCTCTATATGTGCATGTACACAAGGGGTTAATGTGTAATCAGTAGCATCACATGATCACTAGAGGGCCGGACCAACAGGAGTATAAAAGGCAACAACATTGGGTCTCTCTCTCTCTCTCTCTTGGGTGCACAGTGACCAGGGCAATATCAGACTAGTTCAGATGGCACGTGGAGTTACATATAGTTACCGTAGTTAGATCTTGTTAACCTTATCACTAGTATCAAAGTTAAAGTAAAGAACTCATGCAATTATTGTTATAGTTACTCAATAAACCTTTTGTTACTACTGGACGAGTTCGAGTATTCATCGAGATTCAGAAGACCTCATCACTAACCAAGGTTTGAGTAGCACATGTTACCTACCACACAGGTAACAAAACAGTGACAATAAGCGATTATTATTATTCCATCATTTTAATTTAGAATATTATTTTTTGGCATTATTACACTCTACCCACCTCCGGAAGAAATCAATGTACTGGAAAAAACTGATCATGTCTAGTCAAACACTTAAAAATATGCTGAGCTATTTCAGTAAAATGCTGTGAGACAAAAATGGACACAATACAAAAGAAACACTTTGAGGAGAAATGGCCATGGCTCATACAACGATCCCAAAAGATTTTGCTAAATACTTGTTGGACACTGGGGTAGGATGCTTCTGCAATGAAGAAACTCATTCAACTGAAGAAAATACGCCAAGATCCCCGTCCCCCAAACGCAACATCCACCATGGTAAAATGGAGTCTTCCTCAAAACTAACATGCTGAAAGACCTGGGACACTCGGCAGTCTGTAGACGTGATTTTGGCATTTTGGAACTGTGGAATACGAAACATGCCACTCGGGTGATGGAACACAAATAACCCCCCAGCATGACAACTTGCTTAATGGCATCAGTCAAAATTCTGTCCCCGGGGCAGCATGGTGGTGCAGTGGTTAGCACTGCTGTATCGCGGCGCCGAGGCCCCAGGTTTGATCTCAGCCCTGGGTCACTGTCCGTGTGGAGTTTGCACGTTCTCCCCATGTCTGCGTGGGTTCGCCCCCACAACCCAAAGATGTTCAGGGTAGGTGGATTGGCCACGCAAAATTGCCCCTTAATTGGAAAAAATGAATTGGACACTAAATTTATTTTAAAAAGACTGGCCCTATCCCTAGGCCGAAAAGATCCTTGGAAACCAAGATTTTGGAGGAAACCTAAGACAGGAATACTGTTGCACAGTTTTTTTAAAAAATATTTTTTTATTCTACATTTTCACATTTTCCTTCAAAATTTACACCCCCACCCACAAACAGTAAATGGTAACAAATACAAAATCAATCCCCTTAACAACACCAATGATCCCATCCTCCCACCACCCCAAACAACAGCCCACCTGTCAATATATGCATCCAATAAACCGAACCCTCCCACGGTGGAAACATAAAACAAAGCAGAAAAAGAAAAAGGAGCCTGGGACCGCCCATGGTCACCATTGAACCATAGAGTCCACTCCCCCTCCCCCCTACACTCGACGCCATCCAACCTCTGAAAGAGTACCGTACATGATACCCAAGAGTTGTACCCCCCCCCCCCAAAGTCTCCAGCTCCTCCTGTCCACTGCCTCTTGTAAAACTCCTCCTCCCAACCTCAGTTCCTTCCCCCCAACTTTCCACCCCGGCTAGACCACTCGGACCCTGTTCTGCCAGGCTCCGATGGCCGCAGCCCCTCCCCCCACCTCACTCCAGCTCGCTGGCCGGTTTAACTCCCGCCCAGGTCCCTTTTCCCCTTGCCCGGCCCTAGGAAAGCCCAGAGATCCCCTTTTAGCGCACACAACCCGCATATCCACCTACACTCCAAAGAGCCCTCATTTCGAGTGAAAGTCCCATCATGTCCCTTGTCCAAATATATACAACATTGTCTCCTTTAGCCCATACACCCGCACGCAGTGAAACAAAAAAGAAGAAAATACAGTCATGAGGTTACATCGGCACATGGCCATTTCTCAATTTGTCAGTTCTGCCACAGTCCTTCTGCCTTCGCAAACTCCTCCGCTGCTTCCGCCGTTCCAAAATAAAAGTCCCTGAGCTTATAAGTCACCCTCAGCTTCGCTGGATATACAATGCCGCACTGCACCTTGCTAATGTACAGTGCCCTCTTCACCCGGTTGAAGGCAGCCCGCCTCCTCGCCAGCTCCACCGTAAAATCCTGGTATACATATATACCAGCTCCAGCCCACTGCACCACCCCCGCTTCTGCTTGGCCCAGCACAGGACCTTCTCCTTCACACTGTACCCACGGAAGCACAGAGTCACTGCCCTTGGCGGCTCACTTGCCTTTGGTACAGGCCTCCACGACTGATGAGCCCGATCCAGTTCATATCGGGAGGGATCCTCCCCCTCCCCCAATAGTTTTGCCAGCATCGCGGAAAAATACTCAGTCGGCTTCGGTCCTTCAACTCCTTCGGGCAACCCCACAATCCTCAAATTCTGTCGCATGCATCTGTTTTCCAGGTCTTCCATTTTTCCTCGCAGATCCTTGTTAATGTCCACCACGTTCCGCATCTCCTTCCCCATCGAGGCAAGCTGATCACCGTGCTGCAATAACGTCTCCTCCACTTCCTTCAGCGCCTCCCCTTGCTCTCGCACCTCCGCCACTGCGCTCGCCACCGCCGTCATCACCGGGGAAATCGCCTCCTCCACCAGCGCACTCAAAACCTCCCTCATCTCCTTCCTCATTGTCTCCATGTATTTTGTAAACTGCCTTTCGAATTCCGCAGCCATCACCTTAGTTATTTCTTCAGCCGTAAGCAATGTGGCCTCCCCTGGTGCTCCAGCCTCCATTTTCTTTACTGACCCCGCGGTGACCTTTCCACTCCCCGACGGACTTTCAGCTGCTTTTTTCACGGCCGTTTTTTTGCTGGTCTTCGACATTCCCCTCCTCTGTGCTGTCTCCCGACTTTTACTGCCTTCGCTGGCCCTAGGACCGGGCGTTAACCCCCGACAATGCCGTTCCCGAGCAGGAGCCCTCCAACGCGCGGCTGCCTCCCGCCCGCTGTCACCGGAAGTCCTGTTGCACAGTGATAATAGGTGGAATTCTCCCATCCCACTTGTGGCAAATTTCATGGTGGGCGGGAACGGAGAATCTGGCGCCAGGAAAAAAGTCGCAAACCTGCCGGCATAATAACAGTTAGCAATTCCCTCGATGACTGGTCATTACCTCGGTGCCTCGTGGCTTCGCTGTGTCTGTACAGGGCTGCAGATGGAATTATGGTAATTGGGGCTTCTGAAGCCTCTAGATGAGGTGGTTGAGGTCCACATGGGCATGTCACGGTAATGGGCTCGAGGAGGAGGGTCCACCACAACAACAATGGGATCCAATATTATTAGGGGAGGCTGGAGAACAACAGAAGAATGCTCTACCTTCATATAGCGAGGTTCGAGATAGGAATTTCCAGGGCTACAGATATTCCGTATTTATGAAGCCATGATGTGGAGATGCCGGCGTTGGACTGGGGTGGACACAGTTAGAAGTCTTAATGCACCAGGTTAATGTCCCAACAGGTTTGTTTCGAATCAGTAGCTTTCGGAACGCTGCTCCTTTCACAGATGAGGAAACTGAGGAAGGAGCTGCGCTCCGAAAGCTAGTGATTCGAAACAAACCTGTTGGACTTTAACCTGTTGTTGTAAGTATTTATGAAGATAATAGGAAGGTGCAGTTACCAGTCGCACTGACCTGCACTGTGACGACATCCCAGGGTGGAGCTGCGAGATACAGGGCATGCCTATGCGCCCGTGGTATTCTGATTTCGGCTTTGATGGCCTGGTGGGTGAAGCAGGGTGCTGCCTTCTTTTTTTAAAAATATGTTTTATTGAAATTTTTTTCCCAAACAACAATTTTTCCCCTCCTACAAAGCAAACGCAACAATAACAATACAGACATTTTTAACAATACACAAGTAACAAAACCCCTTTATCTTTGACCTAAACTAAACTAAACCCCCCCCCCTTCCCTCTGGGTTGCTGCTGCTGGTCATCTGTCTTCCCTCTAACGTTCCCTAGGTAGTCGAGAAATGGCTGCCACCGCCTGGTGAACCCTTGAGCCGATCCTCTCAGGGCAAACTTTATCTGCTCCAGTTTAATGAACCCCGCCATATCATTTACCCAGGCCTCCAGTCCGGGGGGTTTCGCCTCCTTCCACATGAGTAGGATCCTGCGCCGGGCTACTAGGGACGCAAAGGCCACAACGTAGGCCTCTTTCGCCTCCTGCACTCCCGGCTCTTCCGCAACTCCAAATAGAGCTAACCCCCAGCCTGGTTTGACCCGGGCCTTCACCACCCACGAAATCACTCCCGTCACTCCCTTCCAATACCCTTCCAGTGCCGGGCACGCCCAAAACATATGTGCGTGGTTTGCCGGGCTCCCGCCACACCTCCCACATTTTCCTCCACTCCAAAGAACCTGCTCAATCTTGCTCCCGTTATGTGTGCTCTATGTAGCACCTTAAATTGAATCAGGCTAAGCCTGGCGCATGAGGAAGAGGAATTTACCCTGCTTAGGGCATCAGCCCACATACCCTCCTCTATCTCCTCCCCTAGTTCTTCTTCTCACTTTCCTTTTAGTTCGCCCACCGACTCCTCCCCCTCTTCCCTCATCTCTCGGTAAATCTCTGACACCTTGCCCTCTCCGACCCACACCCCTGAAAGCACCCTGTCCTGTATCCCCTGTGTCGGGAGCAACGGAAATTCCCTCACCTGTTGTCTAGTAAACGCCCTCACCTGCATATATCTCAAGAAATTTCCCCGGGGCAACTTATACTTTTCCTCCAATGCTCCCAAGCTCGCAAAAGTCCCATCTATAAATAAATCTCCCACCCTCCTAATTCCCAACTGGTACCAGCTCTGAAATCCTCCATCCATTCTTCCTGGGGCGAACCTATGGTTGTTCCTGATTGGGGACCCCAACAGGGCTCCCCGCACCCCTCTCTGTCGCCTCCACTGTCCCCAGATATTCAATGTTGCCGCCACCACCGGGTTCGTGGTAAACTTTTTAGGTGAGATCGGTAGCGGCGCCGTCACCAGCGCCTCTAAACTCGTCCCTTTACAGGACTTTCTCTCCAGTCTTTTCCACACCGCTCCCTCACCCTCCATCATCCATTTACGTATCATTGCCACATTGGCGGCCCAATAGTAATCGCCCAAGTTCGGTAGTGCCAATCCTCCTCTGTTCCTACTACGCTGAAGGAACCCCCTCCTTACTCTCGGAACTTTCCCTGCCCACACGAAGCTCGTGATGCTCCTGTCTATTTTATTTAAAAAGGTCTTGGTGATTAGTATAGGGAGACATTGAAATACAAATAAGAACCTCGGGAGGACCATCATCTTAATTGCTTGCACCCTGCCCGCCAGCGATAGAGGCTGCATGTCCCACCTCTTGAGGTCCTCCTCCATTTGTTCTACCAACCGTGTCAGATTAAGTCTGTGCAAGGTTCCCCAGCTCCTAGCGATCTGAATCCCCAGGTATCGGAAGTTTCTTTCCACTTTCCTTAGAGGCAAGCTTTCTATCTCTCTACTCTGGTCCCCTGGATGTATCACAAATAATTCACTCTTCCCCATGTTTAGCCTATACCCCGAGAAATCCCCGAACCCCCTCAAAATTCACATAACCTCTATCATCCCCCCCGCTGGGTCCGACACGTATAACAATAGGTCATCCGCGTATAACGAGACTCGGTGTTCTTCTCCCCCTCTAATCACCCCTCTCCATTTCCTGGAGTCTCTCAACGCCATGGCCAGAGGTTCAATTGCCAACGCGAACAACAATGGAGACAGCGGGCATCCCTGTCTTATTCCCCTATATAGTCGGAAATACTCCGATCTATGTCAACCTGTAACTACGCTTGCCGTTGGAGCCCCATAAAGAAGTCTAACCCAGCTAATAAACCCGTTCCCAAACCCAAACCTCCTTAACACTTCCCATAAATACTCCCACTCCACCCTATCAAATGCCTTCTCTGCGTCCATTGCCGCCACTATCTCTGCCTCCCCCTCCACTGGGGGCATCATTATCACCCCTAATAGTCGTCGCACGTTAACATTCAGTTGTCTCCCTTTTACGAACCCTGTCTGGTCTTCGTGCACCACCCCCAGGACACAGTCCTCTATCCTCGATGCCAGTACCTTTGCCAACAATTTGGCGTCCACGTTCAATAATGAAATGGGTCTATAGGACCCGCACTGCAACGGATCTTTATCCCTCTTCAAAATTAACGATATCGTCGCCTCCGACATCGTCGGGGGTAGAGTCCCCCCTTTCCTGGCCTCATTGAACGTCCTCACCATCAACGGGGCCAACAAGTCCACATATTTTCTGTAATACTCCACCGGGAACCTGTCTGGTCCTGGGGCCTTCCCTGCTTGCATGCTTCCCAGTCCCTTGATAACCTCGTCCACCCCAATCGGTGCCCCCAGGCCTACCACCCCCCGCTCCTCCACTTTCGGGAACCTCAATTGGTCCAGAAACTGCCGCATCCCCTCCTCTCCCTCTGGGGGTTGAGACCTATACAGTTCCTCATAGAAGGTCTTGAACACCTCATTTATCTTTCCTGCCCTTCGCACCGTGTCTCCCCTTTCGTCTCTAATTCCTCCTATCTCCCTCGCTGCTGCCCTCTTTCGCAATTGATGAGCCAACAGGCGACTAGCCTTTTCCCCATATTCATACCTCCTCCCCTGTGCCTTCCTCCACAGTACCTCCGCCTTTCTGGTGGTCAGAAGGTCAAATTCCGTCTGGAGTCGTCTCCTCTCCCTGTACAATTCCTCCTCCGGGGTCTCTGCAAATTCCCTATCCACCCTTAAAATCTCCCCCAGTAATCTTTCCCTTTCCTTGGCCTCTGTTTTCCTTTTGTGGACCCCAATGGAGATCAGCTCTCCTCTGACCACCGCTTTTAGTGCTTCCCATACCACTCCCACAGGGACCTCGCCGTCGTCATTGACCTCCAGGTATCTCTCAATACACCCCCGCACTCTTGCACACGGTGCTGCCTTCTTCTTGATGCTGCAAGTCTTGTTCTTCTGGTTGTCATACATCTGTGACGGTCTCTTGACGACATGTGGGCTGTAGAGAGCGAGATGAATGTTTTGGACTGGTATTTAAATATGGTGCCCAGATCTTCGACCCTGCCAGCTGACAGGTGGGACAAATCCGCCCCTGACCTGCAAGGGGATTTGGCCCGATACTCACCTGTGCTTAAGTAATGAGCTTCCGAACATGTCATTGGGTGCTAGTTTCTGCCCTTCAGACCAGCGAGTTGGGTGTTGCCAAAATTGCCTGCCATTGCACTTTGTCTCGTGAATGGAAAATTCCACCCTGCTGCCTTTGTAATACAGAGGCCTAGACAAATAATGCAGAGAATGTGAGTTCAAATTTCAGTTTAGCAGATTAAAAAGTTGAGTTCAGTTTTAAATAAATGGAATGAAAACCCCTACCTATAAATGTGTCCAAAAGCTGTTGAATTGGTGCAAATAAAATCAAATGTGAATGTCCTTATGTAATGGAAATCTGCCATCCTTGGCTCGTCTTGTCCACGTGCCACTTCTGTCGGACAACATGTAGTTGACTCCTAACTGCCACCTGAAGTGGCCAACTGGTGCTCAGTTGCCTGGCACTGAGAATGAAAAGAAAACTGGTCTGACTGCTCCGTTACAATCTGGCCACTGGCATAATGAAGACCACAACAAATGTACGCCCAGTCTGGTCAATTCTGTAAAGTGCTCCAGCCAAACACCTAAAGCATGGCACCAAGTTGTGAGAGGTTTCGAGCCTGACATATTTGGACTTCGATATCGTAGCTATTTATCAATGCCCCAAAGCTTTCCCAGCACCATCTCCGAGGTATGTCCTTTCACGCCATCAAATCAGATGCAGCACATTGGTCGACCATTGACTCTCAATGACCTTGGGAGCTTCATCACTGACACAGATCCCATGTGGTATCATGGCTTCAGGTCAAATATGGACAAAGAATCCCCCTGCTGATTGCCACCCACTGCTTTCCCTTGGTATTGAATCAGCAAGAACACACTGTAAACACACAGGATGGAGGGGTTGTTTATTCTGGATGGAGGGCTTCAATATCCACCAAATTACTTTCCTTCTGAGCTAAGTCTGATTCCTGGAACTTTGTATCTAGCAGCATTATTGGACTACTTTCGCCTTGGGGACTGCAGCAATTCAAGAACAAGACCCACCGAGGTAATACTAAACAGATACAAATCATTGAATGGACCGTGGTTGGAATATTGTGTCCAGGTTTACGTGCTGTTCTTTAGGAGAAAGTTCAAGGTGATGAAAGTAGAGAAAGCAATAACAAGGAGGCTATCCGAGATAAAGGGCTTTAACTTTGAAACAAAACAAAGTTTTTTTTACATAAATGCCAAGGAGGTTAAGATCAGGTACAAGTGTTCAAGCTTGCGAGGCATTTTGATGTTTTCACCGAAACTGTCAAATTGAGCTTTGGTTTTGCATCTCATCCAAAAGACTATATCTAGTTAGCAACATTCCCTCAATGCCACATTTAAGTGCGAACCTAGATTAGGGGTTCAACTGCAGAGAACAGCTTGAACTCGTAACTTCTTAGTCAAAGATAAAAGCATGATCAACTGATCAAGGTATGCACATGCATGTATCATAGAATCTTAGAATTTACAGTGCAGAAGGAGGCCATTCGGCCCATCAAGCCTGCACTGGCCCTTACAAAGAGCACCCTACTCAACCCACGAATCTACCTTATCCCAGTAAACCCCATAAAGGATGCTTTGCATTCAAAGGGTGGGGGGAACTGGAATTGAAGTAGGTTATATACATTTCAATTAGTTATCTCAAGATTGAAAACCAATGTAGGAGTTAAAAGGTGTTGAAAATCTTTTATTGAGCAGCAACAATGACTGGAGGTAACAGAATTATTTTCATACACAACAAAAGTAGAATTCAGCACAGGGTCATTCTGATGATCGAAAGTAATTTTTATCTATATGCCGTTCTTCTTCATCTTTATTGTCACAAGTAGGTTTACATTAACACTGCAATGAAGTTACTGTGAAAAGCCCCTAGTCGCTACACGCCTGTTCGGGTACACGGGGAGAATTCAGATCACCTAACAAACGAGAATTCAGAATGTCCAAATCAGCTAACAAGCACAACTTTCGGGACTTGTGGGAGAAAACAGGAGCACTCGGAGGAAACCCATGCATAATACTGCAGTGTAACAGTATATTTAATCAGTTATGAAACTCTCAAATTGATATAATTGGAAGAAATATTACTGTGGAAGTGCACTGCTCCATTATTGTAAATTTACCAATTTATGCAAAATGCTGGTGTGTTTAGCAGTTGAATGTAGCATTGCCCTTGAAATACGGCTTAAACAATTCACTTAAACAATTTTGCTTAATGCTCATGGAGAAATGGAAAGAAATTAGACTGTAACGGTGTCTTTTGCTTTTCAACATTTTTGTTTGCTTTGTTTCCCAGCCTGAAATTAGAGTTCATTTTCAATCTGTTTAACATTATTTGAAGGTGGTGGAAGCAGGGACGATAGTGACGTTTATGCAGCATCTTGACAAATCCATGAATAGGATGGGAATAGAGGGATATGGACCCCGGAAGTGTAGAAGATTTTAGTTTAGACGGGCAGCATGGTCGGCACAGGCTTGGAGGGCTGAAGGGCCTGTTCCTGTGCTGTACGTTTCTTTGTTCTTTGGTCTATTTGCTCCTGACTGTAATTCCAACAAATTGTGATTTTTGAAGTTTTATTTGATCGAAGCCTGAAATTTCTGTCAGTTGCTGTAGAGGTGCTCCGAGTTATGCCACCAAATACAAAACAAATATTTTCTATGGAGCGACCAGGCCGTCGCATCTATTGAATTCCAGCAAGGTGAAAAGTGTAGGAAAATAAGAAATCCACAGGCCGCATTCTCGGAAGTTGAATACGAACATAGGAGCAGCAGTTGGCCATTCAGCCTGTCGAGCTTGTTCCACCGTTGAATACGATCATGGCTGATCATCCACTTCATTACCCCACACAATCCAATATTCCTTCATTCAGAAATCTGTCAATCTCTTGCCTTAAACATACTCAATGATTGAACTTCAGCTTCCCTCTGATTTTGAAATTGTGACTCCTGGTTCCAGACTCACCAACTTGGGGAAACATCTGCAACAGATACAATACGAGTGCAAATTGGGCTTAAACAAAGGCTGTGTCATTGCACCATCTTCCTCGCTGCACTACTCTACCTCATTTCCATGAAACTCCCACTGGAGTGGAGCTACTTTACAGGACGAGTGGGAAACAAGCCAACTATGACACTTCCATTCCAGAGCCAAGATCACTCAACCTCTTGTCATCGAACTGCAATATGTCGATAACGCTCGCTTATGCACACTGAGAGGCCGAGATCCAAACCATTATCTACGCATTCACTGAAGCATATGAAAGAATGTGTCTTACGCTAAACATCAGGAAGACAAAGGCTTGCTCCCGCTGCACATTACTACTACCCTGCCCCCCTTCCACCTGCCTCAGACTATCAAGTTCCACAACAAACTATTGACCAACATTTATCATTCTCGCACACTGAGAGCCTCCTCTCAGCAAGGGCAGGCATCCATGAAATTCAATATTGCCTCCAGTGTACCAGCGCAGCCTTTGGTCATCTGAGGGAAAGACCATTTGATAAACTACGTGCCAAGCTCATGGCCTGCAGGGCTGTAGTGCTATCTGACCTCCTGTATGCCTCAGTGACATGGGCAAGTTACAGCAAGCATCTTAAATCCCTTGAGAAGGATGCCTCCACAAAAGCCTGCAGTTCAATGACCGGATAGGTGCTGCAATATCATTACACTCTCTCCGGCCAACATTCCATCCCCAGTATTGAGGCACTAGTTCTGGTTAATACGGTTTGTTGAGTAGGCCACATCCACATGCCTGACACAGGACTCTCAAAACAAGCTCTCTACTCCGTGCTTCACCACAGAATTTGTTTACCAGGAGGGCAGAGGAAATGTTTCAGGGATGTCCTGAAAGCTTGGCTGAAAATATGCAACATTCCCAATGATTTGTGAGAATCTCTCGCTCGAGACCACCCAAACTGGAGAAGAAGCATATCGGAAGTTGCCAACCGTTTTGAACATCTCCAACAGGCCCAGGCAGAGGCCAAATAAAAACAGCGGAAGAAGGGTACCAAAATCCGAGCATCCCATCCATCTCATGAAACACTACTTGCCCCACCTGTGGGGGTATGTGAAGATCCAGAATTGGACTTTTTACTCACTCAGACACCCACAATGCCAGAGTAGAAGAAAGTTATAGTCTGTACAAAGAGACTGCCCAAGAGGGAGAAACTTAAATAATCCCACTTTCCAGCTCTTGGTTTGCAGACCAGTAAATTGTGGCATGTGAAGTACATTTCCAACTTTTTTATGCAATGTGACTTCTGTATCGCATCCCCTTTGCAGGCAGTGAGTTCCAGACCCCTTCCCCAACCAGGCGGGAAAAAAATTCTCACCCACCGTGAAAGAGGGCATTACAGATGCATGTCCGGTCATCTCCCACAGAATCCATAAAGCAATGAATTTGATGCTGCAGATTTTCAATACTGGAAAGGTAACATTTATGACTGGCCAAAAGCAGCGAGATTTCTACTTGGAACAAGTGAAGCGGAATATCTTGCAATCATTCGAGAAACTGTTAAGTAATGTGACAAGGGGCCAGTTTCCTCTGAACATTTCAGCTGGAATGGGAGAAATGATTACCTTCACCTACATTTACCATGTGATCTCAAACTCCACGCCCACCTGTATTTGCTCTAAAATAAAAAAACGGAAAGGCTGGGAAATACTCAAGTCAGGCAGCATCTGCATTGTCTCCAGATCAGATAAAGCAGGCACAGTCGTCGATTCTTTTTCCCTCTGGTAAATTTGAGCACCGAGCAATCCCCCTTGCAGAAATAGAGGAGTGGCTCCAGTCACGCAATAAACTTGAAACATCTGAATTTAAAATGCTGCTTTAAATTGTTTGAAGCAGAAATGCAGCACAAGCAACTTTTCTGACACTGAGATGAAGTACAGAAATGTATTTAGACTTATTACAAGCAAGTGTCGAAGAGCCTACTGGTTCTTGATTTGGAAAATATAACAGAACTCTGAAATGCTTCAGTTCTGTAACCTTCCTGCGGTTTAGCTGCAAGGAGCAAGCAGTGATTAGTTGTTAACCACTCTGTTCCAGTTCTGAACCACATTTTCCTGCTGTGTTTTTGCCATACATCACAACAGTCCAATAGCTTTCTTATGCAACTGTTTGTGATTTATTACCGTTTAGGAGGAACATAAAATTCTGCCTGCACATTTTCTTTCTTGTAAATAAATGGAGTGGAAACTATTCATGAATCTGTCATGATGAATGTAAGTCACTTGCCCTCCGAATTCTGTGAGATATTAACATTTAGTGGCATTTCTGATTTCATTTCTTCTTGTCCCTAAAATGGAAACATCACAATGGAGCTCCAGTGTGATGGTACAAGGATCCATTTTTTTCATCAAAGCACGTGTAGTTCTTCAGCTAATTCTGAAACTGTGAAAGCAGTCTTAATTTCATGGGCTAGCCATGCACAGCCATGATATCAGAATTGATTTGATGACATGATTTAATTGCAACAAACAATTGTCAGCCTCATGCTGATAGTTAGGACTTTAACCAAATGCATGAAATCAGCATCAACAAGACAGTGGGCGGTATCGGTTTCCAGGACAAAAAAGCAAAAACTTGGGATTCATATTGCATCTTTCTTGGCCAGCAGATGTTTCAAGATACTTTAATAAGAAGAAGATTTTTTATTGTCGCAAGGCGGATTACATTAACACTGCAATGAAGTTACTGTGAAAATCTCCTAGTCGCCTGTTCGGATACATTGAGGGAGAATGCAGAATGTCCAATTCACCTAACAGCACATCTTTCGGGACTTGTGGGATGAAACCGGAGCACCCAGAGGAAAGCCACGCAGACACAGGGAGAATGTGCAGACTCCGCACAGACAGTGACCCAGCCGGGAATCGAACCTGGGACCCTGGTGCTGTGAAGCAACAGTGCAGCCAATGAAATATTTTTTTGATGTGTAGTGTAGGAAACATGGCAGGCAGAGTGTGACAGGATGGGACAGAGCGCACAGACATTAAAAATAAGCAGCAAATAGGGTCAAAGGGGGAAAAAAATGATAAAAAGGCAAAATTAATGGCTTTTAAATGCACATAACATTCGGCATAAAATAAATGAATTCACGGCACAAATTGAAGTTCATGGTTATGATCTTAATGTTGCAGAGTTACGGAGAAATGGTTACAAGGAGATCAGAGCTTGGAACTAAATATTCTCGGGCGTGTGACTTTTAGTAAGACCAGGCAGGAAGGAAAGAGTGGTGGAGTAGCTTTGTTAGTACGGGATGGAATGAGTATGATAGAAGTAAATGATCTTGGATGGGAAGATATGGAATCCACATGTGTGGAGGTCAGAAATAACATGGGGCAGGAAACACTGCTGCGAGATCGTCTATAGGATGCGTAACAGTAGCTATAATGTCGGACAGAGAATAAATCAGGAGATAACAAGTGCATGTAAATAAAGCAGTATATAATGATGGGACACTTTAATCTTCATGTGAATTGGGGAAATCAAATTTGCAGAGGTAGCCATGAGGGAGAGTTATAAAATGTATTCAGGATAGTTTCCTCGAACAATATGCTGTAGATCCAACCAGGGGTCAGGCTGTTTTTAATGTGGTAATATGGAATGAGGCAAATTTAATGAACAGTGTGAGAGCCCCTTGGAAACCGTGACCATAACATTCAATTAGCATTCAATTTGAGAGTGAGAAGCTTGGGTGAAAAGCAAGTGTGCTAATGTTAAATGGAATTACAAACAAATGAGTGCAGAGTTGGCTGGAGTTGAGTGGGAAAGGAGTTGAGCAGAAAAGACAGTTGATCAGAAATGTCAGAAGTTTATGAAAATAGTTGATGATTCACAACAAAGATGTATCCCAGTGAGGACTAAGGATTCTCAGAAGTGGATGAATTAACCACGGTGAACCAAGGAAGTCAGATAGTGTTAAACTGAAAGGATAACCATGCAATGTGGCAAAGATAAACTATCACAAGCATATGTAACTGAAGTGTTAGCAGCTTGATATTTTTTGTGCTGAAGTACTGGATGCGGACTTGAAATCTCAACCGTGAGTAAATAAATTATATAAGTACCTGTGGAAATTTCTATATCGCAAATATAAATAGTGTTTTTTAACTCTAAAATTGAAGATACACTGGACTCGGGATCTGAGAATAGTTGCGTATTTCTCCTGAACCTACTGATCTTCTGTTAGCTGGGTTTTTGATTATCTTGTAAGTAAATTCACTTCACAAGTGATTGCTAGATTTTAGTTCAGTGAAATACTTGAATTGCAAAAGTTAACAATGAAGAATACCATTTTCATATTGGCTTGAGTACACCTGATTATATAAGAAAAGCTGCAAAGATTATGTAGACTGCTATGAAGTGATTATGTAAACAGCAAAAATAAAGCTATTATACTGCACACCAGATAGCTGTACCTGAGACTGGATTCGATAATCTCGCCCAGCGATCACTATTAAATTATATTTGTGTATTTCATGGACGCTGAATATGGACTTCCAGTTGTGGCTATGCGGAGCTAAGCCGCACGTTCGGCAGCTCCCGCTTGGAACGGACCTTTGGGCTCTTTTCAGGGCCCCCAAACCACATTTTTTTGACATTTCCCGGTGTGGGAAGAAGACTACAACATTACCCCAACAGTGTATGGCTTGGACCAGGAGCGGGGCGACTAAAAAAGTGGTGGTGAAGCCAAAGAAAGTGCGAGGGAAGAGGAGCAAGATGGCGGCGGGCGGGGACCAGGCAGCGTGGATGCAGTGGGCGCAGGAGCAGCAGGAAGTTATCCAGCGCTGCTTCAGGGAGCTCAAGGCAGACCTGTTGGAGCCGATGAAGACTTCTATAGATAAGCTGCTGGAGACCCAGACGGCCCAGGGGGTGGCGATCCGCAAGGTCTGACAAAAGATCTCCGATAACAAGGACGAGATCTTAGGCCTTGCGGTAAAAGTGGAGGCGCACGAGGCGCTCCACAAGAAATGGCAGGAACTGTTCGAGGAGACGGAGAATCGGTCGAGGCGGAAGAATCTGCGGATCCTGGGCCTCCCAGAGTGGCTGGAGGGGTCGGACATGGGGGCCTATGTGGTCGCCATGTTCAACTTGCTGATGGGAGCAGGGTCCTTCCAAGGGCTCCTGGAGCTGGAAGGGGCCCATAGAGTGCTGGCGAGGAGACCCAAGGCTAACGAGCCGCCGTGGGCGGTGCTGGTGCGGTTTCATCGGTTCGCTGATCGGGAGTGCATACTCAGGTGGGCCAAGAAAGAGAGGAGCAGCAGGTGGGAGAAAGCGGAGGTTCGAATATATCAGGACTAGAGCTCGAAGGTGGCGAAGATAGCCGGGTACAATCGAGCGAAGGCGGTGCTGCACAGCAAGGGGGTGAAGTTTGGCATGCTGCAGCCGGCGCGTCTGTGGGTCACCTACAAGGACCGGCACCATTATTTTGAGTCCCCGGAAGAGGCGTGGGCCTATGTTCAGGCCAAGAAGCTGGACACAAACCGAGGGTCGGGATGGACGGTCGGTCGTGGGGATGGTCGGGGATTGTTGTTGTTGTGTTACATTTTGAGGGGGGGTTGTTTGTTCTTGTTTATTTTTGGGCACTGTTTTGGTTGGGTCTGTCGGGTGTGCTCTTGGAGGGGGGCAAGTAAACGGAGTAGGGGGTGGATGGCCGGTAGGGGGATGGGGCCCCGCGGGGGAGGGGGCCCCGCGGGGGAGGGGGACCCGCGGGGGAGGGGGAGGCCCGAGTCGGGGGTGAGGGGACTGGGCCTGTAAAAGGAGCTGCGCCAGAGGAGGAGGGGCCGGGCAGGTGGAAAGCGCGGGCTTTATCCCGCGCTGAAGGCTGGAGGAGGCGGGGAAGCGCGGGTTTTTTCCCACGCTTGGGATGGAAGGGGGAGGAGGAGAGCCTGCGGGTGGGTAATGGAGGGGGAGGGGAAGTCCCACAATGGGAGGAGTTGAAGGAGAGGCGGGAGCGGCCGGGGTCAGCTGAGTTGCGGGAGTGCAATGGGGGGAGCAATGCAGCTAGGAGGGGTCCTAGCTGGGGGGGAACCGGGTTGCTGCTGGTCTGGTCAAGGGGGAGCTGGAGCGAGTAGAGTGGGTTGGGACGGGGGTTGGCCGCCATGGGGCGCGGGCGCGTGGCTGGCCGAGGAGGGGTTATGGCTAGTCGGTGGGGGAAGGGGGCGGGTAGCCCCCTGTTCCGGCTGATGACCTGGAACGTAAGGGGACTGAACGGGCCGGTTAAGCGGGCCCAGGTAATCACGCACCTGAAGGGGCTGAAGGCGGATGTGGTCATGCTCCAGGAGACACGCCTGAAGGTGGCAGACCAGGTAAGATTGAGGAAAGGATGGGTAGGCCCCATGGGTAGGTGTTTCATTCGGGGCTGGATGCCAAAAATCGGGGGGGGGGGTGGTGATTTTGGTGGGAAAGAGGGTGTCGTTCGAGGCGTTGAGCATTGTGACAGACAATGGCGGCAGGTACGCAGTGGTAAGCTGCAAGGGGAGAGGGTGGTGCTGGTCAACGTGTACGCCCCAAACTGGGACGATGCGGGCTTTATGCGGCGCATGTTGGGTCGGATCCCGGACTTGGAAGTGGGGGGCCTGATAATGGGGGGGGGGACTTTAACACGGTGTTGGATCCGGCACTGGATCGCTCCAGGTTGAAGACGGATAGGAGGCCAGCGGTGGCTAAAGTGCTGAGGGGGTTTATGGACCAGATGGGCAGGGTGGACCCTTGGAGATTTGCAAGGCCGGAGGGTAGGAAATTTTCATTCTTCTCACACGTTCATAGGGCCTATTCCCAGATCGACGTTTTTGTTATGAGCAGGGCGCTGATAGCGAGAGTAGAGGATACCGAGTACTCGGCGATAGCCATTTCGGATCACGCCCCGCATTGGGTAGACCTAGAGCTGGGGGAGGAGACGGACCAGCGCCCGTTGTGGCGCTTGGAGGTGGGGTTGTTGGCAGATGAGGAAGTGAGCGAGCGGGTCCGAGGAAGCATAGAGAGATACCTGGAGGCCAATGATAACGGGGAGGTCCGAGTGGGGATGGTCTGGGAGGCGCTGAAGGCAGTGGTTAGGGGAGAGCTGTTCTCCGTTAGGGCTCACAAGGAGAGGAGAGAGCAGAGGGAGAGGCTGATGGGGGAGATGGTGAGGGTAGACAGAGGTATGCGGAGGTGCCGGAGGAGGGACTGTTGAGGGAGAGGCGTAGCCTCCAGGCCAAATTCGACCTGTTGACCACCAGGAAGGCGGAGGCGCAGTGGAAGAAGGCCCAGGGGGCGATTTAGGAGTATGGGGAAAAGGCAAGCCGGATGCTGGCGCATCAGCTTCGGAAGCGGGACACAGCTAGGGAGATCGGGGGATTTAAGGATAGGGGAGAGAGTGTGGTGCGGAGTGGGGTTGGCATCAATGGGGTCTTCAGGGACCTTTATGAGGAACTGTATCGGTCCGAGCCCCCACTGGAGGAGGGGGGGATGGGCCACTTTCTGGACTGAAGTTCCCGAAGGTGGAGGAGGGACTGGTGGCGGGATTAGGGGCCCCGATTGGGCTGGAGGAGTTGGCCAAAGGAATAGGGAGCGTGCAGGTGGGGAAGGCACCGGGGCCGGACGGTTTCCCGGTCGAATTTTACAAGAGATATATCGACCTGTTGGGCCCGGTGCTGGTTAGGACCTTCAATGAGGCAAGGGAGGGGGTGGCTTTGCCCCCGACGATGTCCCGGGCACTGATCTCCTTGATCCTGAAGCGGGACAAGGATCCCCTGCAGTATGGGTCTTACTGGCCGATTTTGTTGTTAAATGTAGATGCCAAGGTGCTGACGAAGGTGTTAGCCACGAGAATTGAGGATTGGGTGCCGCAGATCATCCACGATGACCAGACTGGGTTCGTGAAGGGGAGGCAGTTGAACGCGAATGTGCGGAGGCTCCTGAATGTTATTATGATGCCGGCGAGGGAGGGCGAGGCGGAGATAGTGGCGGCGATGGCCGCTGAGAAGGCCTTTGATAGGGTAGAGTGGGGGTACTTGTGGGAGGTGCTGAAGAGGTTCGGGTTTGGGGAGGGGTTCGTCAGGTGGGTTAGGCTGTTGTACGAGGTACGAGTGTGGCCACGAACAAGAGGAGGTCTGAGTACTTTCGGTTGCATCGAGGGACGAGGCAGGGGTGTCCCGTGTCCCCCCTGCTCTTCGCACTGGCGATTGAACCCCTGGCTATGGCACTGAGGGAGTCGAGGAACTGGAGGGGGCTGGGGTGGGGAGGAGCATAGGGTGTCGCTCTATGGGCACGACTTGCTGCTATATGTGGCGGACCAGGTGGGGGGAATGCCGGAGGGAATGAGGATCCTCAGGAAGTGCGGGGATTTCTCAGGGTACAAGCTCAACATGGGGAAGAGCGAATTGTTCGTGGTTCACCCAGGGGTCCGGGAGAGGGGGATTGGCGAGCTCCCACTAAAAAGGGCGGAGAGGAGCTTCAGGTATTTGGGGGTCCAGGTGGCCAGGAGCTGGGGGCCTCTGCATAGACTTAATTTCACGAGGCTGGTGGATCAAATGGAGGAGGAGTTTAAGAGGTGGGACACGTTGCCGCTGTCCCTGGCAGGTAGGGTGCAGTCAGTCAAGGTGACGGTGCTTCCAAGGCTTTTGTTCCTGTTCCAGTGCCTCCCCATTCTTATCCCGAAGGCCTTCTTTAGGCGGGTCAACAGGAGCATAACGGGATTTGTGTGTGCGCGAGGGACTCCGAGGGTGAGAAGGGTGTTCCTGGAGCGGTGTAGGGATGGAGGGGGGGCTGGCGCTCGCCCAACCTCTGCGGGTACTACTGGGCCGTCAATGCGGCGATGGTGCGCAAGTGGGTGATGGAGGGGGAGGGAGCGGCATGGAAGAGGCTGAAGACGGCGTCTTGTGAGGGTACAAGTCTGGACGCGCTGGCAACGGCGCCGCTGCCGCTCCCTCCAATGAGGTATATCACGAGCCCGGTGGTGGCGGCTACCCTCAAAATTTGGGGGCAATGGAGGCAGCACGGGGGGGAAGTGGGAGCCTCGGTGTGGACCCCGATATGGGGGAACCACCGATTTGTTCCAGGGAGAATAGATGGAGGGTTTTCGGGGTGGCCCAGGGCAGGGATAAGAAGGTTGGGGGACCTGTTTGTGGATGGGAAGTTCGCGAGCCTGGATGAGCTGGAGGAGAAGTACGGGCTCCCCCCCCCAGAAACACCTTTAGGTATCTACAAGTAAGGGCGTTTGCCAGGCGGCAAGTGGTGGAATTCCCGCTGCTGCCGCCACGCACGGTACAGGACAGGGTGCTCTCGGGGGGGGGGTGGGTTGGAGAGGGGAAGATCTCGGCAACATACCAGGTGATGCAGGAGGAGGAGGAGGCCTCGGTGGAGGAGCTGAAAGGTAAGTGGGAGGAGGAGTTGGGGGAGGAGATCGAGGAGGGGATGTGGACAGATGCCCTAGGGAGGGTGAACTCTTCCTCTTCGTGCGCGAGGCTCAGCCTCATACAGTTTAAGGTGCTGCACAGGGCACACATGACCGGGACAAGGATGAGCCTGTTTTTTGCGGGTGAGGACAGGTGTGTTAGGTGCTCAGGGAGCCCAGCAAACCACACCCATATATTCTGGGCATGCCCAGCGCTGGAGGAATTTTGGAAGGGTGTAGCGAGGACGGTGTCGAGGGTGGTAGGATCCAGGGTCAAACCGGGCTGGGGGCTCGCAATATTTGGGGTTGCAGAGGAGCCGGGAGCGCAAGAGGCGAAAGAGGCCGGTATTCTCGCCTTTGCGTCCCTGGTAGTCCGGCGAAGGATTCTTCTTCAGTGGAAAGATGCAAGGCCCCCAAGCGTGGAATCCTGGATCATCGATATGGCAGGGTTTATTAAATTGGAGAGGGTGAAATTTGCCTTAAGGGGATTGGTGCAAGGATTTTTCAGGCGGTGGCAACCGTTCTTTGTCTACCGTTCTGCCAGGAAGTCTATGGTCAGCAGCAGCCCCGGGGGGGGTTTCTATTTTATTTTTGTTTGTCTATACTGGGGGATCTGAGGGGATGTATATATTTGCTATGTGTTTCGGCGGGTGTTAATTTATTATTTATGTATAGGGGGGAGGGGGCCACTGAGTTGTTTTGTTTTGTATTTAATTCTATTGGGTTCCTTTTACATTTTGTTGTTGGTATTTTGTGAAAACTTTAATAAAAATTATTTTTAAAAATTAAAGAAATGGATGCTGAATATGCTACAGCATTGAAAGAGGTCATTTGGCCTATTGAGTCCATATTGGCTCTTTCGAAGATCAACCTTGTTAGTGTCTCAATCGTCCTTTGTCCATATACTTGCCATCTTATTCTCCTTCAAGTTTTGTTCAATGCCTTTTTTGAAGGCTGCTGTTAAATCTATCCACCATTCTTTCAAGCAATGCATTTCAAATCCTCACCACTCACTGTATTAGAAAGGTTTGCCTCATGCTTCCGCTAGTTCTTTAGTCAATCACCTTAAATCTGTGCCGAGTGGTTATTGATCCTTCAGCCATTGGGTTTCTTCAGTTTCTTTATCTAAACCCTTCATGATTTTAAGCACCCTTGTCAAATTATCTTTTAGCCTTTACTGCCGAAAGGGGAACAACCAAAACTTCTCTAGTCTCTTCATAACTAATCCGTCATCCCTGAAACTATTCTAGTCTTTTCTGCATCTTCTCCAAAACCTTCATGTTCATCCTGAAGTGTGGTTCGGAGAATTGGACACACTTCACCAGCTGGGGCTGAATAGTTACAGCTGTATAGTTTTAGAATAACATCTTGACTTTATCTTTCTGCCTTTATTTACAAAGACCAGGATCCCATATGTTTTTTTTAAAAAACCTGTTTTGTTTATCTATCCTGCCGCCGTCAAAAGCAAACCACAAAAGATCCGAGAAATCTGAAATTATAATCAGAAATGCTGGAAATATTCAACAGGTCAAGAACCACAATGGGTAGCACTGTTGCTTCACAGCTCCAAGGTCCCAGGTTCGATAATGTGTTGGTCACTGTCTGTGCGGACAGACTGCATGTTCTCCCAGTGTCTGCATGAGTTTGCTCCGGGTGCTCCGGTTTCCTCCCACAAGTCCCGAGAGACGCGCTGTTTGTGATTTGTTATGTTGTAGGTGTAACATAAGCGGCTTCCTTGTGGTGCACTTGACGAAGGAAGGTTCAGACGTGGCGATAACTTCAACACGTTTATTAAACTATTTACACTTCTATTACTCGGGTTCGACACGACTGCTAATCCTACTGTAGCTACCCAGACTGACTAACCAGTTGCTGCAATCCACGTGGTGGGTGTAATATTGAATCAACCCTGTGTCTCTACTCACTGACTGTCTCCACTGGAAAGAGGCAGATCATGTGTGTGGTGTCCTTTATATATGGGTTGGTGTAATATCCCCCTGTGGTCGTGTCACCTCCGTGTGTATCGTGAATGTCCATTGGTCGTGTCCTATCTACCTGATCTATTGGTTGGGTCTGTGTGTGTGATGTCACTGGTGCTCCCTCTAGTGTCTAGCTAGCCTACATGTATTTACATTGATGCACATCACCACAGTTAGGTCATTTGGACATTCTGAATTCTCCTGTGTACCCAAACAGGCGCCGTACTGTGGCAATTAGGGGATTTTCACATTAACTTCATTGCAGTGTTAATGCAAGCCCACTTGTGACACTAATAAAGATTATTATAAAACTTAATGTGTAATTCCCAGCCTTTGGCCTGCTCTTATAACCACAATATTTACATGGTTGGTTTAGTGAAGTTTCTGGTCAAGGGTAACTCCCAGGATGTTCATAGTCGGGTATTCAGCAGTGATAATGGCATTGAATGACAAGGGGAGAAGGCTGGACTCCGTCTTGTTGGAGATGGTCATTGCACGGGTGTTGTCGAGGTTCTTGCATCATGTAGGTATTGGGCGCTGCAGTATTGTGAGAGGTTGTGAATGATACTGAACGCTTAACAATCATCAGCACGCCCGCAGACAAAATGTTTCTATGTCATGCATTAATCTGGTGCCTTTTATAAAGAAATGTCAAAATCACTATTTCATCTGATTCCATCACCCTTTCAGGATCTACAGCTTGATTCCTAAATGCATCGGAAAACTTTTTAAACGCACTGGACTTTAGCCAATTGTCTGATCTATGTTCAGATGATTAGCTCTACCCCACCTTGACCCCTTTGTTTTCATTCCATTTCAATTAACTGTCTTTTACCATTTATTTCTATTTTGTCTTTCTTTATACATGTATGTATATTTCCCCCATCCCCATCTCATTACCGTTTCTCCCCTTTGCTTCCCCCTTCCCCTCCTTCTCTCCTCCCCCCCCCCCCCCCCCCCATCTACATCTGTCACAGCTTACCTCCTGATCTTAGTTTCTCTGCTGTCTGGCCTTTCGCACCTTTTGTTCTCTCTGGTGACTGCCGTTAGCATTCTTTTCCCTTGGTTTCTGTGGCTATCCCTCATCATTCATCCCCCCCACCCACAGTATAAATATCTCCCACTTTCTATGTCTTTTAACTTTGACAAAGGGGCATCTGGGCTCAAAATGTAAGCTCTTTTCTTTCCCTACAGATGCTGCCAGACCTGCTGAGGTTTTCCAGCATTTTAACTTTTGGTGTCAGATTCCAGCATCCGCAGTAATTTGCTTTCATCCAGTGTCTGAACTATGTTGCTCTTTCCAAGAGGCGGTGCAGACTCGATGGGCCGAATGGCCTCCTGCACTGTAAGTTCTATGATTCTATATGCTCACACAAATGGACATGCCTCAATATGCACACACATATAACTATTATAGTACATAAAATTATCTATTTTAACAGTATTCATTACCTGTGCATTTTGGAACATGTCTGTGGTGTTAGAACAGTTTATTTGATGTACCATTCACTCATATCAAGCTTATTCGACATCATGATCTTTCTTGTTGTGAAGTTCCTATCTTTAAATGCCGATGATATTGACATAAAGTTAGTCAAGGAAAATGGAATGCTGTCCATGTGCCGAATAGCCTGCAAGTTGTTCTCAGGTTGTTGGGCTGTGAGGGCGTTGTGCCTAAATACCAAAACCCAGAACTGAGGGTGTTGCACCTAAACTAAACAAGGTAAATGAGCTTGCAGTGCACATTGAAATTGGCAGGTACAATGTTGTGGACATCACAGAGACATGGCTGCATGTTTGGGATCTAAATATCTAAGGATATGTGTCCTATTGAAAGGACAAGCAGATGTGCAGGGCGGCGGGATTGCCTTGTTTATAAGAAATGAAATTAAGTCGAAAACAAGAAGCGATGTAGAGTCGGAAGGCGTAGAATCTGTGTTGGTAGAGTTGAGAAATCACAAAGGAAAAAATACCCTGATGGGATTCATGTACAGGCCCCCTCGCAGTCTTCAGGATGTAGGACAGAAAATAAATCAGGAGATAGAAAAGACATATAAGAGTCATGGGGCAGAGGTGAGTACAGTAGCCATTACAAAAGAGAAGGTGCTGGAGAAGCTGAAACATGTGATAAATTACCCTGACTGGACAGGGTTCTGAAGGAGATAACTGAGGAGGTTGTGGAGGCATTGGTGATCTTTCAGGAATCACTGGAGTCAGCAAGGGTCCCATAGTGGAAAATGTCTAATACAACATACCCTCCCCCTTGCCGGGCAGCATGGTGGTGCAGTGGTTAGCACTGCTGTCTCACGACGCCGAGGTCCCAGGTTTGATCCCGGCTCTGGGTCACTGACCGTATGGAATTTGCACATTCTCCCGTGTTTGCGTGGGTATCGTTCCCACAACCCAAAGACGTGCAGGGTAGGTGAATTGGCCACACTAAATTGCCCCTTAATTGGAAAAAAATGAATTGGGCACTCTAATTTTAACAAGGGAGGAAGGCTGAAGGCGGGAAATTATAGGCTGTTCAGCCAGACGTTGGCCATTGGAAAGATTTTAGAGTCCATTATTAAGGATGAGATTGCGGAGTACTTGAAAATGCATGGTAAAATAGGGCTTAGTCAGCACGGCTTTGTCAAGGGGAGGTCATGTTTGACAAACCTGTTCGAATTTTTTGAGGAAGTAACGAGGAGAGACAGTGGACAAGGTGTCGTATAGGAGACTGCTAAATAAGATAAGAGCCCATAGTGTTAGGGGCAAGCTACTGGTATGATTATATGATTGGCTGACCAGCAGAAGGCAGGGAGTGGGGATAAAGAGGCCTTTTTCAGGATAGCAGCCGGTGACTAATGGTGTTCTGCAGGGGTCACTGTTGGGACCACAACTATTCACGATACACATTAGTGATCTGGAAGAAGTAACAGAGAGCATTGTGCTAAGTTTCTAAGTTTGCTTATAACACAAAGATATGTAGGGGACAGGTAGTGTTGAGGAAGCAAGGAGGCTGCAGAAGGACTTGGACAGGCTTGGAGAGTGGGCAAAGAAGTGTCAAATGGAATACATTGTGGAAAAGTGTGAGGTTATGCACTTTGGCAAGAAGAATAGAGGCATAGACTGTTGTCTAAATGGGGAAAGGCTTCGGAAATCTGAAACACAAAGGGACTTGGCGTCCTAGTTCAAGATTACCTTAAGGTTTAACTTGCCGGCTCCGATGGCAGTTAGGAAGGTAAATGGCCTGCAAGCATTCATTTTAAGAGCGCTAGAATACAAAAGGAGATCTGTACTGCTGAGGCCGGATAAGGCTTTGGTCAGACCTCATTTGGAATATTGCGAATAGTTGTGGGCCCGTATCTAAGGAAGGATGTGCTGGCTTTGGAGGGAGGTCCAGAGGAAGAACAAAGTTCCAAAGCTGAAGGAGGACATGACAGTATGATGAGGGGACTGAGTATTATTAGCAATTGTAAAATTAATTAGGTAAATCCCTCAATCAACAAATCCCTAAGCCAATCAACATCCACTTTGTACCGATTAATTTGTATTATTTCGGCCCCCTTACTTGTCCCACAGTCCAAAGATGTGCTGGTTAGATGGATTGGCCATGCTAAATTGCCCTTAGTGTCCAAAATTGCCCTTAGTGTTGGATGGGGTTACTTGGTTATGGGAATAGGGTGCGGGTGTGGGCTTGGGTAGGGTGCTCTTTCCAAGAGCTGGTGCAGACTCGATGGGCCGAATGGCATCCTTCTGCACTGTAAATTCTATGAAATTCCTTAGAAATGATTTTTCCCATGTGTGATGACCATTGCATTTTTTGCCTAGTATTTTGCAACTTGTCACACAGATTATCACTTATAAATGTGGGTAAATGTGGGTTCCAAGATTCTGGAAGCCCCTCATTTCTCAAGTGCTGCTGCAGCTGGCATTGTGTGCGTTGAACTGAGTTGTTTCAGATTAAGGACAGAGAAAAAAAGGACAAGGAAATTAGCGAATACCCAATTGAGATGAGAGAGGGTGTGAAATTGTTTCAATGAACGAAGGGAAAATGTTACCACCCTACTTCTGTTTTTTTAGTCATTACTCAAGAAAAGCAATAGCTGTAAATTAGATTCAGTTGATTCGCATTTCAAGATCTTAAATATGAAAAACTAAACCATGTTGCAGATTTTATCAACCTTGTATTCTGCTGAGGGCAAACTGAATAGAATAAAGGTGCGTTTATGGGGTCACTGTGATGGTGCTTCAATGTCTTGTCGAATCCGACTTCAATGAATACTTATTTGATGAACTGAGATAGAGTATGCTTAAATCCAGGATCAGTAGTCCATTTTGTTTCCATTCCCTCAATGTTTGCCCTGTTTTGTTTTTGTATGGAATGATCTGTCTGGACTGTATGCAGAACAATACTTTTCACCTCTGTACACGTGACAATAAACAAACCCAAATCCAATACCATTGGTTATTTTGAATTGCATTGATCAGTGAGCAATTAAATGAAATGAAAATCGCCTATTGTCACAAGTAGGCTTCAATGAAGTTACTATGAAAAGCCCCTAGTCGCCACATTTCGGCGCCTATTCGGGGAGGCTGGTACGGGAATTGAACCGTGCTGCTAGCCTGCCTTGGTCTGCTTTCAAAGCCAGCGATTTAGCCCTGTGCTAAACAGCATATTTGCAACGTGATAACTCACCTTCCAGCAGGAAAATATATTTTGAGGTGCGCTCATTGTAGATGCTGCATAAAACAATATATGAAATATATTTGGACAACTCCATTCCATTGCCTTATTAAAGATTCCTCTGTGCCATATTTAAATACTGTTTCAAAATTCTCATTAATGGAAACCATTAACATGGTTAACTCTCAATAGGTCATTGTCACCCGATTAGCTCTGAATGTTTTATCTCTCTGTTGTCTTTTCGGTCAATGACAGCTCAAATAGAAATGTAGGAATCTTTCTGCTGAGTGCAAAACCAGTTTTTAGTTTGGCTGCAGATCCATTGGAGGCTATGTTATTCTGTCTTTTGATCTACATTCTGCTCCTTGATGGTGTAATAAATGTTGGATGTGCATTGTCACGAGAGTATTAGTATTTAAGAATTTTAAGGAACAGTGCCTGTTATCCCAGCTGAACAGCTTCTCACCATGACCCTTAATCATTTTGCTCAAGAGAGAACACCGAGGCCAACATTTTCTGGCCATTCCCACCGGCAGGATTCTGGTCCGGCGACCTACCCCACTGAAGGCTCCCCAGCGGCAGAGGTTGCAAACAACAGGAAAATCAGTTGACAACAGCTGGACCGGAAGATCAGCACGTACACTTGACGTCAAGCGGCCTCCATGTATGTGCTTTTGGTGACAAATCATGGAGGAGAGCTCCTTCCATCTTCTACTGCAAGCAAGCAAGGCAAGGGGACTGTGAAGATAAATCATTTTTATTACAAGGAAGAAACGGCCAGAGATAGAAATAGGCAGAGTATCTACTGGTCAGGATCGTTCATCTGATTCTGTTGGAGAGAGCTGTTCAGGAGAGTCTAGCACAGGACAGGGCACTGCTCATGTTACCTCAGTACAGAGCTCCAAGGCCTCTGGTGAACAGCCTACAAAGAAGAAACTTAACCCGGGAACAAAGCAGTATAAAGATGACTTTTTGAGGTCTGGTTTTGTGAATTGTGCCGATAAAAAGCCTACGTGTGTTAGATGCAGGGAAGCATTGGCAGATGAGAGGAGAAGTTTCAGATTTTGAAAGACAAATGGTGGGTGAAAAATTCCTTTTTGAGGTGGGACCCTAGAGTGAGTTGTTAACTTACAGCTGACTCCAAATGAAAAGACGATGGTGCTGTACCTGACCAGTGCCAGCACAATAAAAATACTCCAAAAACTCATGAGGCTGTCCACATCTCCCAGGAATGTCCTGTGCTGAATAAAACAAGGATTTTGTTGCTATTTCCCCTCACGATGAGCTACATGTGCAAGGTTGGATCTTCCGGTCTCTCAAAAGTGAGGACGGCAAAAAGGAATCTGCACCTGATATGCACATTGCCCTCTCCTCCTGTGAACCTGATTGGAGTGAAATCATCAGGACCAGGCAGGACATCGTGAGGACCCTTTTGCATTAAAGATAAGTGAACGAGGCATGTGTTGCAAAGGTCGGCCGGATGGGTTGTGAAGGTCGGCCGGTTAGCAAAGGTGGGACCCAGGGAAAAAGAGTTCGAGAGACACTTATCTAATCAGTTACTACCTGATTCAGCTTAATTGACCTGTTTTAGTCATTGTTCAACACCTTTATCAAAATTTAAACCGTGATTGAATAAAGCTCACCTGTGGGAGATGTTCACAGACTCACTGGCTGGGGACATGCTGCTTCCAACTCCAAGGAAGACCAAGACCCGACTGAATGCGGGTATTGTAGGCCCATTTCGCTGCTCAATGTAGATGCAAAAATACTAAACAAGAAACTGGCCAGCCGACTGGAAAACTGCATGCCAAAGGTGGTCACAGCGGATCAGACAGGCTTTGTTAAGGGTTGACAGCAAACATCGAACATTAGGCGCCAGCCCCCCCCCCCCCCCTCTGCCGGAAAGAGAACACCAGAGGTGTTGATCTCCCTGGATGCAGAAAAGGTTTCACCTCCTGGGCGCAACTCCTGTGCAGCACTCCCACGGAGAGCGTGCGGACCAACACCACCAGCTCTAAATACCTCCAGCTGCACAGGGCACAAGGCAGGGATGCCTGCTGTTCGCACTCCTGTTCGCCCTCATTATTGCCCTCAGAACGGCAAAAAGCGGGAATGGATCGAGAGAGGGGGCACAGAGTCTCACTCTATGCGGATGACCTGTTGCTCTACGGCCGCATGCAAGGGATCTTGAAGCTCTTGAAAGAGTTTCAAGTCTTCTCAGGCAACAAAGTCGACCTGCGCAAAAGTGAAATATTCCCAGTAAACCCACAAGGGAGAGGGGCTGTGCTGGAGGAACTGCCATTTAAACAAGCCCAAAACAAATTTTGCTACCTGGGGATCCAAATTGCCCTTGACTGGACATGGATTCACAAATGGAACCTGACCAGTCTGGTGGAGGAGGTAAAGCAGGACCTGCAGAGGTGGGACACACTCCCACTCTCCCTGGCGGGGAGAGTGCAGACAGCCAAGACTGCCTAGGTTCCGCTTCCTGGTCTGATCCATTCCGATTGAAGGCCTTCTTTAATACAATAGATAAAATTACCAGGCCATTTGTGTGTGGGGGGGGCGGGGAGGGGAGAGAAGTGAACCCAAGGATCCCCAAAAATGTCCTGCCGAGAAAGAGAAGCATGGGAGGCCTGGCCCTCCCAAATCTGCAATCCTACCACTGGGCGGCCACAGCTGAAAGAGTGAGGGGATGGGTAAGGGAGCTGGAAACAGTCTGCAATCCTACCACTGGGCGGCCACAGCTGAAAGAGTGAGGGGATGGGTAAGGGAGCTGAAAACAGTCTGCAATCCTACCACTGGGCTGCCACAGCTGAAAGAGTGAGGGGATGGGTAAGGGAGCCAGAAACAGAGTGGGTAAGGATGGAGAAGGGTTCCTGCATAGGAACGTCCCTCGGGGTCCTTACCACAGCAATATTCCCATCCCCGCCAGCCAAGCACTCTACAAATCCAGTGGAATAGCCACGTTCCGGACATGGAATCTGCTACGGCAACACTTCAGCCTGATCAATGTCCACCATGGCCCCCATCTGCAACAACAACAGGTTTGTGCCAGCCACAATGGACATCGCCTGAAGAGGTGGAGGTAGGACGTGGCCTGGACACTGACCGTTGGGGACTTCCACACGGACGACAAACTTGCGGCATTAGAGGAGTTGACGGAGAGGCTGCAACTTCCCAAAGGGAACGAACTGCGACATTTACACAACATTATACCCACGGATGCCAAGGCACTCGATGATAGAGGAATGGATGTGGGCGACCCAGGAAGGGGGAACTGCGGCGACCTGTATAGGCGACTGTTGGACGAGACACAGGAAAAATGAGTGAAAGAGCTGGGGACAGAAATAGGGGGGGGGGGGGGGGGGGGGGGGGTGAGACTCTGGAGCGAAGCACTGAACAGGGCAAACTCCACCTCCACACGCGCAAGGCTATGCCTAATGCAGTGAAAGTGGTGCACCGAGCACACATATCCAGAACCCGAATGAGCAGGTTCTTACAGGAAGAGGAGAACAAATGTGCACATAGCCAGAGAGGCCCGGCCGACCACACCCACATGTTCTGGGCATGTCACAGACCTGTTGGGTTCTGGGCAGCCTTCTTTGAGGCAATGTCCAAGGTGGGGATGAGGGTGGAGCCAAGCCCGAAAGTGGCATCCAAACGAACCCAGAAGGCTCAAATGATTCCTACCAGGTTTAATCTGCTTACTTCAGATCTCAAACATCGATCTCACCAAAATCGTATGAATGGAAAAATAGTGGAGGCCAGGTTTGGGGGTGGGACTTTGGAATCTGGACATTTTTTGGCAGATCGAACCCCTCTGTCAGTGTGAAAATTCAGGCCAGAGTTAGCATTTCGGGTTGATGACTTTTCTTTCATCAACACCTTGCAAAGTTATTGGTGTAATAGATTTCATAGTACATGTTAAGTAAATGAAAGGTGAGAATGTTAGAACAGGAACAAACGCTAAGGGCTGTGATAGGATAGGCTGTGATAGGGTTTGGTGGTGCAAGGGAGTGATAATGGGTCATGTAGAAAACAAAAGGTGTCTGAAGGAGGTGTGATTGGAAAAAGGATTTCAGGCCACCACCTGAAAACTAAAGAAAGAAGAAAACAAGAAGTCAAACTAAAACTTGCACAAAAACCTTTCAGTCCTTTATTTTTGGATCCTGGCTGAGAGTTCAGACAGGGAACATGTTTTCTGGGGTTCGCAATCTTCTATCAGGAAAGAGCTTGTCTGCAATTTTTTTCTTTCTAACGTTTTCTTCATGTGAAATAGTTAATGCACAGGGATCAATATTTCCTCGAAATATTCTTTGTTTTGAGTGGGTTACAAACTCTGCTGCACTATCTTGTTGTCCATAGGCATCTGTCTTTACCAGAGAAGAAGATGCTTCCCAAGTAATTGTCAGAGTGGAGATGGTTCAGACGCGTGAAAGATTTAAAATTGATGAGAGGTGCAGGCAGGTTCAACTGAGGTTTTGAAAAGGAAATTGGGTCATTATCTGAAAAGGAAAACATTGCAAGGTTATGGGCAGAAGACAGACTAGTGGCAGTTTAGGTGAATTGCTCTTTCAGATGGCCAGAACAGACAAAACGCACAACTGGCTGAATGGCTAACCCTAACCCTAATTTTATGATTCGAGGTAGCTTATGTTTTGTAAGTCACTGAACTGCCACGAGGTTGCAAACAGGCTGTTTATTTCCGTGCCCAATGCATTGAAGATGAACTCTATGCATTCTATGCTCATTTCAAGCAGGGAGTCAACAAACTGTTGTCAACTGCCCCAACAGCCTCGGCAGACCCATACCTACAGTTTCAGAAGTCAGATTGGCCTTCTTGAAAGCGACCCCACAGAAAGCAATGGGTCCTGGTAGAGTCCCTAGTCCTGCACTCAGATCGTACGCAGACCAGCTGGCAGTTGTGTTCGCAGACATCTTCAACCTCTCCCTACTCCATTCCAAGGTTACCACCTGCTTCAAGAAGACCACCATCATACCAGTGCCAAAGAAGAACCAGGCAACATGCATCAATGATTACCGTCCGGTGACCTTGACGTCTACCATCATGAAGTGCTTTGCGAGGTTGGTCATGAAGCACGTCAACTCCACACTTCCAGAATGCCTTGATCCACTGCAATTCGCATACCGCCATAATAGGTCCATAGCAGACTCTATCTCCTTGGCCCAACACTCATCCCTGAAGCGTCACGACAGCAAGGACTCGTACGTCAGAGTCCTATTCATCGACTACAGTCTGCATCATAAAAAGCATCCGAAAGGCTGCATCACAGTTGGATACGGCCACTGCTCGGCCCAAGACCTTAAGAAACTACAGGGAGTCGTGAAGACAGCCCAGTCCATCACGCGAACCCGCCCCCCATCCATTGACTCTGTCTACATCTCCCACTGCCTTGGGAAAGCGGGCAGCATAATCAAAGGCATCTTTGTCCTGGATTATTCTCTCGACCAACTGCCTCCATTGGGCAAAAGATACAAAAGTCAGAACACGTACTAAGAGATTCAAAAACAGCTTCTTCCCCGCTCTTACCAGACTCCTGAATGATCTTCTTATGAACTGAACTGATCACTCTATGCATCCTCTCCACTCTTGTGTGCTTCACACGATGTCTATGTATTTTATTATCATAGAATTTACAGTGCAGAAGAAGATTTACATTGTGTATTTATTGTGTGTCCTATGTTTTTTCATGCATGGAACGATCTGCCTGGACTGTGTGCAGAACAATATTTTCCACTGTACCTCGGAAAACGTGACAAATCGAAATCTTGTGAGCATTTTTAATATGACTAACTATTCATTCCTCTGCAACATGTACAATTTATATTTCCATGACCTCACCTGGATTTTATTTGACTTCTCCAAACGATTTTTAGTGTCCATTACCATACAAAAGTGTTTGTTGAAGAATTGAACCTCTGCACCCAGTTTTGCAAATTGGGTGTTAACTCTATAAATTGCAAAATGAATCTCTCTCCACTGTGCCCTAATTATGTGCCTTGTCCCAAACTTAATTGAAGCCAACATTGTCCTGGATGTTTCTTATAGCCGGCCGCTTTACAAGCTAGCGAATTTGTGCTCAAATATGGGCAAATTCAAATTTAAAACACCGGAAATTGTTATAGTTAATCCCCTCACATCCAGGAGATTATCATAAATTCATAGGATTTAGGAGCAGAATTAGCCCATTTGGCCCATAGGGTCTGGTCCGCAATTCGATCATGGCTGATCTCATCCTGCCCTTAACTCCAGCATCCTGCCAGTTCTCCATAACCCTTTAACCCAATTAAAAATCTGTCTAATTCCTCCTTAAATTTACTCACTGTCCTAGCATCCATTGCACTCTGGAGTAGCAAATTCCACAGATTCTCAACACTTTGGAAGATTATGATTTGAGTTGGTTTCAGAAGTAAAAGAGCTGAATAATGAAGAATTACTTCACACAGTGACCAGTTTGTTTCGCCTCCCCATTAGAAAAAAAATAAGATCAGATGTGGTGTATTAATTCATTGTATTTACATTCTACAGATGAACTTTCCAATAAAACATGGGGTGTTTTGTTTGCAATGCTCAAGGCAGGGTGTAAATAAAAGTTGTTGCTATTAGGGTAGCAATAAGGCTCTCCCCTCAAAGTTCAATTATCAATGGCTGCAGCTGTAATCTTCAATCATTTTTCTGACCACATTCTCCTACAACTCATTTAAAGCAGTTGTTAGGCATGGCATTGACATTTGTTTGCTGAAACTTCACGCCACTTATGTGTACTCTGAGGAAATACATTTCTTCCAATCAATATAGCCTCAATAGATCTGGGTGGGACGGGTTAGGGCAATTGCACTATGTACTTTGTTTCTTGTACAGTCCTTTTGTTTTCTCGTTCTGTAATTCTACTGTTTACAATGCCAAAAAATACCTCATTAACGTTGTTTCTCAAAAAAAAATTGCCTCAATAGATTATCTTAGATGGCCATTTTTCCTGTATGGAATGATCTGTCTGGACTGTACGTAGAACAATACTTTTCACTGGACCTCGGTACAAATCCAATCCAACCCATTCAGAAATGTCTTAAAACTGAAAAATGTGTTGATCTGAAAGTGGATGAGCCATCAGACTTGTAAAAGCATCATGCCTTGGTGTGATTGACAGATAAATAATTGTTACGATCCCAAATGGTGTTATAGCTCCGTCCCAGAATGGAGCCCTGATTCAAAAGACGGTAACTTTACTTTTTTTTCCAAAACATGGAGGAACAGAGTCACGGGGCCACTAATTAGTTTTAACAACAAGGGAAAAACATTTATTGAACATGAAAAAATTGGATTATGATACAATACGATTTTACTCCCCCCTTAGCTTAACAATTACACACAGGTTTTAGGGTTAACACACATTACAAAGTACATCTTAATCTACAATGGTCTAATTCACACTAAGTTCCTCTTAAGCACACAAGAAAACTGTGGGCAAATATATTTTCCCCACTTGAACCCGAAGTGAATGTTTGTGGATGCCTTCCTCAGAATCCCCCCCCCCCCCCCCCCCCCCCCCCCTCTCCCACAAGATTAGTGTCAAGTGAGAGTTTCCAAACTCCACTCCCAAAAACACATTTTAAAATCTTCTCTCAAGTGTGCTTTTGTTTAGTGGTTCGCGTTCTGAAATCCAGACCCGGTTTTCTAAATGACACTTTTAAACTAAGCTTCCACTCCGCTTTAGACAACAAATTCAGTGCAGGATTTTACTTGAGGACTTCTTTGTTTTGGCTGCTGTACAAACTGTTCCCAGTTGCTCTCACTCACAGTTCCCAGACTCTATTAAAATGACGATTTGCCTCTGACAACTCCTTTTCCACTTTAAACCTGGTTACTGTAATTGTCTCTTTAATTCATTACACTTTGTTTCCTTTTCCTTTAATCCTCCTCAACAATACCTTGGTCTCTGTTCTGTTAACTCCAGTTGTCTTCAGACATTCTGTCCCAATTCCCTGCTTATTTGGACTGTAACTAGGTCTTTGGGAAACTTGCCTCTTTGCAGCTCCCGTCCTGTCCACTGTTTTTTTTCTGGCAGAGTTGAGAGATGTACTGTCTCCAGTTGCAACATATCCAGCTAAAACATAAAAGCTTTTCTGTTCTTAAAAGACTTCCAGTTGCAAAGCAATGACTGCTACTTCTATTTGCCCTGCAAGCTGTAGCCCTCAAAGCTCAATAGAAACACAGCTGGAACTTACCAACCTTCACTCATACAAAAGCCTTGATCCAGCATGAATCTAACTAGGTTTTACCCTTCCAGGCACAGAAACATTAAATTCAATCCACTTAGAAGTACACCTTATTTGAAATGATTACCAATACAAATATTAATCCTTTAAAACTACCTTTGTTTTCCAAATGTGAGTATGTATAATGTTTAAAGTAAACATGGCTACTTTGCACAATTAACAGAATATTGCAGAGCAGGCTCAACGAGCCAAATGATGTATTCCTGCTTGGATTTTCTATGTTTAACAGACATGAGCAAGAAAATTAGCTTGACATTATTAAATTATTGTTTGTTTTCTCCAGGTTGTAAAATTGCCTTTCCCTTCTCCGTATCAGTAACAGGGGTTTTGGAGGAATGCTGGGGCTTAAGCATCAGAAATGTTGCAGGTCTCTACATCAGTTTGAGCAGTTCAGTTTACTCACATTCCTAAACAACTCCTGCCATTACCTCCTCTGTTATAAATGAGTATTTTCAATCAACTATTGACCCTGACCCCTGTCCATGTTCGGTAAGAGCTCTCAAATCCTGACAGTGCGAGGGAACTTGACTGATGTCAGTGGAACTCTTCTTTAAATCAAGGGTGTTTCAGTGGTGTTGTCACTGCCATTTACACAGATTTTTCAGCTTTCCCACCCGGTCAGGCAGAATAACCTATTTGAATTCCTTGATGATATCAACATTCAGTGTTCAAACTGAGATATTCAAATAATGAGAAAAAAGTAAAAGGGAATTCCAATTTTTCATTTCGATGTGTTTATAGAGGTATTATTTCTGGTCAAACTCTATGATGTACATTGTAATGAATTCAAAGCAATTTGATGGTTTTGTTTTGACAGTTTTGGTTCGCATCTTTCTTATCCCACCCAGGAGTGAGAACCCTCCAAAGCAAGGCAAAAAAGAATAACATAACTGCAATGAACTTTTTTGTACAGGAGGCATATGTTGTCTTTTAAGAATGATGCTGACCAGTCTATGATTTAAATCTGCATCTAGATCATGCACTGCAAGCAGAATACTGTCAAATTTTCTGCGGATTTGGGGAGACAATTTCTGATGCCTCTTGCAAATCCAACGCCATCTCTGAAGAACTTCAGTGCAGTAAATACAAGATACTATAAATTGCGGGGGGAAAGACAGCCAATATGCATACTTCAGAAGTACTGTTGACTAGAAGAGACTGAAAGAGATCTGGAAGTGATTGTCATGATATGCAGACATACACTTAATGAGATACAGACAGGCAGCTGATGAGCACTGGGAACAGGACAGAACCAATCAGCAGGCAGAACACTTGAGGGTGGTTTCCCACTATAAAAGGCAAGAGGCACTCACGCTCCGCCTCTTTCAAGTAGGGACATCTACAGAGCAAGTCCAGTGTACATATCACGTAACGCATACAGCACGTGGCTGAGAGCTAGTCTGGTTCAGTCAGATAGAGAAATCACACTCGGGTTAGCAGAGAGTCGAACTCACAGAGAACTGTGCTAACTGTGTGACAGGTTCAATAAATCATGAACTAACTTCAATGTCTTGAGTTATAGCTACATCAGTTGCAGGCCGTGTTATCTCAGTGTGCTTAACACGACATGGTGCCAGTAACTGTTATTCTTAGGTGGTTTACCTCAATCTGTTCCGTGATGACCAGCAAAGACATCCCGGCACTATGGGGAAGATCTAGCCTCCTCAACTGCTGAGGACCTCCGGCAATCTCAGTGCCAACTGGCGGACTTTCAAGCAAAGGTTTCTGCTGTACATCAAAGCCTCAGATCTCGAGGGTGCGTCTGATACAAGAAATATCACGCTTCTCCTCTCAACTGCGGGGAATCAAGCCATCCAAATCTTTAACTGGTCTAACTTCACCGAAGGCCAGGACAAGACAAAGTTTCAGACCATCCTGGACAAGTTTGACAGTCATTGTGAAGTGGACACCAATGAAATCTTCAAACGCTATCTCTTTAAGCTACGCCTACAAGGTAAAGACGAAACTTTCATCTCCTTCCTCACTAATCTCCGTCTACTAGTGCTATCCTGCAACTTTGGTGACATTGCTGACTCCATGATCAGGGATCAGGTCGTTTTCGGCGTTCACTCTGATCCTCTGAGAGAGCAGCTTTTAAAAATCAAACATATGACCCTTTCAGTCGCGATCGAAACGTGTACAGTGCATGAGCACGCCAAAAATCGGTATTCCCAATATAAATCGGCTAAAACTGAGAAACGTGCCTCCCACGAGGTAGAGAGTGTGCAGGCCATCGCCCGGATGCAGCGCCTCAGCCTTAATGAAAGCGACCATTTTGCACGCTCTTCCCGGGGCCCCACGCATGCGCGATGCGACTGGGATAACGAAGCGGCCGATCACCACACTGCGCAGGTGCGAATGTCTGCCGACCGCACTGCGCATGTGTGAGGCGCACGGAGCGTAACGACGTGCCCGAACTGTGGAACGGCCCATTTAAAGAAACACTGCCCTGCAAGAGGCAGGCGCGTTTAAATTGCGGGAAGCCTGGACACTATGCAGCCTTGTGCAGGTCTGCACCACCAGTCAAGGGCCAGCGCACCCAACTCCAACGCAGGCGCGTTCGGAGTGTCCAGCACGATTTGCAGGATTCTGATCATGGCAGCATCACGGATCCAGAGGACGATTGCCTGGAGTTCCCCTACCATGTGGGCATCATCACCACGCGTGAACATAACTCACCGACATCGTCACGGAGCCTGCTCATCCTCACTGTGGATTCTGTGGACGAATGGCATGCAGTGATGCAAGTAAATCAATGCTCTGTCCAGTTCAAGCTGGACACAGGTGCTTGTGCCAATCTCCTTTCACAGGCAGATTTCAACTGCATCAAGAAGCCACCCAAGCTCCTTCCGGCAGCCTGCCAGCTCCTGGACTATAACGGCAATGCCATCACAGCACTGGAATCCTGCCACCTGCTTGTCTCCAACAGAAGCGTTCTCGCGAGGCTAAGGTTTGAAATTGTCACGCCAGACAGGGCCTCCCTGCTCGGCACACAGGGCATGCAAGCAGCTAAACCTCGTACAGCGGGTCTACACAATGACCTCCCCCAACGTGGATCTTCAAGCTCGCATTGATGACATCCTCGCTCAGTACCTGGATGTATTTGACGGAGTGGGCACTCTGCCATATCGGTACAAGATCCTGCTGTGGCCTGATGCCACGCCTGTAGTCCACGCTCCATGTGGAGTTCCGGCTCCACTGAAGGAGCGCCTGAAGGCGCAGTTGAAGGATCTTCAGGACCAGGGCATCATCTCCAAAGTCACAGAACCGACTGACTGGGTCAGCTCGATGGTCTGTGTGAAAAAAACGTCGGGGGAGCTGCGCATCTGTATTGATCCCAAGGATCTAAACCAGAATATTATGCGGGAACACTACCCCATCCCAAAGTGGGAGGAACTGACAAGTGAGATGGCTCATGCCCGTTTTTCACAAAGTTAGATGCATCACACGGGTTCTGGCAAATCCAGCTGGATGAGTCCAGCAGAAGGCTCTGCACCTTCAACACATCGTTTGGCAGGTACTGCTACAGTCGTACGCCGTTCGGCATTGTCTCGGCCTCGGAGATCTTCCATAGAATCATGGAGCAGATGATGGAGGGCATTGAAGGGGTTCGTGTGTATGTGGACGATGTTATCATTTGGTCTACAACCCCCGAAGAGCACATCTCTCGTCTCCAGCAGGTATTCTGCCATGTCCATGCTAATGGCCTCAAGCTGAACAGGGCAAAGTGTTCCTTTGGTATGTCAACACTGAAGTTCTTGGGTGACCAGATATCTCAGCAAGGTGTGCGCCCGGACACAGACAAGGGCAAGGTCATTGGGTCAAGGGCAAGGGGCTGTTTAGCACAGGGCTAAATCGCTGGCTTTGAAAGCAGACCAAGGCATGCCAGCAGCATGGTTCAATTCCCGTAACAGCCTCCCCGAACAGGCGCCGGAATGTGGCGACTAGGGGCTTTTCACAGTAACTTCATTGAAGTCTACTTGTGACAATAAGCGATTTTCATTTTTTCATTTCATTTCATTTTCATTGAAGCCATGAAGACCCCTGAAGGCAAGAAGGCGGTGCTGCGCTTCCTAGGAATGGTGAACTTCTTGGGCAGGTTTATTCCAAACCTGGCCTCACACACCACGGCCCTCAGACACCTGGAAAAGTCTACTGCCTTTGAGTGGCAGGCAGCTCATTAAGCAGAGTGGTTGCAGCTGAAAGCCAAGCTCACCACTGCACCTGGATTAGCCTTTTTTGATCCTGACAGGGAAACAAAAATCTCGACAGATGCGAGCCAGGACGGCATCAACGCGGTGTTGCTCCAGTGCGATGACACTTCACCCTGGGCTCCGGTTGCCGATGCATCATGGGCGATGACAGCCACCGAGCAGCAGTACGCCCAAATTGAAAAGGAATGCCTGGGCCTGCTTACTGGAATTCTCAAGTTCCACGATTATGTCTACGGCCTGCCGACGTTCACCGTCGAGACGGCCCACAGGCCTCTGGTCCACATTATCCACAAGGACCTGAACGACATGACGCCACGGCTGCAGTGCATTCTCCTCCGGCTCAGACGGTATGATTTTGAGCTTGTGTACACGCCGGGCAAGGAGCTCATTATTGCGGATGCCTTGTCCCGCTCAATAACCTTGCCTGCCGACCCACCGGCATTCGTACAACAGATCGAATCACAGGTGCAGCTGTGGGCCAACAACCTCCCGGCGTCGGATGAAAAGGTGATTCGCATTCGTGATAAGACAGCCAAGGACCCACTTCTACAGCGAGTCATGCACCACCTCACCAATGGCTGGCAAAAAGGGCAGTGCCCCCAATTCTTCAATGTGAAGGATGACCTGATGGTGGTTGATGGCATCCTCCTCAAGCTGGATCGCATCATCATTCCACACAGTCTCCAGAGCTTGGTGTTCCGGCAAATACACGGAGGGGCATCTGGGTGTCGAGAAGTGCAGGCGCAGAGCCCGGCAAGCTGTCTACTGTCCTGGGATTAGTCAGGACATCTCAAATATGGTCCTCAACTGTCCGACCTGTCAACGCTTCCAGCCAGCACAGGCAAGGAGACGCTTCAGCAGCACGAAATGGTGACCTCCCCATGGTCCAAGGTGGGCATCGACCTCTTTCACGTGATTATGTCGTGATTATGTGCTCATCATAGATTATTTTTCCAACTTCCCAGAAGTTGTGAAGCTCTTGGACCTCACCTCCAGGACCGTCATTAGGCCTGTAAGGAGACATTCTCCAGGCATGGCATTCCCCTCACTGTCATGAGTGACAATGGTCCTTGCTTCAGTAGCCAAGAGTGGTCAAGATTTGCCCAGCTATACCAGTTTCATCACGTCACTTCAAGCCCACATTACCTGCAGTCCAATGGGAAGGTTGAAAAAGGGGTGCACATAGTGAAGCAGCTCATCTGCAAGGCTGCTGATTCTGCTTCCGACGCCAACCTTGCACTGCTTGCGTACAGGGCCACCCCTCTGTCTACCGGCATGTCATCGGCTCAACTCCTGATGAACAGGGATCTGCGGACGACTCTTCCAGTCATACACTTGCCTGATCTGGATCACCTCCTGGTGCTGCAGAAGGTGCAGAAACTCAGGGACCATCAAAAGCAGAGCTATGATGCTCATGCCATCGATTTGCCTGTGCTATTCCCAACGGATGCTGTTCGGATACAGCTGCCTGATGGAGGCGGTCAGCTCCAGCGGTTGTTGTCCGACAAGCTGCTCCTCGATCGTACGTTGTGCGTGTGGCTGATGGCTCTGTTGTGCGGCGCAACAGACGGGCCCTGCGCGCAGTTGCCCACCTGCAACCACATTCTTTGTTGTTTCCATCTGCCATTGTGCCACCTCCCGACACCTTGAACCACGAGGCCACCATGTTTGGCTGCAATCCCGCCCATCAAGGTGCCGTCGTCCCCACCACCACTTCGCCGGCGGTCGACCAGGATCAGACGCAAGCCCCAGAGACTGGACTTATGAACATTTGTTTTGTTTGCTCTGTTCTGTTTTTGCACATTAGACACCTGTTTGCATCTGTACATATGTTCCCATTAGCCATTTCATGTAAATACATTAGTTTTTCGACCTACACATATAAATACTTTCACATAGGCTGCAGAAAAACGTTTCCGAAATGGGAGATGTCATGATATGCAGCCATGCACTTCATGAGATACAGACAGGCAGCTAATGAGCACAGGGAACAGGACATAACCAATCAGCAGGCAGAACACTAGGGGGTGGGTTCCCACTATAAAAGGCAAGAGGCACTCACACACCACCTCTTTCTACTAGGGACATCTACAGAGTGAGTCCAGTGTACATATCACGTAACGCATGCAGCTCGTGGCTAAGAGCTAGTCTGGTTCAGTCAGATATAGAGAAATCACACTCAGGTTAGCAGAGAGTCAAACTCACAGAGAACTGTGCTAACTGTGTGACAGGTTCAATAAATCAAATTGAACTAACTTCAAGGTCTGGAGTCTACTTGAGTTATAGCTGCATCTAGTTGCAGCCCGTGTTATCTCACTGTGCTTAACACGACAGTGATGATGGTGCAACCTTTATCATGTTAAATAATTGCAGGGAAGCAATCGAAAAATCTTGCAGAATATTGAGCTGTTATTGAATCAACATTCTGTACAACAGAGACCATCTCATGTAATTCTCGGAATGATGCTGAAGCTGTGTGACACTCTAATCAAGTGAGACTTCTCGTAATGCACTTAATGATGCCATTTTTCATGAGGCAAACTTCTAAGTCGGACAAGCGATAGAGAAGGGCCAGAAGGCTGATAACCAATGTAATGATTCAGGTCTGTGGCAAAGTTGAATAAATCTCATGCCTGGGTAATTCTATCCCAAGTTGTAACTGTTCCATTTGCACCTGCACCAGATGGTACTGCACCACATTTTAGTAGAAAATCATCAGCATTTGATGTGAGCAATTTAGTGTTTGTTACAAGCCTTATAAGAGATTAATTTTATTTCTATTTTGTTATTGGGCAAGTCTTACTACCAAGTTTATTCATTCACTCTCACCTGGACAAAGTAATTATGGGTTGCATTTCTGCAAGAACATATGAAATAGGAGAAGGAGCAAGCCGAGTTGACCCCTCAAATCTTATTCAGCTTGTAATAAAACCAGACTAATCCACAAGTTTTCCCTTGATTTCCCTTCTGTTCAAAAATCTATCTCAGCCTTGAGTGTACTCAAAGATTGAGTATCTCCAACCCTCACGAGCAGTGACAGGCAATCTGGGACCACGTGGCCCATCAGTGTTCTGAGTGCTGCACGCGAGGCATTTTGTTGACCATTGCCCAGGCGTAGGGTTGCCACATTCCACTGGTTTCCATCCGTGTAACATTTTTTCCGACTGGTATAACAAACGTCATACACATGTACAGAAAGATCAAGTGAGTTGAGGCATATGATGATTGCACACAACACTGACTGTGGGAGCTGTACGCTCCCTCTGCACCCAATCAAACCTAAATATTTATTTTGTTTTTACCACTTGAGGTTGATGGCAGTTCTATTCAGCTATAAATGATTAAGCATTTCATTAGGATACCGAACCACAAGGCAGCATGGTGGCACAGTGGTTAGCACTGCTGCCTCACACGCCGAGGACCTGGGTTTTATCCCGGCCCCAAATCACTATCCATTTGGAGTTTCCACGTTCTCCATGTGGCTGCATGGGTCTCACCGCCATAACCCAAAGATATGCAGGTTACGTGGATTGGTCATGTCAAATTGGCAAGCACAGTGGTGAGCACAGTTGCTTCACAGCTCCAGGGTACCAGGTTCATTTCCCAGCTTGGGTCACTGTCTGTGCGGAGTCTGCACGTTCTCCCCGTGTCTGTGTGGGTTTCCTCCGGGTGCTCCGGTTTCCTCCCACAGTCCAAAGATGTTTGGGTTCGGTGGATTGGTCATGCTTAATGTCCAAAAAGGTTGGGTGAGGGTATTGGGTTACCGGGATAGATGGAGGTGCTGGTTTGGGTAGGGTGCACTTTCCAAGGGCCGGTGCAGACTTGATGGGCCAAATGGCCTCCTGCACTGTAAATTCCATGATTCTATGAAATTGCCCCTTAATTGGGAAACAAATTTTAAATGGATATCGAACCAGACCACCGACAGTTGCTAGAGTAGCGGACAAGAATCCCAAACAATATTTCAATTTGTGAAACTGAGGAAAGGATACTTCACCCCCAGGAGTGAGCAATAGATATCTTTTGTGTTAAAACAAACTTCAATTTAAACACATAATTAACCACATTAACGTCAAAGAAATAGCTTTACAATTATCAGTTAAACAGTTCTTAAATAAAAGGGAAAACAAACTGCACCTGCCACGAATTCCAATTAAGCAACCCAATGCAGTTCAAATTCCACTTATAAATAAAGTTAAATAAACAGGTTATTTGCTTCGCTGTACAGACTTTTGGAGAGAGTTCCTTTCAAGAGCAGATCCAGTACACTACTGCTCAACAGATCAACATTTGGCAAAACTGCTATTCAACTTAAAATCCGAGAACAGACAGCAAAATTACGGACAGACCTGGCTCCTCCCATTATTGCATTATCTGTGTCCCACTAAGTTCCATGACCTGCTTTGCTAGAACAAAATACAATCCCTCATAAATGACCTACACTTTAGGGAATCTCCAGCAGTCGGAACACTATTTCATTAGTCCTTTACCAGTAACCAAGTAAATGGTTGCCATGAATGATTACCTCATCCTTTCCGACTCTTGAATTGCATCTTTAGTAGACACACTGCCATTATAACCAAGGTTTTTCATAACATTATTGCAACAGAATATAAAATATAATGTCCAACAATTTCTACATTCATCACAATTTTCTATAACTTGTTATGAAATATTTGGCATGGGTTCAATCTTATTCAAGGATCACAGTTGGTGAACATAGCTGATTCTAATCCTGTGGGCTACTGAGATGCAGGAGGCCCACTCATGCGGCCCACCCACTAGCCTAGGTTGCTGAGGACTGCTCCAGAGCAGTGAATTCCCAAGATTTGAAACACACTGAGTAAAGTAACTCTTGATATCAGTGCAAAATGGCCATCCTTTTAACTTGAGACACTGCCCCAAAGTGTTGAAATCTCCAGCCAGAGAAGCAATCTTTCAGAGTCTTCTATGTTTCAATGAAATCACTTTTCATTGTTCTAAACTTCAAAGAGTTCCACTTAATTTGTCCTCATAGGATAACCCTTTCATCCCAGGAATCCATCTATTGAACGTTTGTTGTTTCCTTTCGAACACTAGAATATCTTTCCTATAGCGCACTTATCAGAACTGTATCCAGTACTCCATGTGTGGTCTCACCAAAGCCCTGCACAATTGCAGCACTGCCTCCTTTCCCTGGACTTCCAAATCCATTGCAATTAAGGTCAGCATATCATTTGTCTTCCTAATCGCGTGATGTGATTTACGACACAGACAGCCGAGTTTTGGATGAGGTTATGAACAGGAGACTGGCCAGGGTTGTGTTGGAATATTCAAGTGTCGTGATAACGAAGGGAACGGATGAATGTTTGAGCAGCAGAACAGCTGAGGCTGGGGTGGAATTCGGTGATGAGATAGAAATGGACTGTCTTCGGAATGGTGTCGATATGTGGACAGAGCAGAATCTCTGGCCCTGCGTCAGTGCAGACAGCTCGAAAAGGATAAGGAGGGCTAGTTTGTTTGTCATATAGGATGCAATTTGTGGCTTTGACCAGAAGCATTTTGTGCTGGAGAGGAAACTTGATTGTTATCTGCAAGACGACCTGAATTTCCTTGCGTAACTGAATTGTTTTGTACTGGTACTGTTCTGGTAAACATTCTTTGTACCCTCTCAAAGACCTGAGCCCCTTTTCTCAAGTGTGGTGCCCAAAATTTACCTCACTATTCCAGCTGGGGTCTAAACAGTGTTTAGTGAGCCAAGGATTCCGAATGCAGTTTTTTTCCCTTATGCCTTCTCAATTTCTCCTGCCACCTTCAAAGTTTTGCGGACAAGTTTGTCCAGGTCCACACCCGATTTAAAATTGTACCATTTAACAATACAGCACAGGATATTTCCTTCATATATTTCTCGCTTCCTTAGAAAATGAATCATGAGATGTTTCTCTGCTTTAAACTTCATCTGCCATGGTTTTTACCTATTTCACCTGCCCCCCCGGAGTATTTCCAATTTAATGTCACCTGAGAACTTTGAAATTTTCCTCTTTGTACCAAGGTCATTAATGTATATCAAAAATAAAGTGGCCCCAGCACTAACTCCAGGGAAAGACCACACTATTCTTCCCTCCAGTCTGAGAACAAACAGTTTACACTGACCACTACTTTCTGGCCCAAGCCAATTCCATTCCGACCCTGACAATGCCTCTTTAATCCCACAGGTTTTAATTTTGCTAACAAGCCTTTTAGTGGTATTTGTCAAAAGGCTATTGAAAATCCATATGTACATCAACTGCATTATGCTCATCAATCCTCTCCGTTGTTTCATCAAAAAATCTTGATCAAACCACAATGATTTTGAACACAGCAATAATCTAGTCTTGTTTTACAATGGAATAGTGACATTGCAGATAAGTAACATTTAAAAAGTCAATAAATAAGTAACTACCGAGAGGGGTCACAAATTTGAGACACTGTTCTGAAGCTTTTTCTCACAAGAACAGATAACAAAAAAATCACCCACTGACAAGATAATCTGTTTCATTCTTTTGGTGGTGAAGGATTAACAATAGTTCTGTGAACTAATGACAGATACTTCACACACCAGCTTCACTTGCTGTGTGGACTTTGAAGATATAAATATTATACAGAAAAAATGCTCTGGTTTGTTGTACTATTCCAATATGTTGAATGGTCCCAATAGACTCTTAGAGAAATTGGTTGCAAATTGCTTCATCGCAGTTAGTACATATTCCTGAAGTCTACTGATTGTTCTTTTTTCTCATTTCAGGCAGGGAAATCAAGTTCACAATGAACTGTCTCTCTGCCACTGCAAAAGTCTCATTAAATGTATTTAAATTGAAGGCTATTTACAAATCTATTTACAAAAGGTATATACCGCAGGCAAGAGTTATATCTGGGGGAAAGGCAATTATGATGCGATGAGGCAAGACTTAGGATGCATCGGATGGAGAGGAAATCTGCAGGGGATGGGCACAATGGAAATGTGGAGCTTGTTCAAGGAACAGCTACTGCGTGTCCTTGATAAGTATGTATCTGTCAGGCAGGGAGGAAGTGGTCGAGCAAGGGAACCGTGGTTTACTAAAGCAGTTGAAACACTTGTCAAGAGGAAGAAGGAGGCTAATGTAAAGATGAGACATGAAGATTCAGTTAGGGCACTCGAGAGTTACAAGTTAGCTAGGAAGGACCTAAAGAGAGAGCTAAGAAGAGCCAGGAGGGGACATGAGACGTCTTGGGAAGGTAGGATCAAGGATAACCCTAAAGTTTTCTATAGGTATGTCAGGAATAAAAGAATGACGAGGTTAAGAGTAGGGCCAGTCAAGGACAGTCGTGGGAAGTTGTGCGTGGAGTCCGAGGAGATAGGAGAGGTGCTAAATGAATATTTTTCGTCTGTATTCACACAGGAAAAAGACAATGTTGTCGAGGAGAATACTGAGATTTAGGCTACTAGACTAGAAGGGCTTGAGGTTCATAAGGAGGAGGTGTTAGCAATTCTGGAAAGTGTGAAAATAGATAAGTCCTCTGAGCCGGATGGGATTTATCCTAGGATTCTCTGGGAAGCTAGGGAGGAGATTGCTGAGCCTTTGGCTTTGATCTTTAAGTCATCTTTGTCTACAGGAATAGTGCCAGAAGTCTGGAGGATAGCAAATGTTGTCCGCTTGTTCAAGAATGGGAGTAGAGACAACCCCGGTAACTATAGACCAGTGAGCCTTACTTCTGTTGTGGGCAAAATCTTGGGAAGGTTTATAAGAGATAGGATGTATAATCATCTGGAAAGGAATAATTTGATTAGAGATAGTCAACACGGTTTTGTGAAGGGTAGGTCGTGCCTCACACACCTTATTGAGTTCTTTGAGAAGGTGACCAAACAGGTGGATGAAGGGTAAAGCAGTTGATGTGGTGTATATGGATTTCAGCAAAGCGTTTGATGAGGTTTCCCACGGTAGGCTACTGCAGAAAATACGGAGGCATGGGATTCAGGGTGATTTAGCAGTTTGGATCAGAAATTTGCTAGCTGGAAGAAGACAAAGGGTGGTGGTTGATGGGAAATGTTCAGACTGGAGTCCAGTTACTAGTGGTGTACCACAAGGATCTGTTTTGGAGCCACTGCTGTTTGTCATTTTTATAAATGACCTGGAGGCGGGCGTAGAAGGATGGGTGAGTAAATTTGCAGATGACACTAAAGTCGGTGGAGTTGTGGACAATGCAGACGGATGTTACAAGTTACAGAGGGACATAGATAAGCTGCAGCGCTGGGCTGAGAGATGGCAAATGGAGTTTAATGCAGAAAAGTGTGAGGTGATTCATTTTGGAAGGAATAACAGGAAGACAGAGTACTGGGCTAATGGTAAGATTCTTGGCAGTGTGGATGAGCAGAGATCTCGGTGTCCATGTACATAGATCCCTGAAAGTTGCCACCCAGGTTGAGAGGTTTGTTAAGAAGGCGTACGGTGTGTTCGCTTTTATTGGTAGAGGGGATTGTGTTTCGGAACCATGAGGTCATGTTGCAGCTGTACAAAACTCTGGTGCGGCCGCATTTGGAGTATTGCATGCAATTCTGGTCGCCGCATTATAGGAAGGATGTGGAAGCATTGGAAAGGGTGCAGAGGAGATTTACCAAAATGTTGCCTGGTATGGAGGGAAGATTTTATGAAGAAAGGCTGAGGGACTTGAAGCTGTTTTCATTAGAGAGAAGAAGGTAAAGAGGCGACATAATTGAGGCATACAAGATGATCAGAGGATTGGACAGAGGGTGGACAGTGAGAGCCTTTTTCCTCAGATAGTGACGTCTAGCACGAGGGCACATGGCTTTAAATTGAGGAGTGATAGATATAGGACAGATGTCAGAGGTAGGTCCTTTACTCAGAGCAGTGAGGGCGTGGAATGCCCTGCCTGCAACAGTAGTGGACTCGCCAACATTAAGGGGATTTAAATGGTCATTGGATAAACATATGGATGATAAGGGAATAGTGTCGATGGGCTTTAGAATGGTTTCACAGGTCGGTGCAACATCGAGGGCCGAAGGGCCTGTACTGCGCTGTAATGTTCTATGTTCTGTAAGTCTCTCCAGAAGTCCATGATGGTTAAATCTCACATAATTGGTGATGGCAAGTGTTTCATGGATTTTTACTTGCATCCAGTAAGTAAGACTTGTACACGGAAAGGAAAAAGATCGATTTTGATTAGTCATTGATTGGTGACTGACCTATGTGAGCTGGCAAGTGAGAACTACTGCATTGGTAAAGATTTGGCACAAATTCTTTCCAGCCTGAAATGCAGTTATCGAAATGCAAGGAAATCAGAGCCAGCTTTATTTTAGGGGAGCTTTCAGGGGGGAAACAGAAGCATTATTGACATTTTGGAAATGTACAGCCAAATATATCCCATGGAGGTATGGAAACTACATATTTCAAATGGAAAGCCCAAAGATAATGGGCAATGTATAGAATGTCCTATTCTAAGCGGCATTATTACGGTCGCAACTCACATTATCGCATATATTGCTAGAGTGTTGGATCAAAACCCATTTTAGAATTGTTCCATTTGGTCGAGAAGTAGGAATTTCTGAATCTGTACCCCACTGAATTTGAAATCTGGCTGGTATTTGAAATTCCTGCACTTGATGCGCTTTTCTTTGATTGTTATTTACTTTATCGTCAATAACTTCACCAAGTTGGCAATTTTTGGGTGGAGTAATGAGCTGGCTCTGACTACATTGTTGAGAATAAGGGGAAAATAAATACAGACCGTTCTTGCACAAAAGACCATTTACAAACAAATTGAGACCATTTTTCTGCCATTTCAGCTCCAGGTGCCATTAATTCCCTTTTTAATCTTCACTTTTCTAACATATCAATATCCATTCCCTTGTCGACAATGCAAGTACATCTTGTCCACAAAGTAATTTGTTAACTTAATATTGCAGCCTACAAGGCACAATAAGAAATTATCTTCATGAAAATTACTCTATTCATTAATGATGAAATGCTGATAATGGGGAAATAGTTTTCATGTTCAAAATCAGCATCAAGTGCGTGGTTATCTCAATCGTCATGATGAAGCAGCAATGCAAAGCTTTTGTCATGGTCTGTCATTTCAGACGATAAATTAAATCAATCAGTTTTATGGTGCATCTAATATGTGTATTTGCCATGTTTTGTGGACGCAGGTTAGATTCTGCATTCAATACACACACATAGCTGTGAACGTTTATTCCACAACATGTGTACTATTGCTTTGGTAATTTTTACTTTCCTTTTCTACAGTTACTGATGAGGAGGCGAGAAAACAAATTTCCGACGAACTGGCACAAGAAAGAGCCAGACAAGATTTAAATCTTCAAAAGAGGTTAGCTCTCGGGTGTTGATTCCCTTATTCCCCCTTACTTTAATTTTTTGCAGTCACCATTTTGATCCATGAATGCTTAATGGAGAGAATGAGGAATTCAAGAAGTTGCACTCTCATATATGTGGTGCTAGTTTTCAAGGAGCAAAATTCAGGCTTTGTGGCATCCAAAAGTGGGGCTGGAAATGACTGCGCACTGGTCTAGGGGGTCATGACACATGTGGGAATCTTCAAGGCTTCATCCTAGCATGGTAGCACAGTGGTTAGCACTGTCACCTCAGCGCCAGGGACCCGGGTTCGATTCCTGGCTTGGGTCACTGTCTGTGCGTAGTCTGCACGTTCTCCCTGTGTCTGCATGGGTTTCCTCCGGGTGCTCCGGTTTCCTCCCACAAGTCCTGAAAGACGTGCTGTTAGGTGAACTGGACATTCTGAATTCTCCCTCTCTGTACCCAAACAGGTGGTGGAGTGTAGCGACTAGGGGATTTTCACAGTAATCTCATTGCAGTGTTAATGGAAGCCTACTTGTGACACTAATAAAGATTATTAGCATCTTCCCTTGCATTCTGGCATGCTGATGTTAGATGCTTTGTCCCACTATCTGCTCTTCCCTTGCCATCTGGAATATACCTCCCTTAAATGTGAATTATTTTATCACTGATTGCAGTTTCTGCATTCTTTAGCAAAATTAAAATTCAATGACTGATTCTATCATGCTTCTTTCCACTCTTGTGTGATTAAACATCAATTCACTTAAAATACAAATGTTAAATTACATTTTGGTCCAAACGGGAATGAAAAATGTATTTTTCATTCAGGTTTGGATAAAATTCCCATCTGCTTTGTAATAGTGACTGCACTTCATAGCAATTTGTGATCTGTGAAGTGCTTTCAGAAACGTTGAGAGATGCGATAAAGTTCTATATAAATACAAGTTTCTGTTTCCATTTTTACTCTGCATGCATAACAAAAAATGTTGAAGACTATTTCAGTGGCACACCTCCACTTAGGACAGGCCTGGTCCCTTCTTTTTACATACAATGTAAAGCCATGTTCCATCACCCTGGACTTCTCCACCCAGGTCCAACAAGTTAAGGTTGCAGAGTTGTGATGGTCTGAAAAGATGGCATTTGCTCCAGTGATTAACCAATAACTCTTATGATGATACTTGATTAATATTGACCTCGGTAATGCTGAATGTGTAGTATAAAGTGCCATACCCAAGAAGTAGTAACTCACTCCTTGCTTCAAGGGTTGTTAAATTTCAACTTCCCCATGGAGAGAGGTCTCTCGTCAGTACTTAGTTATCAAAACAATGATGTATCAATAGGAATTATATGCAGCAATGAGATTGCCACAGCATCATAGGAAGAAGTATATATTTAATAAAGCTATTCACAGAATGAAATGTTTCAGAACCTGTTATTTATCACATTCGTTCATCATAATCTCAGAAACGCATATGTTCTCTACATATGCTCCTGTATTTTTAACCAAATTTTAGGTCATCCTTCATTAATCAGTTTCAACACTACTGAATCACAAGGATGAATAAATGGGAGCTATACATTCAAAGGAACTGCACAATGAAGTCGTAAGAGTTCCATTGAAAGGTGGAATTCCTTGAGCTCAATACATTTCGATAACAAGCTGTGCTTGAATTTAAGCCATTGAGCCACAGGATTTGCAGCTGTTTCGCACCTTGCAGAAAAAACAAATCAGAAGTGCCAGAAATCTGAAATGAAAACAGAAAACAGTGGAAATAGATAAGAGCGATCAAGATCAGAAGAAGAAAGATTAAGCTAATAATTCATTTGCGTTTCAGCCTCAAACTGTGATGAGCAGGCAGGAACAATCCATTCATTGGTGTGTCCAAAATAGGAAGGTGAAGGTGACAATCAGTTGTGACGATCACCAGTACGCGTACTCCAATTGCTTTCACAAACAATTGGTTTGTGGATTATTAGGGTCAACTGTGACACACTTGCCCCTGAGTCAGAAGGTCACGGGTTAAAGTCCCACTCCAGAGGTTTGAGCACAAGGGTCTAACTGACGCTCCAGTGCGGTACTGAGGGAGTGCTGCATTTTAGATGAGATGTTAAACCCAAGATGCTGTCTGCACTCTCAGGTGAACATAAAAGATCCCAAGGCACTATTTCAAAGAAGAGCAAGGACGTTCTCCCCGGCATTATGGTCAATATTCCTTCTCCTTCATCGCCAGTCCCTCCAATTGATTTTAAGATGGCTGAGAAGTCCAGTGTACGATCTGCAGACTCTGCCAAAGATTGGTGCTGCTTGGCACGTTAGATCAATGAGTTGTCAGGATGTTTGTGCACTCCGATGCCTTGTCTTCACTTCTGCAAGTTCCTGAGAAAGTCTTACAATGTGTTCACTGCCTTCCCAGGTGAACCTTTTTCCCCATTCTGGTCAATCACAAGTTAGGAACCTTCCATAAGATGGCAGGAGACTTGGCCACTTTTAACTCCTCATTGGTGAACTTGGAAAAGGGCACTGATGTTGGACTAGCTTTCTTGCCACCTGATTGGGAGGATCTTGTAATGGCACCACTCGTCGTACCTAAGCAGTGCTTTGAAGTGCCTGACGTAAGTTGTAAACAACGTCTCCGAAGTATGAAGGAGCACTGGATCACTGCTGCCCAGTGAGCCATGTCTTGAATCTCTGGTTTGAGATCCTGATCCTCAAATACTCATTTCCTGAGGGGTAATATTTATTCCCCCATCAGCATCACTGAAACAAATAAACTGATCATTATCACATTGCTGTCTGTACTTGCTATCCACAGGTTGGCCGCCACATTTCTTACAACACTGACTACAATTCAGAAGAACGTAAATGGCTATAAAGCTCTTGGGAATGTTTTGGGAATGCAAGAGGCACTAAATGAATACAAGTTTGCCTATTTTGCTTGATAGGGCCTGTACCTCATTGGGGACTTTGATTTTGATTGCTGTGTTTCAGATTGTGACATGCACTGTACCAGTAAGAATTGCTTCCACTTGAACCACAGAGTGAATTTGTTTAAAAGCCATTTTGCACACCGCATCTCTGAGATATATTTTTGGTGAGCAAGGAGAGGCAATATAAATTAAAGGATGCAATTCTAAATGAAGTGCACTACAGGTGGAACTGGATTTATACGTGCACAAATTGTTGGAAGAAGCAAGCAAAGTTGAGAAAGTGGTTGAAAAGGTATTTGGGATCCTGGGTTATAGAACCATAGAGTACAAAAGTAAGGAAGTTATGGTAAACCTTTATAAGCCACTGGTTTGGCCTGAACTTGGTTGTGTCCAGTTCCAGACACCACTTTTAGATAAGATGAGGGGGCTTTGGATGGGTGCAGAAGAGATTTATGAGAAAACTGTATCTCCTGCCAACACAAAATGGCTGCTGATGCCCATCTGTGCAAGCATGCTAGCCTGTGCATGTGCAGAAAACGACACTACTCACTGTGCCCAGCCCGTCAGATTTTGTTCTGTCAGTTTGAAGGGGTGAGATGATGTTTGTAAGATGATCAGAGCTGCAGTGTGAGACTGAATGGATTAAGTGTGGTCGTAGCAGTGCCTACGAGGACAACAATGTTGCCAACCAAAGCTCAGAATCAGACTGTGAGGGGGTTAAACCACTGAAACAGTGCCTTGGACAATGACCCATTGCATCCTTCGGTGGTCTCCAGCTTGGGGAGTTGTGGAGTGAATGTTATTGGGCACGATAATTTTTTTTCCCTGGTTCGGAGGCGGGGTCTTGTCTGATGTTTCTTATAGTGTCTGCATTAGCTTAAAATATCTTTTGAAATTCATGGGAAAACTACTCTGACATCTGACAAGTGTCTCTGCTCCTGCCAGCTGCCTATTCCGTCGTTCGCAATGACTTAGCAGAATAAAACACTTGAACTGTCCGTGCATGGCATTGGCAGCAAAGACAAACTTGTGAGAATGGCTCATTCGATTATGATGGTCAATGAGAGAATCTGGGGTTGCTCTCTTCAGAAGAGTAAAGTTGAATGGAGATGAGACAGTTATTCAAAATCATGAGGTGTTTGGACTGACAGAGAAAACAATTCCTATTGACACATGGATCGAGAACCAGAAACCACACACATAAGGTGATTGGCAAAACAGCCAAAGGTCACATGTGAAGAAACATTTTTGCAGTGAGTGGATAGGATCTGGAAAGCACTGTCTGAGAGTGTGGTGGGGGCAGATTCAATTGTGGCTTTCAAAAGGGAATTGGATAATTACATGAAGAGGAAAAATTTGCAAGTCTCGGTGGGGGAAAGCTGAGAGAGCACAACAAGCTAAATTGCTTTTGCAGAGAGCCAGCACAAATGGCCCCCTTCTGTGCAGGAACCATTGTCTGATTATGTGGCATTCAGAGAAATGTGATCAAATAAAGCAGAAAACTGAAACAATTCAAGAGAAAGTTTTTAAAATGTGTCTTAAAATAGATGATGCTGCGAATGTGGAATCCCTGCCATAAATCAGTGCAGAAACAGTCTGTTAATTATATTTTAAGGGTATTAGTTACTTGAAAAGATGAATATTGGGGAACAAGCAAACAATTGGGACTGGATTAGATGGCTGTGCTGTGTGGTGGAAAACTTGGCCACAGTCATGATGAGCTCAAGTTTTGTTTGGTGCTCCGGTCTCTAATTGCATAAACTCCCAGCTTTTCTGCATGTAGTGCCATTCGATCTTTCACTCACACCTGCACAGCCAGAACAGACAGATGGAGCTCAGTTTAATGTCTCGTCCAAGGGATACCATCTCCAAGAATGTTAGACTTTGTGTATCACTCTGGAGGGTTGTGCTAGATTATGAGCTCCAGTCTTGTGGCCGAAATCCACAACCTGCTGACTCAGAAATAAGTGTGCCCAACAAACTCATGTTCTAATGCACTTAAATTTGCTGGAGCCAACTTGGGAGTCCAGTAACCACTGACTAATTGACACTTCCAGATAATGTATGTGAAAAATAACAAGTTAATTGAGCTAGATTTAGAACTTGTCCTCATAATTTGATCATAGCAATATATAAAGGTGGATTTTTTTCACATGATTTATGATTATCAGGAACTGCATTTAATATAAGCAAGATAAATATTGTGTCAAGGCAGGGAAAATGGCATGCTTTCATATAAGCTGCTATAAATAGAATCTGTATATAACTGGAGAAAAATAAGTGATTTAGCACTTTAATAAGCTTTGAAAAGTGTCATTGTGAATAGTAGCAGACAGAAACCAACACATAAAAATGCTTTAGTATTGGGATTCTCTGAATACACTGAAAATGTGACAGATATTACATTTATTGATGCAATGTCAGGAAGCTGCTATAGCTCATGTGTTAATGGGTGTGATGAATCGAGGGAATGGACAACGTAGATTTTAGAACTTCCTGTAAGTCCAGACAAGTTGATAAAGAAATATATTAACTTCATCCAACTAAATAGTTTTTCCCATAATCGGGCAAACGTTTGCCATTCTGCATGTTATGGCCGTATAAAACTTTTGTTTATGTTTCAAAGTTTGGTAGAATGCAAGCTCCCTCATGCATATGTTTAACAACACAATCTTCAGCCCTCATTCAGCACAATTTGAACAATAAAACCTGCGTATAAAATTGGATAGGTGTTCTAACCCAACCGGAGACCACAGGGTCTGCAACATCAGAGAGTCCCCTTGGCCTCACCTGAAGATAATCTCCCCAGCTGAGTGAGCAGAGCTACACCCTTAAGCAAGGGTTCCATGGACATAAATACCTTGGCCCAAGTGTGGGCCGGGTGGGGGAGACCCTTTGGAGAGCAGGAGTTGAACCCAGTAGGTTAAATAAATATTGAGTTTTTCAAGTCATCGTTTCCGTGTGGTTACAATAGGATTTGTTGTATCACTTAAGTCTCCCCATATGGCAGACACCAGGTTCAAGGCAAACATTCCTCTCCCACAATCTATCCAAAGAAACTTGGGGGTCACGTAGATAATCAAAATATTATGAACAGGTACAGAAAATAATCCAAGGTTCATCAAATGCTCGTCTTTATATCTGCAGGGCGGGGTAGAAGCAGTCTTAATTATCTTTAAGGGTAGGTTGGAAACGTTGAATATTGGAGAACAAGCAAACGTGTGGGACTGAATTAGGTATACAAAGGGTTGCTTCAGCTAGACAAATCTTTGGATAGATCACAGGCAGAATACTATGAGCGGTTCTGTGCTCCACACCTCAGGAAGGGTAGATTGGTTTTGCAGGGGAGTGCAGTGTGGACTTGCCAGAATGATCCCTGGACTTCAAGGCATCAGATGGGAGGTGACACAGACTGGCATTGTATTCCCTGATAGTTCGAAGGTTAAGAAGTGATTTGATTGAAGTTCTCAGGATATTAAGGAGATCAGATTTGGCTATTTTTGCCAGATAGAGAGTCGAGTTGTAGCGGGCCTTTTTTAAAAATTAGAATAAAGCCTTTCAGGAGTGAATTTAGAAAACATTTCTGCACCGACAGGATGGCAGAAGTTTGAAACTCCAGTAAAGAATAAGAACCTTTTATTGTCACAAGTATGAAGTTATTGTGAAAAGCCCCTAGTCGCCATATTCCGGCGTCTGTTCAGGTAAGGTGGCATGGGAATTGAACCATAATTGAACCAGCGCTGCTGGCCTTTTTCTGCATCACAAACCAGCTGTATAGCCCACTGAACTAAACCAGCCCTATTCATGCAGCCCTACACCAGCACGATTCATGTTAGATAAATTGTCAATTTTTGATTCGGTACTACATGTAGTCATGGTCAGCACCATAGTGTAGGAAAAATATGAGTGCACTAGAGAGATTAGAAGAGACTGAAGAGAATGTGGGCTGGAAAATGTGCATTATAAGCAGAGATTGGATGGGCTATATTTGTTTTCTTTGGAACAGAGGAAGTTGAGGGAAGAGCTAATTGAAGTGTACGTAATTATGAGGGGTCTGATAGAATGGATAGATATGTCCAGAGGTGCCCAGATTTAGTGTCAAATAAATTTTGGTTTAGTTTGCCCTCCAACCCACAAAGTTGACATGCAAGAACATGTTGGGGATATGGTTCTTAAGAGGGCATGCTTAACTGTGGTTCCTTCCATCTGTTCTTTTAGTTGAGGTGGACATTCAAAATCCCTTGCTGCTGTTAAAAGAGACAGGAGATTTCCCAGTGTCCTAGGTAATATTGTTCCCTTAACCAACACAAACTAAAAATTGCCACCTTGTTGCTGTTGATGGAATCTTATTGTAAGCCATATGACTCCCATATTTGTTAATTTCACAGTAATTACACTTTGAAGTTTTTCATTTATGTATTTATTCCGCAGTCCTTCTTCATTCCTTGGTCTCCATATGTACATTAAAAATGCCAAGAGAAGTTGGCACTCCAATTGCATCAAAGAAGACTTTTCCTGCCCAATTTATTTGGAATAGGAGATGATGGTACTAGACGATGGTACCTGGTTTAATCCCATATTCTAATGAGATGGATGTAGTTATTGTACGTTGCTGAATTTATTTGTGGTTATGTAGGGCATTTGCATAGTTGCACATTCAGTATCAATTTGCAGTGCGAAGTTGCCTTGAGGGAATTGGGTTGGGGTTCAAGAAATTGAGATAACCATTAGTAGCAAGGACTTGTGGTTTTTAAAAATAGATTTTAATTGTTCGCAAGTTCAGGTAGAGTGGCATTTGACTTAATATTTGGAAGCATAACAAAATACCATGGAATGAAATCAGAAATAGTTGCATTGTTTGGACCAGTTCAGCTGCAGCGAACAGTCCATTTCAACGTCATTCTCTGATCCTGAAAAACTGCAGCCCAGGGAATACATCCAAAGGAATGCTGTAAGAATGTTTAAGTTACTCCCTCCCTTTGTCTTTTCAGAATTTCCTTGCAGAATTGCAGAATTCAGTGCTTGATTAACTAAAATTGTGTTGAGTCAGATTAATTTGGGAAGTTTACCATTACCAGTGCTCACGGTAGTCTGAAAACTGCATCGTTACTGTATCATTAAGTGCTGCAAATTGGCTGACCTGTCATGCAGAAGCTAAGTATTAGTAATGTAGTACACTGGAATTCTAAGCTGTGGATTGGCACATACAGTTTTTCAGGAAGTGTTGCATTCAGCAAAATACCCAGGAAAGAAAAATTTGAACGTGTGACTCTTGTGCACGTCTGTGCACCTTGCTCAGGAACAAAAAAAAGGGGGCTGGAAGAAGGGACCCTGCAGCTCCCTTGGAAGGAAAGACAAGGCAGAAACAACAACAAAAAAATCCAAGTTAATTGAAAGTGATACCACTTGAATCTATAATCATTTTGTGTTTTGCTGTTTTAATCTAAGTTCAAATGAAGTGTGCTTTTATTTGTCTTGAAAGTGCATTATGGCTTCTGCACTCTGTCAGGCAGCTGTTTAATCCAAGAAGCAGTATATTGAATCATTATTTCTAGTATGAGATCGAACTGTTAAAGACATGGTGATGAATAATACAGCTGACTATTAGAAGGGTTTTTACTTTAAATTAAATCCATGTGGCCTAATCTTCTCCTATACTCTGTGGACCTGTACAATTGATAAGACAGTTGATGTTCCAGAACTGGCTGTTTGCTATGGCTGCTGCCATGGTCTGTAATCTCCATTTGAGATTTGACTGTTCTTGATGAAGGCAATATATTGACGCTGTACTTGGTGGGAATCAGTTACTAGTGTTTCTTCACAAGACTTCAAACAGATAAAACGAATACTGCAATGACTGCATGTAGTTCAATTTGAGAAACTTAATGGGAATGCTTTTCTTATTTATTCGTTCATGGCATGTGAGTGTTGCTGGCTAGGCCAGCATTTCTATTGCTCATGCCTAATAGCTCTTGAGAAGGTAGCAGTAAGAAGCCTTCTTGAACTGCTGCAGTCCACGTGATGTAGCTGCACCCCATTGCCGTTGTGGAGGGAGTTCTAGGATTTTGATCCAGCGGCAGTGAAGGAACGGCGATATAGTTCGACGCAGGGTGTTGAGTGACTTTGAGATGGTTGTGGTCCCAGGTAACTGCTGCCCTTGGCCTTCTAGGTGGTAGAGATTGGGGGGTTTGGAAGGTGCTGTCGAAGGAACTTTGAGTTTCTACAGTGCATCTTATGATGGTTCACATTCCTGCGACTGTGCATTGATGGTGGGGGGAGTGAATGTTTGTGGAAAGGCTGCTCATCAAGTGGGCTGCTTGCGTGTCGGTGGAACTACACTTATCCAGGCAAGTGGGAGTATTGAATTACACTCCCGACTTGTGCCTTGTGGACAGGCTTTGGGAAGTCAAATAATGCATTACTTGCAGCAGAATTCCCAGCCACAGTATTTATATGGCTGGCCAAGTTCAACTTCTGGTCAATGATAACCCCCAGGATGTTGATGGCAGGGATTCACTGACAAGTCATGACATTTAATGTCAGGGTGAGAAGGTTAGATTATCTCTTGTTAGAGATGGTCATTGTTTGTGTGGCATAAATATTACTTTTAGAGGAAAACTAACATTACTGTAACATGCTGCAATTTCTACTGGTTATGCCTACAATCTTAACTACATAAACATTGAAAATGTGTTGTAAAAACCAGCCAACTCATTGGCAAATTTAAATAATAACTTGCCATATACTTAGCACTCTTACCCGCAACCCACCAAACAAAAATAGATAAGTAAAAAGAGAACACCAACTTGCATTTCTATAGTGGCTTTCATAATTCTAGCATGTCCCAAAGTACTTCACAGAAAATTTAATAATTTTTTGAACTGTAGTCTGTGGGGAATGTTTGAAAATAGTGCCTTTAAGAGCTTCTGTAACATTTCCACCATAAATATATCACTTAATATCTTAGACATAATTCATCTTTCTGAGTATGAATTAGAAGACATTTTGTGACTCTTAATTCAAACAATAACCTTTGACAGCACTGAAAAGCACTGAAATTATGAAATAATATGGTATGACAGTACAAAGCTAGGAGGGAGCGCAAGCTTTGAGGAGAACACAGGGTGCAAGGAGATGTATACAATTTATATACAGAGGGTGCAACAAGGTAGCTGGTGGAATATAATGTGGGGAAGTGTGAAATTATTCAGTTTTATAATAGAAATGGAAAAGCAGAATATTTTTGAATGGTGTGAAACGTTCAAATTTTGATGTTCAGAGGGACTTCGATGTACTCATACAAGGAACACAATTCGCCTGCAGGGACAGCAAGCAGTTAGGAAGGGCGATGGGTTGGAGGACAAAAATAAGGAAGACTTTGCTACAATTGTGCAGGACTTTGGTGAGACCACACATGGAGTACTGTATGCAGCTTTGCCCTCTATATCGACTGAAACAAATACATCTCTTGGAGGTGGCATTGCGAAGGTTCACTAGGTTGGTTCTGGGATGAGAGGCTGAGTAAATTGGGCCTTTTCTCTCTGGAGTTTAGATAAATGAGAAATGTTCTCTTCAAAAGATTCACAATTCCAAAGGGGCTTGATGGGAGAGATTTTGAGAGGTTACTTTTCCTGGCTGGGGAATTTAGAACATGGGAGCAGAGTATCAGGACAAAGAAAACAAAGTACGAAGTCTTACAACACCAGGTTAAAGTCCAACAGGTGTTGTAAGACTTCGTACTGTGCTCACCCCAGACCAACGCCGGCATCTCCACATCAAAGAAAACAAAGAAAGAGTTTGCACATTCTCCCCGTGTTTGCGTGGGTTTCGCCCCCACAACCCAAAGAAAATTACTTTTCACTGTACCTCAGTACACGTGACAATAAACAAATACAATCCAATCCAATGTGCATGGCAGGTGGATTGGCCACGCTAAATTGCCCCTTAATTGGAAAAAATTAATTGGGTACTCTAAATTTACAAAAAAAAGTGTGAGGGTCCTTCATGTTGATACCCTTTTTCCCCCTTTCTTAATTTTTGCTGTTATCATTTCGATCCATGGATGCTTAATGGGCATGTATCATTAAGTCAAGCAGCAGAGTTCTGTTGGTGTTCGAACAGGAGAACTCTGACTTCTCAACACCCAAGACTCGATTTTCAAAGACTCAAGGAACTAAGTTCGAATCCTGAATGTTCAGGGGAAGGACCTGCTCTTCTTCCTCTCTCTTTCTCTCATAGATCATAGAATTTACAGTGCAGAAGGAGGCCATTTGGCCCATCGGGTCTGCAGCGGCTCTTGGAAAGAGCACCCTACCCAAGCCCACACCCTACTCAAGCCCGCACCCAACCCAAGCCCACACCTCCACCCTATCCCCATAACCCAGTAACACCACCCAACACTAAGGGCAATTTAGCATGGCCAATCTACCTAACCTGCACATCTTTGGACTGTGGGAGGAAACCCACACAGACACGGGGAGAATGTGCAGACTCCGCACAGCCAGTGACCCAAGCCGGGAATCGAACCTGGGACCCTGGAGATGTGAAGCAATTGTGCTAACCACTATGCTACCATGCTGTCTTCTCTCTCTCTCTCACACTGATACCGCCACAACTGGTCCACAGCAGACACTATCACCCTGACCCTACACTCATCCCTGAAGCATCTCGACAGCAAGGACTCCTACGTCAGACTGCTATTCATTGACAACAGTTCCGCCTTCAACACCATAATCCCTGTCAACCTCATATCAAAACTCCAAAACCTGGGACTTGGCTTCTCCCTCTGCAACTAGATCCTCGACTTCCTGACCCATAGACCACAATCAGTAAGGAAAAACAGCAACGCCTCCTCCACAATAGTCCTCAATACCAGAACCCCGCAAGGCTGCATATTTAGCACTCTGCTGCACTCTCTATACACATATGACTGTGTGGCAAAATCTGGCTCCAACTCCATCTACAGGTTTGCTGATGACACAACCATAGTGGGTCTGATCTCCAGGAATGATAAATCAGAGTACAGGAGGAATATAGCGAACCTAATGGCATGGTGCAATGGCAATAATCTCTCTCACAATGTCAGCAAAACTAAAGAGCCGGCCGTTGACTTCAGGGCTCAAAGTATTGTACACACCCCTGTCTGGATCAATGATGCTGTAGTGGAAATGGTTGACAGCTTCACGTTCCTAGGTGTGCACATCACCAGCAATCTGTCCTGGGCCACCCAGGTCGACGCTTCGACCAAAAAAGCACAACAGCGCCGATACCTCCTCAGGAAACTAAGGAAATTCGGCATATCCACATTGACTCTTCAATTTTTACAGGTGCATCATAGAAAGCATCCGAAAGGCTGCATCACAGCTTGGTATGGCAACTGCTCGGCTCAAGAACATAAGAAACTCCAGGGAGCCGTGAGCACAGCCCATCACGCAAACCCACCTCCCATCCATTGACTCTGTCTACACGTCCCGCTGCCTTGGGAAAGAGGGCAGCACGATCAAAGACCTCTTTCCCCCAAAGTTATTCTCTCTTCCATCGGGCAGGAAAAAAAAGTCTGAGACCACGTCCTAACTGATTTTTTAAAACGCTTCTTCCCTGCCGTTACCAAACTCCTGACTGACCCTCTTATGGACTGAATGATCTCTCCACGCATCTCTATTGAGTAGCACTACACTCCGTGTGCTCCACCCGATGTCTATGTATTTACGTTGTGTATTTATCGTATGTCTGGACCGATTTGCCTGGACTGTACATGGAACAATACCTTTCACTGTACCTCGGTACATAGGACAAATCTAAATCTCTCTCCCTCTCTTTCTGAGTGGCAATCCAATGCTGATTCTCTCCCCGAGGAAGTTGCCGTAGAAACGGATGCAATGCATGTGGATGATGCCACCAACCAGTCCAGGATGAATTCTAAGGCATGCTGGAGGTAACAGTGTGAAGGTGGGAAGAAAGATCGTTGCTGGCTGTGAATCGTTAGTCAAGAATAGATGTACACAAGGGCAGTCTGAAGGCATTGAGCACTGAGAAGAGGAGGATGGCTTGATTCCTGTCATGCTTTGGTGGAGTCAAGGAAGGGTAACCTACAACAATCATGCTAAAAAGAAAAGCAATTGGTGACGTTGGCAATGGTCACCTTTATGCTAGAAGAAGGGCAAAAATGGTACAGAGGAATTTGAACAGGAAGATTTGAGATCACTAGGAGATTGACACATTTGAGGATCCTGAGGAGGAAATAAAAGTTAAAGGTGGGACAGTAATTTGAGCAGGTGGATGGTTAACAGGTAGATGTTTTTTGAAGAGGGATTGATTTTGATGCAATGCTGAAAGAAGGGTGGTAATTGAGGAGACGGGGTCAAAACTGTGCAACGGAATGGTCAGGGGCTCTCATTTCGGGATGGAGATGTCGTGAAAAATGGTGTAGAGAGTAGATGTGGGTAAAAGTAGACAAGCTAACTTTAAGGGTAAGATTGAGTTAATATGGTAAAACGGAGCAGTTTACAGATAAGTCTTTGCAATGAGGTGTTACACAGTGTAGAGGTTAGGGGAGAAGAAAACAGGCAAGGAAGTTGGCATGTGGCTTTCGAGGAGGCAGTATACAATCAAGATTTTAACTGAGAGGCAGGAAAGATGGAAGGGTTTTGATGCTGAAAGAAGTAATGGTGCCAAAGCTGTGGGAGATAAATCAACTTCAGGCTGTATTGTCATCACACTGATTTAGATGGATGACGAAATATGTACCCAGATGAGGAGGCTTCATTGAGTGGAAAGGAATTGCACTCATAAGTCACATTCTGGTGAGGACCAGGTGTCAGCAATTCTGCTTGAGCCACTCGTCATGATGAAGCTTTACAGGAAATGTAAATATTGTCTCTCTAGTGATTGAGAACTCCACATCAAGGCATTGTTGACCACTGCAACTCTTGGACCTATTTTATTTTTTTAAACTAAGGCTGTTAACTTTAGGTGCCTAGCAATTAAAAGTTGTCTAATGCTGGCAAGATGGTAGAAAAACATTTGTGATCAGAAAAAATTCAAGGAACAGGATTCTAAATTCAGTACTTAGTAGTTCATGGAGAACGTGGCTTTTTCACCAACTGTATGCTAAATAAAAGCATAATTTAAGAACTTTTCTCCTGCAGATTGTGTTCCCACATATATGCAGGATGCTCCATCTCAGGGCGGCTCAAGGGAAATTTGCAGACAAAATGATCACTTGAACTGATTAGAGGGAGGAGGTGCAGAATGTGCTGGAACTAAATATTTTAAAGGCAATAGTAAATTAAAACTAGAAATTTGATTAATTGGGGGGGTAAAGATAATTTTAACTCCGAACACAGCCGGCCACTTGGAAGAATGAACTGAACGATTCCTGATTGGACAACAAAATGCACCTCGGTTTGTAGCGTCAAGTAGGATAGAGTATCATAGAATTGCTACAGTGCAGAAGGATGCCATTCGGCCCATCAAGTCTGCACCCGACCCTCTGAAAACGCACCCAGCCGAAGTCCACGTTCCCACCCTATCGCCATAACCCAATAACCCCACCTAACCTTTTGGACATGAACGAGCAATTTTGCATGACCAATCCACCAAACCTGCACAGCTTTGGTCTGTGGGAGGAAATTGGAGCACCTGGAGGAAACCCACGCAGACACGGGGAGAAAGTTTAAACGTCACAGTCACCCAAGGTTGGAATTGAACCCAGGTCCCTGGCACTGTGAGGCAGCAGTGCTAACCTCTGTGCCACCGTGCCACCCTTGTAACTGACCATATGTTGTAACCCAGGAAAGCACTAAAAGACAATGAAAGTGGTGGTAAGGTAAATGTACAGATTTGGCATTTTCTTTCCTGCCTTTGCCCTGCAATACAGTGAAGAAATATACCAAGACATAACGTTATCCTTTTAACTTTTAAATATGGCTCAAGTTTATGTAAGACAGATGGGTTATTGGGTGAAAATTAAATAAATTTTAATCATCTCAATTTAGCATAAGCTCCAGTGAATTTGAATACACTGCGTAAGAGAGTAGGCAATCTGTCATTAATTGGCAGGAAGGTGCTGAAACTAGGTTCAGAGAATTCAAGTATTTTCAATGAAGCTGAGATAATCATCTTGGGCACCTGCTGAAGTACAGATCATAGAAGAAACTATACAATCCATCGAACATGCGCTTCACAATTTAGTAACGGGGCACAAAGAGTTATTGTACTGTAGCTCAGTTAAGTGCTTACAGTATACAAATAAAATCAAACTAACATGCTTGTTTGCATGGTTTTAGGTTATATTCATCTATGAAGGTGCCCCTTATGTTGGATATTATTTATGTTTTGTATTTCAGAATAAGGAACCATATGTTGCTGGAGTTATTAGTTAGACTTGCCCCAGAAACCTTTAGCTCAAAGCCTGTGTGCCCACTTGGTTAATGAAAGTGTGAGGGGATCTAGTTGCAGTGAGCAAACCAGGCGTCTGGGACTTGAGTGAACAGGACCTCCAGCTGGAAACTCGATTTCCTGAACCAGTCAGATTGAATGTTTTGAGAAATAAGCCGTACGAGGACCAAAAAGCGGGAAGGAAAGATTACATAAAGAGCAACGAATGAGACTCCACACTTGCAATAATTTTCAGTGCCAGAGAGGTTGATTGACAGTAATTAACGCCTAGTACATTGTTAAGCACTATTTGCCTCGTTACTATTACCCAAGCAATGATGCCCTGTGTATCTTTCCAAGGTTGCTGTCCTTATTTTGCACTGCAGCTCTAATTATTCTCTGTATTTTGTCACAGAAACGAAGCTTGCTCTTGGAACCCAGCATGTAAGTCAGTCAAAGCTGGCAGTCCAAATCCCCATTCAGTGGCATGTAGATGGCCCCAAAAACTGAATCATTCAACTACTCAACTTCATTTAAAAAAAAAAAAATCATAATGCTAAATTGTGGTGCCTTTTGTTAAATCTTAAATTTTGAGCCTAGACCAATGTCAGTGGGCTGATGAACCATGGGGGGGAAAAAAACAGAATAGCTTGAACCTTTCCACACGAAAGCACTTTTCAACGGAGGTAACTGCCAAGAGCATTTCTTCACTGCTTCAATGCTAAGTGTATGAAGGCCAACTGCAATTGACCATACTATTCCATTGATGAATAACAGCTACCACAACATTGACCAGGAATCAAACTTTAGGATTGCCTTGTTTTGTATTGCTTAGTTGCACACATGGTGTCCATCGACTAACTTATTGAATTGTGTTTTGTGTTGTATTTGTAATATGTCTTCCATGAAAAAGGAAAGGGTGATGAGAATGTTGTCAATTTACTTACCTAGTTGCACAACAACAGATTGCTGACAACCGCAGCATCCTATTCATCCATGAATTGAACTTACTGCCGAGTTCTTGCTCATCACAAAGAATGAATGCTTCCATCTAAATAGTACCATCTGCCTCCACCTATTCCCTCTGCCCAGCTTCTGCTGAAATCAATTCCCATGTCTATGTCACCTCCAAACTTGATGATTCCTGGGCTTTCATCCACAAGTACTGCATTCTCTGTCTTCAGGTGACATCCCATTTAGCCACCATCCCTCTCCTCCATTTTGGTAAAGTGTTTACATCCCCTCATGGTCTCCAGTCTCCTTCGCTCTGTAACTATTTCAGGCCGACTGCCTCTCATGGAACCACTTACCTTTGCTCTGCCTTGGAACTGCCAAGTCTCCAATCCACCTCCCCATCCTCCATTAAAACTTTATTTTCAATCCATCTCTTGACCAAGCTGTTGGTAGCCTGTCTGTCTCATTTGGCTTGGCACCCATTTTTGTTGTCTTGTTTTTTCTTCAAAGCATCTTGGATGTTTTCTATGTGAAAGGTGCATCTAAATTCACTTTGTTGAGAGTAGATTGTCAAATGAGGAATATAGGTTTTTAAACAACTTTGTACTGGACACTGCCTTAACCTTTCAATCAGCTAACGTGAACACAAAATAGGGCAAATGATTTATCGAACTGCCGTTGGTTTTCTCAAACATTTGTCCATTTTGAATGGAAATTAAACTATTTCATTTGACTGACAACCGATTCCTGTGCCGCGCTGCCTTTTTGAGACTAAGCTGAGAAAAATATCGGGAACGTTATTCTGAGCATAAATCTATGAACAATACCGTAGTGTTAAAGATTGTAGTCCTCATCTTGTTTGAATGCAGGATCCTAACTCAGATTGGTGATCTCTAGTTTAAGTATATATTGTTGGTCATTTCGATCATTAGTCCTCTTGACTTTTGAAAATGTTGTAATGATCCATTTGTATTTGATAGCAGTTACCTCCTACGTTGCTATCTTTAATTGTGTGCTCATAAAAATTTACTGTTGGTCGTTCAAGCTTAATTAAATGTTTAAATTGGACAGTTTTCTTAATGCTAATGTCTTCAGCATTTTAACTCCAAACAATTGACTTTTTTTATATTTTGCCTGAATATCTGTGATAGATTTAGTTCTTCTCAGATTTTTTTGAAGGAAACGTTTCCGATCACCCCCAACTGAATTTTGTACCCATCAAAAGTGAGGAAGCCCATGTCATCGTTACATGATAAATCCCCAAATTTAGCAGAATGGAGTTTGTGAGCAGGTCAGAGGAATGCACTTTATTATAATAAAGCTTCCATTGTAAATATAGTGTTTGTCACAGTTGAATGATGTTCAATGTATTAGAAAAATCAAAGTAGGTATTGACCTGGGATACCATGGGGTTGAAGAAGTCAATTTCATATTTCACACCAAGTACTTTTGGCAGCTTCCCCACAGTCCAGCTAAATTGCTATTGATAACAAATTTAGCTCTTGTCACTCATAAAAATTCAGGGGTACAGTTAATTTCAACAAATTGTTAGCTTGTGCTTTTAATACCTCAACAGTTCTCTCTGTAACTAGTGGTGAAGGAGCCTTATTGACACTGTTGCGGTTGAGAGCACAGTGAATCCACAGATCGCAGCGTCACTGGGATCAAGGTGTCACTGAATTGAGGAGGCTTGGCTGCCATGATGAACAACCCAATTAACAAACAGGCCACATGCTGGAGGGATTAAATTTTCCAGGGACTTATTGCTCTGCAAATGTGTCAGTAAATGAATCTTTGTAATAGACAGCATTTGTCTTCGTAGTGAGGAGGCGGCAGCAAAGAGCAGCAGATGGTGTTATGCCTCATGAACTTGAAGATAAGCTCCATGTCTGATGGTCGTTGTGCTATTGTGGCTGCACTGAGTTCTGTTCAGGAATTCTCTCTGGCCCAGCAGAGCAACGCACACGTCTCGAGTGGAATGTGTTGCTGTAGAAAACATGCAGCCGAGCTTGCTTTGCAGATGAGTGGCATTCATGTGTTTTAACAAAGGATACCAGTCACCCGGAAACGCACTTGGTCTCTTGGTGTTCTAATATTGGTTTGGTGACTGTTCAAAAATCCAGATTGTTCTTCACAAATGTAAACCGTGCTTCAGTATCTGTGTGTTGCTCAAACAGAAGGGAAAATGTCGGATTTTAATCTGTGATCTGTAAATTTTAGGAGTCTGTCAGGCAATTCCATAAGTGCCATCATGTTAGCTAATTTTGGTTTCTCTGGGATCAGATTAGCTGTTTGTCACGAGAAGTGGCTGCAACATTCGGGCCTGCTTGGCCTTTCTGTATTTTTTGCAGTAACATTTTTCTATTGAATAGCTGATGCTGCCTTTTGAAGAGGTCCTTGAATAATTTGAAATTGCCCTTGGGGAGTACCAATATGAAATCTTCCCACTTGGCTGTTTCATGAACAAGATCCTCGGAGAGTGTCAACATTTTCAGGCATCCCTTATTCACACAAGTTTGAAAAGCACCCATTTTTAAGAGTGCAGAACCACCGACAAAGAGCCTGACTCTAATCAAAAACATGCCTGCGTTTTCAGACAGCGTTTATTTGTCTCTGAAGGAGCAATATTCTCCTGACCAAGGGGAAAGCCCCCCCAAATCTGTGGCACAACTGAATTTTTGTTGTATCCCAAGTAAGCCTGCCTGTCCCATCGTGTTTTTGCTGGTTTTATACAGATTCTTGTTTCCTTGCTATTCATATTTTCAGACTGATTTTGTTCAATTACTGCCCTTCGTTGTTCTAATTTTGCACTTTCTGTTGATCTTTTTAAGCTTCATTTGTTCCATCTTCTCCACTTTGTGTTACCCATCACCTTCTTGGCATCTTGCGCCACCTCAAGCTGTCCAGATTCTCTCGGTCTGACACACAGACCTAATGTTTAGCATAAAGATGTTCTCCACATCATTCAGAACTGCGCTCCCAAGAGCTTCTGTTGTAAAAGTGAGTTCTATCCGAAAGGAAATCAACATTTTCTCATCATGGTTCTCATAAATTGGAACTTGCACAAGGATTGTGATCGATGCTGTTTGTGACAGATGTGACGAGAGTCGAGCAGTCCTATTTCAAGTGTTGGGTTATTGCTTAACGACCATTCCAGGTAATTGATTGGACATGCCTCAGGAACAATCTCAAACAGTCCTTGCTAGAGAAGGCCCTGAGTATGCACCTTTCTGCACTTGTGAAGCAATTACAAGTGAGATGTGCAAAGATAGTGCAGTTGACATTCCAAAGCACTTCAAGCACCAATTCATTATGCTTTGAATTACAGTCGCTGTAATGTAAGAAAAAAGGCAATCAATTTGTGCACACCAAGTTCGCAGAAATAACGAGGCAAATCAGTGACCAGTCTTTATTTGGTTGAGGAAGATTGCTTCCTCAACCAAAGAGGGTTCTGTGCTGCTGTGAATTCCCACTTAATTGATTCCATCCCAAGAGGGCTTTGTGTTCTTCTCCACATAGTGATATGGGCTCTGTAGTATTTACCTGAACAGACAGGACTTTGATTTAACATTTGGGCCCAAAATCAGCCTCTCTTATGAACTGCACAAGGAAGCGTCAGCCCAGTTTACATGTTCAAGTCAGCTTGAAAGCAGGAAATTCTGATTCCAAAACGAGTGTTATCCACTGAGCCAAGCTAACATACAAATATTTCACAAGGCTTCCTTGGCATCACTATTATATGGGTGATCCACATAAACATGGTGTATTGATTTGGTCAGAGTATAAAAGTAGACTGACATTTTAGGTCCTTAATTAGTGTTCATGTATATTGGGTTCCCTGCTGCGTGCTTACTGGCAGGATGGAGGATCGCGCTGCCATTGGGGGCGCGCCACAACCGGAAATGTGAGGTAATGCATACAAATGTGAGGTAATGCAATCAAATGTGAGGTAATGCATTTTGGAAGGTCTAATGCAGGTAGGGAATATACAGTGAATGGTAGAACCCTCAAGAGTATTGAAAGTCAAAGAGATCTAGGAGTACAGGTCCACAGGTCATTGAAAGGGGCAACACAGGTGGAGAAGGTAGTCAAGAAGGCATACGGCATGCTTGCCTTCATTGGCCGGGGCATTGAGTATAAGAATTGGCAAGTCATGTTGCAGCTGTATAGAACCTTAGTTAGGCCACACTTGGAGTATAGTGTTCAATTCTGGTCGCCACACTACCAGAAGGATGTGGAGGCTTTAGAGAGGGTGCAGAAGAGATTTACCAGAATGTTGCCTGGTATGGAGGGCATTAGCTATGAGGAGCGATTGAATAAACTCGGTTTGTTCTCACTGGAACGAAGGAGGTTGAGGGGAGACCTGATAGAGGTATACAAAATTATGAGGGGCATAGACAGAGTGGATAGTCAGAGGCTTTTCCCCAGGGTAGAGGGGTCAATTACTAGGGGGCATAGGTTTAAGGTGAGAGGGGCAAGGTTTAGAGTAGATGTACGAGGCAAGTTTTTTACGCAGAGGGTAGTGGGTGCCTGGAACTCGCTACCGGAGGAGGTAGTGGAAGCAGGGACAATAGGGACATTTAAGGGGCATCTTTTCAAATATATGAATAGGATGGGAATAGAAGGATACGGACCCAGGAAGTGTAGAAGATTGTAGTTTAGTCGGGCAGCATGGTCGGCACGGGCTTGGAGGGCCGAAGGGCCTGTTCCTGTGCTGTACATTTCTTTGTTCTTTGTTGAAAACAGGTGCGGCGGGACAGAGAATACCGCCCATGATGTGTGGCCTGTGAATTTTGGAAAAAAGTCTCTCATTCTCTAAAATTTAAATGGGAAAAAACAGTAGATCTGCGACTTATTTGCTTTGCCCAACTGAACTATTAAAAGCATCCAGCAAACCTCTGGTGTCCTTTTCATCTACACCTTTCAGCGAGTGTTTGGTACTGCGTTGCACAGTGTAAAAAAACTGCTAGTTGCAGCACCATCTTCGTGGTGGTAGCGATGGGATCAATTAAGTGGGAATTAACAGGAGCACACGCAAGAAATAGGAGCCATTGTAGGCCATTCGGCTCATTAAGCCTGCTCTGCCATTCAGTAAACCGATGGCAGATCTGAATGTGGCCTTAAATCCACTGTCCTGCCTATTCCCATGTAGTACAACATTGAAGAGTATTTGCATAAGTGCTGCTTTTCATAAGACATAATGGTACCAAACACTAAATCAACAAATTTTGTAGCATCAACTTAGAGCAGTAAGAAGTTAGAAAGTAGTAGTCCAAGTCCTGAAGATTAGTGATTTTAGAATATGATTTTAGGGCAGCACGGTGGCGCAGTGGGTTAGCACTGCTGCCTCACGGCGCCGAGGTCCCAGGTTCAATCCCGGCTCTGGGTCACTGTCCGTGTGAAGTTTGCACATTCTCCCCATGTTTACGTGGGTTTCGCCTCCACAACCCAAAGATGTGCAGGCTAGGTGGATTGGCCATGCAAAATTGCCCCTTAATTGGAAAAAATGAATTGGGTACTCTAAATTTATGGGAAAAAAATACAACATTTAGAATATGATTTTATTGAAAGCAACAGTTCACCTCTTTGGGAGGGGTATGGTATAATCTTACGGTTTTCAAAGCTATTTAATTTTTTTTTTTATTTGTCTTGATTGGGTGTGCTCTTTCGGACTTGCTTTATTTGTTGCAAATTGAAAGTGTCACTGGCCTCAATTTCACGTAAATGTTGCTTCCCACATGGCCAATTAGAAAGCTCAGAGTACAACAGGAAGTAACTATATTCTGAAGACAACGCTAAAAACTAGGCATGCCAAATCCCATTTGTAGAAATACCTGAGCTTTGAAAAACAAGGCTGACTTCACAAGGACATATGCGAGCATTCATCATTCACTTCCATGTAAGCAGTTCTACATTGTCCTGTTGATTAACAAAACGGGAGCTTAAATTGGGAGTAACATATAATCATGGAATTTACAGTGCAGAAGGAAGCCATTCGGCCCATCAAGTCTGTATCGGCCCTTGGAAAGAGCATCCTACTCTCCACCCTATCCCAGTGACCCCACCTAACTTTTTTTACACAAAGGGCAATTTAGCATGGCCAATCCCCCTAACCTGCACATCTTTGGACTATGGGAGGAAACCGGAGCATCCGGAGGAAACCCACGCGCACACGGGAGAACGTGCAGACTCCGCACAGACAGTAACCCAACCCGGGAATAGAACCTGGGACCCTGGAGCTGTGAAGCAATTGTGCTAACCATTCTACCGTGCCATCCTCTATAGATTATATAACTTGTGAACTTTAATCTGGTCTCCCAGACAAGACCGCTTAGACCAAGGCTGAGTAACCAGAAGATGAATAGACAGAGATACTTTGCGCTACGTGTTTCGTGCAGGGTTTTGTGCTCGCTATCACTTTTGCACCCACTACATCCAGTTATTCTTGCCATTAGATCAAAATAGTCAGCTTGGTTCTTTGAAAAGTAATTCGATGCACGCAATGCAAGGTAGAAAACTCAACACACAATTAGTATGGAATTTCTTCCCAAAAATTTCTCAACTGCATAATTTATTCAATTGCATTAGCTGTTTTTTTTTTTGAGGGGGTAACTGATACGGCAATTAATTTCATCATGTTAGCAAAACTCCAACTTGAGTTTGATACGGTCCAAATGCCAGCAAAACGAACCGTGTGTGAACTCCAGTCACAGATTCCTTCAATCTGAACCCTGAGATAATGAATAGCTAATGAATTAAACAAAGGAAAAGTCAGTTACCAGAACAGAATTTAAGTGGGATCGACTGTATAACAAAGACATGATGCTCAGTGCTCCTGCCTGGTATTCATAATGATAAACTTCAGAAAGATGACAGATGATGGTGGCAATCAATGTCGATGAAAACTGCAAATTAGTTTCAGACTTCATACACCAGAGAACAGTGTTTTAAAAAAACGGACGGGGGATGGATGTACCATGATAATTATTGGTAGAAATTATTCCAGGTTTATAAACTCTTCTTTATCTTTAAAGCTTTAAAGTTTTCTGCTTCTTGTCAAGATGTTTTGGAGACTAACATATATTAGTGATATGTGAAATTAACTTAGATTGTCTGAACAGTAAATATGTTGTCCTTCTGATATTCATAAATACAGCTATTTACATAAATTAGCACGAGAGAAATTTTCAGAACATAACAATGATCCAGTTTCAAAAAAATATGTGGCATCACTTTCTTTCTCTTTTCATTTTATTCTTCATTCCCTTTTGCCCACTTCTCTGGGAAATTAATGATACCATAGGTGCCAGCAGCTTCTTGTCCTGCACCCTGCTCAGCCTTCGCAGATACGTCAAGAAACTATGCAGTGATTTTCAACTATCTGGTTTGAAACCAGCAAATCCGGTCGCAAGCCTGTCTGGGAGCAGCAGGGCGCGCCCACTCATACTCGTAGCCGGCAACGTACCAAATGCCCAGCCAAAAGAATAGGAAGCTGGTTGCCAAGAGCGATGGAGATTAGCCCCCTGCCAAATGAGGCCGAGGTGGATAAATCTGTCAGGAAATTGGGAGGAAACATGGCGGCAAGAAAAGCCACTACTCCTCCCCCACTCAGTCTTCACATTAAGGTGGCAGGTTAAGCCCACTGGCTTAATTGAAAATCAACTTAGTATCTGAAGACGACCCATGCTGGCTTTTTGGGGTAGGTGTCCCGGCCATCCACAATTTAATGTTCCAGTTGGCCAGGTTAGTACAGAAAAGGAGTGAGTAAGTGACATGGTGGTTTTGCCGCTGTGCTAGTAATCCAGAGATACAGGGTGATGCTCTGGGTTCGAATCCCACCATTGCAGATGGCAGAAGTTGAGTTCAATAAAATACTCGAATTTGAAGTCTAATGATGACCATGAAACCATTGTAGACATGTTGGAAAAACCCATCTAATGGGTGGCGCAGTGGTTAGCACTGCTGCCTCACGCCGCTGATGACCCGGGTTCGATCCCGGTCACTGTCCGTCTGGAGTTTGCACATTCTCCCTGTATCTGCGTGGGTTTCAACCCCACAACCCAAAGATGTGCAGATTAGCTGGATTGGCCACGTTAAATTGCTCTTTAATTGGAAAAAAATAATTGGGTGTTCTTAAATGTATTTTTTTTTTAAAGTAAAAACCCATCTGGTTCAGCAATGTCCTTCAGGGAAGGAAATTTGCCTTCTGGGCTGGCCTACAATTAATTCCAGACCTAGAGAAATGTGGTTGACTCGAAAGCGGCTTCTGAAATGGTCTAATAAGCCACTCAGTTGTATCAAACCACTGCAGAAAGTTAGGTAAGGAATGAACCCAGATGGACCGGCATCGACCGAGGCACCAGTAGCGATAATGGCAAACCCAGCCCTGTCGACCCTGTAAAGTCTTTCTTGCTAACATCTGTGGGCTTATCCCAAAATTGGAAGAGCTCACAGACACGTCAAGCAACGGCCTGACATGGAATCAAACCTTCCAGATCATGTCCCACATGCCACCATCACCATTCCTGAGTCACTCCGGCCAGTAGGACAAGACGTACCCAGCAGAGATGATGGCGGTGTACAGTCAGGTGGGGATTTGGTCCCCCCCTCATTGACTCCGGACCCCATGAATTCTCATTGCATCAGGTCGAACGTGGGAAATGGTAACCCCTTGCTAATTACTGTGAACCGCGCTGTGGAGCACGCCCATCGTGCGAAATGGGAAAGATTTTGAGCAGATCAAGCAACTCCAGACTGTAATCCATGAGGCACTGTGGGCCATCAGCAGTAGAATTGTACTCAGCCACAATCTGTAACATCATGGCTAGGCATATCCCCCACCTACCATTACCACAAAGTCAGGGGATCAAGCGTGGTTCAGTGAAGAGTACAGGAGGACATGTTTGAAACAACAACAGGCAAATGCTAAAAAATGAAGTGTTAATCTGGTGAAGCTACGACGCAGGACTGCTTGTGTACCAAACAGCATAAGCAAGCGATAGACAGAGCGAAGCAATTTTAAAACCAATGGATCAGATCAAAGCTCTGCAGTCCAGCCACATTCAGTCGTGAATGGTGGTGAGCAATTAAACAACTAACTGGAGGAGGAGGCTCCACAAGTATGGTTATCCTGAGTAAAGGAGGAGCCCAGCAAATCATTGGAAAAGATAAGGCCAAAGCATTTGCACCAATCTGCAGCCAGAAATGCCCAATAGAAGATACATCACTGTCTCCTCCAGTGGTCCCCAACACCTCAGATGTGTCTGGAGCCAATTCAATTCACTTCACATGACATCAAGAAATGGTTGAAGGCGCTGGATACTGCAATGGCTATGGTCCCTAACAATATTTCAGCAATACTGCTAAAGATTTGTGCTCCAGAACGTGCTGCACCACTAGCCAAGTTGTTTCAGTACAGCTACAACACTGACATCTATCTGGCCAATTACCGCCTCATCGGTCTACTCTTGATGATCAGTTTGCTGATTCAGCACCATTTGCGACTCCTCAGATACTGAAACAGTCCATGTCCAAATGCAGCAAGACCTGGACAATATCCAGGCTTGGGCTGACAAATGGCAAGTAGCATTCGTGTCACACAAGTGCCAGGCAATGACCATCTCCAACAAGAGAGAATCTTCTGTTGCACCTTGACATTCAATGACATTAACATGGCTAAATCCCCCACTACAATACCCTGGGGGTTATCATTGACCAGAAACTGAACTCGATTAGTCATATAAATGCTATGGCTGTAAAAGCAGGTCAGAGACTGAGAATCCTGCGGTGAACAGCTCACCTCTTGGCTCCTCAAAGCCTGCCCACCATCTACATGGCAGAAGTCAGGAGTGTGATGGACACCCACCATCCACAGTGCTGTTCGGGAGGGTGTTCCAGAATTCACTTGTCTGGATGAGTGCAGCTCCATTTACACTCAAGAAGCTCAATACCATCCAGCACAAAGCAGCCTGCTTGGTTCGCACTCCACCAACAAACGTTCATTCCCTCCACCACCAATGCATGGTGGCAGCAGCATGTACCATCTACAATTTGCACTGCAGGAACTCACAAAAGGTCCTTATCAGCATCTCCCAAACCCACGACCACTATCGTCTTAGAAGAGTAAGGGCAGCATACATATAGGAACACCAATACATATAGGGTGGCTCCAGGGACCCAGGTTCAATTCCAGCCTCAGATGACTGTTTATGTGGATTTTGCACTTTCTCCCCGTGTCTGCGCGGGTTTCCTCCGGGTGCTCCAGTTTCCCCCCACAGTCCAAAGATGTGCAAGTAAGGTGGATTGGCCATGATAAATTGCCCCTTAGTGTCAAAATAGTTTGGGGGGGTTATGGGGATAGGGTGGAGATGTGGGCTGAAGTAGGGTGCCCTTTTCAAGTGCCGGTGCAGACTTGATGGGCCGAATGGCCTCCTGCACTGTAGGGATTCTATTCTATGACCACTACCTGGACACTCGCCATCCTAACTTGGAAATATATCGGAATTCCTTCACTGCCGCTGTGAAAATTCTGAAACACCCTCCGTAACAGCACTATGGGTGTCCCTGTATTGCATCGACAGTAGCAGTTAAAGAAGGCAGCCCACCGCCACTTTCTTTTTATTGAATTTAAAGTGTCTAGTTCATTTTTTTCCAATTAAGGGGCTAATCCGCCTACCCTGCATATTTTTGGTTGTGGGGATGAGACCCATGCAGACACGGGGAGAACATGACACGGACAGTGACCTGGGGCCGGGATCAAGCCCGGGGCCTAGGCTCCATGAGGCAGGAGTGCTAACCACTGCACCTCCATGCTGTCCTCCCACTTTATTGAAGGAAATTAGGGATGGGCAAAAAATGCTGGCCGAGCCAGCGACAGCCATATCTCATGATTGAATTTTTTAAAATTTGCCCGCACCTAGTTTCTGGCAGGATGATGGCCTTAAAGTCCACCCTCATCATCTCCGCTACCCCCTACCCCACCAGAATCCCTGAATGCCAGCAGACCATTCTGCTTCAAGGGGGTTACAATTACCTCAATCATGTTCTCATTCAATGTATACTTACTAACAGGCATAATCCAGAATGAGAGCTGATTAAATTTGGCCTTCGTATGCTTGAGAAATTGATACTTATTTTTATACTTTAATAATGGTTGAAAACTAAAGTTCCATATTTTCTGCCATTAATCTTGTGAAGTTCTGGGAGTGAAATGAACTCCCGCAACAAAATTTGCTTCGTCATAATCTGCCCCTTTCAAAGCTTGCTTGTTGTCTCCCATAAGAAACTCTCCTTGGATATGATTCTTTAGGTTAATGGTCCTCATCAAAATCTCAAAGCAGTCTCCTTACATTGAAAGAGGTTTCACAGGTCTGTTTTTTGTGCACAAATACATATAATGCCAATACGTGTGCGTGTATGCATACTTCTGTGCAGAACATTCAGCGAATGTCATTCTTGTGAGTGTTCAGTGTTCCTAGCAAAGTAGAATGATCACACTCCCTACAGTGCAGAAGGCCATTTGGTCTGCACAAATTCTGTGAAAGAGCACCCTACCTCGGCGCAAGCCCCAAACCTATCCCTGGGACACAGTAACCCCACTCACCCTTTTGGACAAAAGGGGGTAATTTATCATGGCCAATCCACCTAACCTGCACATCTTTGGACTGGGGGGAAATCGGAGCACCCAGAGGAAGCCCAAGCAGACATAGCGAGAACATACAAGCTCCACACAGACAGTGACCCAAGGTCGGAATTGAACCTGGGTCCCTGGCGCTGTGAGGCAGCAGTGCCAAGTAATTGACTTTTTTTGAGACAGTATGCTGGAAGCAGTGAGCAGAACAGTTCTTTCCCTATTATGAATTCCCAGGTTAAGTCAAGACGGGAGGTGGGAGTCTTGGATTAAAGAGATCAAATGACCAATAGGATCAGTTCACACTTTTGCACGATTCCTACTTCTGAATGCATTGACCAAAGGGTAGAATACCTGCTTTCCCTTCAGCTGGAGCTGCATCCTCAGGAAACAAGAATTTGGCCCTGTTTAATACAAACCACACCTAACAACCGGTAATAATGGAGTTTGATTCTATCAGTGTCCCAATTCTGCCATCGACCACACTCAATCGCAATGAAGAATTGGTTTGGCATTATTAAAACAACTGAGGAAGCAGTTTGAGCTCCTTTTTTGCCACAAGTGAAGTTTTGAATCTACTTTGGCTGGGAAAGTTATGATGGTACATCACCACACACCTAATTCTGGCTCAGTTTCTTAAATGTCATTAAGACAGGGGCATTGCAATAAGCTCGCTTCTGTGTTGGACTGAACTACAATCAAGATTTATAGCATTAAGGCTCTGTTACAAACACTTAAATACAAACACTTAAAATTGAAATAAGAATGGAAGAACTGTCATATGGTAGAATTGTAAGTGACTTATAAGTTGAATTGAAAATACATAGTTAATAGCAGCAATACAGAGCTCAAGATTCTTATTCATGCATACAAACGTTCACTCTGTTCAATATATTTTAATCGAAAGGAAAGAAATTAGGATAAATGAGTCTCATTAAGAAAGAAACCCCCTCAAGGGACACTTATAAAAATGAGATTTTTCAAATCAATATGACATAACCTTTTTTCAACCAAACTTCTTGAGATATTAATATTCATTGATTTTTATATGTGGATGTATTTACCAGGAGTCCTGTTGTATTAACTGCAAAGTGTAAACCCAGTTAATAGTCCCTGAAGAATTTGCAACTTGGATATGTTTTATTCCACAGGTGAAGGAAATGTGTTTATCTTGAGTTACATGACGGAATGCCAATGCAAAGCTGTTTCATTTCATGCTCACCCTAAGGTTACGTACAAAGACCTGACTCCAGATTAAAGCTGAATGATAATCCCTGGAAGAGGGATTCTCGCTCTGCTGTGTAGTTGAGGCAAGTGGATTTACTCAAAACCTCAGCATTTGTGTGAACAGAAATTGAGTTCACCAACACTTTAGTTGGTTAAGTGCAGCCACCATTATTGTAGGATAGGTTTTATTTGTGATTGTTGCAGGGTAATTATGGGAAATAGATTTAATTTCGATACTCAACGAAGTGGGTGAATATTTGTTGTCCAGAAGGAGGAATAATCATTTTCTAAAAATGTATTCTTTCACGGGTTGTGGGCGTCACTGGCTAGGCCAACATTTATTACCCAACCCTAATAGCACAGGAGAAGGTGGTGGTGAGCTCCCTTCTTGAACTGCTGCAGGCCATGTGTTGTGGGTGCACCCACTGAGCTATTAAATGAAGTGGTTCAGGATTTTGACCCAGTGTAAGTGAAGGAATGGCAATATTGTTCCAAGCCAGATGGTGTGGAGGGGCACTTGCAGGTGGTGGTGCTCCTGTGCATCTGCTGCTCTTCTGCTTCTGCGTTGCAGAGGTCGAGGGTGTGGAATGTGCTATCGAAGGACCCGAGTGTGTTGCTGAAATGCATGTTGTAGATGGTGCACACTGCTACCACTGTGCGTTAGTGGTGGAGGGAATTAATATTTAAAATGGTGAATGTGAGACTGATCAAGCAGGCTGCTTTGTCCTGGATGGCGTTCAGCTTTTTGAGTTTTGTTGGAGCTGTATTCATAGAGGCAAGTGCACTCTTAACTTTATTGTAGATGGACAGGCTTTAGAACGCCAGGAGGTGAGTCAACTTGTTCTCGTACCAACAATATTGAGATTGCTGGTCCAGTCCAGTTTATGGTAATCCCTAGGATGTTGATTGAAGGGTATTCAGTGATGGTAATGTCAAGGAAGGATGGTTGGATTCATTTATGTTGGATTCATCGCTGCCCGGCACTTGTGTGGTACAAAAGTTACTTGCCACTTATCAACCCAATGTTGTTCAGGTTTTGCTGCAGAGAGCTGCAAACGGTGCTGAAGATTGTGCAATCAGCGAAAACCCCAATTCTGACCTTGTGGTGGAGCGAAGGTCAGTCATGAAGTAACTAAAGGGAGTTGGGCCTGAGACACTATTCTGAAGAACTTGTGCGATATCCTGGGACTGAGATGAGTGACCTCCAACAAGCATAACCACCTTCCTTTATGCTGTGTATGACTCCAGGTGCTGACAGTATTTTCCCCTGATTCCCATTGATTCCAGTTTATCTCGGGCTCCTTGATGTTACCCTCGGCCAAATGTTGCCTTGATGTCAAGAGCAATCACCCTCACCTCACTTCTTAGGTTCAGCTCTTTAGCCCATGTTTGAACTCGGGAGCAGAGTGACCCTGGTGGAACCCAAACTGAGCATTAATGAGCAGGTTATCAGTGAGTAAGTGCCATTTGATAGCACTGTCGATGACTCAGTTAGCTGATGAGTGAGAGTAGACTGATGGGGCAGTAATTGGCGAAGTTGATTTGTCCTGCTTTTGATGGATTCATCATACTCCAAATGGCATAAAAGACTTAGAATTTCAAAACAAGAAAATTAAGCTTTTTCTGGTCTCTGTGCATGAGCTTCCTGGTGTTTTCAGCTGTGCTGTCAAACAGTTGAGATTACTGCAGGAATCGGGCACACATTTCCGGTTATGGGGGATGCCGCGGCTGCCCAGATTTCTTCATATTGTTTTGGCTCTATTTGACCAAAGTGGTAGTTGTTATAAATATTTCCCATATACTTCACTGAAGGACTGAAAGAATGATTTTTTTATAAAGTGCAATTGTCATTATTTTAAAAAAATGTCTTTCTCTTATAAATTTAGAGTACCCAAATATTTTTTTCCAATTAAGGGGCAATTTAGAGTGGCAATCCACCTACCCTGCACATCTTTTTGGGTTGTGGGGCTGAGGCCCACGCAGACACGGGGAGAATGTGCAAACTCCACACAGACAGTGACCCGGGGCCGGGATCGAACCCGGGTCCTCGGCACCGTGAGGCAGCAATGCTAACCACTGCGCCACCGTGCCGCCCGTGCAGTCGTAGTTGTGTCGATAAATGCAGCCGATAATGGCGCACACAGAATCAAGGAACAAATGTCAAATTAGCTGAATGACCAGTTAAATCCGTTTCCCTGGTGTTGGTTGCAAGTGGACATTTGGGCCTTTTAATGAATATTTATCGCTTTTTTTTGTCATTTGAGTAGGCAAAGCAGTCACAGACTTCCATAGCTTCCATAATCAGCAATTAAGTTTGCGTATAATGGATCTAGGAAATTGACAAAAAAGACACTGACCTAATTTATGAGGAGTAGTTTTATACGATCTTTGCTCTGAAATGAGAATAGAGGCTTGGCTTCATTCCCAGGGACTTTTAAAAACCTTTTTTATAAATCAGGAATGTTGAGACTTCCGGTGACGGTGGGCGGGAGGCGGCCGCACAATGGAGGGCTCCCGTTCGGGAACGGCATTTTCGGGGCTTTAAGCCTAGTCCCAGGGTCGGCGGAGGCGGCAGAAGCAGGGAGAAGGCACGGAGGAGGCACAGTGAAGACACAGGAGGAAAAAAAAGAACAAAGAAAAATGTCGAGGGTGAGCAAGAAAACGGCCGGAAAAAAAACAGCTGAAGGTCCGTCGGGGAGTGGAGGGGTCACCAGGAAAAATGGAGGCTGGAGCACCAGGGAAGGCCGCACTGCTTACGGCTGAAGAAATAACTAGGGTGATGGCTGCAGAATTTGAAAAGCAGTTGGCGCAGATTGCGAAATGCATGGAGACGATGAGGAAGGAGATGAGGGAGGTTTTGAGTGTGCTGGTGGAGGAGGCGGTTTCCCCGGTGAGGACGGAGGTGGCGAGCGCAGTGGCGGAGGTGCGAGAGCAAGGGGAGGCGCTGAAGGAAGTGGAGGAGACGTTATTGCAGCACGGTGATCAACTTGCCTCGATGGGGAAAGAGATGCGGAAGGTGATGGATACTAACAAGGATCTGCGAGGAAAAATGGAAGACCTGGAAAACAGATCCAGGTGACAGAATTTGAGGATTGTGGGGCTGCCCGAAGGAGTTGAAGGACCGAAGTCGACTGAGTATTTTGCCGCGATGCTGGCAAAACTATTGGGGGAGGGGGAGGATCCCTCCCGATATGAACTGGATCGGTCTCATCGGTCGTGGAGGCCTGTACCAAAGGCGAGTGAGCCGCCAAGGGCAGTGACTCTGTGCTTCCATAGGTACAGGGTGAAGGAGAAGGTCCTGAGCTGGGCCAAGCAGAAGCGGGTGGTGCAGTGGGCTGGAGCTGGTATACGTGTATACCAGGACTTTACGGTGGAGCTGGCGAGGAGACGGGCTGCCTTCAACCGGGTGAAGAGGGCACTGTAATTAGCAAGGTGCGGTGCGGCATTGTATATCCAGCAAAGCTGAGGGTGACTTACAAGCTCAGGGACTTTTATTTTGGAACGGCGGAAGCAGCGGAGGAGTTTGCGAAAGCAGAAGGACTATGGCAGAACTGACAAATTGAGGAATGGCCATGTGCCGATGTAACCTCATGACTGTATTTTCTTCTTTTTTGTATCACTGCGCGCGGGTGTAGAGACTAAAGGAGCCAATGTGGTATATATTTGGACAAGGGAAGGGACGGGACTTTCACTCGAAATGGGAGTTTTCATAGAATTTACAGTGCAGAAGGAGGCCACTCGGCCCATCGAGTCTGCACCGGCTCTTGGAAAGAGCACCCCACCCAAGGTCGACACCGCCACCCTATCCCCATAACCCAGTAACCCCACCCAACACTAAGGGCAATTTTGGACACTAAGGGCAATTTATCACGGCCAATCCACCTAACCTGCACATCTTTGGACTGTGGGAGGAAACCGGAGCACCCGGAGGAAACCCACGCACACACGGGGAGGATGTGCAGACTCCGCACAGACAGTGACCCAAGCCGGAATCGAACCTGGGACCCTGGAGCTGTGAAGCAGTTGTGCTATCCACAATGCTACCGTGCTGCCCAAAGTTCTTTGGGGTGTAGTTGGATATGTGGGATTTGTGTGCTAAAAGGGGATCTTTGGGCTTTCCTAGGGCCGGGCAAGTGGGAAAGGGACCCGGGCGGGGGCCTCCAATCTGGCCAGTCTTAAGCCGGCCAGTGAATGGGAGTGCGGTGGAGGGAGGGGCTGCGGCCATCGGAGCCTGGCAGAACAGGGTCCGAGTGGACTAGCCGGGGTGGAAGGTTGGGGGGAAGGAACCGAGGTTGGGAGGAGGAGTTTTACAAGAGGCAGTGGACGGCAGGAGCTGGAGACCTGGGGTTGGGGGGGAGAGCTGTGTAAGATTAAGGGTGACTACGGGTAATCCCCGATTCCTTTTTGTCATTTGTTTATGTAAACATGTGGGTTGAGGTTTGGGGGTTGGTGGGTAGATGGGATCGTTGTTATTATGGGGACTGACATATCCTGCTGATTATTGTTTATTGTTGATGGATGTAAATGTGGGAGAAAATGTGAAAAAGGAGGAGAATAAAAAAAAATTTTTAAAGAAATAAATAAATCAGGAATGTTTTCACTCAATCAAATATTGTTTTGTTTTCAAAATCCCAAGCCTCTGCATTTAAATTATGATCAAAATTATGACTTACGATATGCAATGCATGAAATTTCCATGATGCTGTGTCTCCCTGTCTAATATGTTTAACCCCTGACCCTTTTTGTTCATCTCATTAACTGCTTTTATATTAATGCTTTTCTGAATTGGCTTCTCAAGACTGGCACCCACGAACCAGCTCTCACCATTTGCATTGCTAAACGAGCAGTTGACTGAAAGAATGTTTCCTTCATTATTAAGTCTGCCTCTAGAATAAGGAAGAGTGGGGTATAAAATCCGAGAACTGGCTTTTGGATACCTGTCTCCCAAGAAATGAAATAAAATAAAATGCCTCCTGAAAATGCAGCTTTTGTAAAGCATTACATAGATTACATAGAACATACAGTGCAGAAGGAGGCCATTCGGCCCATCGAGTCTGCACCGACCCACATTAATCCCTCACTTCCACCCAATAACCCCTCCCAACCCTTATGGACACTACGGGTAATTTAGCATGGCCAATCCACCTAACCTGCACGTCTTTGGACTGTGGGAGGAAACCGGAGCACCCGGAGGAAACCCACGCGGACACGGGGAGAACGTGCAAACTCCGCACAGACAGTGACCCAGCGGGGAATCGAACCTGGGACCCTGGCGCTGTGAAGCCACAGTGCTAATCACTTGTGCTACCGTGCTGCCCTTTAATTGCCATTAATTAGTCAATCACCCTGCATGCCATAAGGGAGAACTGATGTATTTTGTTTGTTCTTTGAATGTGGGTGTCACTGATGAGGCCAGCAATTATTGCCCGTCCTATACAATTGAGTGGTTTGCTGAAACCGTCAGAGGACAACTAAGGGTTGATCACATTGGTTTTGCTTTGTAGTCAAATGTAGGCCAGACAGGGGCATCAAGGAAGATTTCCTTCTCGGAAGGACATTACTGACAATTCGGTAATTGCATGGCCACCATTACTGATACCAGTTTTCTCTTGCAATTTTATTTGTTAACTGTATTTAAGTTCCCCAGCTGTTGCGTTCGGATTTCAACTCGTGTCTCAGGATAATTTGTCCAAGCCTCTGGAACACTCATCCAGGAACATCATAACTGTCTTCCTGATGACCTCATTCAACTTTGGCAGCCTGTGATGGAAAGACCGAGAACAGGCCAGGAGCCTGGTAAATCAGCATCCAGTTTTGCATCCATTTCCACTCAGGATTTTAAGAGACCATGCTCCCATGCTTTGGGAATCTGTCTGACCCGAGTCTGGCATCTTTGAGGGCTAATGCAACCAAGAGGTACAGTGGCATTTTTCTCAACCATAGCGAACTACCTTGACGACAAGCCAATGAAGCCTGTTATTTTCAGGTGGTGCTTTTGCAAAGGTGGTCTCTGAGGGGCATTGTTTTATTTTCTGGGGGGTGGGGGGGGGGGGGGGGGGGGGTGGGTGGAGGGCCAGTGAGATAGGACAACATCGGTCGCAACCTGAGCAGCAAGGCCAGAGCATGGGAAATGTATTCCAAGTGGGTCAGGCACTCCCCATCAATCTTGCAATTGAGTGACTTCCATAGGTTATAGGAGCAGGTTGCCAGCGTATTTGTTGGCATCAGAACTTCAAAGATCTGTGGGGGCCCCGGTGTCTGCCATCATTGAGGCTCCTTGAGTGTAAATGTGTTTGAAGATTGAATGTCGTGGGTTAAGGGAGTTGCAGTCAATAATTCTTCTTTAGAAATCTGATGGTGTGAATCATGGGATTGCATTATCAGATGAATGAGTTAAACTCCACTGGTGCTGCACAGGAAAAATATTGAAGACTATAGAGGGAAGACAATCATTGAATTAGTATCAGTAACTTTTCAATTCAAACACATTTTTCTGAGAGCCTATTTATTTTCCTTGCACAGATAAATGTTTCTCAAGCTGCCACAACTGTTCCCTATCCAGAACATGGTGAATACGTGGCTATGGTGTGTGCCGTCAGATTAGAATAAAAGATCACCTACCCAGTCACGATTTGTATTCCATTTAGTGACAAAGCACTAAAGGTTTTCTGAATACTGTTTTGGGTAGCAAAATAGTTTGGTTAAATGCAAATTTGAGGTATTTGAGGCTGATCAGTGTTTACCGACATGGGTGAATCATAGAATCCAAACGGTGCAGAAGGAGGCCATTCGGCCCATCGAGTCTGCACCAACCCTCTGAAAGCGCACTCCACCTAGGCCAAAATCCCCGCCCTATCCACGTGACTCCCACCTAACCTTAAGGGAAGATTTAGAGTGACTGATCCACGTAACCCGCACATCTTTGGACTGTGGGAGGAAACCTGGCACCTGGAGGAAACCCACATAGACGCAGAGAGAACTTAGAAACTCCACACAGACAGTTGCGCGAGGTCGGAATCGAATCCGGGTCCCTGGTGCCAAGAGACAGCAGTGCTAACTACCATGCCACCATGAAGAAACCATCAATTGATGGTGGAAATCAAAATAGTAAAATGCTAGAAATATGAAGCATGTCTGTTGCCATCTTGAAAGATAAAAAGTTCTGTTTCAATCTTTGTCAAAATATATATTCTGCCCTGTCTTCAAGTACTCAACTCAAGTTTAACTTTATATTTGATCAGGTGATTATAGTTTGTAAGTTATGTTCTTTTCAATGTGCAACGCCGAGGAAAGGTCCACAGACTGAGGGAAATGCCAAATCATTTAGGCTTGATGTGCCTGAATTTTCTAACACTTGTTGGTTTTATGGCAATTGGGTAACTTTATTGAAATCTGTGAAATCATCCATTTGATAGTTTATTTTTGATTAATGATTCATTTGTGTAGCATTCATTCAACGCCAGTCTGATTTAGTCTCCAGGTTTGGTTGACTCATGGATATGCAAAAGAAAAACTGGAGCTCTTGCATGAGACTTTTAATACTGGGAGCATTTTTCAATGCTTGCTTGCGGCTGGATTATCCAGTGGCCAAGGGCGTGGGTGCATTATTGCACAAATTGTGGAGTGTACACCTTCCAATTTAAACAAGACATATCCGGGAGTTTAACTTCTGGTTACAGTTGGACCATCAAACAGATTTGACTGCCTTCTGTATGTCTTTTCCAAAGGAAGTACCACTTTGTATGTCAGAGAAGCAGACCTACTGTGGTTATATTGCAACAATCGGGGAATTCTGTCCGCTGCACAGTATTATACAAGAAAGAGGGGTATCTTGCTGTCAGGATAAAACTTCAATAACAGGGATCGCTGTGAGGATGCTAGAGTGGTGCGTTTCCACCATCACGAGCACCAGCGAGGAAGTCCTTGGCCTTTATACCAGGAAACATTGCGACTGGCTTGACAAAAATGACCAAGAGATACAGGAGTTATTCCAATGTAATTCCTAAGTTTCCACAGACTGGAAACTTCATCACACCTCAAGAGAAAATCCGCAATCTGGTGCATGTTTGAAGGCAATGATACAGGATCAGAACCCGAAACATCACGAACATATGACGGGTAGAAAGAACACCTGAGATCCAGCAACTCACCAGCTTTAGCAATTGAAAGAAGGGCTTAATGGATGGTAGTTGCTCTCCAAGCAATCTAAACAATTGCCAAGTTTCAAAATGCCTTCAGTTCCACTAGATGATGGCAAAAAAAAAAATTACCGGAACATTTGAACAAACTGGCCTTTGTATAGTGCACCAAGGTGTGGCGGTGGTGGGAAGGAGAAGGGGTAGAGTGGGTTAGGATGGAGGAGGAATCTTGTAAGGGGTCTAGTTTGAGGGCTATGGTGACGGCCGCGTTGCCAATGGCTCCGAGTAAGTATTCAAGGAGCCCGGTGGTGCAGTCCACAGTGAAGATGTGGAATCAGTTGAGAAGGCAATTTAGGGTGGAAGGGATGTGGGTGCTAATGCCGCTGTGCGAGAATCATGAGTTTGAGCCGGTGGGGATGGATAGTGTATATAGGAGATGGAGGGAAGTGGGGCTGGTCAAGGTGAGGGATCTGTATTTGGAGGAAGGGTTCGCCAGTCTGGAGGAAGTAAGGGAGAGGGTAGAGCTGCCGAGGGGGAGTGAGATTAGGTATCTGCAGATTAGGGACTTTGTGCGAAAGGTCTGGAGGGTGATCCCTAGGTTGCCGGGATAGACCCTGCTGGAACGATTGCTGCTTCCGGATGTGGACGTGGAGGGAAGAATTGGTGATATATACAAGTGGCTCGGGGAGCAGGGAGGCGAACGGGTGGTGAAGATCAAGAAGAAATGGGAAGAGGAGTTGGGAGAGGAGATCAACTGGGGAGCATGGAGTGAGGCACTGTGTAGGGTAAACGGGACCTCCTCCTGTGCAAGGATGAGCCTGATACAGTTTAAGGTGGTGCACAGGGTGCATGTGACTCTGGCGAGAATGAGTGGGTTCTTTCGGGGGGTAGCAGATGAGTGTGAAAGGTGTGGGCGGCGGCCAGCGAATCACGCACACATGTTTTGGGATTACGAAAAATTGAGAAGATTCGGGGCGGGAGTGTTCGCAGTCTTGGCCAGAGTAGTGGAGGAGGAGGTGGACCCGGATCCTTTGATGGCAATATTTGGTGTTTCAGAGAAGCCGGAGCTCATGGAAAGGAGGAAGGCCGATGTCTTGGCCTTCGCCTCTCTGATTGCACGGCGGCGAATTTTGCTGGAGTGGTGGTCAGTATCGCCACCGGGGGTAGCGGCTTGGTTGGGTGATCTGTACGACTTCCTGCGATTAGAGAAGATAAAGTATGAGTTAAGGGGCTCTTCAGGGGATTTTTGAGGAAAGGTGGGGGGTGTTTGTGACCGTGTTTGAGGGGCTGTTCGTCGCGGGGGAAGATGCGGTGAAAAAGAGGAAATAACTGTACAGACTGTATAGTCGATTGTTGGGAAGCATGTTTCCCGGGGCGTTTATTCGCTGCAACCTGTTTTGATACATGGTTGTAATAAAAATACATTTTTTTTAAACTGTGAATTTTTATAACTGTTATCACACCACGACAAAAGCATTCAAAACACTTTGCACAAAGCATCTTTAAGTTGTATTTACTATGATTTAGATAAACAATTCAACATTTTCTTTGTTGTGCAAACCCAAGATCCCACAAGCTGCAATGAAATTAATAATTTTGTCTGTTTCAATGCTCATCACTGTGGAAACAATGCTAGCCAGGGCGTTATTCCGCTCACCAAGTTTCAGCTTCATACTATCTTCAGTAAATGTGACTATTGTCTTTCGAATGTGGTTTTACTTGACAGTAGACAGAAAAGGAACCTTGAGATAATATGGGTGAGGAAGAATGTTCTGCCCATTCAAGCTTATCCTTGCCACAAAAAAAAAAGAGAATGGTCCATTCCAGATCCCAGCTGTTTATTGAATGACGCCACTGTTTTTGCTTATACAATGTTATGTTTGCTCTTCATAAGTGGGTCAGTGCAGACTCGATGGGCCGAATGGCCTCCTTCGCACTGTATGTTCTATGTTCAATGAAGAACGTATTAACACTGTCAAAATTTGCTAACTTGGGACCTGAAGGGACCAGTAACACATCCCTGGCATGTTTCTCCGCTGAATCATGACTGAACTTGGAAAATCGCTGGACAGATGTTTTGTTTCATTTATTTTTCATTTCTCCACTTCACTTGATCTAATTTCACCGTTTCAATCTTTTTGAATTTAATCGCAATAGTTCCTATTCTTGCTATTTTCCATAGTTGAAATATTCCTGGATCACTACAAACTGTTCAAAAGAGCACGGATTAAATGTTCCCTTTATGATTGTGTTGTGGTGCACTTTTTTTGCCGCAATGAACCAGTTTTGCTAGACCTTTTATAGACTGGTTTGATGTACAAAAAGGGGCACGGAAGGAAATACTTTCAAATATCTGGCACCTTATTACAGCATCAGGATTCTGCAAAGTGTTTTATGACTTTGAATTCTTCTCGGAAATGCAATTATTTATGAGGTAACAGCCAATTTGGGGTCATGAAATTGCCATTTGTGGCAAACGACATGAATGAGCAATTAATTGATCGTCTCTTGGTAGAAGGACACATTGGCCAATATACTGTGCTTCCTTCCACACAATACCATGAGATCTTCAGTATTCACCCCAGCGAGCAGATGGGACCTTGCTTTAAACAATATCAGCCTGTTTCAGATGCTCAGGTCCTTGTGATGGGCGTTGAAGATTCAAACTTGGTACACTGGCAAGTTTCCAATCGACTAAATCAAGCAGGCAGGAATCCCACTTATGCGGGGGCATCCTTAACTCACCAGAAATGTATGAAATGTTTCATCCAACAGCAAGCCTATTTCATTGAAATGAAAATCAAACACTGGTCAGATGTTCAGTCATGAGGGGTTAGAAACTGATATACACCAACAGATGCATCGCAGTAAATGAGATGGCTATTTGGAACCCATGTCATTGTTTCTTTCCCCCCCCCCCCCCCCCCCCCCCCCCCCCAAGCAACCCAAAGTTTTTGGTGCAGGCTGCATGCAAGTTGACTCCTTAATGCATATGTATGGTTGTGCATAAAGAAATTGGTTGTGACCTCTGAAAATGAGTTTGACGGTATGCTGGGTGGAATCCTGTCTGAGTCTTTTTCGCAGATCAGTTCTTCTCAACACTACTTTCTCTTGCCCAAGAACAGTGTTTGAACAAAGGCTGTAATAAGGTCAGGAATTGCATGGTCTTGATGGAACCCAAACTGAGCATCAGTGAGCAGGCTGTTTCTGAGTAAGTGCTGCCTGATAGCACTGTTGTTGGCCGCTTCCATCACTCGGATGATCAAGATCAGACTGAGCGGGTGGTAATTGGCCGGTTTGGATTTGTCCTGCTTTGTGTGAACTGACATACCTGTGCAGATTTCCTGATAGTGGGCAGATGCCAGTGTTGTGGTTGTACTGGAAAGGTTGGCTTGGGGCCTGGTAAGTTCTGGAGCACAAGGCTTCAGTACTATTGCTGGAATGTTATCAGGGCCCACAGCCTTTGAAATGTCCAGTGCCGTCAGCTGTTCGTTGACATCACGTGGACTGAATCAAATTGGATGAACAAAGTCACCTGTAATGCTGGGGGCCTCAGGAAGAGGCTGAGATGGATCATTCACTCAGCACTCCTGGTAGCCAATATCTCCGCCATACCTTTTGCACCTATGTGTTCGACTCCCCGATCATTGAGGATGAATGTTTGTGAGCTGCTTCTTCCAGTTAGTCGTTTGACTGTCTGCCACCATTCACAACTGGATGTGGCGTGGTCAAGCTGAGGGATTTGTATTTGCAGCAAGCGTTCGCCAGTCTGGAGAAGCTGAGGGAGAGGATAGAGCTGCCGAGGGGTAGTGAGTTCAGGTATCTACATGTTCGGGACTATGCGCGAAAGATCTGGAGGGGTTCCCTAGGTTGCCGGGATACACACTGATGGAGCGATTGCTGCTTCCGGATGTGAATGGGGAGGGAAGAATTGGGGTTATATACAAGTGGCTGGGGGAACATGGAGGTAAGCGGGCGGTGAAGATCAAGCAGAAATGGGAAGCGGTGTTGGGAGGGGGGATCAATTGGGGAGTATGGAGTGAGGTACTGCGAAGGGTAAACGGGACCTCCTGTGCAAGGATGAGCCTGATACAGTTTAAGGTGGTGCACAGGGTGTATATGACTCGGGCGAAAATGAGTGGATTCTTTCGGGGGGTAGCGGATGAGTGTGAGAGGTGTGGGCGGGGGCCAGCGAATCACGCACACATGTTTTGTGGGTTGTGGAAAGTTGGAAAGATTCTGGGCAGGATTGGTCGCAATCTTAGCCAGTGGCTGGGGATCATGCAGGTAAGCGGGTGGTGAAGATCAAGCAGAAATGGGAAGCGGAGTTGGGAGGGGAGATCAATTGGGGAGTACGGAGTGAGGTACTGCAAAGGGTAAACGGGACCTCCTCTTGTGCAAGGATGAGCCTGATACAGTTTAAGGTGGTGCAGAGGGTGCATATGACTCGGGTTAAAATGAGTGGGTTCTTTCAGGGGGTAGCAGATGAGTGTGAGAGGTGTGGGTGGGGACCAGTGAATCACGCACGCATGTTTTGGGATTGTGGAAAGTTGAAAGATTCTGGGCAGGAGTGTTCGCAATCTTAGCCAGGATAGTGGAGGAGGAGATTGCCACCCTTTGGTGGCAATATTTGGGGTTTCAGAGAAGCCGGTGCTCATGGAAAGGAGGAAGACCGATGTTGTGGCCTTCGCCTCTCTGATTGCACGGCGGCGAATTTTGCTGGAGTGGCGGTTGTCATCACCACCGGGGTAGCGGATTGGTTGGGTGACCTGTACGCCTTCCTGCGATTGGAGAAGGTAAAGTATGAGTTAAGGGGCTCAGCAGGAGAGTTTGAGAAAAGATGCGGGATGTTTGTGACCGTGTTTGAGTAGCTGTTTGTCGGTGGGAGGTGGGTGATGGGGTGGGGGGAGGGAGGAGGGTGTAAAGGGGGAAATATCTGTACAGACTGTATAGTTGATTGTTGGGAAGTATGTCTCCCGGGGTGTTTATTGGCTGTAACCTGCTTTGATGCATGTTTGTAATAAAATACATTTTTTTTTAAACGACAACTGGATGTAGCAGAACTGGAGAGCCGACATCTGATCTGTTGCGAGTGGGATCACTTAGCTCTGTCTATCGCAAATTGGTTTTGCTGTTTGGCATGCAAGTAGTCCTGTGTTGTAGCCTCATCAGGTTGACATCTCATGGGTGGATATGCCTGGCCATGAGATTACAGATTGTGGTTGAGTACAATTCTGCTGCTACAGCTGCACCTCATGGATACCCAGTTTTGATTTGCTCGGACAAAAGCAAATTACTACGGATGCTGGAATCTGAAACAAAAACAGAAAATGCTTGAAAATCTCAGCCGTGTCTGTTAGCATCTGTGGAGAGAGAACAGCACTAACACTTCGAATCTGGATGACTCTCGGCTAGAGCCGTTACGTTAGCTCTGTTCTCGCTCCACAGATGCTGTCAGATCCACTGAGTTTCTCAAGAATTTTCTGTTTTTGTTTGATTTGCTCGATCTATTTGAAATTCTTCCCATTTTGCACCATGGTACTGCCATGCAATACTGGTGACACAACCAGAAACGCAGTACAAAAGAAACTGGCCTTTTTGGCTGTGCAATTTTGTACAGAGAGAGCAATTTTTACTGTGTTGAATTGAGGTGAAAAGTTTTTTTTAATTTCTCCTCCGTATCAAGGTAATCCTGTAAAAGGCTCACTTATCTATTTTCCAAAAATGGCATGAGCAGATATTGGTGAGAGGCCAGTATAACTATGTCATGGTTGCACTGAAATGGATTTATCAGCAACCAGGATGATTGGATTGGATTTGGTTATTGTCATGTGTTCCGGGGTACAGTGATAAGTATTGTTCTGCTTGCAACTCAGTTGGATCATTCCGTACATGAAAAGAAAATACATAATAGGGCAAACATAAAACACACAATGTAAGTACATAGGCACATGCATCTGGTAAAGCATACAGGAGTGTAGTGCTACTCGGTAGAGAAGATTTCTGAAGAGATCATAAGAGAGTCGTTTAGGAGTCCGGTAAGAGCGGGGAAGAAGCTGCTTTTGAATCTGTTAGTGCGTGTTCTGAGACTTTTGTATCTCCTGCCCGATGGAAGAAGTTGGAAGAGTGAGTACGTCGGGTGGGAGGGGTCTTTCATTATGCTGTCCGCTTTCCCAAGGCAGCGGGAGGTGTAGATAGAGTCGATGGATGGGAGGCAGGTTCGTCTTATGGAGTGGGCAGTGTTCACGGCTCTATGTAGTATCTTACGGTCTTGGGCCGAGCAGTTGCCATACCAGGCTGTGCTGCAGCCAGATAGGATGCTTTCTATGGTGCATCTGTAAAGGTTGGTAAGAGTCAATGTGGACATGCCGAATTTCCTTAGTTTCCTGAGGAAGTATAGGTTGTCAGAACCTGTAGCTAATAATGCCACATGGCATGTGCCGAAGAAACAGATACTGAAACCTATGATGGTGATGACATGAGGAGGAGACCAAGTGGTCTTCACTACTTGGTATATTTGGTAGAAACTGACTGCAAAGATTTCTCTTGGTTACAGATCCACCGTATTTTTTATTTTTGAAGTGCTGATGCTCAAATAAGTCTTAAGATGGCCTTTGATATTTATGTAGTTTTAAATGGTCACATATTTTTCTTTGCCTTCCTTGTTTTCAAACACAGACTTGAAAATGATAAACGATACGTCCATGATGAAATTAGCAAGATTCTCGAACGCGAACGAGATGCAGCAAGTGATAGTCTAATAAAAACTGTAATACGGGAGAGAGCGCTGACTGAAGAGGAACGCGTGAAAGCCAAGCATGCTGTAAGTAGACTGATAACCTTAGCTTACGGATTTATCATCTGGCTTTAGAATTATATACTCTAATTAGAAGAAAATTGCTGTCAGTGCTCATGGTTTAATATGCTATTTCAAAAATGTGTAACATCAGATAATAGGAGCCTTCACATATTATAAAATCCATTCCACTGACTCCATAGAAAATCTCCAGTAGTCAAGTTATGGGTGAAATCGTCAATAATTGCGGCTGCTGGTATTATTTCGGCAAAATGGTATTCATTGCTGTTGGGTCTGTGTTGGCAGACATGCTGTACTTTGCAAATTTCTCCCCTGAAAATTAGCTTGCATACAATTTGGTAAAGTCTTGCTTCAGGGCGAACTAAAATTTTCAGCATGTTTGTTGGGTAGAATGGGCAATATTAATGATATTGTCCATCACCATTCATGACTGCATGTGTTAGGAAATGGATCTGATCTGTTGGTTGCGGGATGGTATCGTCTTTCTATCACATGCTGCTTCAGTTGTTGAGCATACACATAATCCTGTGTTGTGGCTTCACCAGGTTGGCACCTGTTTGTCAGTCTGTCTGGTCCTACTCCTGGCATGCTCTCCACACCTCATTGAGCCAGAATTGATCTCTCTCTGGCCTTATAATGGTAGAGTGACAGGTATGCTGGGCCATGAGGTTTGCATGGATGCCAGTTTTGAGCTGCTAGATCAATTACGAATCAACTCCATTTAACATAGTGGCATTGCCACACAACATGGTTTCATAAGTGTGAAGACAGGACTTTACCTGCACACGGATTGTGCGATGGCAACACACATCAAAGCTGTCATGGATAAATGCACCTGTGGTGGGTAGATTGATGAGGTCAGATAGGTTTTTCCTCCTCTTTGGTTCCCTCATCACCTGCCACAGACTCAGTGTGGCAGCTATGTCTTTGGGCTCAGTCAGCAGTGGTGTTAATGAACCACTCTTGGTGATGAGCATTGAAATTCCCCAACCAGAGTGCATTCTGTGTCCCTACTAGCCTCAATGCTTCTTGCAAGTGGTGTCCAACATGGAGGAGTACTTAATTCATTAGCTGAGGGAGGGCAGGCAGTACCTGGTAATCAGCAGGAGATTTCTTTGCCTATGTTTGACCTGATGCCATCAGACTTCATGGAAGTCAATGTCGCTACTGTGTACTGCTGTGAGCCACCTGTGGTGGATCTGGCCTGTTGGTGGAAAACAACATACCCAGGGACAGTGATAGTGTCTGAGATCTTGTCTGAGAGTTATGATTTGGTGAGTATGACGATTTCAGTCTTTTGCTTGACTAGTCTTTGCAACAGCTCTCCCAATTTCGGCACATGCCCGTTTATGTTAGGAAGGAGGATTTTCAGGGTAAACGGAGCTTGGTGTGCCATTGCCGTTTCCAGTGCCTAAGTCAATGCTGGGATATCTGCGTTCCTCTAATTCTTGTCCCTTTAGCACCTGATTTTAATTGCTCCATCGGTGGTGGCTCCGTCTTGAGGTGCCTCTGCCCAAAATTCTGGAATACCCTTTCTATACCTCTCTTCCTCTGTAACTCTCTTACCTCCTTTAAGACGCTCCTTAAACTTTTGATCATCTTACCTAATGTCTCCTCATGTGGCTTCATGTCCGATTTTCTTTTATGATGTTCCCATAAAGTACTTTGGTACATTTGATTTATGACATGAAAGACGCAGTATAAATACAAATGTCATCATTGTTACACATTTGTTAGTTTCTGTGCTCCCGCATCCTTTGTCTTATAGTCATCCTATTTCATCACAACATGGTTTCTAACCAGCCGAACTGAAGCAGACATTCTGTCTGACTTGACATCAAAGCAGTAGAATTGGCAAAAGTCATTATAGAATCGACAGCCATCACTTCTAAATATTACCTTTCAAGGTTTTTATTTAAACCCGGTTGTGAAAGAAGCATTTCCTGAGTAAATATCAGAGTTTGTGCAGAGACATCTTCAGACCAGTCACTGGTCCAGTGTTAGATTCACTGCAATCAATTCAACAAGTCAGTTGTTATTTTAAACCCTATCATGAAATGTTTTTTTCCCTTGCCCATTTTATTTTACCCCTCCTTCCCCAACAACGTTCCTAGGAATTATGAGTAATGTGTTGGGATTACCCATAATGATCTTTCCGTGAAGAATTGATCTATTTTATCCTTCAGAGGTTTATGTAAAACACCATTAGCTTGTTTTATCCTGTCAGAAAAAAACTGATTTATTAAAATTGTCTAGCTATTTGTATGCTTCAAGAATTTTATTGCAAGTGTATGTGATGCATACAATGTTGTGAATCTCTTTTTTTTTAAATATGTGCATAACTTGTGAATTCCAAATTGAGTGACTTCTGATATTTGGCATTTCCACCTTCAGGCTATTTTCTGTGTTGGTTTCAGACAGCTATTAACTTTGCCACTCTGACCTGCCAATAGACCCCTTTGTAGAAAGTCATTCCTGAAGTGATTGGTAGCTGACATCATTCACCCCCCCCCCCCCCCCCCCCACCCTTAAAAACACACACTTAAATATAATTGTGCTTTTTTTTTGGTCAATTTCGTCTTGTTGATTGCACTTGAAGGGTCAACTCACACAGTTCAAAACACCAGCAAGCTTGAAAAAAGTAGGACAGAAGGCCAACTAAATCAGAAAGCAGTGGTTAAGTAATGCCAAGTTTGTATGATTGACTGAGGGCATTCACATTTGAATGATTGATTAGGCAAATTGTGTAAAAAGCAGGCCAGGGACATAGTGGTTCCAATTCTCTCTTGCGTTCGGCTGGCTTGCCAAATTTGTCAATCACAGCTTTAATTTCTCCAATTAATGTTTTAAAAGAAGAATAAATACTATTGTTGAATTCTATGCCAGTACTGCTCTTCTGTAAAAATGACTTCAAGTATCATTGCCTAACTTAGGGCAGCATGGTGGCACAGTGGTTAGCACTGCTGCCTCATGTCAGCGAGGACCCAGGTTATATCTCAGCCATGGGTTACTGTCCGTGTGGAGTTTGCACATTCTCCCTGTGTTTGCGTTGGCCTTGCTCCCACAACCTGAAGATGTGCAAGGTAGGAGGATTGGCCACGTTAAATTGCCCCTTAATTAGATTTTGTTTTTAAAGTATCATTGCCGAACTTCATATAAGAGATGTTGCAGTGGTTGCTGAACAGCATTTGAAAAGTCGTATGATAACGGGTAAAGCAAGAAAGAAAATCCATAGATTTTCACTGCCTCATGCAAAACATTCTAGTCAGGTTGAACTTTTGCAAGCAAATTAACAATTTCCCAGCAAATGTAGGGCCCTTTCGTAAGCCATATTGTATTGACATAACATCACTTGAGTCCCAATAAATGGTGAATAAAGTCAGCACCAAACAGAAATCCATATTCAGGAAAATACAGAATACCGTTTAACACCACCTCGGTGTAATAATCCTATATTTCCAGGTGGACTAGCTGCTCTAGTGATTTGGTGAAATGAACCGTCATTAAATCATTGCAAGTTAGAAAATAGCTTTATTAAGCTGCTGACGTTTCAAGCTGACTTCTTTCAAAAACAAATTGAATGCAGGGTTGTCAAATTTGAGGTACATTCATCTCATAATGAAACTGAATTGTACCTGCACATGCATACTGGGAGTCTTGTAAAACATTTTTTGGGCTGTATCAAGTGCATTGAGCAGTAATAGTGGATGAGAAGCATTGGGGCTGAAGGTACGTGGGCTTCTCTCACTCAGCCTTCATAATTTAGTGTGATGAATGTAGGGATTTCTGATATATTGTATTTTATGTTTTTGATGCAGTAAGGGTTAAAACCCTGGGTCAGTGTGTGAATGACTGCTGCAGTAGTGTTTTTAAAATTCTGATTTAAAAGGCAACTATGTTTTGGGGGGGTGTAATTAAAGCATTGTAAAAGTTTGGGCTAATGGATTTTTGTTGGGAATAAAATGGTTCCGTGTAGGGTATTTAATTAGAGACATTGTGCTTCAGCTTGGTCAGATGGATGTAACACGTGGAGGGGCTAGAGTATCAGGGATTTTGCAGACAAGAAGGCATTTCAGTTGGGAGTTGAAAGTCAAACCATGAAGACAGTTTCTGAATGCTTTAGCCTGAGATCCTGCATTGTACTGACAGGAATCGGGTCTATCTCGCAACAAAAGTCTCAAAGAACATCTCTTGAGCAAGTATGCCCGGATTAACTAACTGCATTTAAAAGTGGATTGAGAGTTGAGATGGTTTTACTGTTTGAGGGGAATGAAGGTAGCAGGTAAGGGCGTTACTGTATTGATTAGCATTTTTTCTGGGGTAATTTAAGTTTTCTTTCTTGTGTGATGATCAAGATATTTTAATACTGTGTTAGTAATAACGTTTGTTTCAATATACCACATCCCTATTTTGCGTGAAATCACTCCTGGAGCGAGGTATCCTTTCCTCACAATCTTACAAAAGTATCCTAGCAACTGTTGGGGTCTGGTCCAGGATTTTAAAAGAATCTTGGTTTGAAAGGTTGGGTGCCAGGGGTGCAATTAAAGCATCATAGAAAGCTGGGGTTAATGGAACGTTGTTCTGATTAAGGGGATTCCCTGTGGAGTTAATTAGATTTCAGCTTGATAAAGTGATGGCTCCACCTGGTAATGACCAGATATCAGGCATTTTGCAGGAAAAAACGATTCCGTTATGAGTTGAATGAAGCTGTGACCAGAAGGCAAGCAGTTTGCTCTCACTGCAGTTCAGTTAAAATAGATTAACAGTCTTTAAAGTAATGCAGACTCGTCTGAGAACAAGGGGAGCTGAAACAGCAGCTGAAGAAATATGGCCAGGGTTTCTGCATGGTTCTGACAGGAGTCAGATCATTTATTTAAAGCAGTGCCAAAGATATTTCCTTCACAAAGAACATCTCGATAAAGCAGGTATTCCTAAGTGCCAATGATTTAACAGTGGATTGAAAGCTGAGATAGCTTTTTCCTTGTTGTTTATGTAGAATAAAGATAGCAGTGGTATTGTATTCATTGTATTGAGTGATCTTGTTTAAGCGGTAATTGTAAGCTGTTTTCGCATGTGATGTTAAACATATTTAATAATAATAATTGCTTATTGTCACAAGTAGGCTTCAATGAAGTTACTGTGAAAAGCCACTAGTCGCCACATTCTGTCACCTGTTCGGGGTGGCTGGGGAATTGAACGCAGCGCTGCTGGCCTTGTTCTGCATTACCAGCACACTGTGCTAAACCAGCTGTTGGTAATAAAGTTTGTTTTAATATACCATATCCCTATTTTGTGTGTAATCACCCCTGGAGAGAGGTATCCTTTCCCCTCAGTCTTATGAGATTCAAATAAAATATTACGTTTTCTGTCCAGAATGCAAGACACTGTTGGGATCTGGTCCGCGACCGTAATATTTGTCAGAAGATCAGTGGAAATGTTGGACATTCAGTCAAGCAGAGGAGATAATTAAGATGGGAGGAGGAGATTATACCAAAATGATGCATGGGGTTGAGAGACTTCAGTAATAATAGTAATCTTTATTAGTGTCACAAGTAGGCTTACATTAATACTGCAATGACGTTCCTGTGAAAATCCCCTAGTCACCACACATCGGCGCCTGTTCGGGTACACCGAGGGAGAATTCATAATGTCCAGTTCACCTAACAAACACGTCTTTTCAGGATTTGTGGGAGGAAACCGGAGCACCCGGAGGAAACCCACGCAGACATGGGGAGAACGTGCAGACTCCACACAGACAGTGATCCAAGCCAGGAATCGAACCCGGGTCCCTGGTGCTGTGAAGCGATAGTGCTAACCACTGTGCTACTGTGCCGCCCATGTGAAGTTTGAAGTTTGTTCTCTTTAGATTGGGGAAAGCGAGGTCAAATTTAATAGAGATATTCAAAATGATCAAGGATCTTGATAGAATAAAAAATAAACTGTTTCCTCTGGTAGGTGGACTAAGGGGACAGATTCAAGATTCATGACAAAAACTAAGGAGAGGTGAGAAATTTGTTATGAGTCGAGTTGTTGGGACCCGAGGGGGGTGGTGGAAGCAGATTCAGTGGCAGCTTTCAAAGGAAATTTGGAAAGGAAACTATTGTAGGGCTTTGGGGAAGAGGTACGATAATGCGATTAATTCCTAAGAATTCCTCTTCCTAAGAACCAGCACAGACATGAAGAATTGAATGGCTTCTTTTGTGCTGTGATTCTGTGAAAATCTTATGAAGAGAATTGGAGATACTACTGGAAAGTAGTAAGTTATTGCCAGACAAGTTGCCTGATAACGTACAAGGGCAAAAGTGTGCCACAACCTCAATTAGCTGCAAGGGCAGTCAAGAACAAATGGGCATTGTTCAGTGAAAGCAAAAATCTATGCCAGTGCCCAGTTTCACCTGTCGTTCACAATGTTGCATTGAATATATCTTCATTGTAGATCTGTGCAAAAGGCTACAATAATGCATAAACATAAGGGTGCCATTAATTACCATGGTAACACAGATGCATAACCAACACTGAAGTACAGTCATAGTTAAATCAAATGGATCTCTTTGGTTTGGCAATTTAATACAAAAGTATTTGTCTCTCCTTTGTGGTATTTGTTTCAGTGTTGCCTTTCATATGATTCTAATTTAATCTATTAGCTTCTAAATCAATTGTTATTAATCTTGATAAAATTGCTATCTGCGCTCATGCTTAAACTGATGTGATAAAAGGTTTCAAATTTCTATCACTTACATCTCTCAACACAGAGAATTAACTTGGCTCGGGCACAAAATTGAAGCTTATTTCCAGAGAACCGGTTGAAAACGTTGTGCTGTGTAATGATAGCATGCCAACGCACTGATGGCTCATCGTCACATTTTTCAATAGAGTTAAATGCTTTTGCATCGGTTAAGTAAAAGGATATGGAGACCAGACAATTGAAGATCAATAGTTTGTGTACAGCTGACCACAGGTAAACAGTTTCCTGACGCCAGTGTCAAAGCCCCATGCCCTGCATCACGTACAATCCTTACAGTGCAGAAGGTGGCCATTCAACCCATTGATCCTTCACCGACCCTCCGAAAGAGAACCTTACCTACCGCCACTTGCCCACCCTCTCCCCGTAACCCCACCTAGCTTGCACACCTTTGGACTACGGGAGGAAATCAGAGGAAACCCAGGCAGGCAAGGGGAGTACGTGCAAACACCACACAGATGGTCTCCCAACGCCGGAATGGAAGCCAGGTCCATGGTGCTGTGAGGCAGCTGTGCTAACCACTCTGCTACTCTCACTGACTGTGCAGCATTGTTTCTTCCACACCTTTCTGAAGCACCACCTTTCAGTACTTCATCCAGATAGCAATTCTTAACATACGTGTTGTCAACTACTTCTGGTAGCTTAGTAATGTACCACATGCAGCAAATATGCATTGATCAATTCGGGGTCTACTTAAAAATAAATCACACTTAACTGGTCAGTCCACTGCTGAATCTTACTACGAGGCAAGTAGCACATTGAATCACTGAACAGGTAACAACAGACCTGTGGTGCAAATGAACAGATGAGCTGATGTATTCTCTTTTGGTGGGCATCTTGGTCCTAACTAGTTCTAACTGTAACTTGGAAACAAAATATACTCTTAAGTTGTATATTTTTGGCTCCATTTCCCTGAATTTTCTGCAAAGGTTTAATCCTCATGTATATTATTACACGTTCTTAATATTTGTAACATGGTTCAAGGATTAATTTTTTTAATGTTGGCGTTCTTGGTGCTGGTGAAATGGGACGTTTTCTCATTTTGAGTATCTTGTGTCAGGCATCCCAGGTCAGTTAAATAGCACTTACAGATACAATAAAGTATCCAGCCAGTGGTCTGTTAAGTGAGTTGCCAATTGCGGCTGAATGAAATGAGAGTTGTGGGCTGACGCTGCCTGTGCTCCTTTCACACAGCATCATTACAATTAGTGGACAGAGAAGACTTTCAACCTATGGCTTGATTTGAATCCATGTACCAGAGACCAGAGTTTCGCCCATTGCTTCATCACCCAGTCTCCAGTAAGAGGCGATTTCCTTGACATATCTGGTCATTATGATTTTTAGGTGGTAAGTAAAATACATCTGAAACATTGAAATAAAAACAGAAAATTCTGTATAGACCCATCAGGTCTGGTAGCATCTGTGGAGAGAGGAACAGAGTTAAGGTTTTGAGTCCTGTTCAGAGCTGAAGAAGGGCAGTAATATGATGGATCATACAGTTAGAGAGTGTGGTAGAGAAGTTTGAGCAGAATAGAAGGTTAGGATAGGTGAGAGCTCAGGAGAGATTGACGAAGATGTCCTGGACACAAGACAAATTATTTCACATCACGGGTGCATACGACAGCAGAGTTGTGTAACCACATAGATGCAAAATCATGAGAGAGTCTCCATTCAGTTCATGTTTTTCTTAAAAGTCAAATTTCTGTTTGTTTATGAAACCTTTTTTTAAAAAAAAAAAAGACCTATTTTATTATGTTTTGGACTGCATCAGATTTGTATGTGTGACACTAGTGTGTTTATACTCTTGTCCAAAGTAGCATGTTTGTACTGTAATGTCAATACTTCATTGCGTGCCATTGCCGAAGATGTGTGTAAGATTTCTGCCTTCACCCGCTGCATATTCAGATTAATAGACTTTTATCCTTTGCATTTAAGTTAATCTTCATCATTCAAGTGAGTAATCTCAGCAATTCAACCTGTCACCTGTAATATAGCAAGCCTTTAACATTTGCTTAATGGCACAAAAGTCACTCCGTCCGAGGCTTCTATGGAGGAGAATAAAAAATACATTTATCGGTGGCACAAAAGAATCCAATTGTATGAAAGGACAAACCCAGATGAAGGGAAAAAATACAAACAAACCCAGAAACTTTGAGGAAATTGTGCTGTTGATCAAAGAATACAGTTTATCTCCTCCACTGAGACTGATCAAATTCTTTTGACGAATTGAGATATAACTGAGTAGGACATTCAACCCGTCGAGCCTGCTCTGCCATTTAGCAGCAAAATACTTTTCACTGTATCTTGGTACACCTGACAAACAAATCCAATCCAAAATGATCATGGCTGATCAGATGTTTTAATGACTTTTACACCCTCTATCCCCGTAATCCTTCACGTTATTGTTAATCAGAAATCGATCAATCTCCGCTTTAAGCAGACACAATGGCTGAGCTTCCCTCTGGGGTAGGGAATTCCAAAGATTCGTAACCCTCTGTTTAAATAAATTTCTCCTCATCTCGGTCCCTAGTGTTTGGAAATCATGCCCCCACCCTCCGCTGGTTCTAGACTCTCCAGCTAAGGGAAACATCTACCCTGCATCTACCCTGCCTATCTCTTTAAGTATTTTGTCGGTTTCAAAGAGATCACCTCTCATTCTTTGAAACTCCAGAAAATACAGGCCCAGTTTGCCCAATCTCACTTCATAAGACAGTTCCAGCATCCCAAGAACAAGTTTGGTGAATCTACATTGCGCTCCCTCTATGGCAATAATGTCCTTACTGAGGTAAGGGGAGCAAAACTGCACCTAGTACTCCAGGTGCAGTCTAACCAAGGTTCTGTACAAATGAAGCAAGACCTCACTACTCCTGTACTTCAATCGTCTTGCAATAAAGGCTAACATTCCATGTGTCTTCCTAATAGCTTGCTGCACCTACATGCTAGCCCTCAGTGACTTACAGACAGAAACACCCAGGTCCCTTTGTCAACCTACACCTGATAATTTCTTCCCATTTAGGGAATACTCTGCACATCTGTTCTGTTTATCAAAATGGATTACCTCACATTTTTCCACATTATATTCCATCGCCATGTTCTTGCCCACTCGCAAAGTCTGTCCAAACCCTCCTGTAGCCACTGTACATCTTCCTCACAACACATATTCCCGCCCAGCTTTCATCCGTGAACTTGGAAATACTACATTTGGTCCGCACATCCAAATCATTGACATATATTTAGAACAACAGGGGCCCGAGTACTGATGCTTGCAATACCCCACGCCAGCACGAAAGTGACCGGTTTATTTCTTTTAGAACATTAATTACTCTAAAAAGATGATGATGTACCACACTGTAAATCATCCTTGAAAATTTACGATCCAAGACACTGGACCAAGACCCCAATATTTTAGTTTATTTGAATGACTGTGCAGAAGGAATGATTTGCTCTAGGAGTGATTGCATGAAGGGCTTGGTTATTTTTGAAACTAAACTTTATTGTAACTACAATTCCCCACGGAATTTCATGAAAAGTGAAATCACGAACAGTGAACTTGTACATTCGAGGAGATGATACATGCACAGTGCTACATGGTGTGGATGTATGAAGTTGAGCTCTAGGGAAAAGCTGTTGGTTAAAATGCTTTTCACATTTGCAAGCCATTGTTTTATGTGCTAGATTTGTCAAATCTTATCATTGAATATCGTGATTATGCAACCCTTCAAGCACTTTGAACTAAATGGTTTTAAGTATGGCTTCATTACAGTGCTGCAGGGCAAATAACATGATGAGACAGAGAAAAAAGAAGCGTGGTTCCCAAAGGAGAAGGCGTGTTTACAACCTATTTATTACATACCTCATTTGGCCCATACATCATTTTAATAGAAAATTATTTAGATAATTTTGAAATTGGTCAAGCACACTAGGTCAGGCACACTATTGTTTCAGAAAGTTGTAGCCTGAGGGTTATTATGCTTTTCTGCAGCTTTCTACAGTGAGGAATTAATTATCAATATTGTGATGAAGAATGTGTTAGCCTTTGATTGGGTTTAATGTTAATCTGCATCGGTATTATTTTTTTAGTGGCCGTTTTCTCTCCCAAAGCACTTGGTTCCCCTTAGGAACAGTGCCTAGGCACCAAGCAGCCTGTTCTTGAATGCCATTCTCATATTTTAAGGTAGACCGTGTCAGCAAGCTTTGACTATGGCAAGCATAGTGGCGCAGTGGATTAGCCCTGTTGCCTCACGGCGCTGAGGTCCCAGGTTCGATCCCGGCTCTGGGTCACTGTCCATGTGGAGTTTGCACATTCTCCCCGTGTCTGCATGGGTTTCGCCCCCACAACTCAAAAATGTGCAGTGTAGGTGGATTGGCCACGCTAAATTGCCCCTTAATTGGAAAAAATAATTGGGTAATCTAAATTTTTTTTAAAAGACTATGTCAAGCATTCAAGCTGAGCATACAAACGCGGTTCCAGGAAGGATCATAGGAGGAAGTTGAAGAGTGGGAACTGAGCCTGAAATTCTCAGCCCCAATGTCACCTGGCTGAAAGGAACACCGGCAGATCAATTGCCTTTCAGTCAAAAATGTTAGGGGATGCAATCACGATGGACAGTTCAAAGGGTTGGTAATAATAAAATAAAAATATACTGACTTTATTTCCTATTGAACATTGCATCAGAGGTCCTCATAGAAAATACTCTCTGCACTCTGTATTGAAAGTCCTTCAAATGGCAAAAGATCACGAATGGCTGTAATAAAAACAGAAAATGGTGGATAAACTCAGCAGGTCTGACAGCATCTGTGGCGAGAAAGAGTTAACGTTTCAGATCTAAATGATCCTTCTACAATTCTGTTGATGCTGTTGGACCTCCTGAGTTTATCCAGCCTTTTCTGTTTTTATTTCTGATTTCCAGCATCCACAGTATTTTGCTTTTATCATGAATGGGTAACCTGCCTGCTTAACTGGGCACAAATATTTTGCAAAAGCAAGTTTGCCCTGATAATAGATTCCTTCAGCAAGAGAATAGGCTGTTAGCTCGAGGCATTATGCGATTTTGGAGATATGGCAGGTTGATGGGATTAATGCAACATTTTAGACCTCACAGCTTTTTTCTCCTAAAACCTCAACTCTTTTTTTACATGACAGTATTAGAGGTTTGTATGCTGCTGTTTGAACCGCAACATGTACTTGGAGCTAATATTGAGAGTCGTGAGTATTAGGATCCCAAGATGAGAACCCAGCTGTTTACAATATATAATATTGACTAATAGGTATCTTTGATATTAAAACAAACTTTAAACACATAATCAATCGCATTCGCAACAAAGTAATAGCTTTAGTAACAGTTAAAAAAATTCTTAAATAAAAGGAAAAACTTTAACTTACTCCCTATAAGTGCAACTGTATATATCCAATTAAACAAACCAATATTGTTCAAAGACCACTTATAAATAAAGTTAACAATCGGGTTTACTTTTCTCTGTGTCAAGACCTTGGAGGGAACTTTTCAGGAGCAAACTTAAGACACTTCAGTTACATCATCTCTACCCTAAGCATAAGGCATTATTCTGTCTCCTCCCACAAGGTGTACCATGACCTGGTTATCCACTTTTGTTTATTCTGTCATGGGATAAGGGCACCACTGGTACGTCCAGCATTTGTTGCCCGTCTCTAATTGCCTATGAACTGACTTGACTTGCTAGGCCATTTTTAGAGGGCAGTTTAAGAATCATCTTCATTGCTATGAATCTGGAGTCACATGTAGGCCAGGTTGGGTAAGGATAGCAGATTTCCTTCCCTAAAACAGGTGTTTTCAAACTCAGGATTGCGACCCACAGGTTTCGGGAGGGACGCGGCGCTCGATCGCGGGAGAAACGTCCAATGGCCGCGACCTGCTTTCAAAAATGCGGGCTGCAACAGACCTTTAAGATTGCCAGCCATCTCATGCTGGATCAAACATTGTGCAGGCCCGGAGCCCATCAGGGTGGACCGCCTCCTCCTGACATCAGCGTGTCAGGCCAGTTTCTTTCAGCAAACAATGGAGTCCTCTCAACAGCAGCAACGGCAGAGAGCAGGTCACAGGCCCTGTACGCTGATGTCACATGTTCTGGGCGCGAGAGCGCTTCTTCCATTTTGCAGCTGCTAATTGTGCAAGTGTGGACCTCTGGTGCACAACCCATGAAGAAGAAGCTGAAAACAGGAACAAAGCAACATAAAGATGATTACTTGTGGTATGGGTTATTCATTCTTCCACTGAAAATCAGGACTCAAATTTCATGTGTGTTATATGCAGGAAAGCACTGGCAAATGAAAGTTTAAAACCTTCAAACGTTCAAAGGCATTTAAAGATTAAACATGGCGAGTTCGAGGACAAACCTCTATTTTTTTCAGTGGTTGCAGTGAAATCTTTAATCATAAGCTTAAGTCATTGTCAGAAATGTAACATTGAATAACAAAGTAAGTGACAGCGTGAGGACCAAGCAGGCTCACCTGTCACATTAAAGGTAAGTGAAAATGGTGGGTTGCAAAGGTCAGCCGGCATGGGTCGCGAAGGACGGCCGGCGTCGGTCCCGAAAGATGGCTGCTTGGTAAAAATGGGTCCTGGGCAAAAAGGTTTGAAAAACAGGGCCCTAAAACATATTAATGAGCTAGGTGGGTTTTTATAATAGTTTCATGGTCATCATTATTGAGACTAGCTTTCAATTCCAGATTTTTAAAATTAATTGATGGGATTTGAACCCATGTCCCCAAAGCATTCGTAACAAAATTCATTAGTTAACGCCGCAAATAGAGACAATAGGATATGATTTCATGGTGATTACTGAGGCATAGTTACAAGGAGGCCAGGTCTGGGAATTGAATATCCAGGGGGACTCAGTATTTCGGAAAGATGGACTGTAAATCCCTGATTCAAAAGGGAGGGAGGAAGAACGTAGGAAATTACAGACCGATTAGTTTGACATCAGTTGTTGGGAAATTGTTAGAAACCATTATTAAGGAAGTAATATCAGGACATTTGGAAAGACCAAAAGCAACCCATCAGAGTCAGCATGGTTTTATGAAGGGTAAATCATGTTTGACTAATTTGCTAGAGTTCTTCGAAGATATAACAAGCCAAGTGGATAATGGAGTTCTTGTAGATGTAGTATATCTGGACTTCTGGAAGGCATTTGATAAGGTGCCACGCAGAAAGTTGATACACAAGGTTAGATCACGTGGGGTTTGGGGTAATTTATTAGCTTGGATGGAAGACTAGCTGATGGACAGAAGGCAGTCAGGATAAATGGTCTTTTTCTGGATGGCAAGATGCAGCAAGTGGGGTGCTACAGTGTTCGGTCCTTGGAGCCCCAACTATTTACAATCTGTATTAACCAGGGGCAGAAGATTATATCGCCAAATCTGCAGATGACACTAAAATAGGTGAAATAGTCAGTTGCAACGAGGAAATAAGAACCTTACAAATGGATAGAGATAGGTTAAGTGCATGGGCCAAAATGTGGCAGATAGAGTTTATTGAGGATAAGTGTGATGTCATCCATTTTGGTTGGAAAAATGGAAAGGCAGCTTATTATCTAAATGGGGAGAGACTTGGGTGCTCCGGTGCAGAGGGATCTGGGTGTCCTTGTGCACGAGTTGCAAATGCTAGCATGCAGGTAATAATTTTTTTAAAGCAAATGAAATGTTTGCATTTATAGCTAAAGGAATAGAGTATAACAGTAAGGAAGTGTTGTTGCAACTACACAACGCATTGGTAAGACCGCACCTGGAGTATTGTGCACAGTTTTGGTCCCCTTATTTGAGGAAAGATGCAGAGGCATTGGAGACAGTTCAGAGGAGGGTCCAGATTCATTCCAGTGACATGGGGTTTATCGTATGAAGAGAGATTGAACAGTTTAGGGCTACACTCTAGAGTTTAGAAGAATAAGGAGAGATCAAATTTCTGATAATATGATGATAAAAGAAATGGATAAAGTACACATAGAGCAGATGTTTCCTCTTGTGGGGCATTCTAGAACGAGAGGTCATAGTCTCAGGATAAGTGGTAGCAAATTTAAAACCGAGATGAAGAGAAACTACTTCTCCCAAAGGGTTGTGAATCTGTGGAATTTGCTAACACAGAGTGCGGTGGATGCTGGGACAGTGAGTAAATTTAAGGAGGAGTTGGACAGATTTTTAGTTCGTAATGGGTTGAAGGGTTATGGAGAACAGGCCGAACAATGGATTTGAGGCCGTGATGAGATCAACCATGATCGTATTGAACGGTGGAGCAGGCTCGAGAGGCTAAGTTGCCTACTCCTGCTCCTAGCTCTTCTTGAGTAATAAAGGGATCAGAGGTTATGGAGAGGAGGCAGGAAAACGGGCAAGAGGAACATATATGATTGAATGCTAGAATGGACTCGATGGGCCAAATGGTGTAATTCTGCTCCTTCCTCTTATGGTCTTAAGAGCTGCTCCCTCTCGCTAGTGGAGAGCTGCTGAGCAGATCTCAGGCGAATCAGCTGCTGGGACAGTGTGAAGCCCGTGGGGCATCACTAAGTGCCCTAATTAACATTAGATACCGGTGATGGCCTTGCCGCGTCGGCCAGCTGTTCCGCTCGCGACTGCACTTAGAAACATTTCCGTTCAATCACGCCCCATGTTACATTCCAGAAAGCCTAGTGGTAAATCCTTGTACACTTTTGTTAACCTTTATTGAGAAATACAAACTACAAACATGAACCTCCTAAACAAATAGTCAAGTTTTAGTCTGCTTCTATACATAAGGGCACAAGTGAATCCCAAGTAAATGCCCACCATTTGCGCACAATTCAGATGCAAATATTTCAAATCCAGACTGACCAATTAACATGCAACCATGCTCAATCACCAGCTAAATCATAGGGATGAATCTGGATTCCCTGAATCCGTGAGTGTTTTAATTACTAAATTGTGCTAAGTTGTATCATATGGAAAAGCAACTGGGGCTGGTTTAGCACAGTGGGCGAAACAGCTGGCTTGCAATGCAGAACAATGCTTGCAGCGCGGGTTCAATTCCCGTACCGGCCTCCCCGAACAGGCACTGGAATGTGGTGACTAGGTGCTTTTCACAGTAACTTCATTGAAGCCTACTTGTGACAATGAGCGATTATTATATATTATTATTATTTTTTTAAATTTAAAGTACCCAATTATTTTTTTTTTCCAATTAAGGGGCAATTTAGCATGTCCAATCTATCTACTCTGCACATCTTTGTGTTGTGGGGGTGAGACCCAAGCAAGCACAGGGAGAATGTGCAAACTCCACACAGACAGTGACCCGGGGCGGAATCGAACCCGGATCCTCAGCGCCATTAGGCAACAGTGCTAACCACCACGCCACCTTGCCACCCACAGGCAACTGGTTCTAACTGGTATTCGATTCTTAGAAAAGGAGAATTCCAAGAGAAGCACTCGCAAATTGCACATTTCTTTGGTGGCACAAAGAATCAATACTCCCTGATTGACGAATTTTAGAATTGTCCAGATACCAGTCAGTGGAAGGATTAAGGAGAGACAAAATTAGGTTAAAAGAACCTTTAGCAGATCAAGCTATTGTTGCAGCCGACAAAGTTGAAACAATGGGAAAAGCAATGGGTGAATGAATCCCATGAATGTCCAAGGATAGATGCTTAACGGATTCTTCAGGTGTGATTTGAAGCATTATTATGCAGTGAACTGCTCAAACCAAAAAACAATTTCCTCAAATGACGTGACAAAAGAAGTTCAAGAGGATGAAAAGGATGATGAATAACAGGCTAATCTAGTCGCAAGGACTTTTAATCATCTAATGTAATCACCACGGACTCCTTTAACTGTGCAATACTAGGTAATGTTTGCACTTGTGGTTAAAATGTTAACTTGATTCACTTGTGTAGTGAGCAAAAGATTATGAAGGCACTACTTGATTCAGGTTTGCCGACCGCAACACATTGACGTCACTGAAGAAAGTTGTACTTTGATGTAAAGTAGCTGGAGTAAGCCATTTAATAAATATTGATCAAGTTTCTAGTGAGTTGCCGATGCCATTGAGTAAATGTTGCATGGAAAAGCCGCAAATGAACATTGACATGGAGCATTGCAAGGTAATTATTTTTGGAACGTCACTTGATCTACAGTTTTCCCAGTGGGATGGTATCCCACCTTAAACAAAGTTGAGAGGAGGGGAAATGCCAAAGCTTGTTCGTTGTCTGTCACCATTCCCATCTGTATTGGGTTGACATATTTGGATTGGCACAAACAGTATGGGGCCTCTTTTGTGGTTACAATGTCGATGGTGGGGCATGGTCAGATTATTTGGTGAGTTTTTTTGTGGCAACAGTGGTAGGCCATTGACTCCCTGAAGCCTGTTCTGATGATCTGAATGGAGCAAAAGAAAAAGAGGCTGTCAGCAAGTGCAAGAACAACAACTTTATTAATTTATTTACATAACTTTTCTTTAGTTCCCATTTTTTATTTGTGCTCCTTATTACTTTATCTAAAAATGGAAGCTGTGGTACACCGACATGCCGTCCTGTCTAACTTGGAACATTTTTAAAAAAATATTCGTCATTTGACATGTATATGTAGTAATACCAGGATTTATCAGTTTGCTTCCACATCAGTCATTGGTTTTACTGGAGAGACCCAGGACATTAAAACAGACTAGACCTATTTGTGTCCCATAGCCATTAGAAAGAACAAATTTCTGAATAACATGCTCCTTTCAAATTCAAGTGAGAGCACTTTTCTTTTCTTTCACTCATTGCTGTTGGGCCTTCAGAGCTCATACTTGATTAAGCAACACAACACAGCCCAGCTGAATGAAGAGCTGTCAAGTTCTGTCCCTGTAAATGACACCATGCCAATTCACATGTTGGATTAAACATGTTTGGGTTGACAGAAATCTTTATACAAAAAATATTAGGCGCCTTTAGTGGTTATAAAGTCTGCGGTAGGGGACTGCAGGGTTATTTGGTAGCTGTCAGTCACACATGGATATCTGGGGAAACTATTGATTATGTTGTGATAAAAATTCTGTGCACATTATACATACACTTTCTAAACCTACGGGAAAGAGAAATTATAGCTGACCAAATACTTAACACGTTCATGACTAAATATACGCCTGCTTTCACAGAATCGGCAAGTTACACAACACAGCAGGAGGTAATTCAGACCAGTTTTCTGAAGGGTTCAGTGTGTGACACAGTTCTAATGTATGGAATAACTTATTTTAAATCACGTTGATTGCTCAAGTCCAGGGATTTTTACTCACTTTGACTTTGGTTTTGTGTCAGCTTTGAGCCTTTTAAAATCTAAATCTTCACTATCCTTGATTATTATTTTGTTCCCAATCAACCCATTTAAAAAGCACTGTTTGTTTGGACTGATCTAAATCACGTACCTGCCAGTGATGTGGTCATTACAACAGAGCAATTGCACTTTCTGACTCCTTTCATTCATTCTCAAGCAAGATGGCTTCAGTCAGTGGACAGAATTCTTTCTCCCATTCCAGGAGCTTGTCAACCTGAAATTGCCTTTGTCAGTTCTTTGTCAGTGACGGGCAGAATAATGCTCAATATTAGACCGGTCCACCAGCATTTTAATATTCCTGTTGCTTCAACAAACCCCCTCATGCGATTTCTCCAGTTCAAGTCAGGCTGGCCATTCCCAAAGTCAAGGGAACATGATTCTCCCTTATTAACAATCTGGTAAATTCAGGAGAATTGGTGTAATTATTTCTCTGTTTTATTCACGTTTCTGAATTGCTCTATTTGTATCTGTTCTGTTCTGCAATTAATGGGATTTTTAAAATAGTGGTAACGCTGTTCCTTGCAACAAAGATGTGCACCTGACTGCAATCAAGTTTCTGCAAGTGAAAACATCTCGGATTTCTGTTTCAAAAAATAGAACCTGCATTGGTGGGAGGTGATCTTCATTTAATTTTGTGTCTTTCTGTTGATGCAAAGAGAAGTTGGTTTTCAATTTATATTTGTTCTCTTCCAGCTTCTCTCATTTAAAATGCTGAGCAGCAGCCTGCCATAGAATCACTATAGCTTGTATACCAAGTTCAGTTTCTAAAACCCATTCGTAAGAGACTTTGAAACCTATGAATCATAATAGAATTTACAGTGCAGAAGAGGGCATTCGGCCCATCGAGTCTGCACCGGCACTTGGAAAGAGCACCCTACTTAAGCCCACACCTCCACCCTATCCCCGTAACCCCACCTGACCTTTTTTCTGGGACACTAAGGGCAATTTAGCATGGCCAATCCACCTAACCTGCACATCTTTAGACTGTGGGAGGAAACCGGAGCACCCTGAGGAAACCCACGCAGACACGGGGAGAACGTGCAAACTCCACACAGATTAAAGTTCACAAGTTATATAATCTATAGAGGGCGGCAGGGTAGCACACTGGCCCAAGTGACCCAATCCGGGAATCAAACCTGGGACCATGGAGCTGGGAAGCAACAGTGCTAACCACTGTGCCACCGAGCCGCCCTCTATAGATTATATAACTTGTGAACTTTAATCTGGTCTTCCAGCCAAGACCGCTTAGACCAAGGCTGAGTAACCAGAAGATGAACAGACCGAGATACTTTGCGCTACGTGTTTCGTGCAGGGTTTTATGCTCGCTATCACTTTTGCATCCAGTTACTAGTGTGCTACCGTATATGAATACTATATAGTACATAGTATGTGTACTATATGTTTTAAATATCAAAAGCTCTGGGCAACTTTTAAAATGGTAATTGGTTCAATACTGTAGATCATGCAGGTCACCCACGTATGGTAACTAACAAAAACCCAACTATTATATAGCAAATTGGTGAGTTACTTGAGTTTAAATTTAATTTCCCACTGTAGACTGTTAGACCATACGGCATTGTGATAAAATTTCAACACAACCCATGATGAAATATCTACTAGTCTCCAAACCCATTTCTTTCATACATTTGGGGAAAAATACAGGGAGGAAAAAAAAGGGGAATTGAAGTGAAATGTTAAGAATGTGAAAGATATTTTACAGAAGGACAAAGAGGAGAAAAATGCACAGTAAGTGGTTAAAGGTCAGAGGAGTAGAGATATGTGGGGATTAGGTCACCTGAGAAGTGTTTTATTTTGTTTGCCCTCAGAATGCAGATGACCTTAGTATATTGTATCTATTACTCCTACTTAGTTGTCTCAAGGAAGTAGTGCCTCGGCCAATCTTCAGCTAGTGCAAATTGGTTCATGTTTCCCAATTTTTATGTTGGAATTTCAAGTGGGACCCTACAGCCTATTCGATTGTGCGAACAGCGTTTTGTCTATCTTCAATCTGAATTCCAGAGGTGAGGTGAGAGCGACTGCCCTTGAATCAAGGCAGCATTTGACCGACTATTGCACCGAGCCCCAGCAAAACTGGAGTCAATGGGAATGTGGGGGAAGCTGTCAGCTGGTTGGAGTCATACTAACACAGAAAGATGATTGTGGTTGTTCACGGTCAGGCATCACTGTCAGAGTTCCTCTTTGTAGTGCTAGGCTCAACCATTTTCAGCTGCTGCATCAGTGACCTTCCTTCCATCATAACGGTCAGAAGTGGGGATGTTCACTGATTGCACCATTTGCGACTCCTCAGATACTGAAGCAGTCCTGTCCAAATGCAGCAAGACACACAAAATATCCAGGCTTAGGCTGACAAGTGACGAGAAACATTTGCGCCGCGCAAGTGCCAGGCAATGACCAACTCCAATAAGCAAAAATCTGACCATCACCCATTAACGAGAAACTGAACTGGAATAGCCATATAAATACCGTAGCTACAAACACCGGTAAGAGTTCAGGAATCCTGCAGCGAGTAACTCACCGCCTGACTCCCCAAAGTCTGTCCTCCATCGACAAGGCACAAGTCAGGAGTCTGATGGAATGCTCTCCACGTGCTTAGACGAGTGCAGCTCCAACAATGCTCAAGAAGATTGACAGCATCCAGGAAGAAGCAGCCCACCTGATTGGCACCCTATCCACAAATATTCGCTCCCTCCATCACCGACGCACAGTGGCAGCACTGTGGGAGCTCAACAAGGCTCATAAGACAGCACATTCCAAACGCACCACCGTTACCATCAGGGAGGACAAGGGCAGCAGCTATATGGGAACACCACCACCTAGAAGATCCCCTCCAACCACTCACCATATGACTTGGAAATATATCGCCATTCCTTCACTGTCGCTGGGTCAAAATCCTGGAACTCCCTCCCTAACAGCACTGTGGGTGTACCTACACACGTGGACTGAAGTGGTTCACGAAGGCATCTCACCACCATTTTCTCAAAGACAATTACGGACGGTCAATAAAAGCTGGCCGAGCCAGTAACGCCACAGCCCAAGAATGAATTTTTAAAATGTCGAAGGCCTACCTGAAAATTGGATCGAGTAAGCAAATTGGTGTCCAAGGTTCCACCATATTTTCATGTGTCAGTCACCTATGTTTCAGATGAACAATGCCAGTGGGAGGTGCATTTTCCCCAAACTAAGTTTCTTTTGAACATGCCAACTGGTTGTTGGTTGTGTTGTGTATGTGGTGCTAAATATAATAAGAAGTTAACAATATCGCATCTGGACAGGAAGCCGCAGAAAAGCTATAATCATAACTTTTGTTAATTTTATATTAGGTGCTAACTCAATTCATGTATTCAGGTTTCTTTTGTTGTCTTGCCATTGTTGATGGAATTACAAATATTTAAATTGAACTACGATAAATACCATCTTTAAAACCATTTCAGTCTTAGATAATGTAAGATTCTTGCTACCTTGCAAGTGGGCAGATTATAAACCGGCAATGTGGCAAGTGTGCATTTCTATGATCCATTACGTAATGTTGTAACCTGCAGGCAGACACTCGTACCCACCCAGGACTTCACAAAAGCAAAACAATGTGCACTGTTATTCGGGAAAATTGCATTTGTTTGGAACTGAAATTAAGTAAGAAAAGCAGATTCCAGAACTCGGAGGCCAACTTCTCCGATCATAGGCTGACGAGTGAATCTGTCAGCAGCCAATCATTGAACAAAGTGATGCTACCGCCTTTGATTGGGCAAGGTGAGCATAACCCCTGGAGGAGTCCCACAGAGCCCACTTTGGGAACCCCTGGTGTAAATTATATTTGAGGCATGATCAATTTGGCTGGAGACGAAGTTGAATTCAAACTGAGGCTTTATTAGTGTCTAAAGTGTGGCCTCCTGCAGCAGCTGACGAAATGGCTGCGAGCTGAAGGCCACGCATATTTATAACCCGGCTCCTGGGCGGAGCTAGCATGCAGGAGCCCAGGTGAACCTGTAGTGCAGGTTCTACCGTACAACCCTTAATATAGGAACACAGTGGTTTACCACATTCACCCCCTGTTAAAACTGAGTCCGGCGAGGGTGGTGGATAACTATATACAATTCGCAATCTTTAATATTTACAGAACCGTGAAAAAAAATGTCTCTGGTCATCCGGTGGGCCAGTCATAGGTTCAGCCGGTCCGGCGCTTTGATCGTCCTCTGGGATCGACGAAGTGGAGGCGGCGATGTTGGTGCTGTCGTGGTCGAAGTTGACTCCGGGAGCGTTCTCGAAATGCTCTTCATCAACGGGGGTGGGCAGGGGGTGGATGGACAGTCCTAGGGGGGGTGATGGGGGCAGCGGGGGAGGGGAGGGTGGCGTGGGGGTGGAACCTGCTGGTGCCAGGTCCCTGAGTGAGACGGTATCCTGGCGGCCGTCGGGGAACTGTGGGTTTGCGTGGAGCAGGTGCACCATTTCCACCAACTGGTCCGCCTTGTGGAGCCGCACATGTTTACGGAGAAGCACGGTTCCCGGAGCTGTGAGCCAAGTTGGGAGTGATACCCCGGATGTGGACTTCCTGGGGAAGGCAAAAAGACGTTCATGCGGTGTGCTGTTAGTAGCAGAGCAAAGTAATGAGCGAATGGAATGTAGTACATCAGGGAGGACCTCATGCCAGCGGGAGGCCGGGAGATTTCTGGACCATAGGGCCAGCAGGACAGCCCTCCATACCGTCCCATTCTCCCTTTCTACCTGTCCGTTTCCCCGGGGGTTGGAGCTCGTCGTTCTGCTGGAGGCGATACCCCTGCTGAGTAGGAACTGGCGTAGCTCATCACTCATGAATGAGGATCCCCTGTCACTGTGGATGTAGGCGGGGAAGCCGAACAGAGTGAAGATAGAATTAAGGGCTTTAATGACGGTGGCAGACGTCATGTTGGGGCATGGGAAGGCGAAGGGAAAACTGGAGTATTCATCGATCATACTGAGGAAATACGTGTGTCGGTCGGAGGAGGGGAGGGGGCCTTTGAAATCCACGCTGAAGCGTTCAAAGGGGCAGGAGGCCTTCACCAGGTGCGTGCGGTCCGGCCGGTAGAAGTGCGGTTTGCACTCCGCACAGACCTGGCAGTCCTTGGTGATCGTCCTTACTTCTTCGACTGAGTAGGGCAAATTTTGTGCCTTAATGAAGTGGTACAACCGAGTGACCCCTGGGTGACAAAGGGTGTCGTGCAGGGTCCGGAGTTGGTCTACCTGTGCGCTGGCACATGTACCTCGGGATAGGGCGTCTGGGGCCTCGTTGAGTTTGCCAGGGCGATACTTAATCTCGTAGTTATAGGTGGAGAGCTCGATTCTCCACCGCAAGATTTTGTCATTTTTGATCTTGCCCCGCTGTGTGTTGAACATGAAGGCTACCGACTGTTGGTCAGTGAGGAGAGTAAATCTCCTGCCGGCCAGGTAATGCCTCCAATGTCGCACAGCCTCAACGATAGCCTGGGCCTCCTTTTCGACGGATGAGTGCCGAATTTCGGAGGCATGGAGGGTGCGGGAAACGAATGCCACGGGCCTGCCTGCCTGGTTGAGGGTGGCGGCAAGGGCGACGTCCGATGCATCGTTTTCTACTTGGAAAGGAGGTGTTTCGTCTACAGCGTGCATTCCAGCTTTGGCAATATCAGCTCTGATCCGGGCGAAGGCCTGTTGGGCCTCTGCCGTCAGGGGGAAGTGAGTGGGCGGGTCTTGTCCGCATAGTTTGGGACCCACTGAGCGTAATACGAGAAGAACCTGAGGCAGCATTTGAGGGCCTTGGGGCAGTGGGGGAGGGGAAGCTCCATGAGGGGGCGCATGAGGTCGGGATCGGGCCCCAGAACTCCATTCTGGACCACGTAGCCGAGGATGGCTAAGCGGTTTGTACGGAACACACACTTCTCCTTGTTATACGTGAGGTTGAGGAGAGTGGTGGTGCGGAGAAATTTAGAGAGGTTGGTGTCGTGGTCCTGCTGATCATGGCCGCAGATGGTCACATTGTCTGGGTACGGAACCGTGGCCCGCAAGCTGTACCGGTCGACCATTCGGTCCATTTCCCTTTGGATGACCAAAACCCCATTGGTGACGCCGAAGGGGACCCTAAGGAAGTGATATAGCCGGTGGTCTGCCTCGAAGGCGGTGTATTTACGGATGGGGAGCTGGAGGTAAGCGGATTTCAGGTCCACCGTTGAGAAGACCCAGTACTGTGCAATCTGGTTAACCATGTCAGATATGCGTGGGAGGGGTACACATCGAGCTGCGTGTACCTGTTGATGGTCTGGCTGTAGTCCACGACCATTCGATTTTTCTCCCCAGACTTAGCCACTACCACTTGAGCTCTCCAGGGGCTGTTGCTGGCCTCGATGACTCCCTCCTGAAGCAACCGCTGGACCTCGGACCTGATGAAAGCCTTATCCTGGGTGCTGTACCGTCTGCTCCTGGTGGCGACGGATTTGCAATCTGGAGTTAGATTGGCAAAGAGGGAAGGAGGATCGACCTTTAGGGTCGCGAGGCCGCACACAGTGAGTGGTGGTAAGGGTCCGCCGCATTTAAGGGTCAGGCTCTGGAGTTTGCACTGAAAATCCAGGCCAAGGATAAGTGCAGCGCAGAGGTTAGGGAGGACGTAGAGGCGAAAACCATGGAACTCTACGCCTTGGACTGTGAGCGTGACCGTGCAATACCCCCGGATCGCTACGCTATGGGATCTGGAGGCCAGGGAGATACTTTAGTTGGTAGTGTGTACCTCAAGGGAGCAGCACCTTACCGTATTTGGATGTACAAAGCTCCCAGTGCTCCCGGAGTCCAGTAGGCAGGAGGTCACATGGCCGTTGACTTTCACGCTGGTGGATGCGTTGGTCAGAGTGTGTGGTCTGGACTGGTCGATTACCATGGGTGCGAGTCGTGGTTGATCATTGGGTAAGTGAGGCGGCCGCAGCATCAGGGTCCTGAAACGCGGTTGGTCTCCATGTGCTGCGGGGTGGACAAGATAGCGGTGCCCAGAGGTCCTGGGGGTCACAAAATGGCGGCGCCCATGAAACGCACGTGTTGTGCGGGGGAGAAGATGGCAGCGCCCATTGCTCGCACATGGCCTTGGGAGGAGCGAAGGATAGTGGCGCCCATTGTCGGTGACCGGGTGGGGGTGGGGGCTGCCGCTGAGCGGGCCTGGCACACCGCGGTGTAGTGGCTCTTCTTCCCGCAGGCCTTACAAAGGGCAGCACGGGCCGGGCAGCGTTGGCGGAGGTGTCTTTGTTGGCCACAAAAATAGCATTGGGGCCCCCCCCCCCCGGAGATCACTTGACTGGCGCATAGCACAGGCATATTGAATAGGTAGCACCCCCGCTGGGGCGGCTGCCTGTGGGGCCCATGAAGCGTAGGAGGAGTGGGCCGCGCGGTTGGGGGCGTAGGACTGTACATTGCGCATGGCGACTGTCATGGAAAGCGCTAGCGTTTTAGTCTCTGCGAGGTTGCGCGTGGCCCCTTCTAGGAGCCGCTGCCTGATAACATCAGACCCAATACCAGTTACAAAAGCGTCCCTCATAAGGAGATCTGAGTGCTCCTTAGCTTTAACGTCCTGGCAGTCACAGTCCCGAACTAGTGGGATCAGGGCCCTCCAGAAGTCCTTGATTGACTCACTCGGTAGTTGAGTACGCGTTGCGAGCGCGTGTCTGGCGAAGAGCGCGTTCGTCTTATGCTCATAACTCTCTTTGAGTCGAGACATAGCCTCAGCATAATTGGGCGCATCTTGGATCAACGGGCAGATTTTAGAGCTGAGTCTCTTAATATAGGAACACAGTGGTTTACCACAATATTCAAGAGCTTACTAACTCCAGGTTAGCATGGATCAGCACGAATTAGCCATTCTCTCCCTTTCATCAGTTGTACCTGGAAGGTGGGTTCACCTGAGGCATGCTGCAGCAATATAATTGGCCAGTCAGCATGTTGTGTTGACAGCTCATCCACACACTGGAAGTGGGCAGGTTGGTTGGGAATTCATTAACATTTTTATATCCCACCTAACCCAAACACCACTTATTCATTTGGGAATTAAAACTTTCCAAGTATGTTGGATAAAAGTCAGCTTTTGCACGCTATAACCTTAGCAGACTTTGAAAATACGGATATGCAACTTACTGAAGCATTGAGCAAAACAGTATTGTTATCAAGTCTGCTCCGCCATTCAATAAGATCATGACTAATCTGATCTGGCCTCAACTCCATTCTTAACGATCCCCGTAGAGATCGCTCATTGTAAAAAAACATATGAATTTTCCAATGTTAATAGAAAGGAATTTTACAACAAGATTTCATACGTTAGCACTGTTACTGTAACAAACAAACTAAAATCGGTATTGAATACATATTACTTTGTAAGCAACTAAAATACTGGAAGGCATTCCCTATTAACTTACAACTAAAAAAACCCATGCCACATTTACATATTACACAAACACTGAGCAGAAATGTAACCTTGTGTTTAAAGTCCCCAAGCACCTCCTGCCTTTAACATAATCTCTTCTCCCTGTCCCACCAGGGTAAATCTTCCAGTGCCCTTTTTCAACAAAGTCTCTCCGAATAGGCCTAATCAAATGGACTTCCAGTGGCAAGGCACCGTCTGGTGTCTCCTTGGCCTTTAACTCTCCACAAGCCTTCTTTTTTCAAACAGGGCCTTCGGCCTCACCGCTCTGCTTGGTGGTTGACTCAAGAACAGTCCTTTTCTTTTGCCTGGCATAGCAACACTTGTGGGGCTTCTTCCCCAGATTTATCAGTCTGACTGAATCTGTGAGTCTGTACGTTGTGAGAGCAGCTCTTGTCTCCTCCTTTGCCCTGGCATGGACATGTGCACCTCACTATCAATAACTTTTGATTCGTGTTTATCTCCAGCTAGACCTATTATGAGGTTACATGGGATTTGTCTCCAGGCAAATTTTCTCGGTCACATCCTCAGTTCAACATTCATAACACAGTCTATTGACTAAACCTCCCCTGCCCTCTGGGATAGAGAATTCCAAAGACACTAAACCACATGAGAGGAGAAATTTCTCCTCATCTGTCTTCAGTGGCAAATCCCCTATTGTTAGGACGCCTGGTCAGATCCGAACAGTGGCGAAGATAGTGGACCAGAATCGAAATGTTTTTTTCCTTTTAAGACTATGAGGAAAGACTGGTTCTCTCCAGGAGTGATTTCATAAGCAATTGAGCTTGGTTATTTTTACAAACAGAAGAGAAAATTAATATATCAACTTTTAAACTTCAAACCTAACAAGAACTGTAACCGCATCTTTTTACCCTAACACACAAACAGCATGTACAATGAATATCCAGCTCTCAACTGCACTTAGGCAGGCAGACAACAATGATACTTGCATTTACAGAATATATTCCTGTTGTTGGTGTAGCTCCTTCAGACCCTTTTTCGAAAGCCTGTCTCTGTGGCAGTTTTTCAAGACCACACGATGGCTCTCCAAATCCCTTTACAGCCACCTGTTTAAACAAGATTTCTTTCTCTCTCTAAGCTCCACCCAGCCTCTCAAAATGGTTCTGTCCAGGCTTGAACTCATCATCACTGTCTGGGCTTTTGATTGCCCACACCCGTTTACACAAAGGAACAGGACCATGCTATGAATATGCAATTAACCTCCAATTTACAGACAAAGGAGGCCGTCAGACTCTGTAATGGGCGAATGGCTGGTCACACCAGAGTGTCCCAGAGGAAATTGGGTCTTGAATGAATCGCCCCAACTGAACAGGGATATCCTGTTTATTCCCATTAACATTTTAAGTCTGAATGGGACACTGTAACTCAGGCCAGGTCTGGGTGTATACCTCTGATTCAGTGCTAGCAGTTTTACTAAGAGGTAGGTTGGAGGGGCGGGGGGGGGGGGGGGGGGGGTCCGAAGGCTGCGGAGGGGCGGGGGGGGGGGGGGGGGCCGAAGGCCGCGGTGGGGATTCTGAGGGAGGTTGAGAGTCCTGTTTGATCGTGGGATCGCTCTCGGTGCTGCAGGCAGGTGCCAGGAAACATCCTTGTATACGCTCCCAAAACGGGATTCTTGGGTGTTCAATCGCACTGTATATCTACTTTCTTCCTCTATTTTGTTTTAGTCATCCTTTGCTGCAATATCATTTTCCTTTTCTTTCCATTTGATAGCATACCTTAATTTTCTTGGGAAACCATGGATAATGTATCCTTTTTGTTCTGTCTTTCTCTCTCAGTGGAATATATCTTTATTGAGAATTATGAAAAGTTCCCTTAAATATTTGCCATGCTTTCCTAGTGTCCCAGCTAGACATCTATTTTCACAGTCAGCTTGCCTCTACGGCATGTACTTATCGCTATATTATTACTGAGAGTTTGTAATGGAGAGGACTGTTCACCCTGGAGCAATAAGAACAGCATCACCATTTATGAGAGATTTTGTGTTGGGAGGCTGATGCCCAACAACAGAGCGCACAAGCTACAACATTTAACAAAATTCCCCATGATGCACCCATTAAAAATCACAGCAGGCTACCCTGCAATTGCTTATTTCAAAATTTAAAGTACATCACAAATACTGTACATAATATATGAAACATCTGTTGTTACAATGCATTAAAGTATATTCATTTGAGTGAGTGCATAACCATTCCTTAATAGTTTGAGAAACAGGGTGATCATTTCCCCATACAAAAACGGTGCAGATTTGCAGCCGTGAAAATTCTTAGCTGGTTTCCACTACAATCCGTAATAAGTGGTCTAAGAAGACATCACAATAATGTTAAAGAATAATTGATCATACAGTACGTAATAACACTCCGAAGCACCATGGGGCATTTTACTATGTTTTAAAGGTGCTGTAAAACTGCAAATTGTTGTTTTAACTTGCATTGAATGGGCCTTAATTGACACCCAAAGCGTTGCAATTGATGTCAAATTAAGATTTTTTTCCATTGCCTTTTGAGATATACACTTGCATTTGCACTTGGCAACATTTAAGTCAAACCATCTTGCCCATTATGGATTCTTTTGTTGTACCAAATATTCGGCTTGCCCCAAAGGGGCAGTGGATGACTGTGCAACTTTGGTCATGCAGACCAGGAAAATACCGTATTTAATCCAAGTTTCAGCCAAAGCTTCATCCTCAGGCAGAGGAAAGGGATAACCTGCCAGGATTTCTGCTTGGGTGAAGAAATCAGTTGAGGACATATTTTGGCAAATATGGTGGTCTTTATGACCTAGCCTTAATCATGAAGAATAACCACTTGCTCAAGTTACCAAAGATACCTTGTGTAATTATACCACAGCATAAAACACACTCTTTTGGTGAGCAGGGAAGAAAACTCAGGTGTTTCAGTAATCTCAAATTAACAGATACTCAGTTATGACCCCGTGGCTAGTGCATGGTCAATTCCAGCCCCACTTGACCTGGAGTCGCAACACAATTGAAATTTAAAAATCATTCTTAGAAAAACACCCAAAATCTTTGGCCCTTGGTTGCCCAATAACTACAGTCACCAGGAACCTGTTTAGCTCAGTTGGATAGACAGCTGGTTCGTGAAGCAAAGCGAGGCCAGCAGCGAGGTTTCAATTCCCGTACCGGCTGAGGTTATTCATGAAGGTTATTCTCAACCTTGCCCCTGCCTAAGGTGTGATGATCCGCAGGTTAAATCACCACCAGTCAGCTTTCCCCGTCAAAGGGGAAAGCAACCTATGGTCATCTAGGACTATGGTGACTTTACCTTAATTTACCCAAATTTAAACACAATTAGTTTTATTAATAACAATTATAATTAGATATGCAGCAAATACAACTGGTTAACTATTATCTAGTTCCTAACCCCCCCCCTCCACTTTAACTCGCCCCCACTCTCCGCGCACGCGCACACAAACAAGCGGAGGGGAAAAAATGGCTGGAAAATAATGATGGAAGTAAAAGGAGAAAGAGGCTTTGTTTCAGATGGTTGCTTAGCACACCTTCCTTGAGTTTAAGCTTTCTGCTTTTAATCTGTAATATTTTCACAGTATCATCCAATTTCTGTGTAGGTTCAGAAATACAGCAGCTGTGCAACCTTTCTGGTGAAAGAGACTCTTACAGCTTCTTCTCTTGAGCTTCCAGGAGCTGACTGTCCTGTCCATAGTTCTCTGAAAACAAGCCCAGTTTGGTCGGACCCAATCACCCCCTGTCGTTGGGCAGAATACAGCCTTTTGGCCAATTCATTGGCCACCAGCCAACCAATTAAACCGAGTCCCTCCGATCTCTCGGGTGCCAAAAAGTCTGAGTTCTGCTGTTCAAAAGCTAGAAACTTTTGAGTTCCTCACTTCCTCTGCTCAACTTAAACATTTTTGTCAATTCAAGATCCATGGATCAAAAAATGATCACGGCAAAATAAAGAAAATGGGAAATAAGGGAATTAACAGGATGGGCCCTTACACAATGAACTTGCCAAGATCATCGAGCAGATGGGATGCTTGGCTTCATTGATAAAAGGTAGAGTACCAAAACAAAGAATTGGCACAGCTCCTTTATACAACACTGGTTAGTCCTCAACAAGAGTATTATATAAAATACTAGACATAGCACTTCAAAAAGAAGTGGATGTCTGCAATGCACTGTCTGAAAAGGTAGTGAGTGCAGATTCAATGGTAACATTTAATTAAGACTTAGATGCATTTTTGATGCAAGAGATTTGCAGGGCTTTAGGGAGAGAGCAGGCATGTGGTGATGATTGAATATGCTCCACCAAAGAGTCAGCTGAGGCACAATTTGTCAAATGGCCTTCTCCTGGGCTGCATCATTCCATGATTCTATCAATATTGAAGAATTAGTTGCTGTAATGGGTAATGCAGATTTAATTGTCTGACAATAATACTGAGGCTGCTCTAAGATGCTGCAACTGTTGGTCCTCACTGTAACTCGTACAACAAACAGAAAGAACTGTTTAACTGAAATTGAGCAAACCTGTTCATCAAATTCTACAAGATATGAGAGTGGTTATAAAGCTCAACTTGGTGTTAAGATGCTCAAAAGTATTTTGAATTGCTTGATGAGGTCATTGGCATGTAATTATCATCAGCGATCTACTTTTCCCTGTGCAAATTATGCTTCACATATTAATTTTTTTTAAAGTAAATGCTTTATAAGCTAGGTCTTCAACCGTGCAGATTTTTTAGATTGATTTGTAATTATCTAAGCTCCTGTTGATACAAAGGTTTGAAGCATTCGTGAAACAAAACCTGGAATTAAACAGATGAAAGCATCGAAGAGGATCATTCAATCGATATGCAAGGATTTTTAAAGCCTGCAGTTGGCCAATAATCAATTCCAGTCATGTTAAAAATGTTTACAGAGTTATCTGGTTTGCAGATTGCATAATAGCTTGAGAATAATGTTGTCTGACTTCATGCCTTGACCTTCAAGTCCAAGGTCTGTTCTTAACTGAGGACACATTAATTTGCATTTCTTGATTGAAGATAAGCAGAACAGTTTGTTGAATATCCAGAAATGAAATTCATGTTGGGAACTAAGGACTGAACTAGTTTGGAGAGGCAAATAATTGTGACAACCAACAATCTGCAAAAAGTGCGGAGACTCTTGTCATGTTCCACATTAATATAATGCAGTGAACACTTGTCATTTGAACAAATACATCGGGCGCGATTCTCTGGCCTCCCCACGGCATGTTTTTCACGCAGCAAGAGGACGTGCACCATTGCTCAGTGCTGGGATTGCCTGGTCCCGCCTCGATCAATGGGATTTCCCATTGCATCCACCCACGCCACAGGGAAACCCGTGGCGGGGGTGCACTGTCGGCAGAACCAGAAGATCCTGCCAGCCTGGACATTGAGAAGACCGCACCCATAGTATTGACTAAGATGATGTCTCCCAGTTGCACCATGTAAAATTTACCAAGAAAAAAACACTGGTTACCTTCGAGTCCCTTGGGAGAACTGATAGACGTCGACATTTTGTGCAGCGTACCCTGCCCGTTGTCTGGATGAATGAGTGAAACAGATGAAAGAGTTTATTACATATTGTGGCAGATGATGAGAATGTGGGCAAAATCTTACTATAGATTGGTCAGACTATTTTTTTTTTTAATAAATATTTTATTGAAAATTTTTGGTCAACCAACACAATACATTGTGCATCCTTTACACAATATTATAACAACACAAATAACAAATGACCTATTTTATAAACAAAAAATGAATAAATAATAAATAACAAAAATGAAAACTAACCCTAATTGGCAACTGCCTTATCACAAGTGACACTCTCCAAAAATATAATTTAACAGTCCAATATATAATTATCTGTCGCAACAACCTATACATATTATACAGTATATATTAACAACCCTGAGAGTCCTTCTGGTTCCTCCTCTCCCCCCCCCCCCCCCCCCCCCCCCCCCCGATCCTGGGCTGCTGCTGCTGCCTTCTTTTTTCCATTCCATCTATCTTTCTGCGAGGTATTCGACGAACGGTTGCCACCGCCTGGTGAACCCTTGAGCCGACCCCCTTAGAACGAACTTAATCCGCTCTAGCTTTATAAACCCTGCCATGTCATTTATCCAGGTCTCCACCCCCGGGGGCTTGGCTTCTTTCCACATTAACAATATCCTGCGCCGGGCTACTAGGGACGCAAAGGCCAAAACATCGGCCTCTCTCGCCTCCTGCACTCCCGGCTCTTGTGCAACCCCAAATATAGCCAACCCCCAGCTTGGTTCGACCCGGACCCCCACTACTTTTGAAAGCACCTTTGTCACCCCCATCCAAAACCCCTGTAGTGTCGGGCATGACCAAAACATATGGGTATGATTCGCTGGGCTTCTCGAGCACCTCGCACACCTATCCTCCACCCCAAAAAATTTACTGAGCCGTGCTCCAGTCATATGCGCCCTGTGTAATACCTTAAACTGAATCAGGCTTAGCCTGGCACACGAGGACGACGAGTTTACCCTGCTTAGGGCATCTGCCCACAGCCCCTCCTCAATCTCCTCCCCCAGCTCTTCTTCCCATTTCCCTTTTAGTTCATCTACCATAGTCTCCCCTTCGTCCCTCATTTCCCTATATATATCTGTCACCTTACCATCCCCCACCCATGTCTTTGAGATCACTCTGTCCTGCACCTCTTGTGTCGGGAGCTGCGGGAATTCCCTCACCTGTTGCCTCGCAAAAGCCCTCAGTTGCATATACCTGAATGCATTCCCTTGGGGCAACCCATATTTCTCGGTCAGCGCTCCCAGACTCGCGAACTTCCCATCCACAAACAGATCTTTCAGTTGCGTTATTCCTGCTCTTTGCCACATTCCATATCTCCCATCCATTCCCCCCGGGGCAAACCTATGGTTGTTTCTTATCGGGGACCCCCCCAAGGCTCCAGTCTTTCCCCTATGCCGTCTCCACTGTTCCCAAATCTTCAGTGTAGCCACCACCACCGGGCTTGTGGTGTAGTTCCTGGGTGAGAACGGCAATGGGGCTGTCACCATAGCCTGTAGGCTAGTCCCCCTACAGGACGCCCTCTCTAATCTCTTCCACGCCGCTCCCTCCTCCTCTCCCATCCACTTACTCACCATTGAAATATTAGCGGCCCAATAATACTCACTTAGGCTCGGTAGTGCCAGCCCCCCCTATCCCTGCTACGCTGTAAGAATCCCTTCCTCACTCTCGGGGTCTTCCCGGCCCACACAAAACCCATGATGCTCTTTTCAATCCTTTTTTTAAAAAAAAGCCTTCGTGATCACCACCGGGAGGCACTGAAACACAAAGAGGAATCTCAGGAGGACCACCATCTTAACCGCCTGCACCCTCCCTGCCAGTGACAGGGATACCATATCCCATCTCTTAAAATCCTCCTCCATTTGTTCCACCAACCGCGTTAAATTTAACCTATGCAATGTGCCCCAATTCTTGGCTATCTGGATCCCCAGGTAACGAAAGTCCCCTGTTACCTTCCTCAACGGTAGGGCCTCTATTTCTCTACTCTGCTCCCCTGGATGCACCACAAACAACTCACTTTTCCCCATGTTCAATTTATACCCTGAAAAATCCCCAAACTCCCCAAGTATCCGCATTATTTCTGGCATCCCCTCCGCCGGGTCTGCCACGTATAGTAGCAAATCGTCCGCATACAAAGATACCCGGTGTTCTTCTCCTCTAAGTACTTCCCTCCACTTCTTGGAACCCCTCAACGCTATCGCCAGGGGCTCAATCGCCAGTGCAAACAATGATGGGGACAGAGGGCATCCCTGCCTTGTCCCTCTATGGAGCCGAAAATATGCAGATCCCCGTCCATTCGTGACCACGCTCGCCATCGGGGCCCTATACAACAGCTGCACCCATCTAACATATCCCTCTCCAAAACCAAATCTCCTCAACACCTCCCACAAATAATCCCACTCCACTCTATCAAATGCTTTCTCGGCATCCATCGCCACTACTATCTCCGTTTCCCCCTCTGGTGGGGGCATCATCATTACCCCTAACAGCCTCCGTATATTCGTGTTCAGCTGTCTCCCCTTCACAAACCCAGTTTGGTCCTCGTGGACCACCCCCGGGACACATTCCTCTATTCTCATTGCCATTACCTTGGCCAGGATCTTGGCATCTACATTTAGGAGGGAAATAGGTCTATAGGACCCGCATTGTAGCGGGTCCTTTTCCTTCTTTAAGAGAAGCGATATCGTTGCTTCAGACATAGTCGGGGGCAGTTGTCCCCTTTCCTTTGCCTCATTAAAGGTCCTCGTCAATACCGGGGAGAGCAAGTCCACATATTTTCTATAGAATTCGACTGGGAATCCATCCGGTCCCGGAGCCTTTCCCGCCTGCATGCTCCTAATTCCTTTCACCACTTCTTCTACCTCGATCTGTGCTCCCAGTCCCACCCTTTCCTGCTCTTCCACCTTGGGAAATTCCAGCCGATCCAAGAAGCCCATCATTCTCTCCCTCCCATCCGGGGGTTGAGCTTCATATAATTTTTTATAAAATGTTTTGAACACTACATTCACTCTCTCCGCTCCCCGCTCCATCTCTCCTTCCTCATCCCTCACTCCCCCTATTTCCCTCGCTGCTCCCCTTTTCCTCAATTGGTGTGCCAGCAACCTGCTCGCCTTCTCCCCATATTCGTACTGTACACCCTGTGCCTTCCTCCATTGTGCCTCTGCAGTGCCCGTAGTCAGCAAGTCAAATTCTACATGTAGCCTTTGCCTTTCCCTGTACAGTCCCTCCTCCGGTGCTTCCGCATATTGTCTGTCCACCCTCAAAAGTTCTTGCAGCAACCGCTCCCGTTCCTTACTCTCCTGCTTCCCTTTATGTGCCCTTATTGATATCAGCTCCCCTCTAACCACCGCCTTCAACGCCTCCCAGACCACTCCCACCTGGACCTCCCCATTATCATTGAGTTCCAAGTACTTTTCAATGCACCCCCTCACCCTTAGACACACACCCTCATCTGCCATTAGTCCCATGTCCATTCTCCAGGGTGGGCGCCCTCCTGTTTCCTCCCCTATCTCCAAGTCTACCCAGTGTGGAGCGTGATCCGAAATGGCTATAGCCGTATACTCCGTTCCCCTCACCTTCGGGATCAACGCCCTTCCCAGCACAAAAAAGTCTATTCGCGAGTAGACTTTATGGACATAGGAGAAGAACGAGAACTCCTTACTCCTAGGTCTGCTAAATCTCCACGGGTCTACACCTCCCATCTGCTCCATAAAATCTTTAAGTACCTTGGCTGCTGCCGGCCTCCTTCCAGTCCTGGACTTCGACCTATCCAGCCCTGGTTCCAACACCGTATTAAAATCTCCCCCCATTATCAGCTTTCCCATCTCTAGGTCCGGAATGCGTCCTAGCATCCGCCTCATAAAATTGGCATCATCCCAGTTCGGGGCATATACGTTTACCAAAACCACCGTCTCCCCCTGTAGTTTGCCACTCACCATCACGTATCTGCCCCCGTTATCCGCCACTATAGTCTTTGCCTCGAACATTACCCGCTTCCCCACTAATATAGCCACCCCCCTGTTTTTCGCATCTAGCCCCGAATGGAACACCTGCCCCACCCATCCTTTGCGTAGCCTAACCTGGTCTATCAGTTTCAGGTGCGTTTCCTGTAACATAACCACATCTGCCTTAAGTTTCTTAAGGTGTGCGAGTACCCGTGCCCTCTTTATCGGCCCGTTCAGCCCTCTCACGTTCCACGTGATCAGCCGGGTTGGGGGGCTTCCTACCCCCCCCCCCCCTTGTCGATTAGCCATCACCTTTTTCCAGCTCCTCACCCGGTTCCCACGCAGCTGTATCTCCCCCAGGCGGTGCCCCCCCGCCCATCCCCTCCCATACCAGCTCCCCCCTCTCCCCAGCAGCAGCAACCCAGTAATTCCCCCCCCCCCCCCCCCGCTAGCGTAATTACTCCCCCCATGTTGCTCCCAGAAGTCAGCAAACTCTGGCCGACCTCGGCTTCCCCCCGTGACCTCGGCTCGCACCGTGCGACGCCCCCTCCTTCCTGCTTCTCTATTCCCGCCATGATTATCATAGCGCGGGAACCAAGCCCGTGCTTCTCCCTTGGCCCCGCCCCCAATGGCCAACGCCCCATCTCCTCCACCTCCCCTCCTCCCCCCATCACCACCTGTGGAAGAGAGAAAAGTTACCACATCGCAGGATTAGTAGATAAAACTCCTCTTTCCCCCCTTTTTAACCCCCCTCTTTGCCCCCCACATTCGCCCCACCACTTTGTTCAAACGTTCTTTTTAATAACCCGCTCATTCCAGTTTTTCTTCCACAATAAAAGTCCACGCTTCATCCGCCGTCTCAAAGTAGTGGTGCCTCCCTCGATATGTGACCCACAGTCTTGCCGGTTGCAGCATTCCAAATTTGATCTTTTTATGAAGCACCGTCTTGGCCCGATTAAAGCTCGCCCTCCTTCTCGCCACCTCCGCACTCCAGTCTTGATAAACGCGGATCACCGCGTTCTCCCATTTACTGCTCCGAGTTTTCTTTGCCCATCTAAGGACCATTTCTCTATCCTTAAAACGGAGGAATCTCACCACTATGGCTCTGGGAATTTCTCCTGCTCTCGGCCCTCGCGCCATCAGTCGGTATGCTCCCTCCACCTCCAACGGACCCGCCGGGGCCTCCGCTCCCATTAACGAGTGCAGCATCGTGCTCACATATGCCCCGACGTCCGCTCCCTCCACACCTTCAGGAAGACCAAGAATCCTCAGGTTGTTCCTCCTTGCGTTGTTCTCCAGTGCCTCCAACCTTTCCACACATCGTTTCTGATGTGCCTCATGCGTCTCCGTCTTCACCACCAGGCCCTGTATGTCGTCCTCATTCTCGGCTGCCTTTGCCTTCACGACCCGAAGCTCCCGCTCCTGGGTCTTTTGTTCCTCTTTTAGCCCTTCGATCACCTGTAGTATCGGGGCCAACAGCTCTTTCTTCATTTCCTTTTTGAGCTCTTCCACACAGCATTTCAAGAACTCTTGTTGTTCAGGGCCCCATGTTAAACTGCCACCTTCCGACGCCATCTTGGTTTTTGCTTGCCTTCCTTGCCACTGTTCTAAAGGATACGCTGCAATCCGGCCACTTTCTTCTCCTTTTTTCATCCGTATCCAGGGGGGATTCCCTTCTGGTTTACCGCACAGTGTTTTTAGCCGTCAAAATTGCCGTTGGGGCTCCTATCAAGAGCCCAAAAGTCCGTTTCACCGGGAGCTGCCGAAACGTGCGACTCAGGTGGTCATCGCCGCACCCGGAAGTCATTGGTCAGACTATTTATAGTGTTTGTAATAGGTCAGTGCATGTTAACATTCTTGCTGTTGATTAGTTGACTGTGCAGAATGCATGATGATATGTTTCTTGGCGAAGGGATCCAACTGTCACCGATTAGAATGCTGCTATTTTGGAGGGCAATGTGGTGTTGGGAGATCTGCATGGCCTCCATGGCACATCTTGTATACCAGTGTGTGATGGATGAGACAAATCTAGAGTTAGACCATTGGACATGGGGGTTATTAAGTTGAGCATGTTTGATGATAGATGACTTTTCCCATTCACTATCGGAAGCAGATTTGATGGATCTATTGTGCAATCTGAAACCTGTTTCCTCAATGGATTCGTCACAAGGCAGATTCCTGGTTTATTGTGATGCGGTGTCTTTATGAATATGAAGGGTGTAATGGAGCGTCTCAGATGACTTTTGTGTCAGACTTCCATGCCCGCTGTCTTGCATATATATTGTGATCTGTGTTAAGTGGAACCAATGTAGAAATAGTTACGTGAATAAAAGTGGATATGTGTTAATCTTGTTCCAGTCATTTTTCCAGACGGGCAGAATACTCTGCCCAAATCATCGAGCCCTAGCAGTACTTCTGAAGAACTCTTTTCAGGTAAACACATGCTGTAATAATAACGATCATTTTAATCAATGTTATCGTTCTCACCATGAAAATCTTCAAACAACTTTTAAATATATATATATATATATATATATATATATATAGTATACTTGCAATACTTTGAGCCTTTTGGTGAGCCTTTTTTCACACAGGATCTGACTTTTGTCCATTATTATGGTGAAATGGAATCTATGACTGTCTATTATAGGCTATTTACTGCAAGATTAAAGCTGATGTCATACTTTTTAATTACCGTCGTACTTGTAGGCTGAAACAGAGTTAATATTTCAGGTTGATGACCCTTCACCATGTTAGGATCCCGAACGATAACCAACCTAATTTCAATTTGTAAAACTGTGAGGAAATGTTACTGCACCACAGCATTGATAACACTGACCAATCGACATCTTTTATGTGAAAACAAACTTTAATTTAATCACAGAATTAACCACATTAGCAACAAAGAAAAACTTTATAGTTAAGTTACAACAGTACTTAAGTAAAAGAAGAAACCTTAATTTACTTCTAAACTTGCCACTATATTCCAATTAAGCAAACCAATATATATTAAATACCACTCTTTTTTAAATAAATTTAGAGTACCCAATTCATTTTTTCCAATTAAGGGGCAATTTAGCGTGGCCAATCCGCCTAGCCTGCACATCTTTGGGTTGTGGGGACGAAACCCACACAAACACAGGGAGAATGTGCAAACTCCACACGGACAGTGATCCAGAGCCGGGATCTAACCTGGGACCTCGACGCCGTGAGGCAGCAGTGCCACCGTGCTGCCCCATTAAATACTACTCTTGAATAAAATTAACAACCAGGGTATTACTTGCTTTTCTCCGTGCAGAATCTTTGGAGTGAGCCTTTCAGTACGAAACTGAAACACCTCTGCTCAGATTAAAGTTCTAGGACCTACTGACTCTTAAGACAGACCTGGCTCCTCCCATTACCTACATCACCTGAACCCCAATCAAACAGCATTCTTTTGTCTCATCTTACAAGTTGTCCCTTGACTTGTTAGCCAGGGCCAAACACAATATATATCATAAAGTAGCTACACCCCAGGAGTCCTTCAAACCTCAACAGTATTCCATTATCTCGCTATTGGTGAATAAGTAAATGGTTCACAAGATCTATTAACAGAACACTTCACCTGCAAATGAATGATTAGCTCACTTTTATGACACCTTAATCACATTCCAGCAGTCATACTGTCTGCATCATAACCTATATTTTAATAACAATGCGCCAAAAAAATGACTTTCTTAAATTCAACACAACCAGGACATCTGTTTCTCACCACAGATGCTGCCTGACCTGCTGAGTGTTTCCGCATTTTCTGCTTTCATTTCAGATTTTCAGTATTTTGTTTTTTACTATCATACTTGAATCTTCAAAGGAAACTTGCATTACGTTGAATTAATCCAGTTATCTTTATAACAGTGCTAAAGATAAACTATTCACATTTATTAACCATTCCAGTTTGAGTTTACCAAGACTCCAAACAAAGTTAACACAAAATTTGGTATCTATAAATGAGACCAGCATGTGGCATTGAATTCGAGACTGATTGCAAAATTCCCCAGACAGCTAAGTCAAACATGGACACAGTCACTTTTAAATATTTTCATTAATTTGGAGTTCTCATAAACTGATGTAACCAAATTAATTCTACTCTGAAAACGTCTCTGGCAAAACACCAAGCGAAGGGGCAGTTTTCTTCCATTTCTGTCAATCAACCAGTTTTGTGGAACTTTTTTGGACGTTCAGGTTGCAATTGAATGCAACATTGTCCCTTAATCTATAAAAAGGGTCTATCCAAGGGCCGGTGCAAACTCGATGAGCCGAATGGCCTCCTGCACTGTAAATTCTATGATTCCATAAATCTGTTTGTTAGGTAAAATAGTGTGTGCAGCGTAGGAGCAATTTATTGTTTACTGCATTGCAATTCCTGTATGGTTAAACAGCTGGCTTTCCATAACTTTTAACTGTAAACTTCCTGTTGTGCACAGAAGCATTAGGTTAATTTATTTCAATGCAATGAGAAATCGTATTCTAAATTTATTTGCTACACAGAAAAATGTGTTCAAAAGCATATAGTGATTATTGCACCATACAACACTGGAGTCAGCAATGGAAGATTTCATGTATTTGAAACTCCAACACCAGTTGTAATTGAGGTCAGATTTCAAACCTCTTGGATCAAAACCTGTGGCTTCCGCATAAATTACTTGTAATTTGGCTCGCAGTTTGTAATAAGATACCCATTACAAAAACAATTGTTAGGTAGAATTTAAGAATGAAAGGATAATGCATCTTGATTTGTGAAGTAGCAGTGCTGGAAGTTTCTTGTTCAAGGGAATAGATTGATATCCAGTATCTTTTTTTGAAGAGGGATTATTTGTGGGAAATAATTACCATTTCTGAAAGCAAAACCATGTCAGCAGTATTCCATGATCTTGTTTCTATCTCAATCATAAGAAACAATATTTTACAAAATTCCTGTGGTGCCTTGTGAAGTTGTGTTGGGAATGTACTGAACTGGATTTTTTTTAATGCCACATACATTTTAGGGATTTGGGAAAGGGGTTAATGGTCGAAGGAGCACCTCCTAACATTTTGGCTGGTCTTTATTGACATAAGGGTTCGCACCAGCACTCTCATCTTCAAACTTAGGTTTCCGCTTTAACTTGTTGGCGGAGATCCCAAAGGGTAGCCAATAAACATGGGTACAGTTTCTGCATTAAAAAAGTTATGATTCCATCAATGACATTGCAATGATGCTATTCTTTACAGGCAAAGAAATTGAACAAATTGTTTGTGCTTGTCTTTACGGCGGAAGGTAGAAAAAAATCTTCCTGAAATATTGTGGAGCCAGGGGGCCGGTGAGATTGAGGATCTAAAATTAATTAATATTAGTAAAAAAATTATTGTTGAAGAAATTAATATGGCTGAAAGTTGATCAATCCTCTGGACCCGTTGATCGACATCCCAGAGTGTTGAAGGAGGTGGCTGGAGAGATATTGGGTGCATTGGTGATCATCTTAGAAAATTCAGTTGATTCTGCCTGCAGATTGGAAGGTGGCAAATGTAAGTTAGGAAAGGAGGGAGAGAGAAAACCGGGAACTACATAACTGTAAGCCCAAAATTAGTAGCAGAGAAATTACTATTCCAATGGGATAATTGGGCACTTAGAAAATAACAGCGAAATTGGGCAAAGTTAACATGAATTTATGAAAGGGGAGTAATGTTTGATAAACCTGCACTGCTGCCTCACGGCGCCGAGGTCCCAGGTTCGATCACTGCCCCGGATCACTGTCCGTGTGGAGTTTGCACATTCTCCCGTGTTTGCACGGGTTTCGCCCCCACAACCCAAAGATGTGAAGGATATGTGAATTGGCCACACTAAATTGCCCCTTAATTGGAAATAATAATAATCTTTATGTCACAAGTAGCTTACATTAACACTGCAATGAAGTTACTGAGAAAATCCCCTAGTGCCACACCCCAGCACCTGTTTGGGTACGCTGAGGGAGAATTCAAAATGTTCAATTCACCTAACAAGCACGTCTTTTGGGAGGAAACCGGAGCACCCGGCGGAAACCCACACAGACACGGGGAGAACGTGCAGACTCCGCACACACAGTGACCCAAGCCGGGATTCAAACCTGGGACCCTGGAGCTGTGAAGCAACAGTGCTAGCCACTGTGCTACCATGCTGCCCTTGAATGAATTGGGTACTCTGAATTTAAAAAAAATATTTGTTAAATCTGTGGAAATCGTTTGAGAATGTCACTCACACAATAGATGAGGGAAAAACAGTGGAGGTGGGGTGTTTGGATTTTCAGAAGCCTTTCAATCATAGGAAGTGATTAGGCAAAATTTGAATTTATGGGATTGGGGATGATACACAAGCATGGATTGAGGATTGGTTTACAGTCAACAGAAGGGAAAACAGATCATTCTCAGATTGGCAGTGTTATGTATCTGGGAATACATTCTACATTCTTACTGGTTCTATGTCACGTGATATGTAGTGGCATGTGTGTATGTATCTTTAAGAAATGGGTGTTTATCAAATAGCTGCAGTGATGTCAGTGTGTGGGTGGAGCTGAGCTCTGCCCTGTCTGTAATTTTCGGTTTGAGCTGGAAGCCATTTTGTAGCTCTGTGTTTGAGTGGGAGTGCTGCAGTAAAGGCAAGCAGATGTGTATCAATCTCTCTGCAATCTAAAGAATGTTTTCAGCTCATTTGATGATTTCAGTGTAGTACCTGTTCCTGTAGGGAATGCAAACTTGCTGTCTGTATTAAAAAAGGGTTTTGACTTAATGGATGTTGTTAGGAAAGTTGCTGAGGGTTACCTGTAGAATAGTATCTTTGGTGAAAGTATCAGTTTTAGTATTTGATAAGATGTTAATGTGGGTGTTTATTAAGTGGTAACTGGATTTATAAAAATAAACATTGTTTTTTTGTTTAAAGATGACTACGGTCTCTGTTGCGTCACACTTGGAAAGTGGCCCTTGTGCTCCCCACAACCAAAATCTATTAAAAATCGTGGGTCAGGTTAAGTTCAAGAATCTCCACACCTTTTCTCTTTGCGGCAACAAAGAAATACAGCAGTCAGGCTGTGACTAGTGAGCAATGCAAGGATTAGTGCTTCGGCCTCAGCTTTCGCAATCTATATCGATGTTTTGGGTGTGGGGAACAAACGCAATATTCCTCAGTTTGTTCATGACGTAAAACTAAGAGTGCATGTGAGGAGAATGTAAAGAGGCTTCAAGGAGATTGAGATATGATTGGCCGGGAAGTTTCAGCTCCGATTCGTGCTGGGTGAGTTTGGTAGCGAGAGGGGAAAAAATATCATGAAAAGGCCAAAGTCGCGTTTCACATCGCCGTACATACAGGATGCGATCACCCTCTTTCCCCCCCCCCCCAGCTTAGTGGCAGGTCATTCTACGTCAGGAACCTCATTGTAATACATTGGCATTGGCAGGTCCTTATGCTGAGATCACATCCCCACGTGAAATAATGCCCCCGCAACTACGTGATATCAGAACGGTGCGATGTCCAACTGGTTTTAAAAGACGTGCACCTGGCGAGCAGTACTCTGAGGGAAGCTCGGAGGAGAGCGCAGCACTCACAGAACCTTGGTGAGACTGCACCTGGAGTATTATGTGTAGTTTTGGTTTCCTTACCTAAGGAAGGATGTGCTGGCTACAGAGGAAGTGCAGTGAGGGTTCACTGGACTGATTCTTGGGATGGTGGATTGTCCTGTGAGGAAAGATTGAGAAAACAGGGCCTGTTTTCTCTCAAGTTTAGAAGAATGAGAAGTGATCTCATTGAGACAGACAAAATTCTTACAGGGCTTGACAAGGCAGGAAGGATGTTTCTCCTGGTTGGGTCATCTAGAACCAGGATAGAGCCTCAGAATAAGAGGTAGACCATTTTGGACTGAGGTGAGGAAGGATTTCTTCAGTTAGATCATGGTGACTCTTTGGAATTCTCTATCCCAGAGGACTGTGGAAACTCAGAAATGGAGTCTTTCCAAAGCAGAGGTCGATAGATTTCTAGATACCAATGACATTAAGGGATACAGGGAGAAACATTAGTGCAGGAAGGTGCTGTGGTAGAAAAGCAGCCATGATCTAGCTGAATGGCGGTGGCACAGACCGAATGGCCGACTCCTGATTCTGGTGTTCCTGAGTTACATGGCAAAAAGTTGCACATTGCAGGAATGGAGGTGAGAGCAAGAAGCAGAATGCTGGTGACTTCAGCCTGCAGGTGTGGGCTTTGAAGTGGAGAGTTGCAGCACAATGCACTCAAAATAGACCTACAACCTTTCATGTTGACCAGGGAAGAAGAGGCAGGGTATTTGCTGGGTGAGAAATCAAAAAGCAAATATTAAAATTGTTTTAGTGAGCACTGCTATTGTCCCAGAGTTTAAACCAGCGATATTCTAGAATAAAGGATGCTTTGTCTGATATGGAATAAACTTTTGTTCCATAAAACCTGTTGACTTGAGCAGCTGGTGGAATAAATTCTGCATTTCACACTTGTGTTTGTGAAGAATCTGCTTCTCCCACACTTCTGCACCCTGTTTCACAAATGGGCAGAATTTCAAACATCAAATCCAGAACTCTTGAATCATTCCAGGTACAAGAACATACCATTACTCATCGGTAGCAATTCCCATCTTTACACCATACTCCATGATAACTTTAGCTTCAAAATCCATCAATCTTGGTTTTGAAATTTCAAATAATCCAGCATCAACAGCCATTTTGGTTGCAAATTGTACAAATTTCAACTATACTATGTGTGATTAAATACTTCTTGACTACTGCTAAATTGACCTAGCTTTCATTTGAAATTATGTCCTCTTGTTCTGGATTTCCCTACTAGCAGAATAGTTTACCTTTATCAACACTATCAAATCCCTTTGTCATTTTAAAAACTTTGATGAAATCAACCCTTCATTTTCTGAACACAAGGGAATGCAAACTAAGTTCTGCAAACTGTCCTCCTAATTTAGCACTTTAGATCTGACCTAATTCTAATTAATCTGAGCTGCACCCTCTCCAAGGTCATTGCATCTTGAATGCCATCTGGTGCCCCAAAACTGAATATGAAACTGACCAGGGCTTTGTACAGCTGAGGCATCACTTCACTTTCGAATTTCAACGCCCTTGAGATAAAGGCCAACATTACGTTAGCCTTTCATTAGTTTTGATTTATTTTTGTATCTTTGCACTCACTTTTGCTTTGTACATCTGGATAGCCAAATCCCTTTGCTCCTCCACAGTTCCTTGTCCCGCACGTTGAGTCAAATAACCCCCTCGTGTCATTCATCAAGGGGCAATCAAAGATCTGAATAGGCCGCAAACGCTGCAGTGCCACCCACTTGCAGCCTCAATCAGTGCACAGTAGACATTGCAACTTAGCTGACTTGGAAGTAGCCATCTGCATTCAACCACATTTACTAATGCTACTTAAAATTGATTCTGATTAAAATTGAAACAATCTGTGAAGTATATTATATTACTCCACGTTCCCTCATCCATTCATGTTCAAAAAACAATTTTAAAACAGGAATATAAAAACATTATCCAAACTAATGTAGGATTAGTCCAGTTTGCATCCATGTACTGGCCCAACTGACACCAGTCTCATCTCTGAACTGTGGAACCAAGCCTTTCTCCCTTCTTATTCCCTGGGTAGAAAGATCGGGTGGAAATGCAAAGCATTTCAGTATGTCAAGATTCTGTCAGTTTTATTGATGAGGGTTTCAGCTTGTCGATGTAAATACTGCCAAATGGCACTGATTTTTTCAACCACCTGATGTGCATCAGAAATGACATTTATATTGCTGTGCTGTATATATTTGCATATGAAAAGCATGCAAGCATCAGTGTTTCTGAGTGACAATTCTGACAATGCATATTATATGCATCACGGCACTCAGTAGCATTGTCACTTTTCAAAAACCCGTGAAACTTCTATAACTGTTCATAATTTCCAACAGTAAGTTTCACTCTCTAAATGGTAATTGAAACCTTTTTAAGGTTTCCGATAAAAACTGTTGATCGCGGAAGGATCAACATGTCAGCCAAGCTGCTGTCCAGAAAGGCAGCTGTTTTCTCTATTTTTTTTTAAACTCTCTCTCAAGGTCTTAACACTTTGGCCTGATACAAAAGGTACCAAAGGTACCAAAAGTTCAGTTACTCACCCAAATGGTCAATCATGCCACTTTGAAAGCTATTTCACTTCCATCCCATCATTGGGTTGCTAGTCAGCAGTGAACAGTAAAAAGCTCCAGCTGTTTTGTATTCTCTCCTGTACACCAAAAGTCCACTTCTGGCAAGACGTTGGTATATGGGACTCTGTGTGACATCAGGGGTGCAGCGCACATCCAATTAAGTCATCAGTGAGAACTGCCTGCTTCGGAAGAAGACAGCCTATCGCTTGCGTCAATGTTTTTCCTCATTACATAGAGATTTCTTACACATCCAAAGCAACACTGTAAATCACAAAGGCAGCCAATGCTGAAAGACCGTAGAATAAGTGCCTAGCTGAGATAAAGTTAAGGATTTAAAACCAGTAACTTCAATGTACACAATGCCTTTCACAACCTCAGGATATTTCAAAGCATATTGCAGCTGATGAAGTACTTTTGAAGTGTATCACTGTTGTCGGAAACAACAACCAATTTGCACCCAGCAAAGTCTCCTAAACTGCAGTCAGATACATGACCTGACGATCTGTTTTAATAGTGTTGTAGATCGGATGGGAAATGAGGAAAAATACAAATACTGTAACTTAAAATGCAATTAAATGAATTCTTCACAGTAAATCATACTTTGCTCATTGCCAATTCAGTGCTTATTTTTATATCAACTTGAATAGTTGGCAGCACCAATATTATTGTCAATGTTGTTCCACTTCAGTTATTTAAATTGTAATTGTATTTTGGAAAATAGATTCTGAAATTGTGCTTTGATGGGATGAGGTTGTCCCTGGCATTCCACATTGATTTTGCTGTGGAAATCGTGTTCACTTAACAGATTTGTGATATACTGTTGCACATTTGCAGATTGTAGGCTTTTCCCCCAAGCCCCAGTTGGAAATGTTTTGGCGAAAAAAGTATACGGCTACTTTGTGGTAAATGAAAAAGATGCAAGTTACACTTTGTTTGAAGTTAAAATCTCAGTAATATTTTCAGACGTTGGATTTCTCATAAAGTGTGGCTGAAGAGGAGATGACATTTTTTTTGTGCTGACAGTCTGCAATCATCATTTACGATTGATATAAAAAGTGGCAATATTATCCATGTTCATCTTGGGCTATATTACGAGATACTCAACAGACATTTTTGTACTGATAAGAGTTCTGGTATGCTTAAATATCGACTAAACATTGTTTCAAGATCATTCCAACTGTTAAATTATTGGTATATTTTAATGGAATAGAAAGTGCTTTATTGTGTGTGATTCTGTTGACTTGAGCAGCGGCAGATTTGATACCAGAGAGTAACTTTCTGATGCTGGATAAAACAACATTGCTGTTAAGGGTTTTATAATGGACCTCAGTTAGTTAGCACCATTCTTCATCTTTGTCTATAATCCAATTAGATTTGACATGTAGTAAGTAGCTGGAGGCTGTTTGTTTTTGTCAGAGAATATTTGCAACCAAGTTTTCACCACCTGCTCCAGTTGGACAGAGCACGTCTTGTCTCAGATTAACTGTAAGACAGGGAAGCCAACAGTACTTGTGGTTAAGTGACAGACTAGCCATTCATGTCCCAGTCTAAGCCTATATTGTCATTTGAGTTTAAGTATCCTCTGTGGGCAAAGTTTTTTGTAATTTCCTAAAACATTGGATATAATGCATTGCAGTTACGGTGAAGAAGCTAGAAGGGAGTCCTGGCTTGTTGCACAATAGAACACACACTAGATACTGAGATTGACAGTAAGCAGGAACAGAACTGTTATGACTGCCATATTTTATCCTTCAGTATGATGCAATGAATAAAAGGGAGATAATTTGGAATGAAACGGATAGAAATCTAAGAAAGAAGTGAGGTTGAATTAATTCTCTTCAGGGAATAGAGTATTATTGTTACATTTCATTCTTGTCTGCCTTGTCCTTTGTCTATAAAAGTTAACCTCAATAAGCTTGAAAAGAAACTTTGAGGTGATGCAAATTTTGTTTTCTTTTGCCCCCCTCAACATTTGAGTATTTCTCAGGGCAAGCGTTTGAGGATCGGTATGGTACAAGATATTTTCCAGAGGTACGTAAGGCAAGAGTGGAAAATTTGGAATTACATCTAACCATTACAAAGTTCCCTGAAGGGTGTGTGATTGATGCAGTGCAGTTTTATTTTAATTTTACTTGTGTATATGTTTCTACTTGTTGAATTTTGAGTAACTTTTTCTGTGATTTTTGAAATCAGCATTTTCTTTAACTTTGGCTTGTATTTGTCGATAAATTCTGTTTTCACAAAACAGTTGCAAACGGTATATTGTGAGATACTCAATGGTGTATAGTTTGCATTATATATTTATCACAGTTTAAAGTGGAAGTATTTAGATTTATTCCCAACAATTTCAGTAAGACATTGAATAGATTAGCAATTTCTCATGGAAAGGAAATGTAAGCATTTTCTTTGCATGAAGGTGACTATTTGGCCCATTTCGTTTTGACCAGCTCTCAGAAACAATTATCTACTTGCTTCATTCCCTTGGTGTTTCCTGGGCACTTTCTCATGTATATATTTGAGTATTGCACACAAGGACAATTATTCTGAGCAGGAGTAGGCCAGTCAGCCAACCGAGCCTGCTCCACCATTCAATTAGACCATGGCTGATCTGATTGTAACCACAAAATCACATTCCCTTTTTTAAAATACATTTTGAGTTCCCAATTCAGTTTTTTCCAATTAAGGGACAATTTAGCGTGGCCAATCCACCTACCCTGCACACCTTTGGATTGTGGGGGCGAAATCCACGCAAACATAGTGGGAATGTGCAAGCTCCACACAGACAGTGACCCGGAGCCGGGAGCGAACCTGGGACCTCAGCGCCGTGAGACAGCAGTGCTAGCCACTGTGCCACCATGATGCCCTCAAAGCCACATTCCTGCCTACCCTTGATAACTTTCACCCCCTTGGTGATCAAGAATCTATATACCTCTGCCTTAAAAATTTTCAAAGACTCTGCTTCCACAGCCTTTTGAGGGAGGCCCAAAGGCTCACAGCACTCAGAGAAAGAAATTCTCCTCACCTCTGTCTTAAATGAGCGGCCTCATTTAGGGCAGCACAGCAGCGCAGTGGTTAGCACTCTGCCTCACGGCGCCGAGGTCCCAGGTTCGATCCCGGCTCTGGGTCATTGCCCGTGTGGAGTTTGCACATTCTCCCCGTGTTTGCGTGGGTTTCATCCCCACAACTCAAATATGCACAAATTGGGCGCACTAAATTGCCCCTCAATTGGAAAAAATGAATTGGGGACTCTAAATTTATTAAACAAAAAATAAATGAGCACTTAAACAATGACCCATAGTTCTGGATTGTCCCACAAGAACAAACAGCCTCTCCACATCCACCCTGTCAAGACCCCACAGGACCAATCAGTTTCAATCAGGTCGACTCTTACTCTTCTTCTAAACTCCAGTGGATACGAGCCTAACCCCTCCAGCCTTTCCTCAAAAGGCAACCCTCCCATTCCAGGTCTTAGTCCACTAAATCTCATCTGAACTGCTTCTAGTGCAGTTACGTTTTGCTTAAATAAGAAGACCAGTATTGTACGCAATACTCCAGATAAAGTCTCGCCAACACCCTGTCCAACTGAAGCATAACCTCCCTACTTTTATAATCAATTCCCCTCATGGTAAACAATAACATTCTACTAACTTTTGTAATTATTTGCTGTTCGGCATGCTACCCCTTAGTGATTCCTGCACAGGAAATCCAAATCCCTCTGTATCCCAGAGCTCTGCAATGTCTCGCCATATGGATAATATGCTACTTTTTTCTTTTTCCTGCCAAAATGGAGAATTTCACATTTGGCCACATAAAACTCCATTTTCCAGATCTATGCCCGCCCACTTAACCTATCTGTGTCCCTTTGTAGCCTCCCTATGTCTTCACAATTGATTTTCCTACCTGTCTTTCATTGTGCCATAAGCAAATTTAGCAACTAAACCATTGCATCCAGGGGCTGGTTTCGCACACTGGGCTAAATAGCTGGCTTGTAATGCAGAACAAGGCAGCAGCGCGGGTTCAATTCCCGTACCAGCCTCCCTGAACAGGCGCCGGAATGTGGCGACTAGGGATTTTTCATAGTCACTTCATTGAAGCCTACTTATGACAATAAGCGATTATTATTATTATTATTATTATTATTATTATTATTATTATTATTATTATTATTATTTATAATATTTATAACTCCTTTTCATCAATTGTGGTCAATCTTCTATCTGTGCCAATATATTATCCCTGACACCATAAGCTTTTATTTTCTGTGGTAACATTTGATGTGGCTTCTCCTCAAATCCCTTCTGGAAACCTAAGCACAGTACATCAAACCCTTATCCAACTCCTTCAAAGAACTCCAATAAATTGATCTGACATGATTTCTTCTTCACAAAACCACGTTGACTCTCACTGATTGCCTTGAATTTTTCTCAATACCCTTGTAAGCATCTTTAATGGTAGCATCTAAAATTTTTCCTATGACAGATGTTGAGCTAACGGCCCTGTGGTTCCCTGCTTTATGTCTCCCTCCTTTTTTTGAATAATCTAATAGGACCTTCCCTGAATCTGGGAAATTTTGGAAAATTAAAACCAATGCATTAACGATCTCACTAGCCACTTCTTTCTAGATCTTAGGGTGAAGTCCATCTGGACTCTGGGATTTGTCAGTTTGCAAACAGGAATCTCAAGCTTTGGATGCTCTTTCCTTCCCCCTTCTGGGAATGTGTCTGCTCTCTTCCCAAACTGTCTCCTCTTCGAAGGCCTCCAAATTGCTTTTCAACTCTTTCCTCGTCCTTTTCCACAGCTACTCTAAACTTAGCGATGCTGTTTCCCAAATGTTCTCCCACTGGAATGTGCTCCACTTGCCACACTTGATTCTCCAGAACTAGCTCCAGCACTCATTGGCCTGGAAACAACTTGTACAAGTGGCAAGAATTCCCCCCCCCCCCCCTCCCTCTCTTTGCCCTTGGCGCTATTTGTCTCCGTTAGAGAATAGTGGCAAATGGTTTACATTAGAATAACTTAGGTACCCTATTATCGTTACAATTTTCCTAACATTTTCCACACTTGTCAATTTCACATCCAGCCCCCCAAAAAACATTCCAACAGGACTTCCAGGGAATTTGGAATTGGCTCCAATCATTTTTGAGCAAATCCTGGCTTCAAGGGAATATAGACTAGTAGATGCAAATATTTTTTTCTGTTAAGTCTTAAATGCCAAACAGTTCTTTTATGAGGCCTAAATCAACCTTTAATTTAGTACGAATTGGAAGTAAAAGGTTTGTGTGTCGGACCACTTATTCAGTCGAATCAATGAATCAGACCATGTTTGTGAATTGTAGCCAGTGCAGTTGCCATGGGAACCCTGTCCTTGTGACATTAACATTTCCACATTTTATGTGCGCTTCTATTTTCATGTATTGATTTCTGCACAAGACATATCATCACTTTTCATTCATAAGTGGCACTGTTTGATGTCTAACATAAATATTTACATAACATCCAAGTCTGTTTTTGACATTATTCCAATTTAAGCAAAACTGAACAGCAGAATCAAGTCCTGTTCTGCAAATATCTACTGTTGACTATTGTACATTACAATGTTAGCAAAATATGTGGGGTCTTTAAACATGACTTCAATTGCTGCATCTCCTCCAAAAACATTTTTTTTTAATGAGTAGATCTGTGGTACCGCCTAGTGAATCAAAGGGGATGTTTATGCCATGTTTGGGATAACATCAGGTCAGCTGATTTACAGTGAATTAAATAAGATTAATTCAATTTTTATTAAATGTCATTGTGAATTTCTTATTGGTGCTTTGGGATTAGATTCCACAGCACTTTTGTTCAGAATCATTTCTGCTATATTATTATTTGATTTGGAACTCTAAATTGACGGAAGCAAATGGAGGTGTGATTTTGGGAGAGATTAGTGCTGTTTCCTGATAGTATCTGGGGCTGTAGACAGTTTGTTGCTTCAGTTAGGAAATTAAAATCTGAAGTGAAGACAGTTTTCCATGGATTGCTGGAGCAGTCCAGATTTTGTTACTGATGGACAGGAGAGAAAAGAGCAAAAAAATGGTATTTCCACTCATCGACTAATTTAAATTTTCATTTACCAATTTTGTAAGGAGTGCACTGTCCTTTCTGCATGTGAAGCCTGTTTAACCAGGTAAAATTCTCCAGAGTCTTAATGGATGGGAATCCTGTATTTTGCCTGTATCCTGACGGAATGTAGTTCTAAGCAGTGACCACGAGGCAGCACTGTGGCCTGACGTACTGAGAAATGTCTTCTAACTTAGTTACCATTTTGTTTTTGTCTTTGTTTCCACTCCCTGCTGTTTTAAACAAGATAAAACATTTGGTAAAGTTCCCCAAGTCGTTTTTCAGCCCCAGTGATCTGTTTACCACCATTGGGTATTTGACATTTGCTTCACCATGGAGGTTCTGTATTGTACCAGGCTTCGCATCTGCTGCCATTATCGTCCTAGGTGCTAGAGATCGCCGTTTCGAAGGTGTTTTTGAAGGAGACTTGATGAGTTGCTGCAATGCACCCTGTAGATGGTACACACTACTGCCGTTGTGCACTGGTGATATAAGGAGTGACTATTTAAGGTGGTGCACAGGGTGAAAATCAAAAGGGCTGCTATGCCCTTGATGGTGCCGAGTTTTTTGAGTGTTGCGGAGACTGCACTTATTCAGGCAAGTGTATTGTATTCCACTTCATTCCAACCTTGTGTCATGTGGTGGACAGGTTTTGGGGAGTCGCGAGCTGAGCTGAGCTGCTCTGCAGAATTCCCAGCCCCTGATGGAGAAGTAAGCCATACAGAAAGCAGCAGCAAAGCAAACACAGATTATGCAGCTGTTCGCCACGTTCTTCAGAAGGATGCAGGCAAGCAATGGCAGCCATCAGCCAAATTGGAAAGTGAGGGGTGTAGGAGAAGCCAAGAGCATTGTGTAAACAAAGGGAGCGAGGGATGTGAGCAGTCAGGACAGGTAAGTGATGCCGAATAGCTGCTGAACACTGCAGGCTGCATTTTCTTCAGACCCACCAACATAAATTATGGACTTCAGCCACCAGCAGTTCCTTTCAATGTGATTCCGCACCACCATCTGCCGAAAAAGAAAAGGAAGAACAGACACATGAATGATTAGAGTGAACCTGGGGTGAAAACAAAGCAAGAAGTTGGAGAAAGAAAATAACCAGTACAAAAGTAATAAAGGGAGCAGTGGAACAACGGGGAAGACAACAAATAAAAATGCTACATCTTCCAACTTAGCAGATGTAGCGACATGGGAGATTGAAAAAATTGCTTTACAACCGTGCCTCCAAGGTATGCAACAATGTGACATTTCATGCAGTTAAATGCACTCCATTGACTGGATGACCATAAAACAGAACCCATCAGGAGTGCTAAGTGCAGCATCATTTAGTAGCTAAAGGTCAGTGGCAGACTCGGCAGAGTACTTGAAAAAGAAAAACGTTGCTTGCCGCCCAGTTCTGGTTGTGCAAACTATGCTGCATTCAGGGGCTCTGCAGGAATTCTTGTCTTTTTTTTACACTTTGTAAAGAGCTGATCAGAAAAACAATAATAATAATGAATAGGAGATTTTTTTTATTAAATCAATAAACCTCAGAGTGGTGAAGAGTTAGCCGATGCAACAATAGCGTCTGCCACTAAATTGTTACAGCCTAAATTTTAATTTGTCATCAGATAGCAAAAAGGAAAGACCAATCACCACACCTTTTATGTTTATGTTCTGTGTACTCTCCAGCAGGAATGTCTAACCGTCAGGAATGCGAGTCAAAAATGTGTGGCCAAATATAATTATGCACTTTACAAGTCGAGCAGGTAGTGTCTGCATGTAGTGAAGATGTGCCTGAGTGTTTCAGCAATCATGTGGGTAAGATAATGGCAAACAAGCAAGAACAGAAATAGGCAGTCATGGTACTGGACTTGAGTTTAAAAACTCAATTAATGTAGCGTACTTTGTGTTCAGTCCGAATGGGAGCTGTACCTGGAAACCAGTGGGGGGAAAAGCGTCACCTGTAATTACCCTAAGTTATCCATTCACATATTGAAGGTGAGGTTTGCTTCATGCTTTGCCCTGTTGGCTGATCTTAACAAGGGCAGCATTTGGGTGCACAGTTGACTTCATTGACTCTGGACTAGAAGGAGACATCCGCCAGGTTTCTTGTTCATGACTATTATTCAGTGTCTCTTGTTGGTAAACATATGCATTTGGTTTTCAGGTGGGCATAGGATGCTATTTGGTTTTGATGCTTGTCATAATAACAAGCTTACTAGCGGTTCATGTACACGCTCACACATGATGAATGACCATTTGAGAAGGTGCTCGAGAGCTGCCATGTGAAACACCTGAGTAAACCAAAGTGTGTTCAGCAAAGGAACAGGAAAAAATTATTAAGTTTGGAATGGGACATGTATCCTTCAACATCTCGAAGTGAGCATTGATTACATTATATACCGGGCTTCATTATTTGAACTTCCCGTGCAGAAGTTTGTTTCTTTTGAATTATGAAAAAAACACTTCGGAGGGCAAAGAGTTAAAATGTGTAGGTATATCGTGTCAGGTTCCATCAATGCACACCATGGGCTGCTGTTTCATGGAGTTGCAAAGGTGGACCTTAAGAATGGTGGGCCGAAATCTCACCCAATTCCAACATTTCCAGTTTTTGCAGGTACAGGAAAGGGAGCAGAATGTGATTCACTCGGACAAACCCAATTTTGACTGTTACTAGGGCTTTAACCACAGTAGATACCACCTTGAAGATCTATATAACTGTCAGAATCTGAAGTTTTTTTAAAAAATTCCTGTTTTCTAAACTTTGAAAAAAGGGCTACAACTGTCGCTGATAAAAAATATTTCAAAGCCTCTGTTGAACTGCTTTGATTGGCAGGCCATCCACTGCAGGTTAGAAAAGGAAGGAGCATCTGGCTGTGCAATTTCAATCAAGCTCTTTGCTGACATTTCCCCAAGGACGATCATTGTCATTATGAATGCTTGACCGAGTTTCAAAAGCTAGAACTATTTCAGCCAGGGTATCTAAGTTCAAAATTTGATTGATAGTTTAAAGAACCTACTAATGGATTATGTGCCTTTGATGTGGGGTCTGAATAGAAGCTTTTGTTTTTACAAGAGGTTAGCCACATGAGATGTAAAAGCTTTGGATAGGTTTTATGGGTGGGAGTTTTTTTAACTGCCGAGGGTGTAGGAGTGAGAGCTGTCCTAGATTGTTTTGAAGGTCATTTGTTTCATCTCCACAGGGCTCCTGAAGTTCACCCATAGTGAATACTGGGTGCATGATTATAGAGGTGGCATAGAAGTTATGAGGGACCAAGGGAGGTGGGCGGGGAGCAAGAGTTGGCATTGAATTTGCAGACAGGCTATGAAGGACCATGCCGGGATGGGGGTGGTCGCAAGGGATTTGTGAGGGGTGTGGGCTAAGTGGCCTAACAACTTCTAAAATAACTGGGGCAAAGCCCTAGAGAACTGAGCTGAGCATTCTGACCAGCCCATCTCGGCACTTGCCCACACCCATGGCTGCCTGCGCTCTGCTTCCAGGATCGATGGGTCTAATTCTACCCCATGCCCCATCTCGCACTTACAAAGTAACAATAACAATTTTGGGGGTTTCTATCAATCCAGGCACGTCCAGTATGTCAGGAAATTCCCCAACTCCAGCTACACACCAAAATCTAGCCACATGAGTCAAAAATGAATGGAAGTAATTTGCTTAACATATTTGTACATCGTGCATAGGCTCAAGCTGAATGGCACCTCTGCACAGACTCTTGGATTGCTGTATACTGCACTAAATTTTAATTGGCTTTGTTTTTGAAAATGATCAGGTGCAGTTATAACTCTGGGTGCCCACTGCAGAGTGTCCCTGTTTGATCTGTTGGGGAAAGAAAATGAACAGAACAGGAGTGCATCTTGTCAGTTGTCAGTCACTTGCCTTGGGATTCCTTTATATGTCCATTGAGAACCATCAGCACTGCAACCTGAAAGCCCAAGCTGCATCAGTAGAAAGGCCCAGGTGGTCCTGTAATTGCTTGATACTAAATGTAGCAGCTAAGGTTTGCTTTCTCGATGCTCTAATTGGCCCAGCAGACTGCCAAGTTCCTGTGAAAAGTTGAGGAACTGATTGATGAGTTGACCCTTTTTTTTTTACAATGTCGGTTAGCCATTCAGTTGACGACTATACTTATAGATTTTAGGTCGGTGACAGTGCCTTGTTGCTTTTCTTTAATGAGTCTCAAAAAAACCAAACCAGCAGGAGAACTGTAGGAATCTTCATTTTCAGTCCAATTATGAAAGTTTTTTTATTTTTGAGCCATCATTGGGAGGGTCACATGTTTAAAGTAGTCTGATTACACACTGTGCGCAAGGTTGAATAATTAGTATTTTTTTAAAATGTAGAACATTTCAAAAGTATGCAAATTAGCATGTTTATTCTCCCTTTCTTGTACTAATGTTCACAAGTTCCAGTAATGTATTCAAGGCATTGACCTCCTGTAGAGGTCGGGTTTCACGTTGGTTGGCATCTTTGGTCCTCGCTTGCATGGAGGATCTTTTATATGCAAGCCGTGGATGTCAGTTTCAGCCGGTTGTCCAATCACAGCCAAACAAGATTCTATCTAGACATGCAATTCTCGCAGTGGCCAGTGGAAACTGAGTGCCGGAGTCCTGAAGCCAGTGGTTGTGCTTGTCCCTATTGATACCTGAAAAGACAGCTGAGAGAGGGGATTCATATCTGGGTTTGCCTGGCTTGAATGATTCAGTCACTGACTACCTTCATCAACTGAACTGTTGGCCAGCGCAAAGCTTGGCCTTTGCATTTTTATGGGCTTTTACCAAGTAAATGAAAGCCTCACAACCTCATTCCTTCCCTTTTCTCCACTATCCCCTTTTGATACTTGGTTGTCTGTCGAAGCTCAAATGTGCCTTTGGTCCACTTGTTATATTATCACATGCACTACCACACAAGATTAATTAAATATAGTTTTGTCTGGTGTTGACAATGCTATGTATGGAATATTAAAAAATTAATGATCGACCAGTAAATCAGAGGTTAGCATTATTAAGAGTAATGAAGTGAGATTGCTTTGCTGAAGCATTGCTTGACATTGCTGCGTGGATCATTCAATGCTCATTAGTTTTGAAAACAGAACAATTATTGATGTGTTCTGCTATTTAGCTTCTTGTGGTAACATCCATCCCTACTATCCATGGCTGTTGCCACCTTCCTAGTTAACCATATTCCTAAGTCAGGTGTTGAGAACTGATAACAAGTATTTCAATTTCACAGATGGAATGATGTGAATAATTAATTTATTTAATTGAGGTTGGAAGAAGCATGAATGAAGGTCATTGTACTGGAGAAGTCACTGATCTTCAATTCTTAATCTAAGTTTGAATTTCAGCCTCGATCTAAAACCGAAACAGGCAAATAGGATGTTGATCTAAGGTATGATCCAAACGATTGCATATCTTGAAATGACATTACATTCTCATTCAGGTGAGAATGCAACCAATTGAGACAAGATGATATAATTGATGAATGCCCTTTTGCAGCATATCAGGTGAGCTACCAAATGAGTGTTTTCAAAGATAGCAAACCCTTAAATGTTTGTGCAACTTCCCAAAACTCACATTGAGTGCCCTTCAGGGAGTTGCGCTTGACACCATTTTCATCGCCTTCAGTGTCCAGGCAAATGTTTTAAGCAGTAACTGTTTTCTGGATGGCACCAACTTTAGGATGTAGTTAAATAACGGTCTGAAAGACAAGTGGCAACCAATTCTCTTGATGCAGAAATGTAAAATAGAAAATGGTGAATAAATGAAAATCTTTTGTTACTGAAGATCAAATCTGTAATCAATCGCCAGAAAAAGACTGACAGTGATGTTGCTCACCTTATTCTTGAACTGTTCTGAAAAGCACCTCAGTATTGATCGGATATTGATCAATATGTAACTCACTTGCCTGGATTGGTGAAACTGCAGCAGCAATTAAAAGATCAACATTGCCCAAGATCACTTCATCACAGTCCCTGCTTTAGACTTCAATTAAACCCCTTTCACCCTAGCACATTGGCTGCAATATGTTTTATCTGTCTGATAAATTGCAGTAACTCACCAAGCTCACTTTGACAGCAACAGAAAGGATATAGGTAACAATTACTGTGCAACACCAACATCTCCAAGTGATATGCCAACATGACTTGGGCATAGATTGCAGTTCTTTCATTCTTTGGTTAAAATCCTGAAAATCACGACCCAATACCATTACCAGCTCTCCATCGATGAAAGCTCTACCACCACCTTCTCAAGGGCATCTAGGGGTGCTCATTAAAATGTGTCCTCACCAAAGTTGCTCACATCATGAGATCACGATTAGAAATGGTAACAAATTCTTTATTTGGTGGTCACATCCGATCTACACTGTGACAAGTAACTGGATGACATGGAAAAGATATGGGGCGGGATTCTCCGTCCTGCCACACCTGTTTTTTGGTGCAGGACGCCCCCGCCAGCAGCGGGATACTCAGTCCCAGCAGCCAGCCAGCGGGGTTTCCCATTGTGGGCACACCCACGCCTTGAGTGCATTGCCAGGAAATGGAAGATCTCGCCGACGGAGAATCCAGCTCCATGGTATTCCAGCCCAACTGAGAAAAAGAATAGCAGAAGAATGGGAACCTAACATTCTTACCATTCACAACTTTAACCTTCGCTCAAGTCAATTGCCCCCTTTTGATGAAACTGGTTCACGAAGTTAGACTAATCCAGTTTTGTATGAAGGAGGAGTGTTCTTCATTCCATTGGACAGGACTCTACCGAGGTATCCAATTTACTAACGAATGTGACCAGACAGCATGAATCGACGAGGAGTTTTGGATATTTAACTTTTTTCTCAAAAGTTATTTAAAATAGACCATTTATGAAATATACTTGCACTGATGTAGGAATTATCCTACAGTTAGCCAATCCCAAAACCATCTAGAGCAGTGAACTCTGAATATTTTTTACTTTTTTCTTTAATTTGCTGGATCTACGGATAACTGCAACTGGCTATAGTATTTGATGGAATATTATTCACACAATCTCTTCTGCACAACCAAAAAAATTCAGAATGTCGTTTTTATGTGAAATCCAAAACAGGGCAGACCCTTGTAATTTCTTCATATCTAGCCATTAGAAATGCCTGCAAAGTAGAAGGTAGATTTTGACCAGACTTGAGTCTGAAGGTTAAAATAATCATCCTATTTTTGCCAAATTGTCTGTCTCACTCAATGAAGAAGTGTGTTTTGAGTTTACTAAGTGACGTTTTGCTGACTTCTTTAACAGTGAGTTCCCAACTCAATCGCCCGCATCTATCTCAAGTAAAGTATGGCTGGAGAGTTGAAGATTTGTGCAGGTGAACGCACTGTATTGAAAACATCTATACAAAACATCTATGAGGGGACAGCACAGTGGCGCAGTCGGTAGCACTGCTGCCTCACGGCCGAGGTCCCAGGTTTGATCCCGGCTCTGGGTCACTGTCCGTGTGGAGTTTGCACATTCTCCCCGTGTTTGTGTGGGTTTCACCCCCACAACACAAAGATGTGCAGGGTAGGTGGATTGAACATGCTAAATTGCCCCTTAATTGGGAAAAAAATGAATTGGGTACTCTAAATTTATTTATTTTTTTAATTAAAAAAACATCTATGAGAACACTATATTGAAAATCAATTGTGGCTTCTTTTTTTTTTTACAAAGGTTGTTTTTATGCATTTCAGTACATGTGAAAGTAAAATATTCCAACCAAAATTGAAATTTTGTTGTTTTGCAACTTTTTGCATGGTATTTTGGGGGGGGACACTGAAACGTTCAATGGCCAATGCTTGAAGGATTTCTTTTGCCTCTTATTATCTCGGTTTAATCCACTTCGGCTATCTTTTGCCTCTTATTATCTCGGCTTAATCCACTTCGGAAGAGTGAAAGAAAAACCCAGAAGAGCTAGTTGGAAGAGGCAAAAGTTTGTATTTTTTATTATCAGGCTTGCTTTATTCTCAGTTAGCTCCATATGTTGGCTGCTGTAATTCAAACCAGAAAAGGTGAAACATAGCTGCCACTTCCATCCATTATAAATGATTTTCATTTGAACACGTCAAATTGCTTTTCTGTTACAATGAAGATCAAAGGCCACTTTCACCACCACCGCACACAGAGTATTTCAGCTTCTTCCTTTTAAATAATAGGAACAGGATTAATTCACTACAGTCGTGTATCTCTCTTAGATCTCTGTCATTGCATGTGGCATTTGGATGACTGTTTGTTGCAAGCTGAGTGGATTTCTGACGAGAGACATTTTCTTATTTGAGGCAGGCAGGTGTTTCAGATATTTTACAGATTATAAGATTCCAGTCTTTCCAAATCTTTAGTGTCATTGCTTTCTGCTGATGTGGTTCAGATTGTGCAGGGGGGCCATACAGGAACAATGTCACTTTTAATACCTATGATTACATTTGTAGCACTGCATTATTATAACTTTGTATTGATCCACACCCCAATCAGCCAATTTCCTGATGATCTGTTGAAAATTGCACCTTTTTTTGAAATTGGGATTTCCTTTAAAAGCCAATTTAAAATTTATATATGAAGAAGGTGTGACAGAACAATAATTTCAAGGTCGACAAGTCTGCCCAGGTCAGAGAGAGGATTCAAATGGCACAAATTACCCATTTCGTACCATTATCCAAAAGCCCGGAGTTAAATATCATGTTGAAAATGAAATATGTCCATCGGGTTTTTCAACCACATCATAGTTCCTCAGATCATGCATTGTTAAGATGTTTGCTGCAGCAATGCATTTTTTACCGGTTGGACAGCTAGGTGTTCAGCCGGCACAGGCACGTGACCTCTTTCTGTGCCTTAAACGTTCTGTGGCCCTGTGAACTGTACCAACCAGGGGAGATCATCAAGGCAAAGGATTACACAATAAACGGGAGGATACTGAAAGGTGTAGAGGAGTGAATGTCTACAGATCCCTGAAGGTAGCAGAACATATTGATAAGGTGGTTAAGAAGGCACATTGAATCCTTTCATTTATAAGCTGAGGCAAAGAATATAAGCAGGGAGGTTATGCTGAAAGGAAAAAAAAGAGTTAGGCCACATCTTGAGTACTGTGTGCCATTCTGGTAACCTCATTACAGGAAGAATGTAATTGGATTAAAAGAGATTACAGAGGAAACTGACAAGGATGTTGTCAGGACTGGAAAATTGTAGCTATGGGGAAAGATTAGATAGGCTGAGGTCGTTCACCTTGGAACAGAGGAGGCTAAGAGAAGATTTGATTGAGATGTACAAAGTTGAGAGGGACCTGGACAGAGTGGATGGGAAGGGCCTATTTACTTTAGCAGAGAGGAGGCATAGATTGAAAGTGAGTGATAGAAAAATTAGATGAGGGAAACATTTTCACCCAGAAGCTTGTGAGGGTCTGGAACTCACTACCGGAAAGGGTGTTAGAGGCAGAAACCTTCACTCATCTAATAGGTGTCTGGATATGCACATAGAATTCCATTACTTGCAGGGCTCTGCAGAAAATAAGCGATTTTCATTTCATTTTTCATTTCAAAATGCTGGAAAGTGTGTTTTGGCGGGGTGGCTAGGTTTTCAACTGGGACAGGCACGTGACCTCTTTCTGTGTCGTAAACATTGTGATCCTGTGGCTGTTCCAGTATGTGCATTGTTCCTAAACGAAGAAAAAACATTCAAAACTATTTCACCAGCTGTGAAACATTTTGGAATATCCTGAGGTCAGGAATAGTAGTGTATAGATTATTTTATTTTATTTCTTTCTCTCACTCCCTTCCTCTTTTACTCCAGTCTTTGTTTTATGTATATAAATGCACTTGTATTCATCACAGTTTGCAACACTTGCTCATCCTTGAATCGAATTTCAAGGCACATGCAGGTAATTAGTGGAGTAAAATGTTTCATTTTTTTCAAAGTTCAGTTGAATTTTTCCCTGTTCACTCTTGACTACTACCACTGAACATCAAATGGTTACAAGTCTCAAGTCTGCAGTTGTAGGCCCAGAGGCAGAGTTTCTCTCTGCCTATCTTAGAGTTCATAATCATTAATTCCTTGAAGATGCTATCCTTTTGATTGTGCATTGATCTTTCAGAAGTGGTGGAAGCTGTTATGCAAAGTCCCTCACATGGGCAGCAACAAACATGAACTCTCTTAAATGTAGAATCTTCCCTCGCAGATTGATTTTTTTTTTTGCCTCAGATGTTATCTCAGATTTTCCTGGTTTCCTCAATTACAGCCGTCTTGCATGGTCCTTAACTATGCAGCAATCGCACCAGTAAACATTTTTGTTACAGGATGCAAGTACTAGTGTCACAATGTTTCTTTTAAGCTATGCTTTATTAACTTCAAGCTTTCCCTCTCGCAGGGTTTAAATTTTGCTCCGTTGATTTTATCTGTTTCTTTAACTCTAATTTTTTTCCGATTTCCTCACTCGCCATTTTGTTTTTGTGTTATCTTTCTGTTCCATTTGTCTGCCTGTTACCATGCACCCAATTTATAGCCACGTAAGCACTCTATGCATTCTTTCCCTGGTAGATCTTTCACACTAAGCTTATGCATATATTTATTCTTCTTTGTCTTCATTGTCCTCTTAAGCTGAAGCCATAGTTGAAGACAACTGTCATTTGAGTATCTAAAAATGGTTCTGTAAGCTTCTCAACAGAGAACAAATGCGAAGTGGGAATAGGTGCGCTCCTTCTAAAAGGGCGGGGGGGCGGATTGACTGATGTAGTAATTATCATATCCACGCATCCCAAAGTGTTTCACATTTGAATTACTTTTGGGATGAATAATAATGTCGACCCGAAGTGTCAGACATTCTATAAAAGCAAATTACTGCGGATGCTGGAATCTGAAACCAAAAGAGAAAATGCTGGAAAACCTCAACAGGTCTGGCAGCATCTGTAGGGAGAGAAAAGAGCTAATGTTTCGATTCTAGGTGATCCCTTTGTCAAAGCTTTGCATGGCCAAATTTAGCATGGCCAATCCACCTACCCTGCACATCTTTGGGTTATTGGGTTGACAAGGGGTCATCTGGACTCGAAACGTTAGCTCTTTTCTCTCCTTACAGATGCTGCGTGACCTGCTGAGATTTCCCAGCATTTTCTCTTTTGGTGACAGATGTTCTGCAGCAATACTGCCCCATAAATGATACTGAGATGAATAAGCAGATATTCCTTTTCTGGTTAAGGATGAACATCTGTTCTTTGACTAGTGCCATGGGATTTGTTTTACTTTTTGGGGAGAGCGAGGAGTGCAGCAGGTAATAAGTGAGATGTGATGAAGTGAAGAGAAAGAATTGGAAACATAAACAGAAAATGCTGGATATATTCAGTAGATCTGGAATTCAGTAGATCAGGCAGCATATGAGGATAGAGAAACGCAGTTAACATTTTGGGTTCAGTGACCTTCCATTAGATAAAGAAACGGATCTTACTTCAGTGGCATACCTGACAAATGTAGCTCCCAGTTACTAATGCATAATTATGTACTCAGTTCCTAGTGTGGGCCTTGAACCATCTCTCCAGATAAGCCAAAATCACACTCAGAGCCACTTCTCCACAAACAAAATATGGTGTGGATAAAACCGTCTATTGTTATTTGATGAACTCGTATCATAAAATATAGCTAGGAATTGTTTTGATATATTTTGAGATCATAAAAGAAGAGGGTTGAAGAGTGTATGTTGAGTATATGGGCTTTCAAAAGGTGACAAAATACAATGTATTTAGAAAATTTTAAACCAGAGGGACAATGGCAGCCTTGGTACACAGTTGTTTTTCTTTTTGATTGCACTGATGGATAGGGGACAGGAAGCAGATTGTCATGTTGAATGGTTATTTTTCTGACTGGAAGGACTAATATGGCAATGCGCCCCAGGAATTGGTATTCGGAGCGCTGCTCTTTTTGCTGTATTTTAATAACCTGGACTTGTCTATATGAGATATAATTTCAAAATCAGCAAATGGGGCAGAACTAGGAAATAGAGTGAAAACATTAGGCGGGTGGTAACAGACTTCAGAAGGACATAGACTGGTGAAGTGGGAAGACAAATGGCAGGTGACATTTCATACATAAGACACATTGTTGCAGACAAAATGGGAGAGACCATATGAACAATGGTTCAATTTTAAAGGGGGGGCGGAGGGTGTAAGATTGGAGAGACCAAGAGGTGTGTGTGTACAGATCTTTGAAGATGACAGAATAAGAGAAGGTTGTTTTGAAAAAAAATACATGGGATCCTGGGCTGTATTAATAGAGGCATTAAGTACAAAATCAGGATGCAATGCTAAACCCTGACAAAGCACTGATTAGGATTTGTTAGAGAACTGGTTACAGTTTGGGCATCACACTTTAAATTGGATAGAGGTATTCAAAATCATCAATGTCTTTGATAAGAGTAAATAAAGAACTATGACTTCCAGTGGCAGAAAGATTGGTAACTCACGGATGCAGATTTCAGGTGATTGGCGTAAGAATCAGAATCTTCCTTAAGAAACATTTTCCTTGAATGTGAACTGGAATGCATTGCCTGAAGAGTTGGTGGAAATAGATTCACTCGTTTAATATAAAAGAGAATTGGATAAATCTGTCTTCAGATACCATGCCCTCGGAGGGCATTGGCGACTTCCATTGGATTAGTCCCTGATATGCTTGGCAGTTCCCTGTTGCCTTCTGCAGTATAACTGACTGTGAAACTCTCCCACTCTTAACTGCCATCTGGTATTTTGGAACGATTTACAGGCTGACAACCACCCACTGAGGCCATGTTATGAACTCACCTTCCGTGGTCATCGAGTCCTGATGTGGGACTTGAACCTGCCGATTCTGGCCCAGACTTCAGAAGGACATAGTCTGTCGAAATGGCAGACAGGTGGCAGGTGGCATTTAATGCCGAGGCCACATGGTGGTAGAAAAAATGGAAAAGCCATATGAACTAAAATGTACAGTTTTAAAAGGGGTGTAAGAATGAAGTAGGGATACTATCCACTACGCCACAAACCCCCTAGAAGAAGGGGAAACATTTACAGAGCTTATAGGGAAATTGGAGGGGGTGGGGATTAATTGGATAAGTCGACCAAAGAGCGAGCACCGTCATGAAGCGCCAAATGGCCTGCCCATCTCTGTCATTTTATATGTTGCATGGCAATTTTGGGTGCCTTAATATTTTGAATTCTTTCTTAAAGACTATTTTGGTCCTCCCCCCATGTTCAGTCACTCCCTCAGCTGTGCATACTCAACAGTCAAATCTCAACTGACCTATATAATATATCTTTTCAATTACTTTTCTTCCCATTGTTCACGAAAACAGATCAAGTGTTGATTAGGAGTCTTAGCATAGCAAGTAAATCTCTTATATTAGCAGCCCAATAGACCATTTCAGTAATACGTGTTGCATGTTGTAGAATGATTGTTCGCAGCTCCAAAGTATTAGACCAACAATCATCAAACTTTGTTATAATTACATTTTACTTCTAACACAGAGGTAATACATTGAAAAATCATCAGGGAATGTTTTTAATATAGAAATGATCAATCACAGGTTCCTGGCAGTATTTATTCATACCCTATTTCCAGTTCATGGTGCCAGACTAAATTGCTTCTCGTTAGTTGATCTCTAAGGAAGAATTTCACTATCATGCAATAAGAAATGATTGTTTTGTACCTGTTGAAAGGCATAATGTTAGTGTCTATATTGGCAGTCTGCTGGCTTGTCAGAAAGATCCATTATATGGTGTGATACTGGTACTGAGCAATACAGAGAAGGAATGAGCCAAATTGGATTCTAGTTTTTGGCAATGTTAATGCATGGACTGCACTTTAGAGTCTAGAGTTAGCCTTAGCAGTCTTGGATAAAGCAGGACAAATATCAGCCAGGTTTCTTTCTCTTGTTCACTGTTTGGTGGCCCTTTCTGGGAAGTCCACTCCTGTGAAAATGGTTGAGAACAGAATCTGCTTTGGATACAGTGCTGAGATGTTGATTAGGTGTTGATTTCTACGTTGCATTTGAATTTGGAAATGAAGTTTTTTTTTTAAAGTCTGCAGGCAAAACGGGAAGGCAGGGAGTTGGAATTTGAGTTGATAGCTCCAGCTGAAGGACAAAAACTGGCACCAAATTTACAGTGAAGAACAAGGGAATGCAGGAGAAACTAAACAGTTACTTTGCATCCGTGGAAGGAGGTACAGAAATCTCCCAGAAATATTAGACGACGAAGCGACTTGCGAAACTGAGGAACTAAAAGAAATTAGTATTAGTAAAGAAGGTAGTACTTGAAAGATGAACTGGATTGAAGGTTGATAAATCCCCTGACCAAATGAGCTTCATTCCATGGTGTTGAAGGACGTACCTTGAGGGATAGTGGATGCTTTAATTATTATCATTCAAACTTTTGTGACGCAAAAGTAACAAATGTAACCCCGTTATTTAAGTAGGGAGATTGAGAATTACAGACGTGTTAGTTTGTCGTCAATGGTCGGGAAAATATTCAAATCTATTACAAAAAAATGTGATAACTGGACATTTAGAAAAGAATAGCAAAATCAACATGGATTTGTGAAAGGGAAATCATGTTTTTTGAGAATATTAATTGTAGCATTGAAATAGAACCAGTGGATGTGGTGTATTTAGATTTTCAGAAGGTTTTTGATAAGGTCCTACACAGGAGGTTAGCAAATACAATTAAGACCACATTGCATTGAGGAAAATATACCAGCATGGATTGGAGAATTTGCTTACAGAGGAAAAGGTAGAGGGTCGGAATAAATGGATCATTCACAGGATAGCAGGCTGTTACTCGTGGGGTACCACAAGGCTCAGTGATAGGTCCACAGCTGTTTAATCTGGTGTTGTAAGACTTCTTACTGTGTTCACAACATACATAAATGATTTGGATGTGGGGACGCATTGCAATTTTGCCAAATATGCTGATGATACCAAACTGAGTGAGAACACAATTTGTGAGGAGGGTGTCCTTGTTCATGAGTCAGTGAAAGTTAGCATGCAGGTGCAGCAGGTGATCAGGGAGGCAAATGGTATGTTGGCCTCCGTTGCAAAGGGATTTGAGTACAGGAATAAAGATGTCTTGCTGCAGTTGTATAGAGCCTTGGTGAGAACTCACCTGAAGTATTGTGCACAGTTTTGGTTCCCCTATCAAAGGAAGGAAATTCTTGCCATAGAAGGAATGCAATGGAGGTTCACCAGCTTAAATTCCTGAAATGGTGAGATTGTCAAATGAGGAGATAGCGGGGAAACTGTGTCGGCTTTCCTTGGGAGTTTTGAAGAATGAGGGGTGACCTTTTTTGAAACTTGCAAAAAATTTTACAGGGCATGACCTTGTAGATGAGGTATTTCCCTGGCTGATGAGTCTAAAACCAGGGTATATAATCTAAGAATAAGAAATGGGGAGGAAATGAAATAAGGAGGAATTTCTTCACTGAGGGCGATGAATCTTTGGAATTTTCTTCCTCAAGAGGGCTGAGGTGGTTCATTCATTGAACATGTTGAAAACAGAAATCTATCGATTTCAGGAGACCAGTGACTTCCAACGGTATGGAGAGCGCACGGGGAAGTGGTGTTAAGGTAGATGATCAGCCATGATTTAATTGAATGGCCGATCATGCTCAACAGCTGAATTGCCTACTGTCCCTGCGTCTTAAATTTCTGTCACACAAAGGAAGGCAATAAAAAGCAGCAAGGGATCTTTATCTTGGAAGCTTGAAATTAGTTGCATGTCTCATATAGTCACCACCTAAACCTCAATCTCCAACATAAAGAAGGTCAAGGGCAACAGGTGTTTCAGAACATACTCACCTGCACATTCTCCAAGCACTGCTGCAGTGACCACACTTCAAAAAACAGCAACTTGTATTTATATAGTGCCGTTAACATCACAAATGATCCCAAGGCATTTCACGTGAGTGTGATGAGGCAAAATTAGACACTGAGCCACATAAGGAGATATCAGGGCGAGTGGCCAAAATCTGGGTGAAAGAAGGTTTCAGGAGCATCTGAAAGGCAGATGAGCCCAAGGGTTTAATGAGGAAATTTCAGAGTTATGGGCCAAGGCAGCTGGGGGTAACAACCGTGGAGCAATTATGGCTTATCACAACCTTCTGATGAGCAACAAGTAATGGCCTTGCCAATAATACTCATTCCATGAAAGAATCATAAAGAAAATGAATTTAAAATCGGGATACACCGGCCAGAATTAGATGAGTGCACATTATCTCATTGAGGGAATGGTGATTACCAAGATGGATAGGAGCAAGGCCTTGGAGGGATTTGAAACAGGGATGAGAACTTTAGAATAATATAATCTTTATTGTCACAAGTAGGCTTACATTAACACTGCAATGAAGTCATCATATTACGGCACCTGTTCGGGTACACAGAATAGCCAATTCACCTAACATCATGTCTTTCGGGACTTGTGGGAGGAAACCGGAGCACCCGGAGGAAACCCATGCAGAATGTGCGGACTCCACATAGACAGTGACCCAAGCTGGGAATCGAACCGAGGACCCTTGCTCTGAATCAACAGTGCTAACCACTGTGCCCCTTGCGGCCAACAAAATCAAGGTGTTGCTTGACTGGGAGCCAATGTTGGTCTGCAAACGGTTGATGAGCAATCTGGATTTGATGTAAGAACAGGTGCAGCAAAGTTTTAAGTGACCTGAAGCTTATGGGGTATAGAATTTGAATTACTTAATTGGCTGTGTATAATTTTGGGACGTAATGAGTTGGGAAAGGCACAATAAATATACAATTTGTCTTTCCTTCCCCGGTAATGTCCGCACCATGCTGATTTGGACGTATATTGCTGTTTGTCACTATCAAAATTCTGAACTCCCTACCCATTAACATGGGAGCACCTTCATCACAAAGAAAATGGCTAATCAAGAAGGTGGCCATACACTACCTTCTCAATGTTAACTAACAATGGACAAATGCTGGCCTTGTCAGTCACCCCAGTATCCTGCTAATGACCAAGAATGGTCCAGTTGTCTTTTATGGTTACCAAGGGCAGGTTGCAAGTGCAAGAGATATACAAGAAGAGAGCCAAGTGGTAATGAAGTAAGGGGCAAGAGAACAAGTTAAAGCCATGCCTCAAACACCCGATCCAAAACTTTATCAAGAGCGGGAAAGGGTAATCCAACAAGCAAAATATATTTACCATGACAGTAAGGTTGTCTTTGCTGTCATGTTTAATGAGACTCTCCGTTCAGTTCAGTTATTACCCTTGATGACGGTACTTTTCCATCTCTCATGACCACAATCCTGCCCTTTGCTTCCCTCCTCTTTACTCTCATGCAAATTGGACTTAACATTTTGCCTTGACAATGGCTAAAGAGCAAGATAATGAAATTGAAGTCGATCCAGTGTTGAGCATATACTGACTGACAAGCACAACAGACTGAAAGATTTCCATCTATGAGGAAATGGCTGTGATCATCATCAGGGTGTTCCTGTTGAATTTCTTAAGAAGTTACAAATGGCAGTGTTAACTTTATAAATGTAAAACTGTGCCGGAAATCTTTAGCAGGAGAAAAAAATTAAAAATCTCATTACAAGGTGCTACCAGTTCACAAACCATAGCATCCCCTTATAACTTATGGATTTGTGGCAGCATTCAGAAGTCCCTCTGCCAGACAATTTGAAAATCACTGGTTTAATGGGTGTGAAACATGGAAGCTTTTGCTGTCATTTTTGATCATATTGTTCAGCTAGAAGAATATCAAAGGGAAAAGCAAAGTACAGTGAAATTGAGCCTCAGAGCTCGACCTTTAACTTTAGAGTGTGGTGAAATAAACCATGTTTTCACTATCTTTTGATTATTGCTCTTGTTGTGAAGGACTTCTCATTTCTAATAGGAGTACCACGCTCTCCTCTTTTACTATGGCTCAGTGGGAGCACTGTTCTTCCTGAGTCAGGAGGCTGTGCAGGTGGTGCGCGCAATTTCCAGGATAGCATTCTTTGTTTACATTCAGAGGCTCCATCAAGACATTAAGCCAAGGTCTTGTCTGTCTAATCTGCCGATACCAATGGGCAGGACACAATTCAAAGATTAACAAGTTTCCCCAATTAATGAGTGCCATGCATATTTGGTCTGCAGGCTACAAATTCTGCACCAGATTGGACCCCACAATCCGGTGCCTCCCGCCCGGACCAATTAACTCCAGCGTATTCATGTCCATGAGTCGTCTCACGTTATTGTAGAATGAGGATTGTCATTGCCCAGCGCATAATAAGTAGTCATTCTCCATAACCAAAAGACAGTTGCCATTCTATTGTTGCTATTATTACTGCGCGCTAAAATATCTGGATTTACAGGGTCCCACAGTCCTTGAACTAGCCTCTCCCATCCCCGGCTGCAATCCCAACGGCTTCCCCGGAGCAATTTTGCTGCTTCAAGGCAAGACTCCATCCCAGGAAACATGATCTACCTTTCATGAACCCATGCTGCTTCTGCCCAATGGGACAATTTCTATCCAGATGTCATGCTATTTCTTCCTTGATGATAGATACAAGCAGTTTTCCCACTGCAGAAGTTAAGCTAACCAGCCTATAGTTACCCGCCTTTTGTCTTACCTTCTTTTTTAAACAGTGGCGTCACATTTGCTGTTTTTAATTCTGCCGGAACCACCCTAGATTCCTCCTGTTCCAACACTGATGCCAATGCCCCATGAAAAGGAACCGCTCTTTCCGGCACCACTTCTTTAACCACGTGTTTAGTTCCCTAATTTTCTTATTCCAACGTCAATTTGCATGTGGCTCGGACAATAATCCTGCAATTATAACCCTTGAGGACCTCTTTAATTTAGTTCCTAGTGCCTGATAATCACCCAACTGGTCCTCTTTCTTAGTCTTACCTATGTTGTTTGACCTAACGTGGACCACAATAACTGGATCCTCCACCTCCCACTCCAATATCCTTTCAAACCGCGTCACTCAGCCAACACCGGGCAGGCAACACACCATGCGGGACTCTGAATCCTGCTAATAAATGATTGGAAGGGAGAAAATATAGAGCATGAGTCAATAGCAGTTTTTGACGATTTGGAAGTGAATAGTGGTGTCCCGGATATTGGTCTTGACGGAGTGATGCCAAAATTTGCAAATGATACCAAAATAAGAGGAATTGCTTGTTTAGAATGCTAAAGCCAGCTGTAAAGTGTTATTGGTGAAGTAGACAGCGATGGGCTTAAAAAGTGGCAGATGGAAGTCACTATCAGTGAGTGAGAAGTTTCATAAGTGAAGCCATAATTATACTCGGGTGCTGTGGAGGCACTGGAAGGATTTGGGGGACAGGTTCCAAGGACATT